>NC_092807.1:127583291-128783291 GCF_040954645.1 Diabrotica undecimpunctata
ATAGCTTTGTAGGACATAATTCAACGGCGGCGTCTCTGTAAGTAAAAATTTTATTAAAAGGTAACAGATTGTTGAGCTTATAAAATCTTTGTTGTTAATTTTGCAATTTATTGTACGTAAATTGAGGAGTTTACCGTAAGAATTACATAAGGAGTTGCACAATAAATTTTTTTTAAAACAAATTTTAAGACAGTTTCCACAACCCCAAAGGTATGTCTTGTGGCGCGTTACTTTTTTTAAATGGGTGTTCGCCAAGAGCCATATTGTCCCATTAAATAAAATGAACAAAACACTTAAACAGTATAAAACAAATCAAAATAAAATCTTATAAAACAAAAGAAAATTCTATAAAAACAAAATAAAAACAATTTTTGATGTAACAATACATTGTACTATTCTATTTAAATATAAACAATATACACACTTACTATGTTCTTCTCGTTTTTTTTTGTTTTTGGTTTTTTTTGCTGATGTTGTTACTAAACTATAAGAAAATATTATTTGCTGTCTAAATCTGAAGATGCACTGCTGCTATCGCTGTCATTATCTTTATCTGGTGTAATTATAATTGGCTCTAGTAAAACTTCGACATGAGTGTCAAGTTCCCACACACGATGTTCTTCTTTAATTATGTGGCCTATACATTTAGCCCATTTCTCTGGAATTACATGGAGGATTGCTTGAATCAAAAGTTCCTTAACGTCGTTTAATTTGAACGTTTTGTTATTGAGTGCTACTTCTCCTTTCACTTGCGCCCTAAAAAGTTCAATGGGATTATGTTCGCAATGATAAGGTGGTAGACGCAGAAGTTTGACACCATATTCTTTTGCAGTTTCATCCACAGTATATTTAAGATATTCACTTTTCCTTAACTGGGCAATGTCAAGTAGCTGAATTTTGAGCATTGATTCTTCGTATGCAATCCCTTTTTTTGTAAGCCATTCTTGAACTCTCCCTTTCCGCCATGCCGTCGTCGGTAATTGTTCTAGTCTGTGGCTATGATACGACGCATTGTCCATAACAACCACAGACCTAGGTTCCAAATTTGGTAAAATTCTCTTAAACCAGCGCTCAAATATTTCGGAAAACATTTCTTCATGATAATCATCTGTTTTTTTCGACTCAAATTGAAGAAAGCCATCAACAAGGAACCCTGTATGACTTCCTATATGGGGGATGATTAAACGCCGTCCCTTTCCTGGTGGAGTTTTTAATCCTGTAGACCAGCCTTCCATAAATGCTTCGCTTACATTTGACATTTAAATCTTGCCAAACTTTTCCAACTGTATGACCTTCGTTAATCCAGGTTTCATCCAAATAATATATTTTGCGTCTAGTGCTGCGAATTTTCCGTATTTCTTTTAAATATTTTCTTCTCCACAGAAAAATTTAATTTTTTTCTAATAGCATACTTTTTCCGTTGCGTTTTACACATCGAAAGTTCATTTCGCGCATGGTCCTGATTAAGACTCTACGAGATATTTTGGGTAAGTCATCGTTTTCGAGCTATTGAGAAATTTTTTTCAGTGTTGGAATTTCACTTCGAAAATAAAGTGAATGCATTTTTCGACTTATAATATTTCGATTTATTTTTAAGTACACGCTAAATACAGCTAACGGATACTTTTGTTAAATTGCTACAAATGTCGACCGCTTGGCTAACATTGAATGCCATTTTTCTGCCGACAATTTCTTCATAAACGTTTCGTATTATTACCTTTCCTTCGGACGTTAACATTTTCGATCTCTTTTGCGGCTTTTCATTTTTGGAATCAACATCAGAATTTTGCTGTCTTCTCTTAGAACAACTCGGTTTTTCGTCCATTGTATTTCAATAGTCACAGAATATAACTAAAAATTTACTATAAACCAAAACTCCAATAAAACTCAAATCAAATAATCACAGAATATAACTAAAAATTCACTATAAACCAAAACTCCAATAAATCTCAAACCAAATAATCACAGAATATAACTAAAAATTTACTATAAAACGGCAAACTATTATACTCGTATTATCAATAACACGTTTTATCAATACTACAATACAGTATTGATAAAACAGTATTAACAACAATAAGTTTATAAACTTATCACATAAAACATACTCATAAAATGCAACACATGCACTACCCTCAGAAACGTCAATGTAAATGAACCATTTTTGATTTCTTGATCGGCAGTTGCTCGGCCGTAAAATAATAAAAATCAGTTTTACGGCTATCTCTAGGCCGGAATTGGAAATCGGAGTTTCCTCGCTAATTCCAAAGTTGCCAAACGATTAAAAAATAATGTTTTAAAATATCGATTTTTATTTTATAAATTTAAATATGTAACAAAACGGAACATATAAATAAAATTTATTTCTTTACAATTATGTGCTTAAATTTTACTATTGAAAAAATCATGTTTTTTTGGTATTTTTATGACAGTAATAATCGCTGCGTGGAAGAATACAGGTTTTATATGACCATAATTACTAATTGTGAACAAGAATTACACTGTACGACAACTTCTAGTCAAGTCTTCCATAGAGAAGCACAAATAAATATACTACTTTATATATTCTGTAATTTCTTATGAGAAAACGCAAATTGCAATTGAGAAAACGGGTAGTTTTCGAGGGCCGCTGTGTACATTTAAATTTTAGGATATTCGGCGTTTAAACTATGAAATCACTCATCAAAATTGAGGATTTATAGTATAGTATGATGATTAATCTTATCTTTGGGTTTACCATACCAGTAAGAGTTTTCATAAACTCTTTGCCACAAATTATAGCATTATTAGCATTATATATATACGAGTTGATATATTATGTGTTGTTTTATTTTAAAATTTCAAAAGATAATTATTCACGTTTGACAGCAACTTATCTAAACCTCGTTCAAAACCCGCTTCTTTAGAAAAGTTATTAAGAACATTGTTGTGATCAGTTGTGTAAGATAGGTATTTAAAAGTTTATCTATGGATATTTAAAAGAGAAAAAGTGCATCCTCAGGAAAATCTATCTTCTGGATGAAGGCTAATCAATGATGTAAATAGAAACTTATATTTACATAAATTGGATAGTTAGGCCGGGAATGGAAACAAAGTTTGTATTTGAAAGTTAAAATAAAGGCAAAAACTAGTAAATATGGCTGTTTTTCCTTAATGTACATAGAGTAAGTTTAAGAAAATGTATTAGTAATAAATAAACATAAGGTTAAATGCTCGAATAAATGAACTTTGATCAGATAAAAGGCATATATCGAGCACAGTTTAATTTAATCTTGCCCAAGTACTTTCGATCCCTAGATCATCTTCAGGGGCATTTCGTCAATTGCGGCCTATCCGACAAGAACAAAATGTCATAAACATATAAATGTACATTACACTACATTACAAAAGGACAAACAAACACTTTAAAATAATTTAGGAAAGGCTACATTATGTGCAGAAGCCGGAGACCTTTGTCAAACCTTTGTCAAAAAAATCAACAACGTAAAGCTGAACACAACCTGATAATAAAATATTTGTATTTTTAATTTCGTCATCATGTAATAATATTTTATATACATTTTTGGGTTGTATGTTGTATGTAAGGGATATATGACCCTTGCAGAGACAGCGTTACAAACGAATGGAGGAGTAGATACAATAACGAGCTAGAGTCTCTATTCGGAAAAGAAAATCTAGTCAGATATATAAAGGCCAATAGACTCAGATGGGCAGGGCATGTAATACGCAGCAACGACAATCGCCTTATAAACAATGTGTTCTGGGAATGCCCAGAGGGAAGAAGGTCTGTAGGGAGGCCTAGACAAAGGTGGAAAGATGCAGTCAAAGAAGATCTAGAGAAAATGGGAGTGCGACAATGGAAATTACTGGCACAGGACCGACAAACATGGAAGGCAGTAGTAAAAGCGGGAAAGACTCACGAAGAGTTGTAGCGCCATTGATGATAATGATAATTTTTGGATTGACCAAATAATAGAAGAATATTTAAACGACCAGTAGATTTCATATGCTGAAGCACGTTGTTTTTCTGTAGATATGCAAAAGGTCCTACTGCATCCACGGATGTCTAATGGAAAAACTCTTTTTTTACGTCGAGACTAATTACTTTTAACGAAGCATCCACCTATATGCAAAAGAAAATTGGCCGTCATATTTAATTTTATGGAATGCGGGGATAGCTGGTCGTCATGCAAAGACGTTGCAAGTGCCTTTATTGCTTTTTGAAACTAAATTAAGATGCAAATAAAATAATTAGTTTATTGGCCATATAAATTCTCAGTATTGTTCATGAATTTATTCTAAAATATTTAGTTAAGGGTCATACATTCATGGCCGCTGGTGGTTTACATGGGCGAATCGAGCAAGGTATGCGAAAGGCTAAGAACACCTACGTCTTTAATGATTTTAAACAAGTTTGCACAAAATCTTCAAGTCGGACATATATAGTCTTAGAATATTCTGATTTTTATAAATTCGAAAATATAATTCGTTGTCGAAAATCGAATCAAGGCGAGGAATCTATTCTTTTCTTGAGGACATTGTTTGTGCAAAATTTGTTCGTGGCTCAACAGATGTTACTTACCAAACTTCCCCTAGAGGTAATTTTTTATTTACAAAAAATACATTAAAATGAAAAACAAAATTAATTATGCCTATTACGATGACAACAGACCGAGGAATATCTGTTAATAAGAAAGCAAGAATTGTTGCAGATCTAATCTCTCGAATGCTTGAAAATAAGGGGCAGTTTTAGGTCGACCTTACAGAAAAATACATATCTGTAGATTTAATTAATAAAGGTGTTTACCTCATTTTAATTTGTTGACAATATATTTTATACGTGACAAAAGTTGGTGACAATGTATTTTTTCTTTTTTTTTTTGTTGTCAGCTTTTAATATTTCTAAGCTTCTAATATTATTACTATTTATCTCTATTATAGTAATATAAAATATAATATTCCAGATTAAAATAAGATAAAATAGTATACAGATAAAAACATTGTTTTGTTGACCATCTCTTTGTCAACCATTTTCCATCCACTCCTGAATGTAGGTCTCTCCCAATTGCTTCCATCTTTCTCTATCTTGCGCCAATCTAATCCACTGTTTGCCTGCCACTGTTCTTATGTCATCTACCCATCTTTTTTGAGGTCTTCCCGTGCTTCTTGTTGTCGTCCTTGGTCTCCATTCTAGAATTCTCCGTGTCCACCTGTTGTCATTATATCGGGCTACGTGACCTGCCCAGCGCCATTTCATTTTTGCAATTTCTTTCACAATATCCCTAATCTTCGTTCTACGTCTTATCTCGGTGTTTCTAATGTTGTCTCTTAGTGATATTCCAAGCATGATTCGTTTCATTGCTCTTTGCGTTGTTTCTAATTTTTTAGCAGATTTTTTGGTAAGGGCTACTGTCTCCAAGCCGTAAGTACAAACTGGTAGTATGCATGTGTTATACACCTTTTTCTTTAAGTTTACAGGAATGGAGGTGTTTTTCAAGATATATGCTAATTTGCCGAAAGCGCCCCATGCCAGTTGTGTTCTTCTTTTAATTTCAGCATCTTGATTTGGTTTTCCTAGTTTGATAACATGATCTAGATATACATAATGTTCAACATTTTCTATGGTATGATTTTGTATTGTTATATTTGTCTGGTCTCGGCTTAGTATTTTTGTATTGCTGTAGTTCATTTTTAAGCCTACCGCTCCTGAAACTGCATTTAATTGTTGTAACATATCATTTAGTTCTTGGATATTGTCGGCTATTAAAACTATGTCATCTGCGAATCGCAAGTGGTTTAAGTATGATCCGTCGACGTTGATACCCTGGGATTGTTGACCATAGGAATTAAGATTTATTGCAATTACATCTTTAAAGTATACTTATTATAATGCTCTAAAACTAATTTTTCGGTTATAAATATAGCAATACAAATAAATAAGTAAGTAAATAAGTAATATGCTTTATTGTCACTGAAAATTGTACAAATTTGATGGAGAAAGTTTATAATAATAAGTAAAGAAAGAAGATTAAGAATATTTTGTACTTTTAAATAAAAAAAAATTAAATTCTTCCAAACTTAAACATAATCAATACTACCTAATTAAGATCCTACAAACTTCGTAAAATCTACCTAACAAAAAATAAAAATTAGGAAAACAGATTTATTAATTAAGGGCTCAAATATTCCACCTCATTGTGCTAAACAGTAACCAAATCTGTCATAAAGATTTTTCCTCATAAAATTAAAGACAGTCAAGATTTCCTTTCACGCAAAAATAGTCTATGTATCTGTTGATACGTATTTCGCTTTAATAAAGCTCATCAGAACAGTTATTCATAGGCTTTCTCAACGTGAAAATTAATCTATTTCTGTCTTTGGGAAGCAACGATAAAATGGCTTCGAAACGGACGCAATAGCGACATCTGATATTAAATCCGTAAAATAGTTTCGAAACACAATTCAGATAACTGCCTTAATCTGAACCTTCTATAAATGCAAGGTATAACAGACGCTGATAAAGATGTTAATAGAGACATGGGGAATCTAAAATTTGCATTCCACGACATGTCTCCTCAGCTAAGCAGAAATCGTTAGCGAATTGTGTTTCTTGTACTCATACAGAGTAGATCCGAATAAAAATAAAATTAAAGACAGTCAAGATTTCCTTTCACGCAAAAATTGTCTATGTATCTGTTGATACGTATTTCGCTTTAATAAAGCTCATCAGAACAGTTATTCATAGGCTTTCTCAACGTGAAAATTAATCTATTTCTGTCTTTGGGAAGCAACGATAAAATGGCTTCGAAACGGACGCAATAGCGACATCTGATATTAAATCCGTAAAATAGTTTCGAAACACAATTCAGATAACTGCCTTAATCTGAACCTTCTATAAATGCAAGGTATAACAGACGCTGATAAAGATGTTAATAGAGACATGGGGAATCTAAAATTTGCATTCCACGACATGTCTCCTCAGCTAAGCAGAAATCGTTAGCGAATTGTGTTTCTTATACTCATACAGAGTAGATCCGAATAAAAATAAAATTAAAGACAGTCAAGATTTCCTTTCACGCAAAAATAGTCTATGTATCTGTTGATACGTATTTCGCTTTAATAAAGCTCATCAGAACAGTTATTCATAGGCTTTCTCAACGTGAAAATTAATCTATTTCTGTCTTTGGGAAGCAACGATAAAATGGCTTCGAAACGGACGCAATAGCGACATCTGATATTAAACATCTTTATCAGCGTCTGTTATACCTTGCATTTATAGAAGGTTCAGATTAAGGCAGTTATCTGAATTGTGTTTCGAAACTATTTTACGGATTTAATATCAGATGTCGCTATTGCGTCCGTTTCGAAGCCATTTTATCGTTGCTTCCCAAAGACAGAAATAGATTAATTTTCACGTTGAGAAAGCCTATGAATAACTGTTCTGATGAGCTTTATTAAAGCGAAATACGTATCAACAGATACATAGACTATTTTTGCGTGAAAGGAAATCTTGACTGTCTTTAATTTTATTTTTATTCGGATTTACTCTGTATGAGTACAAGAAACACAATTCGCTAACGATTTCTGCTTAGCTGAGGAGACATGTCGTGGAATGCAAATTTTAGATTCCCCATGTCTCTATTAACATCTTTATCAGCGTCTGTTATACCTTGCATTTATAGAAGGTTCAGATTAAGGCAGTTATCTGAATTGTGTTTCGAAACTATTTTACGGATTTTTCCTCATATTTTGGAGTGGGGCTGGTGTAATGCTTGCAGAGAAATGAAGTATTTTTGCCCTTAATTTGACTAGGTTTGTGGCCTTTTCAAACTGATGTCCATAAATGTTTTCTTTGAGAATACCCCAAAAAAAGAAATCGTTAGGCGCTAAGTCACAGGATCTAGCGGGCCATTTAATTGTAACACCTATCCTGTTGGAAATAAATCTCCTGAAAATTAACGGGAACGCGTCGAACTGTCGGAATGATCCCATTCTGTAAAAGTTGTAAATATTTGAGCCCGTTTAGGTTTCCATTGATAAAAAATGTACCGACAATATGGTCGCCCAACATCCCAGTCCAAACATTTTACTTTTGCGGATGCTGCGTTCGCACTGCAACACCGAGGTCCTTATTTTTCCGAGAATAATACCTTGCAACGGATGGATTGTATTTTTATGTAATGAAAATGAAGATTGGTCTAAAAATAAAATATTTAAAAAGTATACATTTTCATTCTGTTTATCTAACATAATTTCACAAAACTCCAACCGCCCAAAGTTATCTTCCGGAAACAGTTCTTGTGCTGGTTCTATCTTAAAACAGTGATACCTATTCCTTTTGGGAACTCGCTGGACAGTTCGAGCATTTACGTTAATTTCCCTAGCAATTTGTACACTATTGCATTGTTAACTAGCTTCCACAAAAGCACAAATATCAATATCCCTGTCTTGACGCTCCTCATTGACAGGTCTAACACGTGGTTCATTGCCTTCATGACACTTTTTACAACTGTTTACACATCCCGAAGTTTGAAAATGTTTAATGATCTTTTTAACTGTTGTAACACTTGGTAAGGGTCTATTTTTGAAGGCAACAATAAATAAATCAATTTCGTCGCGTATCGAGTGACTCTGAAAGTACCATGTTACAAGTTGCTTCTTGGACGGTCTAGAACGTAATAGGCATTTTATTAATTATTTATTTATTCTTTCAGAACTTCGTTTGAAATTTTTAATGTCAATTTGACAATTACGACAATTCGTACCTACTGTGAAATGAATATAGAGGTGGAAACGTGTAACATGTCAGAGCGATTGCCATTGTGTTGTATATTCAATAAAACAATGTCGTGATCTGTATGATTGTTGTTCTAATAATTATTACAATAATATGCTTTTTTTATATCCCAAATTTTATATATCTGACTTTATAAATGAAAAGCAGCACAGATAAAACAAAAAGGCATTTATCTTAAAACTTACTTTTTTAATTTATACTATTTATCTTTGCAGGCAAGGACCTCTTAATAAAGGCTAGACTAATAAAATTTGGGGTAGCTTGCCATGCAAGGTTAGATTTTTTTGTCTAACCTGACTGGACTAATTCATATTTTTGTGAAAATTTTATTATAATATATTTTATAAAAATTCTTATGTTTGTTTTAGACTGAACTTTTTTGTTAGTCCATTTTCCAAAAGACCAGAGTCATTTTACTCCAGCGACGCAATAGGTAACATGAAACCAAGTTAAACTTTAATAGAAAAATATATATTCGTACTATTTTTTAGTATTGCATCCAACCGTTTTTAAGTATGTTCCAAGTGGCCTTCCAGAACATATTCGATTAGCAAAATTGGGATTCTTTTTAGCACAAGAAATAGCAAAACATTTTGATCCTATTGGACGATTGTTTATGACGGATAATTTAAAATCAAATGACGATTTTTATGATGATTTAGTTAAACATATGAATGAGTTGTTTGACACCTACTACACAAAAACACCTTTTACGTTTCATAAAAGTAATCTTAAATTTATGGTAAGTACTAAAAATATTGCCAGCTTTATTTTAAACCTCCATCACTCGCACCTCAAAAAATTTCGCCATCACTCGCGTGTTAGATTTTATCTAACATAAGGGAATAGGTCAAATAAATGAGTCATTAGTACTTATTGGTTAAGTTTATTGGCTATTAACTCACAAAAAACGATAAATTTATATTTTTTTAAAACAAAACTGCAAAAGAAACTACTAGGTAAACTAAAAAATATACACATTACCCTAGAACAAAAGAAATAAAGGGATTTATTCAAAAAAAAAATTACCCATTACGCATAAAATTAGATTTCTTCCTCTTCTAGGCAGTGGTGGCAAGTAAAACTTGTTAAACCAGTTTGCCTTTTTTCATATCGGCAACTTACAGTTAGTACAATAATGTTGGGTAAACCTGTTCTTCCTTACAGGGCAAAAAGAACATATTGGTTTTATAGTTGGAGTTGCCCCTTGAGAAACTGATGGTTTCCGATCCTGAGTCTCAACTGAAAAGGCAGATTTGGGATATTGGAACGTCGTTGAAGATGGGACATTAAAAGTTGCTTGCCAAGCTCCGCAATGTAGCTTCTTCGAGATGTTACAATATTAGTGTTATTGTTGTAAATTATTTGAGTGTTTATAATTGAAATTTTTAGTAGGCTGCAAAAACAGTAAACGGCCAGCGATTGCTAAATCAAGTTGTAGCATTTGAAATTTATTGGAATCCCCTCGTATATGTGTTAATTGAAATCCCCTTATATATGCATTATAATAACAAAGAATTTTTTCAATGTTTCTTAGTTCGTATCCTTCAATTTATAACCAATATAATCTTTCGTTCGTTTTAGGCCGCCGCCGTCGATCATGAATCATTTTATTGTTTGTTTATGTCACAGGCGCAAATTCTTCGATATTTCTTTGTTCAAACCGCCCGATATTGCGTTTTCAAATTAATCTACGTCTTAATTTCCGTTGTGTTTTGTTTATACCCAAAGTGGTTTGTTTATTCTAACTGATGTGAGCAATTTTTTTAGATAATTTCGTCACTCTCAGTGGAGCCGCTGTTAGAGGCAGTGGTTTCGGTGTTAGTCCGAATTTTTCTTTTAATTCGTAATGTTTTTTTTTTCGTCTTTTGTCATGCGAAAACGTGCAGTATAGTAGCAGTGTTAAGTTTTAAGTGCAGTCGATGAGGTTGGCAGAGATAACGGAAGAATAAAGACGTTTTAGAGGTCGGTCAAAAAGAAAACTGACAAATATGTTAGAAAAGTAGTATTTTACTCAAGTAATGTGTTTATAAAGATATCAACATTTCCATTGTCCAGTTTTTAAGAAGCGTTTACATGGTGTGTCCAATCTGCCAGTTTCCACCTCAAACCTCAATGTCCTAAGCAGCCGTTTAGGGATATTTTTTTTTCACAGTTTGAAGATGTAGTTTTTTGTTTCAGTTATTGAAAGTTATACAGTGAAACTCAGGTAACTTTTTTTGTGATCAGATTTTAAAAGTAAAGCAGACATTTTTTAAATAAACGTAATAATTGCTTTCATACAAAAAAAATTGTAATATTTAAAGTTGTAAATTTTATGGTTTGACTTTTAGCTGTCATTTTATTTGTTCAGTTTTGTTTTAAGATTTAGTATTAACATATGACAGTTAGCACTATTTTTGACATTTGGTAAATAACTAATCATATTTGAGATTTTGTTTTTGTTTTTTAAAGAAGGTTAATCACTATGCATAGTTTCACTTAAAAAGATATTTTTTTGATTTGTAATAATTTATTTCTGCTACAAATTGTCGCCCATTAACAATTGCAAGTTTTGTAGTATCTCCAACTCCTGGAGATTGTAAACAGATGACACATGTAAGTCTTTTTTGTATTTTTGTATTTTGCAGCTATTGTCATTATAATTTTGTATTGTCTTTTTGAGCATTCTTGTGTTCTCTATATTTTCATAACTGTTTGTGGTGACACAAAAATAAATGTTAAATTTTGTTTTTCAACATTTTGTTTATTTTTTTTAACAAACCCTTTCTTTTTGAGTTTTATTTGAAAAAGATATGTTTTTTATGTTTAATAATTATACCCCCAACTACAACTAGCTGGTTGTAATAGGTATAATTAGGCACCTCAAGTGGCGCCCTATATTAAATTTCTTGAGGTGTTTCCTGTTTTGTTTTGTTTTTGTTTGTCCCAAGAGATTTATGACCCTTTATTTTATTTTTCTGTAGTTGCCCCAATCCAAACCCCCTTGTCTTTTACTTATCCACGACCCCAGCTCTCCTACCAAAGCCTGAGTGCCCGTTCGCACAAGTAGCGTTTATTTTGCTTACCCTATCTTCGCCCCAAGAATTTCTATCCCCCATCTTCTACCCCTAATAGTAATACCCCTATGGTAGGCAAAATATATCGTTACAAAGTCACCGAGTATTCTGCCCTTATTTTATCAACAACATCCACTCCGCCTTTTGTGAGGTTGTAATCAGTAATAATCTCTAGCTTTATAGATGCTCTTTGGTGTTTTAATCAATGAGACCATCGTTGTGTAGTGTTGAAAGTAGTAGTACATACTTATTTTTTTGGCACATATGATACAAGTAAATACTTGTTTCCATCGTCACATCATGCAAACATGCTACTACATAAAGGTCTTCCTTTTACGTTTATCAACTCAGGGAGAATTTGTGGTTTGTTTTTACGCAAAGTACCTATCGTTGTCAAGCAAGGATCGTTTAAATAAAGAGTTGGCTAAGGATACAGAGGAAAAGTAATTATCCGTAGTTACATTTCGCCCGGTTTCACTTATGGGTCGTATAAATCTTGTTACTAGGCTAGATGCATCGTTGAATAGTTGATATGGTCCTTCAGGTTGTTTGCTGGGGTAAATTTCGAGATTTTGTGAGTAAAATGTTCTAGCGTCCACCAAGGCATAAATCTTGATTGCGTATTTCGCTGGCTTATTGGCTATATACTGCCTAAATTTGCACCGACCACGGAACACTTCCACCATTTCATCTATGGTCACATAGAATCCAGGAGTGTATGCAAATAAACAGTTAGTGACAAACTTAAAGTTAAACAAGTTAGTTCATATATTTCTAGAATGGGTGCAAGATTATCAACTGCCGAATTTTATTGCCTCTTAGTAGCGAAATCAAATCTTACAGCTTGAATTATTTAGTGTAATAAAGTGACATAGTAGCTGCAAAAATATTTGGAGCTGTGCCATCTAATTTTAAGAGTTTATCAGTATTTAAATGTAGCGCGCTCTTTACCCCAGCAATGAACAAAGGTCCTATAAATGCTTGCTATATTTTACAATATTATTGATCATAGCGTCCAAGAAAAACAATTTCCAGCATTATAATATGGTTTTGGCAACTTTTGCTTTTGCTTTTACCCCAGGTAAGTGCTTAACAATATTACAGGCTTTGGACTTACCTTTGAGAGTGTGTTTCTTATGTTTCAACCACGGTGTTTTATTTTGGTTAACCATCATCTTGGCCGCTTTCTTCCATGGCATCTTCAGGATCACTGGGTAGATCTTGTGTGGACTGCTCAGAATCTGTATTGTGGACTTTGTGTTCAGAACGAACATCACTTAATTCCTTATCAGAATCTAGTGGTTCCACATCGTTGTCGATCTCTTCATACGATTTGAGTAACTGGTTTCCATTTTGTTGTCCATATTTACCTGCAATAAACCAAAATAGCGCTTATAATAACGGATGTTTAGGTATTTCACTAAAAATCTTAGCTTTTGTGATAATATTATAACTTTTCTTAGATTTTTTCTATCGCTCCGACGAACATGATCGCTCGCGTGTTAGATTTGAACTAACAACTGCTGTCGGATATAAGATAATAGCTATTCCCACCATTATTAAACATAGTCTTATACGAGATTTCATAGGAGTAGGTTGCAGAACCCAAAAGAAGCAATATTTCGAAAATTATGGCGAAATATTTAAAAATGTTAGATTTTTTCTAACGGTGCGAGTGAAGGAGGGTTCAACATTAACAAAGATAATATGTATACGTAATAAATACACTTTTTTAAATATTTCAAATATCAACAGAGTCAGAAACATTGGTCCCTAATTCACTGTTGGTAACTTTAGCTTTAAATTGGTGAACGAACTGTATATCCCCTCTAACTATTCAATCCCCACCACAAAAATAGCCAAAAATAACCAAAGTGAACTTTAACTATGTCTTTTGGGATTTTACATGGAAAATAAGACCACCCACGTGTTGCCCTTTTTTAAATGATTTAAAAAATCGAATGCGTTAGCTTCCAAAATGGGATGCATTAATCACTCATAATCACATTTTGCGAAGTAATAGACATGCACGAAGCAGGTTCGCTTAGGGTGACCAAGGTGCGAAGTGAATGCGCGTACCGTTCAAGCCACAAAGATCAAAGTGCGCTGAAGTGACTTACTTTCTACGTTTTCGGAAACGGTATTCGGAGTAAGAGATAAAGAAGTAATATCTACAAAGTTAGGAAGAAGTTAGGAAGGGCAGGGACATATAGCAAGATCACAGCAGAGCAACCCTCCTATACAAATTATTCTGTAATAGCCGGTGGAAGTCAACGAAGAGGTAGACCAGAGTTTGGATGGAGGGGTGTTGTAGACGAGGGTTTAGAAAAATAGGTGAAACAATTGAATATATAAAGGACTGTTCCTATTCTGATATTTTTCTCCGAATAATATTTTTATCGTAGTTTTTGCACGAGTTGCTAGTATTTTTCTTTTGTTTCAGCCGGTAAATGGTAAACTATTTTTAAATGAGTTGATATCGGACAACGCTGCTTTCCGATTAGTAACTGATTACGTTAAAGCAGTAAAGAAAACTAAAGAATTGCCTTGGATCATGAACGGCACCATAACAGTACACCAAAGCTTCTTTATCGCATTTGGCCAAGGTAAACAATAATAAATAATCCATCATTTAAATAATATTGTATATATATTTTATATACGTATCTACACTATAATAAAATGCCCCGTAATGTATAATAATTAGTCCAGGATGTAAGAGTTTTCTGCTCAGAATTCTATTTATATGCATCGATTTGCCCTTACCTGATGTACCCTTACCCCTTTTTCCATTTTTTTTATTGTTTCTTGATTTTTTTATTAAAATCTTTACCTTATAATATGTATATACTGCAACATATTTTCTTACGTCAAATAAAAAAATAATTTGTTTTGTAACTTAGAATTCTGCGACGACCAGTCAGAAGCAATTTTCATGAGAGATCTTTTTGAGAAACGTCAGTTACCACCACTTATTAAAATCCGCAATATTGTTAGCAATTCCGAATATTTTGCTGAAATCTTTAAGTGCGTAGAGGGATCATCTCTGTGGCTAGATCCATCTGTTATAAGACAATTTCCTCATCCTCCTGTAGATGATTATGAAGAAGGTGAAGAAGACGAAGAAAACGATTATAATCCATAATAGAAAAAAATAAAATGTTGAAATTTATTTACTTCGTTTAATTTGTAATAAATATTAGAATACCCTATTAATTTGTAATAAATATTAGAATACCCTATTTTATGTATTATTTACACTAATGGTTCAATAGTGACACTACAGAGTTCTTATATTTTAGCGAACTAAACTAAACATTAAATATAACTTTTTAATGATTATTTGCAAGGATTTGCTAAGGATTTGCAATGATCATTTTTATTGATCGGTCTGACGATAACGCATGCTATCTTCTTCTCTGTCTTATGAGTTCATGACAGTGTATATTTAGACGAGCCGTTTGGTCCGTGTATATATATATATATATATATATATATATATATATATATATATATATATATATATATATATATATATATATATATATATATATATATAAGTAAACGTTAAATAGTGGGTTTGCAGCAATAAAAATGAAATGCGTACTCTTTTAAATTTTTATTCCAAGCTTTCGGACATTGGTTATGTCCTTCATCAGGGAGCTACAAATGTGATTAAGAAATTGTTGGTGTTGGTATAATTAATTAAAAATTGTTTCTACTTACAAATTTTAATTAATTATACCAACACCAACAATTTCTTAATCACATTTGTAGCTCCCTGATGAAGGACATAACCAATGTCCGAAATGCTTGGAATAAAAATTTAAAAGAGTACACATTTCATTTTTATATATATATATATATTAAACCTGGAGCTAAGATTAATACTAGGTGTTACAAGCATTATTATTAAACTCAACAGTCGACTCGGAGACTGAAGAAGACATAAAGGAAGATGTCGAAAGCTTGGCGCAATGATAATCGAAGCGGTGACACTTTTTTCAAATAAAAAAAAAAGTTCGTAAAAGTAGATACCTTATTCAAAATTAGGAACCCATTTTGATATACAAAAATCACACACGTAAGTGTTCTTTTTGTCACTTCCAGCACACTCTTCATGTGACCATCTGAAGCAACTTGTACCCACTTTTCTCCATGTTGGTCCTTTGAATAATGTTCAGTGCAGAAAATACACTCTGCGTCACTTTCTTGATCGGTATCCATATCTGAATTATCATCATAAGGAACGTTTGAAGAATCTGAAAATTTATTTTCTTGTTTTACTTTTATCATCTTTTTATTTTTGACCATCGTTTTATTGTTAGTTTTCTTTAAAACATTAAATTTTGGCAACTGTTCTTTATTTTTAAATGATTTTTTTCTTTGTTTTTTGTCTTTCAATGCTAGCTTCTAAATCATTTTTGTAAGGTGTACTTGTAATTAAAGCCGCAGAACTGGTTTTACGTCCTCTATTTGAAGTAGGTGTCGATGAACTGCAGGATGGTAAAGGTGAAAAGTCCTGAACATTTACAATTTTCGATAACTGATTAATTTCCACACTACTACCCATTTGATGTCTTGGGGGGGTTTTTTCAATAGACAGCTGAATTGAGCTATTGGTGTGATTGGGTTCCAATGGCAAAGTCTTATTCCAATGACAAAGTAGGGAAAATTTCTGCTTTACGAAACCCATTGGCTGATATCGCAGCGGTAGCAAATTTTTGATAAGCAGGGCAGAATAATGAACTTATCTGAAAGGGTCCTACATTTCAAGAAGGAATATTCTTTAGCTAATTTTGGATTTCTCTTGAATAGTATGTCTTTAATGGAGACATAAAACACAAATCTTACGGTTGCATTTTATGTGACATATGGAGAGGGATATAAATATACAATAGAAATATAATTTTTTCTCACTAAGTCTATACCGTCCAGATTCCGTGTATGACTATAACGGCCGTCAATAATGAGCAACACGGGATCGTCTTATAAAGACTTTACATTATTGATAAAATTTTGCACCCATCGCGTAGAGATATATCTCTGTATCCATCCTGAAAGGTCACAATCAGCAATTGACCCAGCTGAAGCTCCTTTAAATAGCTTGGTTTTTATATGTTTGCGTGTGAATACAAATAACGGAAGAACGAATCCTTCGGCAGCATTCACGCACGTAACTACAGTTACTAATGTCCATCTTTCTGCAGCAGTTACGGCTCCTACTTGTATTTTTTCTTTTTAAGGGTGATGACAGATAAAATAAACAAATGGGAAGAATACTTAAAAGAGCTATTCGAAGACGACGAGAAAATTAAGGTCATTGAACCAAGAGGAATAAATGGGCCACCAATCACCAAAGACGAAATTGAGAAAGCGCTAAAACATATAACAAATGAGAAGGTCATCTTCTTCTTCTCATTGCGCCGTCTCCTTTCGAAGGTTGGCGATCCAAATGGCAATTGTAGTTTTGGAAACTGCTGCGCGGAAAACTCTTAGTTTTTAGCAAAATAATAAAATAAAAAAATTACCTGATAAAAATTTATTTTTCACGTAAATAACAACGTGGCGTCGTATATGACAAATCGCTCAGATTTCACAACTTTAAAAAATTATTTGGACGTACCCTCTTGCCTGCGTGATCTGATCGTCGTCACTAAACTAAAAGGTACTGAAAAAACAGGAGATGTATGTACAAAAACACTTGAGTACATAGCGATTACATTTTTCACCGGTCATCGGCGACGCCACGTTATTTTTCTAGGGTTAAGATACTACTTTCTTACTACCCCTCCTGAACCAAATTATCACCAGCTACCACTGTATATTTGCGTATAGTTTAATCCAATAATTTTGGCCAGAATTCAGAATTAGTTTTATTTAAATATGTAACTGACTACACGTTGTGCTTAAATGTTATATCTAAAAAGTCGTATCTCATTGCATAATCTCCGTGTGGACGTAACATTATATTTCTTTGCCCTACCTAAAAATATAACAAATGCCGTAATTAATTTCCTACTTCCTTTCTACCAGTCTGGTATAGCTCTAAAATTTGCACATAATAATTCCTACAATACACACTCGGAAAGTTATACATTGAGCATCTGCTCAAGATGCACGGTTTATTGTTAGCTTAATACTCTGAACTGAAAAGCAAACAGACCTCTATTAGGTATTATTTATTAGGGAAAGTAAGACGTTGTTTCCAGCATATAGTCTTGTTTTTCGGTCAATGGATCAGCAAATATTTGTGTTCAGATTCCGTAACAAGACAATATCTAATATTAATTTTATGCTTATCCCAAAGCAAGTTAGCAGACATAGAATAGTGACTAATAGATTTTACCTGAGGAGATTAATATTATATTCATGTATTCTTATAATTTTGAAATAGCTAGTCATGGCCCATAAAACAATTTTTTTTTATTATTTTTTTTTATTTAATTTAACGTGTTTGTGACAGCTTCGGCCATTAGCACGAGGCACCGTGGTTACAATTATATATAAGGTACAATTACATATTATAATATACTACAGTTATATATTATTTAGTAAGTTTTCTAGCTTCAGGAACTGGATAGCTATGATGACTTGGCTCTGGTTCGATAATATCTGTGATGTCGCCCTTCATGCCCAGTTCTTGGCATCGTTTGTTGTAATGAGGGCAGTCCACAAGGATGTGTAGAACACTTAGTGGAGATTGGCAATAGTGACAGATTGGCTTAGGTGTAGAATTCATTAGGTGACCATGTGTAAATCTGGTGTGACCGATACGAAATCTTCTAGCAACAACCATCTCATTTCTAGTTATACCAGGTATAACGAACCGCTCAATCGTCTGATCTATTTGGTGTAAAAATGTAGTGGATTGGTTCCAATGATTCTACCAGTAATTTCGTACAAGTTCCTTTATACTAGTTTTTAGGTCACTGGCAATTTGTATATTACGTGGTGTACAATTGGATACAGCAGCTTTGTTTTGTATAAAACTTAAGAGGTCGCTGGTTAAATGATATTAGATAAATAATTATAAAGTAAAAATGCGAAATTTTGTTTGTGAACAAATTAGCGACAAAAAGCAAACACAACTGTCAGTAAATTAAGAAATTAGCTGGTCTTACTCATTATTGATGTTTGTACAAAGAATATAGACTTACCCCTTGAAATATTGATGTATTCTTAGCCAAGGAAATCTCGTTGGTACGTCGGGACGCCCGCCGACGCGGCTCTATGGCACGAGAGCCAACAAACTTGGTGTGTTTCGTTCGCTGTCTTGGGAGGAAGTGTCTTGAGATTGCAGGTCAGAAAAAAACCTTCTGACCGTTGGGTGGAAGAGAGTACATCAATAAATCACCTTAGTGTATTGTGATTTTAAGTGGCGATAATTTAAGTTAATTGTGACTGTAATACGAAACCGTACACTTGTGTGCATGTTTGTGACACAGAATACAAAAGAGAAGTCAAATTCTCCGCACTTAAAACATAATACATGAGATAGCCAGTTTAACAATTTTACAGGAAGCAATATATTTTACCAAAGTCGTTAGAATACATAGCATTGAATTAGATCACATTACAGTACCGTAACAGAAAAATATTAAATGTAAAAATATGAAAACAAATAGTATATACTTTCCCAAATAAGCTTCTTTGGCAAAGCGATCGGCGTTGTCGTTACCCATAATCCCGATGTGGGAGGGAATCCATATGATAGTTATATGGATGTCGTGGGTGATAAGATTTTGGTAAGTGTCATGGATTTTTTCTACAAGAGGTAGTAAATAGATTATTGATGGACTGGATAGAGGCAAGGGAGTTTGTACAGATGGCAATATGTTGATTCGGTGCTGTACAGAGTTTGAAGGCTTAGTAAATAGCATACAGTTCGTCAGTGTGAACGCTGCATATGGCAGTTATTTGACATGAACTAACAACTGTTTCCGTGGTGTTAACCGTACAACCAACCCCCGTTTCACTCTTTGATGCGTCAGTGAAGAGGACCCAATCGAATTTCTTAAAATTAAGAATTTCTAGTAACGATTTCCTAATCAAATCATGGTTGGTTTCTGCCTTAAACTTTGTAAGTGACACATTAAATTTCGGTAAAGTTTTGGTCCAGGGAGAATTCTGCGGGATCGGGAGAGGAATAGTTAGGGATAAATTTATATGTGGTATTAAAGTTGGAAGTAGGAGGGCGATAGTGTGTATGCGTGGAGCAGGAGGGTGAGTACTAGTATACTTGGGTAATGTCAGCAGTGTGTGTACTGGATTAGAAAGGTTAGCTGAAGTAGAGGCAGCATAAGAAAGGAGGAGATATTGGCGCCTAAGCCAAAGAAGGGGATCGTTGGCTTCGCGGTAGAGGCTCTCAGCTGGACTGCTACGAAAATCTCCTAAACAGAGGAGGATAGCAGTATTATGTACTGAATTAAGGGCTTGTAAGGATGTTTTGGATGCTGACTATATAAAGCAGCCGTAATCGAGTTTAGAGCGAATAAGGGACCTATATACTTATTTCCTATAGTTTGACACATAAGTATTGTCTGACATAATTTTTTTATTTTTATTTTATTTTATTTTTTTAATTATTTTATATATTATTTTTTTATTTTATATATTTATTTTATTATTTTAATATATTATATTAATATTATTTTAGCATTACCCTCCGTCACTCGCACCTCAAAAAATTACGCCACCAGACGCGTGTTAGATTTTATCTAACATATGGGTACAGGTCAAATAAAAGAGTCATTAGTACTTGGTCATTTGTTAAGCTTATTGGCTATTAAGTCACAAAAACGATAAACTTATATTTTTTTAAAACAAAACTGCAAAAAAAACTACTAGGTAAACTACAAAATATTACACATTACCCTAGAACAAAACAAATAAGAAGATTTATCCCAAAAAAATATACGCACTACTCATAAAATTAGATTTCTTCCTCTTCTAGGCAGTGGTGACAAGTAAAATTTGTTAAACCAATGTGCTCTTTACATATAGGGAACTTACAGTTAGTACAATAATGTTGAGTAAACCTGTTCTTCCTTACAGGGCAAAAAGAACATCTTGGTTTTATAGTTGGAGTTGCCCCTTGAGAAACTAATGACTTTTCTCTGGTTATATTTGATTTGGGATATTAGAACGCCGTTAAAGATGGGATATTCAAAGTTGCTTGCCAAGCTCCGCAATGTAGCTTCTTCGAGATATTACAATATTAATGTTATTGTTGTAAATTATTTGGCTGTTCATAGTTGAAATATTTAGTAGGCTGCAAAAAAACAGTAAACGGCCAGCGATTGCTAAATCGAGTCACCGAGTATTCTGCCCTCATTTTATTAACAACATCCACTCCTCCTTTTGTGAGGTTGTAATCAGTAATAATCTCTGGATTTATGGTATGCTCTTTGGTGTTTTCATCAATGAAACCATCGTTGTGTAGTGTTGAAAGTAGTAGTACATTCTTATTTTTTTTTTGGCACATATGATATAAGTAAGCACTTGTTTTATCGTCACCATATGTAAATATGCTACTACATAAAGGTCTTCCTTTTACGTTTGTCAACTCAGGGGGAATTTGTTGTTCGTTTTTACGCAAAGTATCTACCGTTGTCAAACAATGATCGTTCAATAAAGAGTTGGCTAAGGGTACAAAGGAAAAGTAATTATCCGTAGTTACATTTCGACCGGTTCCACTTATGGGTCGTATAAGTCTTTTTCCTACACAAGATGCATCGTTAAGTAGTTGATATGGTCCTTCAGGTTGTTTGCCGGGGTAAATTTCCAGATTTTGTGTGAAAAATGTTCTAGCGTCCAACAAGGCATAAATCTTGATTCCGTATTACGCTGGCTTATTGGCTATATACTGCCTAAATTTGCATGGACCACAACACGCTTCCAACATATCATCTATGGTCACATAAAATCCAGAAGTGTATGCAGATAAACAGTTGGTGACAAACATTTCATATAGTTCTCGAATGGGTGCAAGATTATCAATTGCCGAATTTTCTTGCCTCTTAGTGGCGTCGTCAAATCTTACAGCTTGAATTATTAGGTGAAATCTTATCTGGGATATCCTCCTCCTAAGTGCCTTCTTTGTTGAGGTTGGCGATCAATATGGCAAATTTCTCTCTGTTTTGGGCTTAATGAATTAATTAATTTCCTCTTGTGTGGATCCAATCTCTGATGTTTCGTAGCCAAGATTTTTTCTTTCGTCCTATGCCCCTTTCACCTTCAATCTTGTCTTCTAATATTACCTGAAGCTGCTCAAATTCCCTCTGGCGTATTATGTGCCCTAGATATAACGTCTTTCTAATTTTGATAGTATTGACCAGATGAGGGCGTGTGTTCATTGCTCTCAGTACTTCTTCATTCGTTGTTCTGCTGGTCCAGCTTATTCTTAGCATTCGGCGGTACATCCACATTTCAAATGAATTTAATTTGTTGACGTCATACTGTTATAATGTCCAGGTCTCACAGCCATGTAGTAATTAGAGACCACTCATAACACTTTAGTGTTCTCAGTTTTATTGAGACTGATAGCTTGGGGTTACAGAGCATTTTACGCAAATTCATGAAACCAGATCTTGCTATTTCAATGCGTCTTCTAATTTCAATGCATCTTCTTTTTCTTGGACACAGTAGCTGCAAAAATATCTGGAGCTGTCCCATCTAATTTCCAGAGTTCATTAGTATTTAAATGTTGCGCTCTCTTTAGCCCAGCAAGCAACAAAAGTCCGATAAAAGCTTGCATTTCCTCGTAGTCAATAGCAGGACAATCCCTAGGGCGAGTATAAAGCACTCTTATCATATCCAGTTTTTTATTTGTATATTTTACAATATTATTGATGATAGCATCTGAGAAAAACAATTTTCAGCATTCTAATATGGTTTTGGCGCCTTTTGCGGTTGCTTTTACCCCAGATAAGTTCGTAATAATATTACAAGCTTTGGTCTTTGGGAGTGTGTTTCCTATGTTTCACCCATGGTGTTTGATCTTTGCCATAAAATCTTGAATAACCATCATCTTGGCCGCTTTCTTCCATGGCATCTTCAGGATCACTAGGTAGATCTTGTGTAGACTACTCAGAATCTGTATTGTGGATACTGTGTCCAGAACGAACATCACTTAAGTCCTTATCAGAATCTAGTGATTTCACATCTCTGTCTATCTCTTCATACTATTTTAGTAACTGGTTTTCCATTTTCTTGTCCATATTTACCTGCAATAAACCAAAATGAGGCTTATATTAACGGATCTTCAACAATCTATAAGTATTTCACTAAAAATCTAACCATTTATTGAAACATTATAACTTTTCTTAAGTGATCTAACGCTCTGACGAACGCGATCGCTCGCATGTTAGATTTTAACTAATAACAACAACTGCTGTCGGCTGTAAGATAATAGGTACCTATTCCCACCATTATTTAACATAGTCTTATACGAGTTTTCATAGGAGTATTCCTGGTTGCAGAACCCAAATGAAACAATATTTCGAAAATTATGGCGAAATATTTAAAAATGTAAGATTTTTCTAACGGTGTGAGTGATGGAGGGTTAAAATAAATTATGCATAGGTAATGGATTTTGACAAGAGCTATAACATTGTAAATAAAAGGTAAACTTGTGTACTGCATCCGCATTACTCATAGCTCTTGTCAAAATCCATTACCTCTAGCCTTACCCTTTCCCATTCTAAATCCAAAGTGATTCAACTTACCAGAAGAATTAATTTTTTGAATCCTGAAATTACTGTAAATAACTTTAAATTACTGGTTGTTGATAATTACAAAATATTGGAGCTGATATTTCATTCAATATCACATATATCGGTCAGAATATAAAAATAATTAATTACCTGTTTATTAAGTATTACCACACACAAACCTACGTCACATTCTTTACACATGTAACATAAAACCTTTTGTATTTTATTATTTTGTTTTGTATGTAAACACACAACACATCTTGAGGCGGCTTTTGTCTTTTCAGTTCCTGGAACTTATGAAGGAAAATGATTGAAATGAATTTCTGTTATTCTGAATAAATCAACTGACACAAGCGTGAACTTTTGAAGCGAAACTTCTATATTAGGGTTGTATTACTTTTTATTCGATAAAAAAATGTTGAGGCGAGCGTCATGGAACTAGCGCTACAAGATGGCGTCGTCACGGGTACGTCATAAAATAGGATTCTTCATGTCGATTCACTACTCTCGTTATATATTTATTCTAAGCAGGTTTAAATTAAAAACTGCATGAAAAATAACAAGATGAGAAGTAAAAAATTAAAAAAATATCTGTCACTAAGTCTAAGACTAAAAGTAATAAATGTCATCCGACTAATAGCTATCTATCTATATAAGGATTTTTACAGCTGTCGCCGCCTTCCTTCTTTCAGCCAACGTCTCCAGTCCTTTCTGTTCTACCATTATCCATCTCTAAGTTCTCGTCTTTCCATGGCCTCGTCCACTTCATGCCTCCATGATCTTTGGGGTCGACCTCTTTTTCTCGTTCCTATTGGGCTCCAATCTGAAATCTTTGCTATCCACCTTGGATGATCTGTTCTTCTCACAGGTGCATGCCAAATTAAACGTTTTTCTTCGATGTAGCTAGTATGTCTTGTTCTACTGCCATTCTTCGTTTTGTCTCCTCATTTCTGATGCGATCCATTTTGTCGCTCTGCAGCTTCTTCTCATGAACTCCATTTCAGTTGCTGGGATGTTAGACCTGTTTCGTTTATTTATTACCCAATTATCTACTTCATAGGTCATTATACTGCGTACCAATGTGTTATAAATTCTCTTCTTTGTATTTCTGGTAATCTGTCTATCCCACAGTACCCCGTTCATTTGTTTAATACACGTTTTTGTCTGTGCTAATCTGATGGTTATATCTTGCTCGGTGGTTCCATTTTTTGAGAGTATGAATCCTTAATATTTGAATTTATCAGTGCTGTTAATTTCCCTATTATCGCCCATTTCCAAGTTTCTCACTGGATCTTACTCTGTTGTTAAATATTCGGTCTTTTCTAGATTTATTTCCAGTCCACTTTTATATAAGCGAGCCCACAAGAGGGTACACTATGATGGGCGAAGTCTGCATACTCTCAGGTGCTCCACGTTCTGTATTTCCCCACATTCACAAAGTGCGTCGCTGTCTGTCTTGATGCCCCATTTAATGAGGTTCTGTTTTACAGTATCCGTCAGGTTCTCCAGTGCAGGTTCATTCCATTAGGTCGTTCTGGGTGTAGGGGGAACAGTTCGGGTGGTTCAAGGCTGACATTTCTCATAAACCTTTTCCTTGATTTAAGTCGTCTGATTCCTGGCGGTTCGTCAAACCCGTATAACTTCTCTACATATTGTGAGGCGCGTCTACGGTCGTCTGGTGATGCGAATCCAGCTACCCAGTACAGTAGGGGCAGAGGGGTAGGCTTCATACAACCGGTAATTATTTTACATGTTTCATTTACTGACTTTTGGGCGTGTCTATATCTACCCCAGACGGGACCAGCATATTTCCCTGTTGAGAAACATAAGGCCTCGGCTTGTCTTCAAGATCTGGGGGTTTGCACCCCCACTTGCTCCCTACAAGTTTCCGGAGAAGGTTGTTTCTCGTAGAAACCTTTTGTCTTGTACTCTGACAGTGGAATTTATACGTTAGTGACCGGTCTAGTATTACTTCAAGAGATTTGGACCTATCAGTATGTTTTTTAAGCGTTGTCCCTCAAGAAAACAAAAAACAATTATGTCTGGCAACCGCGCTGTACATGCTTTCCATGGGTTGTTAAGAAGCAAAAATATGTCTCGAAGAGTAAAACTAAGGACATACAAGACCGTAATAAGGCCAATAGTGATGTATGCTTTTGAAAAATGGGTCACAACAAAAAAACACTAGTTTTTATTATTTTGGGAGCGCAAAATCTTGTGGCAACATATTAGCGGTAATTAAGGTTCAAAGACTTAGATGTTTGGGTCATGTACAGAGAATGGTTCCATCTAGAATTTCCAGAATGGTACTACCCAGTGCATTGGAAGGCAAAAGGCGAAGATAAAGAATTTGGTCAAGATGGAGCAACGAAGTTAAAGAAGATATAAGAAGACAACGTAAAGAAACCGGGAAATAAAATAGAGTGACAAAGAATAATACATCAGCCATGAGCCTACTAAGCTCATAGTGCTTACATATTATTATAATTAAATTACAAAAGATGCCATTTAAAATAGTGTACAATATTGTGTGCCTCACTACACTCATATTCGATGGCCAGCTAGCTCATCCGATCTAAATAAAGTTGGCTTTAGCATTATTTGTTTTGATTTTGTCTTTAGTTCAGTATATACGTACAAATTTTGTGTACCTACATTACAAAGTGATCATTAACAAATTAAGAAGTGGGAATACCTTGTATATTTGAAAATAATCTTAATATTTTTAGCTGTACTCGACACATTTTTATGTAGATACCACTTTTTTGTATCTTTTTAAACATCTGAAATATCGAACCCTGGAGTATAAGTTTATCAACCTGTACCTATGTGTAATAAAAGATAATTAAAACTTGTTTTATAAAGGATATCTATGTGAACAAAACTGTACCAAAAATCAATAAAATCAAATTAACTTCAAAACATTATTTATGATTAAATATTATAATAACATAATTTTATCATCTCTTTGTAATTACTATAATTAAATTAGCCAAATTATATAAAAACAAACATAAAATTAAAAGTCTTTCCTATACAACTACATTCAAATGTTGTGTGAAGAAGCGTTCTTAACTATGTTATGCGCAAAGCGAACCGATTTTGCAACATTATATACGTTGTGTTCATTATACCATTAATCGCAAGTATATTATGGCATCTACAGGATACACAAGGCATGACGCGAAAATGTAAGATATCTTTTAACTCAATTATTACACTCTGTCTTAGACGCTACTGATAGAGACGTGCATCTGAATACCACAACTTTAGTTTTTAATTTTTTTTTAAATTAACATTAACAACGTGAATTAGTCCTAATGATGAAATTATGTGGAAAAACGCGCCTTGTATTCTACCTTAAAAGTGGTGTGACAATTAATGCTAATGAATGAAATGAAATGAATTGAATGAAAATTAGTTAATCATATAATGCCCAATGGAATGAGTATATACCTACCATACATACATATTAAAAAATGACTAAGTATTCCACATTTATGAAGGCAAAGCACACACACGGTAATTTTTCACTTACGCCTATGTTATAAGTAGGTATAATTTGATCAGTTATACCAAAGTACATAGTTCCTCAAATAGGCTCAGCTCACGCTGGGTTAAGCTGTTTTCAATAGCAACTATACTAATAGTATTTATGACTATGATATAATCTCTAATTGCAATTTACGTCGTTTAAAATTATGTAATATTAAAATAAAATACAGCTTTATCAATACGTTTAACCAAAACATAGTTTATTTGTTTATAACTTTTAAAATACTCCAAAATTCAAAAAGCTATTACTTTTTGACAAATTTATATTTAAAAATCAATAACGCCGTTTTCTACAGAAACAAAAGTTTTAAACCTATTTACTCCAATAAAGAAATAACGAAAGACTAATAAAACATAAATTTCTCCAAAACTCTTAACACCCAAAACGTCTGTGGCCTAAACTTACGTTTTCAATTTTTTTTATATTACTATTCGATATTTAATACTAATACTGCATAAATTTTAATTTAAAGAACACGTTTTCTGCTACTATCTAAAACTACACAATTTACCAACTTCGCCTAACAATACTATTCTGGAATAATAAGAAAAATAATTCATGTCTAATTCAGCATAGGAGCAGCTAACCATCAAGCTTTGCTCAATCCACATAGTAATTTCGTTCAATTAGGCTGCGATCGCACCCCGAGATGTAGTCGGCTTTGATTGTCCCATTGCACATATGCTCTCACGAGAATTGGCAACACAGCATATGAGATAGAATTGCAACCGTTGGCACGCCAGGGTTGTCGAGAAAGGATAATAATGTTATAAAATTTGATTATTTTTATAAAAAGTTTTAAGTATTGTATGAAAACTTGGAAATTTATTTATTTTATTTATTCAAAAATATGACTTAAAGACAAGCGAATAATATGTTTCTGGCGTTCGGGGCAGTTTTTAAAAATGATTTAGTTCAATAAAAATTACTTCGCTATTAAAACTTCACATTACAAGAATTAAAATATTTATTCGCCTTTCTTACACAAAGGTTAAAAGCAAACACATACTAAAGTTAAAAATACACTAAAAACATAAAAATATTACAGATCGTGAAATTATTTATAAGTGTCTAGACAGAAATAAATTAACGTTCAAGGGCTAATATGATTAACCCTCATCCGGGCACTTATTTTTACTGACGTAGTAGGACAGAGTGTGTCCGTCGGACACATTGTAACAATATTATAGTAGGATGTTATAATTATTAAAATATCTGGCAATTCATTTGAATTGTTATTTTTAGATCCGTAAAATAGTTTCGAAACACAATTCAGATTTCTGCTTTAATCTGAACCTTCTATGTTAGATGGAAGATGTTCTATGTTCTATGGAAGATGTTAACTCTATTGTCTCTATTAACTCTATTGTCTCTGTTAACCATGTCTCTATTAACATCTTTATCAACGTCTGTTATACCTTGCATTTATAGAAGGTTCAGATTAAAGCAGAAATCTGAATTGTGTTTCGAAACTATTTTACGGATTTAATATCAGATGTCGCTATTGCGTCCGTTTCGAAGCCATTTTATCGTTGCTTCCCAAAGACAGAAAAGATCTATTTTTCGCGTTGAGAACGCCTATGAATAACTGTTCTGATGAGCTTTATTAAAGAGAAATACGTATAAACAGATACATAGACGATTTGTACGTGAAATGGAATCTTTACTGTCTTTTTCATTTCGCTTTTCAAGAAACCAATTCGCTAACGATTTCTGCTTAGTTGAGGAGACATGTCGTGGAATGCAAATTTTAGATTTCCCATGTCTCTATTAACATCTTTATCAACGTCTGTTATACCTTGCATTTATAGAAGGTTCAGATTAAAGCAGAAATCTGAATTGTGTTTGGAAACTATTTTACGGATTTAATATCAGATGTCGCTATTGCGTCCGTTTCGAAGCGATTTTATCGTTGCTTCCCAAAGACAGAAAAGATCTATTTTTCACGTTGAGAACGCCTATGAATAACTGTTCTGATGAGCTTTATTAAAGCGAAATACGTATAAACAGATACATAGACGATTTGTACGTGAAATAGAATCTTTACTGTCTTTTTCATGTTATTTTTAGCTAATAAAGTAATAATAATTATTGAGTGCTCGGACTATCAAACATAAAAAACAATGCAAATCTTAATCTATAATTCTAAAGAATCTACAATGATATGACATTTTATTACTTTCTTAGGCAACTAATACACTCATGTTTTACGCTGCTGTAGTTGTTGCAAACGTTCTTGCTGCAAGTATTACAAGTTTTTTTTTGTTCTTGATTCTTTTTAATGGACATAAGTAATATCTTCTTTTCTGTATTTAGGTGTGGCACTTGTGGTAGTTGCTTCTCCTGCAAAGTTCGCCATAAGGAATCTAGTGGATTTAGACAGTCCTACCCCTACGTTAGATCTGCGGATAATATAAGGGCTTTATAAGTTATTCTGCTGTTTCAATTATGAATAGATATCTTTTTTCGTGTCTTTTTATGTTCCAGTTTGGATGCGGGTTGATCCAAATAACATAAGATGCTAAACAGCATACATCTAACATATTCATAAAATATGCGAAAATCCAACAGTTTGTTTTACGTTTGCACATATATTTATCCACTATCTGGTCGAGCGAGTCAACTCCATGGAACGAGTCATGGAACATTTAGAAATTTTAAAATCCTTAAAAAATACGTCATCGCATACATTAAATGCACAATTCTGTGGCTGGAAGGCAAAAGGGGATAAGTCGATTTTTTGCAAAATAGTGTTATGTATACCATTCGACAGCATTTTTGATTCTGCACAATCTTGTTAAAGAGAGTTAAGTGAAAGTTTACTAATTAAAATATTATTATTGATCAAAAAGGGGTAACTGGGCTACAATTTAATCGTTTCGACTGTTTTAAGGATATAACTCAAGATATCTTCTGGAGAGCAAAATAGTAATTACTAGTAAAATGGTATATGTGCACATATTTTCTAACATTATGAAATTAACTGAGAAGCAAAACGATTTAAGTCATGTTAACTTGAGAATTATTCGAAACGTGTGCTAGTAAAAGGCATTAAATCAAGATATCCCCTTTTGCCGGAATGTGATAGAAGAAATATATATGAAAGTATTGCTAGGATATACAAAGTTATCCCTTTTTGCAAGAATGCGGTGTCCACGCAAATCATATTCGTATCAGTTTCTCGTCAGTACTTGTCTAGATTGTGAAGAGAGCACACGCAAATTTTATCAAGGAACGTTCACTACGATGGCAACTCGAAATAACAATTATTATTCCTCCACGTGTGGTATAATTGTTGATTATTGATCACTACATTCCATATTCTTTTTTAGTAAAAGAAAATGTACAGCAAGATTTTGACTCTTTTACGCTCTCGTCTTTGACAAGACGAGAGCGTAAAAGACCCGGAATATGATCACATTCAAGAAGACCACCATAGTGATTCTGACACCGAACAATGAGAGGAGAACAACAGGAGAAAAAGGGCTCAGATAAACCAAATTTTAAAAATAATGAAGAACATGGCCAACCAATGCACAAAATATTGAAACGAAAAGTAGGAAAAAGAAAAAATAGACAGGTTTTACGAAATACGGGTAAAGGATATGAAATAAAACAAACAAAGGAAATGCAGTAAAGCTAGGCAGTCACAGTCACTGCGAGATTCTAGAAGAAAGTGTAAAGAAAAAATATTTGATGAACATAGATTATATCTCTGTTTTAAAATTACTGGGGAATGGGCAACTACTATAGAAGGGTAAGTTGTATTGCCTCATTAATTTAAATTTCTGACAAGAAGATTACTACTAACAGAAGTGATACTGATAAACCTTTAAAAAATAGGGAAAAGTGTTTTACATTTTTTTATAGAAATCCAAGGAGGAAGAATCCAATGCTGCAAGGTATGTTTTTGTGCTATTTTTGACGAAAGTAATAAATTTATAGAAACTGTTACAAAAAAGAGAATGTCATCCAACTGTGGTATTTCTATGGCTGATGGCAGAGGCAGGCATGAACCAAAAAACAAAATTTCCGAATCTAAAATGGAACTCGTCTATAGCCACATATCAAAATTTCCTGCCTATGAGTCTCACTACTCACGAAAACATACTAGTAAAAAGTATCTAGTAGCAGAATTAACAAAAGGTAAGATGTATCAAATGTTTACCCAGGACATAACATCTGAACCGGTTTCTTATAAAGTTTAGTCTCAAACAATCGATAAATTAGGCTTAAAGTTTAAAAAACCAAGCAACGATACCTGTAACAATTGTGATATTTTTCACAATCATATTAATATCAGTAAGACAGCTGATGCAAGGAAAAAGCATGAGAATTTATTAGCAGATCATCATATAGAAGCTGAAACTGCTTACGAGTCAGAGATTAGACAAATTAAAATGTATAAACAGCAAAAGTCCAAAAATATTTGTATTTGACTTACAACAGGTTTTTCCTACTCCTTACTTACAAACTAATACCGTGTTTACGTGCAAACGAAATTGCTTCTTGTTTATTTGAGAGTTTTGCTAATTTACCTTCTGAAATGCTTTCTGCTAAAAGGAATGTTAATAAAGAGAAAGAAGAGAGACAATAAGACTGAAATTTGCTGGAGAAATATCAAATAGCTAAGATACACCAAGGAATTTGGCAATATTAATTTTAAAACATCGCTTCAGGAATATCAGCCATTACAAGAAATAAATTTTAGAAGACAAAAAAAGAAGATACACCCATCGATATCAAGAACATTACTTTAGATAATTTGTATTTAAGCCAAGACAAATAAGTGAAAAAAAAGTAAGCGATCTTTCAGACGATATTGAGTTAGTTGATGAGAGTGCAAAAGAATGTTATCGTGGACTTGCCCAAATCCCACGAAATTCACAAGATCTGGATAATACTGCTGACACAGATCCAGACATAGATAATTATTTTAGTGATGACGATTTTTAATAAAATATTCTAAAACAAATATTTGTGTAATTTATTATTTTAAAGAAACAGCTTCCGAAAAATATTTGTGTTCATCAAAATTTTTTTTCTTCCTGCTAAAGCTATTTTGTTCGTATTATATAGAATATATGTTTTTATTTTATGTTTAGAATGCGCCTTTAATCTCTTTCTAAGTAACATCTTAATCAATTGTTAATTTGTAAACGTATCATCAGATTGCTGTAGAAACCTCCATGTTTAATAAACTTTTTGAAAAAATTTACGTTTTATTTCTTGTTCTGTCAATGCTATATCCAGAACAAAATATTTTCTTTGCTTTATTGTGATTGCCCGTTGTAAGTAGAAATAACTGCAGTTAACACTACAGTGCACATATAATGTTAGCCAAATTACTACCGAGTATAAGGGTATAAATCTACATAACCCCCTTTACCAAGATGATTTTATGTGCATTTCAACTATAACTTGACTTATCTCCTTATGCTTTCTTGAAATAATTAAAAATAATAAATATCCTAAAATATTTTTTTTAATTTATCCAAATATTGGACACATAGATATTAATTTAAGAAAAAACACTTAAATATATCTAACAGAATGTAAGTCGGGTCTAGAAATATACAAACGTTACTAATATTAATTCTATAAGGTAACAAAAAGACCATATGAATTAAAAATGTCTTTACTGAAAAACTTCCAAATTAGAGTTATCCCCTTTTGCCTTCTAGCCACAGAATTAGAACTGGAATATACACCAGTCTACTCAGTATTAATATAACTACTTGAATATATAAAATAACATTACATGATTCTATTTCTGTTCTTTTATCTACTCTCAGTCGAAATACATGTTTGATTTTATTTGATTGATCCCCTATTTTCTTGTTTTCATATGTCATATATCATCCATTATCACCACGTGGTATGTTAAAGTAACTTCAACATTATTTAAAATCCATAATATATATATTTCACAACTTCACATATTTGACAACACAAATTAATACAGCTAATTCATCTTATTAGTGATTCCAATCGTCAACGAATGATTTCAAATTCGGACACCTTCACATCCACAATATTCTTTTTGATAAAATTCCTTTTCCTTAAACTAAAATAAAATATTAGTATTTGATGGTATGGTACCTACCTCAACTTAGTTACCACAAATTTTCTAATATAGTCCATCTGGCTTATAATATCTACGATATTGTAACCTCGGAAACCTTTTTTGGATGGTGCTAGAAAGGTCACCAATGGAGACACTGCGGACGGCAGCCAGATGGTTGGTGGAGAGCGAGTCGTGGGTTCGAAACTAGCTTTTGGAACCAGAAATGGGTCCAACGGAAGAAATAAGTAAAGATACGATAGGAGATATTAGAAAAAGATACAGAAATAAACAAAAAGATAGATGGGTAAAATTACCAAAGATAAGATAAGATAGGGAACAGGGCGCCACTTAATTTTTTGGGGTTTAAGGAGAAAATTAAGAAACCTTAGAAAAGAAAAGAGATAAGGAAAGATATTTAGGTTCAGAGATCAAACCCAAGAAAAGATATCAACAGTTAGTTATTGAATAAAATTAGTCAATACTCTACATAAACAAAAAATAAATATATAAGGTATTACACTTACTTACCTACGAAACTTAATCAGCCTGATCTTTCTACTGGTCAAAGGTATAGTTATATTTAAAGGTAAAAAGCAAATATTTAGAGTTGTGGTTATATCAGGGAACTTTGTTAGGAGTCGACAAATAAAATACATACATAAAACAATAACAATATATTCCACAAGAAAATTATGACGCTGCTGAATGCAACACAAGTAATAAAAATACACAAACAACTATGAAATGGTGGTAGGTATACATATAAAAATAAGCAGAAATGTAATTAGAAAATACCTTTACAAAGATATAAGTATAACAAACACCAAAGATAACAAAAATTAATAAAATCTAAATTTACAAAAATACAAAAAAGTTACTGAAGTGAAAACATAAAAATTTAACCAAACCGCACTTGGTTAAGTCGATTATTTGGTTCGTAACAAAATACTGACTGTTCTTTAAATTTAATGCAAAATTCAGTAGTTATTCTCAACTACATTTGAAGACATGTATGCTCGTTAAATACGTCCAGATAATGGAAGATGATATGATGCCATACCATGTTACTTGCCAAGATAGGTGGAGATATTAAGATTATGTTAACTTACAGTAATTCCTGACGACTGCTGCTTCATTTCACTGAAGTTAATACTGTACTTGTATTAAACACTGAATTTAATTACCCTTAAAGGTACTTTACAACTATACTTAATCTAATATAGTGTAAGATAAAAAAAACTCTAATAAACAAGTGTATACACACTTATAAAGAAAATGCACAGAGACGGTAAGGTAGCATATACGCTAATGTGAACTAAGCGTCTTAGCTCGACGAATGCCCATCGGTAAGTGACTTGGTTCCTCTAAAATTTTACCAAACTACCCAAGAAAAGGTGAGGGTATCTTCCACTCAAAAATCATAGGCCAGTTGTATGTATTTCTGAGAAGGTAAAAAGTTCTAATTAACATTGAACATAACGGTATCCTTCTACCTACAAACGTGATGAAATATCAAATCTCCTAGATTAGGTTTTTCCCGAAAAACATTACAACGGGCGTTCGACGACAATTACCGAATTTATGACAAAGAACCCGAAAAAGGATTAACTAAGGATTCGCCAGACCGGCGTCTTTAAATAAATACTCAGGTAGATTCTTCAGTCATATTTCGGTAGTTTCCCAATAAAAATTTCTGATCGTAAACACGACCATCAACGTATCATCCACATGGGTAAAAGAAATTAAAATTAATTTAATATATTAATAAAAAAAATGTTACAATATATACTCATTATATTAGAATTTGATTTAATTCAACATGTGAAATTTATTGAACAGACTTAACAATACCGACGTAGACATTACAACTTACTTTGGTACATTATAAACTTAAAATAAGACTAAATTTTACTGTTACACCGTTTAAATAGCACATCATTATTAATTAATTAATAACTCGAATTAATTTTTGGAATGTGTTGCTATGAACAATTTTATCCATTTCTCTTGTTTACACATTAATATAATAAAACTAAAATGAAGAAGTTTAAACATACCATTGCAGAACGCTCGTCCACACCGACAATAAGTTTGTTTTTTCAAAAAATCTTTTTCACAAATTTGTATATTTATTACACATTTGGATTATTATTTGTTACCAAATGCTCATCTTAAATTTGTTTTGTAATTCTGGTTTTTAAAAAAAAATTCAAATTTGTTATATAAAAATTGTTTCAATTATTTTGAATGTCACACTTAAATTTTAAAGTTAAATTAAATTTATCTAGTGATTGTCAAAAGTATGCCAATATTATACATATTAGCTTACATTTTCATTTTCATTTAATTGTTTAATTACTAAGGTCTGTTGGCTTCAAAAACTAGTTATTTTTAGAAATAGAAGAAGAACTGTCACACTTTAACCTACATTAGCTTGTCAAATTTACCTCTTAAAATACTTGCAGATAACAAAAAAACTCAATTCCTCTCCTATCAAGTAATGTAGTACCTATAAGCCCCCTTTTTTAAAGTTTTATGTCTGTTTTGTCCTTTTAATTGTTTTCTGTTCCCTTTGTGTTTTAGTTTTATAATTTTAACATTTGAACTCACAATTCTTTGCCCAACAAAAATGAAATGCTTTTATCCAAAAGTTGATAATTACAAGTCAAAAGAAATTGCACACTCACAAAATAATACAAGTACTTTCATTCATTGTCATATAACTGTCCTCTTTCTGTATAAAGAAATTTTTCAATAATTTAACACACATTTCAAAAATATATCTCTTTAATAAATAAAAATAACTTATATAATTTAAATAATATAAAACATCACTCTTTCATTCAACAAACAATAACATATTCCTCAAGAAACTTCCTCCTTAATTGTCAGACAGTTACAACATCGACCGAAGCTCACCCAGTATCAGCATTACGGGATAGTTTGAATTATGTATAACCAATCACCAAAACTCTTGTACCTACCGGAATGTAAGTAGTATTTTGTTTATTTCTAATTTATTACAATTCAACATATTTTTTTTCTCGTACCAATTTGTGGGTTGTTATTTTATCTGCTAAAGCAATTTTATGCATATTAATAAACACAAACATGTAATATTGGCATAATTACTTTAACTTTTCTGATCTATATCTTTATAAGACAACACCATAATATGGGCTTTTTATAATTTCAGCATTTAATTTACTTTGTACCACTGACCTGATGATGCTTCGCAAATTTTAGAAAGCGAGAACGGTCGTCTTGGATAGTAAAATTAAATTGATTGTGAGTAAGTCTAATTTATTTCTTTTACCTCTTTTTAAAATGGACTTATACAAGCTACACATTCATGATTTAAAAAATAAGTATTTTGTCGAAAAAATATTCTTAGCAAAAATATAGCTTATAAAATAGCAAAAAAAATGGTGTACATATAAAGCCAGAAGCATATTTGTAGCTAATGAAAAGTTGGTTCTTATTCGTCAAACTCCAAATCGAATAAATTTCAACGTGAAAGAATAAAAAAAAACAAGCAAAAACAAGGCATGTTTTTTCACACCAGAGAAGGGGTGAAACTCACCCCCATGACAAAAGCACATATCGGCACAATATCACTTTTTTTCTTTGCCGTTAGCTATGTATATGCCAAATTTCATGTCAGTCCAAGCGGTTCTTTAATATTTACAGCAAAAACTGTGAATAAATGGACTAAAAAGGAAATAAAGCTTTTCGAGATATTAATAAATTAAAATATTGGTTTCTCTTATCTTTATTAAAGTGATTACCGCAAGCTATTTTTACTTTTAATTAACAAATACTTTGTCTTTTGATACTAGAAGTTCACTACGCACTATAAAACTCAATACTAAACACTTAAACTAAACTTTAAAAAATAACACGACCAGTAGATAACAATAACTATAACATATAACACACAATATAGTATTTTAAAAACCAACATGCTACAATTTGAATTTAAACAGACTGACAAGTTTGGACGTGTAAAATGAGAATCCGTCTGGCTTAAGGAAATAAATTATATTTAATAGCCTCTTGACGAATGAGAGGGATAATATCAACACGTGAGTTTATTTATAGTTGGCAATTTTCTGAACGAATGTAATTTAAGTTGTTGTTTGTTCTAAAAGCTGGTGTTATTCCTTTCTAATTTATGTGTTTGGCTATTTTTGTTGATATCTTGGCTGTATATGTAATCGAGTAGAGGGTACTGCGTTTTTTCTCTGGTTATAGAAATACTAATTTGTACACCAGTGAGTGATGCATGATAAGTACGATGTTTGATATTTGTAAAGCTTAAATGAAAGATTTGCTTTAAGTTTTTGAATATCTTATTAAATTTAAGATTTTTTTATGAACAATAAAAATATGATTAGTTAACATCTTGGTTTATTTGTTCCAGACACACTTATTGCTCAGATTTACTTCTAAGATAAGACGTTCTCACACCTGAGAGACTGAGCTAATCGAGGCCTAACGATTGACTCCCAAAGAATATTGAGAGTTTTATTGATACACATTGGTGCCTAACGTTTCTGATGTGTCGTTCAATGGTTACACTATTAACAACTTATATTATATAAGAAAGAAAGGAAATTGACGAGTTTTATTTAATTTTAATTTAAACAAGACTAGTCCATCATCTTGTAATAGCACTTTTCAATAATTCTCAGCCGTCACTGAACTGTAATTGCAGCGTTATTTTATTGAAAAGCAAATCTTGGAGATGCGGTCTTTACTTTCCGGCTTACATCTTACAGAAGATACGAACTTAACTGCAAGTCGTGCGGTTATTTCCTCTACAATAGATTTACTTGGAGTGGTAACGTTGAGTTGCATAAATTGTTTGTTGATTTTTAATTTGCAGCCTGTGCAAGCAGAAATGTTTAATCAAATTTTAATTTAAGTAAAACCAGAGTGATCCTAATCACATTTTATTCCTAATACTGTGTATGAAAGAAATCTTGGTGATAGTGTTCATAGTTTAAATAAACTATCTGATAAGCTGCAACGCTTGTCTAATGCGGAAATGGAAAGCTTTATTTGTATAAGCCAGAATATTAAGTACAGGAATAAAGTGTTTCTTATTTATGTTATAGGAATACTTATTTTAAAGTAATAGAATATTTAAACATTATACGAAAAAGAATATTTACATCACGTCAAACCAGCCATTCTATTATACATGATTTGCTATTTCGTCAGGTAGAGCTGCTAAGTGAGACGGAATGAAAAATATTTCCCTTCGTATATATCTAAGGTAACTTTGCCTATATTGGTGTGGAGTAAATTGAGTAGCTCTATAACCGAGACAGCCGGTCCTAAGCCCGGATAGAGGAGGAGGGATAGAGGAGTTGAACCCTTTAAAAACCCGGGCCAGTTGAACACTTAAAAAAAAACAGGGTTCAATTGGCCCGGTTAATAGCACCCTGTACAGGCTCCTTATTTAGAAGTGTAGGTTATGCTCTTAAGCTGCAGTGAAAGCAAATTGTCTAGAAGGAAAACTCCCTGGCCCTCCAAGTCGGGGGTTGAGGGATCAGGCTAACTCTTCGTTACTCACAAAAAAATATAATATGTTAAAAAACCCAGCAAAATGCTTCGGAATGAATCGATCAACAAACGACGACGTACGCTACGAAAAAGGAGTATAAATTTTAGAACTTGGAACGTGCAAGGTTTTAGACCGAAAATAAATGAAATAATGAATGAACTGAGTAAGCTGAAATTGGACATCACAGTAGTTACCAAAACAAAATGAAAGGGCCGAAGATCAGAAAACATCGAAGAATATTATCAATTCTACAGCAAGGTACTAAAGGAGAAAAGAGCTCAATAAGGTGTTGCCATATTAATACGTAAGAAGCTAAGGAAATACATAACTACGTAGGAGCCATAAACGAGAAAATGATAACAATGAACCTTACGATTAAAGGACACAAATGCACAATCTTGGGTGTATATGCAGTAAATGATGAGGCAGCAGACACATTAAAAACGATTTTTTTGAGAAATTAAATTTAGAGGTTGCAAAAGTCTGCACATCTGCAAAAGTCTACCAATGGGATCCTCAACAAGAAATAAAATGCCGTACCGAACAAGCAAGACAAGCTTTTCTTAAATTTAAACCGCTACTTTGTAACCTCAATCTTTCCTTCAATCTCCGTTACAGAATGGTTAAGTGCTATGTATGGTCCATATTGATATACGGCATGGAGACATGCCGAACATTGAAAATTGAATATTGAAAATATCTTCCATTAACAAGTTGGAAGCCTTCGAAGTGTGGACCTTGCGAAGAATGTTCCGCATACCATGGACAGATAGGGTGAGAAACGAGGAAGTCCTAAGAAGAGCAAATACTGAGAGAGAATTGCTCAGCTTGATCGAGGCACGAAAGATTGGATACCTGGGCCACATCCTGAGAGGGGAAAAATACGCAATCCCTCAACTAATTATCCAAGGAAAGATTAAGGGCAAGAGAGGAGTAGGTCGCAAACAAATGTCGTGGCTGCGAAATATAAAGAACTGGACAGGCGTAACTAACACTGGCGAACTTTTGCATGCTGCAAAAGACAGACGTCTGACCTTAAGATAATTCGCCAACGCACTATAGGTGCACGGCACCATAAGAAGAAGAAGCACATCTCGAGAAATTATCATCTTGGGAGACTTAAACAGCAGAACTGAAAAAAAAACCCATAACGCAGTATAGGTCAATTCGGAGAGGACCACGTGAATGATAATGGTACCAGACTAATATCATTATGCGAACAAAATGAAATAAAAATCGCAAATGGATTTTTTCAACACAGAAACATACACAAATACACATGGACGTAAAATACGAGAGGGTTAAATCAATCATAGACAACATAATCATACGACAAAAAACAAATATGATTTTATACGATGTAATATTGAGAGGAGCTACCTGTGGAAGCGATCATTACTCATTAAAAGCTAAGATCACGTTTGGAGTAAATAAACCTAAAGAAGAAAAAAATGGAAACGAAAGGGAAAAAGAAATACGGGATAGGTATAACCTAATCAGCTTAAAACAAGAAATCGTGAGAGAATTATCTTCTTCTTCTTTAGATGCAAATCCACTAATGGATGTTAGCGATCACATTTTCCATTAATTCTCTATTTCTTGCAATATGTATCAGAGATTGTATGTCGTATTAATCCCTGTCCATTGCCTTATGTTTGGGAGCCAGGACATTTTCTTGCGTCCCATTCCTCTCTTGCCTTCAATTTTACCCTCGATTATAAGTTGGAGGAACTGGTATTTTTCATTTCGCATGATGTGACCTAGATACGCCGTTTTCCTTTTCTTGATGGTTTCGAAAAGTTGGCGTTCTTGGTTTATTCTTTTAAGGACATCTATATTTGTGATTTTTGCTGTCCATGGTATTTTTAGGATACGGCGATAGAGCCACATTTCGAAAGCTTCTAATCTGTTTATATCCCTCGTTTTGAGTGTCCAGCCCTCTACGCCATATAGCAGCACTGACCACACGTAGCACTTAGTAAACCTTAGTCTCAGTTGAAGATCGAACTCTGAACAAGTCAGTACCTTCTTGAATTTTACGAAAGCTTGTCGAGCTTGCTCAATGCGACATTTTACTTCCCTGTCCGATGCCCAGTCTTCAAAAAGCCACGATCCCAGGTATTTAAATTTACTCACTCTTTCAATGGACTTAGTATTCAGTGTTATGGTGGAGTTTTCAAGTGCATCCAAGTTTCTGGAGATGATCATAAATTTGGTTTTTTTGGTATTAATCTCTAATCCCATTCGCTTACTGTATTCTCCGATTATAGTGACAAGTTGTTGAAGATCGACTATGTTGTCATAAATTAAGACACCATCATCAGCATATCGTATGTTATTGATCAGTACTCCATTCACTTTGATTCCCATCTTTGCATCCTCCAGAGACTCTTGAAATATGGCTTCCGAATAAATGTTAAATAAAAGAGGGGAAAGCACACATCCCTGTCGAACGCCCCTTCTTATATGTATGGGTTTGGATATAGAATTGTCTATTTTTAACTGTGCCGTTTGATACCAGTACAAGTTTTCAATGCATCTTATGTCTTTTTGGTCTATATCAACTTTCTTGAGGATCTGCATTAACTTGTGGTGTTGGACACGATCAAACGCTTTTTGGTAATCTAAAAAGCATAGGAACACATCCTTCTTCTGATCGTAACAATTTTGGACCAGCACCTGTGTTGCTACTATTGCTTCTCGTGTTCCTAAACCTTGCCTAAACCCGAACTGGGAGTCACTGATGTCCCATTCACATTTTTTGTATACTCTTTGATGTAGTATTTTTAAGAATATCTTTAAAGTGTGACTCATCAGGCTAATGAGTCTGTGATCCTCACATCTTTTTGCATTGACTTTCTTGGGCAGGGGAATAAAGGTAGAGCGTAACCACTGTTGAGGATAGCAGCCAGTTTCATAAATTAAGTTAAATATTTTGTGTAGTGCTGAAATTCCCCTTTCATCCAGTAATTTGAGTATTTCTGACGGGATTTCATCTGGTCCAGGTGCCTTATTGTTTTTTGAATTGAATATTGCCTTTCCTATCTCCTCTTTGGTGATTGAAGGGCCAGTCAGCTGGTCGTCTGTATAAACTTCAGTCATAGGTCTTTCGTCATGGAAGAGCTCCTGGATATAATTTTCCCATATATCAATTTTTTCCTTTTCACCCAGCACTATCTGGTTATCCTGATTAACTATGGTGGTTGGTCTTCGTTTTCTGTATATTCCAGCAGTCTCCTTAAGCTTTTTATGTAAATTACGGTCGTAGTGCTGTCGTTGTAAATGTTCTAGATCGATACATTGTTGCTTAAGCCATTCATTTTTTGCTATTCTTATTTTTGCTTTTATTTTCCTGTTAATGTTTTCATACATATTTCTGCCATCTTGTTTATTCTTGTGTCTTCGTCGTTCTTCCATTAGTAATAGTATTTCGTCTGTCATCCATTTTTGCCTCTTGTTATTTCGTTTGTACCCTACGTTGTTTTTCATGATGTCTGTTACAGCACTTGTAATCGTATTCCATGTTGGTGTTAGATCTTCGGCAATATTTGTCGTCAATATTTGAATTTGTGCGTTTATTTCATTGCTTATTTCTGCTTGTATCATTGGGTCTTTCAGTTTGTCCAGTGCTATATGTTGTTGAGTTTCAGGCTTGTTCTTGCATAAAAGAGCGATCTTTATGACGGCCACTAATAGTACGTGGTCAGAAGGGACATCTGCTCCAGGGTATGTGCAAGCTCTTTTGACAGTTGTGCTGAATCTACCGTTGATAAGAATGAAGTCTATTTGATTTCTTATTATGTTCTGAGCTCTATCGGCTGGAGATTTCCAAGTACAAAGGCGATGGGGGTGGAGTTGGAACCATGTGTTGGTAACTCTCATGTTTTCTTCTTGACAAAATTGTATAAGTCGGGTGCCCCTTTCGTTCCTTGTTCCAAGACCATAGGGTCCAACTACGTCTTCAAAGCTGCCCTTCCCTATTTTGGAATTAAAATCTCCCATAATTATGTTAACATCATGTTTCTTTGTCAATTTAAGTAGTTCTTTGATTTCACTATAAAAGTTTTCCACTACTTCATCTGATGCGTCTGTAGTTGGTGCATAAACCTGTATGATGTTGAGATTATTTGGCTTCGCTTCAAGTTTTACTATGGCTGTGCGGTCGGAATATGGTACAAACTCTGTGACAGCTCTCACCAATCTTTTAGTTATCATAATCCCGACGCCTTTTCTATGATCGCGGTCATCATTGCCTGAGTAAAAGAATGTTCCGCTTTCTGTAGTGCATTTACCGGATCCAGGCCACCAGGTTTCTGAGATCCCAAGGATATCTAGATCAAATCTGCTCATTTCTTGAGTTAGGTTAGCCAGCTTCCCGGCTTCAAATAAGCTGCGTGTATTCCAGGTGCCTATCTTTAATGTCTTTCTTAAGTTTGCTCGTACGTTTGAAACATTCAAGACCGCTCCCCCCGGAGATTCGATTGGGAAACTATTTATACCTCCGGATAATTTTGAGTTGAATGTATTCATGTGATTGTCTTGGGAAATATAATGAAGGTGGTATCCCGTTGCCTTCCTTCATGCCGCTTCAGGGCTTAGTTTTCAGCCGCCCACTATGGAACAGACGCCGTTTGCAACCGCCCATTCTGGGTACAGACGTTGCTATTTTCACCATATCTGGTTACCCTCACTTAGTTTAGCTTGCAGACCAATGCAGTTGCCTAGGGTGTGGCACGTGGAGCCATAAGTGAGAGTTGGGTGTCTTATGAGGACCAGTTATCAAGAACCATCTCCCGTCTATGACGCTCGATGTGGTCGTTCCGATGAAAGGTACTTCCTCTATAACACAACCCTACAACCCCAGAGAGAATTATACAGAAATAGATTAATTATTGGAATAGAAAAATTGAAAAATTAACAATATAATATTATTGAAGAACATTACACTTACATAAAAAGTTGTCTCCAGGAGACAGCAACAGACGCCATTGGATACCAAATCCAAAATCAAAGAAAACTTCCATATTGGTTTGACGAAGAAATAGAAGAAGAATTAAAGAAGAAATGAGACTAATATCAAAAATTCTTCAATACAAAGAATAAAAGGGATAAAATATTCCATAAGAAGTCTTAAACTAAAGTACTAAAAATGATATGTCGGAATAAAAATGAAGAATAGCAACCAAAGTGTAACATGATAAATTCACATCTAAGAGGACGAAAAAGTACAGAAACTTGGAGTCTTAAAATCCTTACGACAAGATAAGAAGGAAGACATAGTCTCAACAATAACAATGGACGACTGGGACCAATATTTTGAGAAACTTCTAAGGGAAGATAGACCACAATTTAAAGACAGCAACGAAACACAAAATATAAATATTTTAACTTCGCCCTTACGAATACACCAAAGAAGTGGAAGATATAATTATGTAGATCACTAAAAAATAACAAAGCACTGGCTTCAGGTAACATCTCTGCAGAGTTAATTAAACACGGTACAACCAAACTATATACAAGTTTAGCCAAACTGTTCCAAAACTGCATTAATGGAAGAGCAACCTCAATGAAGTGGAAGACATCATTCATATCCACTATACACAAAAAAGGCAGAAGAGATGAATATGTCAATTACAGAGGCATTGCCGTGATAAACTTGATTAGTAGAATATACGAAAAAGTGATTAAAAACAGAATAGAAAGCGAATATAAAGACTTAGAGGCTGAGGAACAGGCAGGATTTAGGGCAGGTAGATCTACTGTTGATCATTTGTTTTGCATTACACATATTATTGAAAAGCAAATAGCCGTTAATCAAGAAGTACATTTATTGAATGTAGACCTACGAAAGGAATAGCGTAGCACATTATAAATTATGGAAAGTCTTAGAGAAAACAAACATAAGCATGAATTTAATAAATGCGACTAAGGCATTGTACGGTAATGCTAACTCAAAGGTAAAGGTTGGAAATAATCTGTCAAGTGGATTCGAACTGAATAAAAGCCTTAGGCAGGGCTCTCTCCCCGACATTATTTAAAATTTATCTAGAACAAGCTCTAAATGAACGTAATAGAATGCCGATTAACAACAATAGCATATAAACTTTGTCATTTGCAGATGAGCAACTAGTGATAGCAGAAGATTATGAAGAAGATTATAAAGATATTGAGTATATGACTTGAAGATTAATCGGGAAGTATAAAAAATGGGGACTTAAAATCAATATCCAAAAAACCGAGTATATGTGTATCGGCGGGAAACAACAGGACCTCATATTGGAAGATGGAGAACTTATCAAACATTGCAACACATATAAATATTTAGGTATGATCATCACAAAAGAAGGCAACGTAGACGACACAAATGGGGAGAAAAACAACCAAGCAATAAAAGCAATTTCCCTTCTCAATAGTATCCTTTGGGATCAATCAATCTCTAATAATAACAAACACAAGATATATAACACAATCAATAAAAGCATAATTACCTACAGTAGTAAAATATGGCAAATAAAGGAAAGATACAATACAAAGCTAGAGGCAACAAAATGGATTTCTGGAGACGTTTAGCTGGAAAATCTAGACTAGAAAGAGTAACGAACAACAGAATAAGCGAAATTATCAAAGTAAAACATATTGGTATTATAAACAAAGTAGATTTGATTTTTTTTTAAATAGTCCCTAACTTCGTGTCTATTGGTTATTAAAATTTTTTTCTTTTAAATGTGAGTGTTGTACTAGCTATCCAATGGTTAGTACCAGTACCAGACGTACAAGTCTGTAGCTTAAAAAATACAGGGTGTTTCAAAAAGGTATGTCATAAATTAAATCATGCATTCAGTGGACAAAAATAAAGTGATTGAATCCAACTTACCTTAGTACAAAAGTGTACACAAAAAAAGTTACAGCCCTTTGAAATTACAAAATAAAAATTGTTTTTTTGCATTATCTCCTAAACTACTTGACATTTTGTAATAAAAATGGGCTCGTTACTTTCTTGTTCTGAAAGAATTTTTCATACAAAAGAAACAACAAAATATAAGAGCAGAGAAACATTTTAACCCTTAACCACTGACGTGCGGTATGCCTTACCGAGCCGAAAATATATTTTGTTTTAAAACGTGTTTTATAAAAGATTCTTAGAACACCATCTGTGTACCTTCAAGTGGGGTTTAATTGTACCTGCTCTCAACTGCTGCAGTTTTAGTACACGTTTAGTCTTTGAGCTACGTTGACATAAAGTTTTCTTGCGGTATCAAGTACCGCATGTCAGTATTTACGTTTCTATAGTTAAAAGCAGTGTAGTGTATTCTTTTGCTGTTAGTATGGTAGCAAGTTCATCCAGTTGTTCTAAATTTAGTCGCAAAACTGTAAAGCTTTCAGATGATGATTTTGAGGCTGTTTTATCTCAATGGGCTGACGAAGTACCTAGTGATTTAGAATATTGTAGTGATAGTGATGTTGACGATGCAAGCGAAGAAGTATGTATTGAAAGTTCACACGACACCGGAAGTGAGCAGTCGGAAAGTTCTGAAGACGAATATTATTTAAATGATAATGGTACAGCACCCTCGAAAAATGTAAGAACTCCGTTACACAACCTTGTAATAAAAGTACCAGCTGTGCGGTCCAGAGATGTAAGAAACGAAACTTCATCATTTTTTTTTAATTTTCTTATTTCTGAGGATATAATACAAGAAATACGTAAATGGACAAATAATAAATTACGTGCAATTCGTGAAATCTATAAAAGAATGAATAGACCAGAAATAAATGAAATTGATGAAATAGAACTAAAAGCCTTTTTGGAATTGCTTTTATACTCATCAGCTTTCAAATCCAATGACGAAGATATAAATTCTATATTTGCTACAGATGGCACTGGTAGAGATATATTCAGATGTGTTATGTCAAAAGAAGGATTTTCAATATTTCTAAAATGTTTACGTTTTTATAACCCTGTGGATAGAGAAGAAAGAAAAAAGATAGATCCAATAGCAGCCATTAGTAACATATTTAATATATTCATATCAAATTGTCAAAAACTGTATTCCGTAGGCACATTTATTTGTATTGATGAAATGTTGGTCGGCTTTAGGGGAAGGTGTAGGTTTAAAATGTATATGCCTAATAAGCCTGTGAAATATGGCATTAAAATAATGTGCCTGACTGATGCACGAACAAGTTAATTATACAATGCCTATATATATGGAGGCAAGGACACTGACGGAACTGGGTTATCTGGAGAAGAAAAGAAGATGAATAAACCAACTCAATCTGTTCTTCGGCTTGCTTAACCTATTTATGGAACTAACCGTAATATCACAGCTGATAATTGGTGTAGTTCTATAGAATTAGTAAAGCAGTTAAAAGTAAAGAAGTCAACGTATGTGGGAACCCTCAAGAAAAATAAACGGAAATTCTAGCCACACCGATGTAGGCAAGTAAATTCAACTACTTACGGATTTACGAAAAGTTTATCCCTAATTTCCCATGTGCCAAAAAAATCGACGGCTGTTTTACTTATTTCTTCGATGCACCATTCAATAGGCACGGATCAGATTCCTGGAAAACCAGAAATTATAGCTCATTATAATCGTACGAAAGGAGGTGTCGATACTTTAGATGCCAAGTGTGCCAAATATTCTGTAAAACGTCGTTCTCGCCGATGGCATCATTACTATTTTTTACCGCATCATTGATATAGGTGCTGTTAATTCGCATGTTGTGTACCAATCACTACAAGAAGATAATATGGAAAGGCTAAACTACACAAAGGAGTTGGTGAAACAATTAGTTTTACCTTATCTACAAAGAAGACTCGAAAATCCCAGAATCCCGAGGGAATTATTATGTGGTATTGAACGAATACTAGGACAAAAACGCCAAAAGAAGCAGATTTTGAAGAAAGGCTTGAGAAAAAGAAGACGTGTTACTTATGCCCAAGTGCATTAAAGTGAAAGACTTTTTATGTGTGCTTTTCTTGTGGAAAACCAGTGTGCTTACAGTGTACAAAGAAAAATTGCGGACCTTGCGCGCAAAATGACTAGTTATTTTATTGTAATTTTTGGTTATTGTCAGAATTTTGTATTTTAGTTTCTCATTACATTTAAATCATTAGTCTGTTTCTTTTAACATTATTTTACCATTTGTTAGTCACAAGTAATCAATTTTTCTTGTAATTTAGTTTATAAACGATTTTGTAGTAACGTCCACCATTTTTTTAAATATTATGCATGCATTCATAATATTCTTGAAAAAGTAAAGTTTATTTTACTTGTAGCAGTACATTATGCTACAGTAATGTGAAAAATCATTCCGTAGTTGATATAAAAAACAAATACAGTGATATAAGATAAATTCATATTAAAAACAAAGGAGAATAGGCAACGGTATGACATACCGCATGTCAGAGTCAACGTCCTGAAACATCCACGTCAGTAGTTAAGGGTTAAGGGAGGTGTGTAGCCATAAATCCCCCCAAACTTTTGAGTAAGTTCAAATCAAATAAATTTTGTGGCATTATTAGTTTAACACATTATTTTTAAAACTTTTTTGCCTCTTATCACTTTTTTGAAAAACTAGTTTTTTCCTAGTTGGCCATAAAATTACAATTAGTTTATACCGATACAATAATTACAAACAGTTCCATCGTTTAAAATTAATATTAAAAATTTTGATATTACAATGGCCTACACATTTCAGGAAATGGCAGATATGCATTTAACTTTGGGTAAGTTGGATCAGATTAAATTATGATTTCAATAAACTATCGAGAATATCGTAGGTGAATGTCAAGGAAATAGTGCAGCAGCCGCAAGGCGTTATGCAGTAAAATACCCCAATAGAAATACACCCGATAGACGATTATTTTTGACCATTGATCGTCGTTTACGGGAAACGGGTACATTCCAACCGCAAGTTGCTGGCAATAGTGGTCGTCCAATAATGGATGCAACTGATGAAGACATTTTAGAAAATCATTGAAAAAGTCCCTGGAACAAGTACAAGCCTAATAGCAGCTTAACTAAATGTTCCTCACGTAAGGGTTTGGAGGCGTTTGAAAGATCAGCTGCTTAAACCCTATCACTTAACAACGGTTCAAGAGTTATTGGTTGAAGAGTATCCTAAAAGGATTGGATTTTGCGATTAGTTGTTAATGGAAAACACTCGAAACGTTAATTTTATTAGAAATATTTTGTTTACCGACGAGGCTACCTTCAGTAGAAATGGAATAACAAACCATAATAACGAGCACATTTAAGCCGACGAAAAAAAAAACGACCCAGTCCCAAAGGAGTTTCAAAGTTATTGTTTGGGTAGGAATTGTGGATAACAAGCTAATAAGCCTAGTGTTTCTTCCCAACAATTTAAATGGTGATAATTATTTGCAGTTCTTGGCAAACGATTTACAAGAGTATTTGGAAGAAGTGAATATTGCAATAAGGCCAAATATATGGTTTCTACAGGATGGCGCTCCAACGCATTACAGTAATGAAGTCCGGGAATACCTTTGCAGGCAGTATCCTGGTCGGTGGATTGGAAGGGGTTGTGACGCACCTTTTTCTTGGCCACCAAGAAGTCCAGGTCTTAACCCCATGGACTTTTGCTTTTGGGGGTTTATGAAAGAGAAAGTGTACTCTGTAACAATAGAGGACGAACAACAATTGAGGGTTAGAATAATTGAAGATGCAAATCAATTTCGTCAGAAATATATGATTTTTCAGCGCATTCGGATTTTCTTATTAAAACGATGCCGAATGTGTATTGAAGAAAATGGGGGTCATTTTGAACATTTATTGTAATATCATATTTATAGAGGTTATAGACATTTTTTGTACTTGTTAATTCATTTAAGTCATTTATTTAGTTGCACGAAATTTTTTAAAAGTTAATGAAAAGGGCCGTAACTCAAACGGATTTTTTTTAATGAAAACAAGAGGCCAAAATTTTTTAAAAATATTGTGTTAAACTAATGATGCCACAAAATTCGTTTGATTTGAACGTGTTTAAAAGTTTGAGGGGATTTAGGGCTGCACACCTCCCTTAAAATTTTTCTGTGGGCTAAGATTTTGTTGTTTCTTTTTATGAAAAATTCATTCAGAAGAAGAAAGTCACGTGTCCATTTTTATTACAAAATGTCAAGTAGTTTAGGATATAATGCAAAAAGAAAACAATTTTTATTTTTAACTTCAAAAGGCTGTAACTTTTTTGTGTACACTTTTGTACTAAGGTAAGTTGGACTCAATCAATTTATTTTTGTCCCCGGAATGTGTGATTTAATTTATGACATAACTTTTTGAAACACCCTGTATAGAAGTTATAACAATTGTTTATAAGCGCAAAACATACATACCCCTTTTTAAAACGTTTATTTTGTAAATAATTTCGATAAAAACGCAATATGCATTTAACTTCTGAGATAGTTTAAGTCTTAAATAATCCTATGAAATTTGATAAATGTGTCTAGCATCATTAGTAGAGCAAGTTGAATAGTTTAAATATTTTTCCTTAAGGATAAATAAATTAAATAACTTTTAAACTATTTGACCGATCGAGGGAAAATTTCGCACACATTTAAAAGGCGGTAATTCCTCGATGTTCAAATGTATTAATACCATTTTATTTTGTTAAAAAAAAAATAATAAAATTTATAAATTAGTGCAAAAAAAACTGCTTTTTTGCAAATATCTCCGTAAATTATTTATCAATTTTAATTTAAAAAACGAGAAAATAAAGATATTTTTGATAATAATATATAACAATGATATAAATATTTATGTAAAATATAAGCGAAAAAACTAATAGACAAAAAATCAAATTGTGGCCATCAATTATTGTTTAAAAAAACGCAAGGTAAAAATATGAGTACTTTTTCATCTATTAGTCATTTAGTAACCCCCACTATGTCTAAAAAGCTTCAGATATCTGCGAACAATTTTGCCGTGAAATCGATGATTTTTGCATAACCAGATTGGGCTATATCAGCAGCAAGTGACGACCGTGCCGAATATGTTTCTGGCTTTTTTTGCTCAATATGCAAACAAAGGTTCATCGTAAATATTATCGGTTTTTTGTTCTTAGTTGGTAATAACCGATTTCTGTGCTCACTAACGATTTTTTGTATGCTAGGAGTACAAAAATTTTCATTTACTGTTTCAATCTCTTCTACAGCTGTCTCATCTTTGTCAGTCTTAGTATCATCATTTATGGTGTCATTATAATATATATATATATATATATATATATATATATAGGTATATATATATATATATATATATATATGGATATAACCTTTCAGAATTTGTAACATGAATTGACATGTTGTCTGGTTTTTTAGGGAATTGTCGTTGGATACCATGTATTTCAATTATAGATTATAATTTTCTAAATATTGCAGGCACTAACTCGCTAGTAAATTATACAAGTAAGAAGCCTGGTTAAAACAAAATGCTTGAAAGAAAATTGTTGAAGCTTTGAGCATTTTCTATTACCGATAAAGTGATGAATTTTCAGAGATTTAAAATTAAAACTAAATTAAATTAAAGCTATATGTGATATTCCTAACACATACGACAATCCATCGAATGAAAGAGTACATGATAGATGCTACTTTTGTAACCGTAAAAAGAACTGGTAAACCACTTTTGAAGATGTAAAATGTTTTTGTGCATAAAGCATATACGTGTACTATGTGAAGAGTGCCAAACTGAACTTACATCGGATTACCTAAAAGTTTTCTTTTTTTGCCGGAATAGAGAATAGTTTTTTTAGTGTTCTGTTCAGTGTTTAAAACAGTTTACTTTTTATATATTATAACAGGTTACTATACCTATGGAATCTTAATAAAATAGTGTTTTACTTAAACTGGTCCCAAATACTTTAATTAACACAAGCTAAGAAATAAAAGACAGCGATCGTTTTGACCGCTCGCGACTACTAGTTTTCAAAAATTCCTAGTGACTACTAAGGAATTAAAGTAAATTAGAAGTGTAGTATAAACCAATACTACTATTTGTTTTATACTACAAATGATTAGATTTTGATTTGTTATTTAAACAAATTCTTTTATTGCGTTAATTTTTAAATTAGATCTAGCATAAAAATATCTTACATCATACACTTACGTCAAACACAATTTTAGAAAGCGAGCGATTAATAAAACACTTCAGATCAAAAATTCGTTGATCGAAGTTGCTTGGTTCCTGTCAAAACCAGTATATTAGCGTGTGTGACGAATTATCTTGTCTCCTTATTCGATATTCCGGGACATTTGGGGTCGTTTTTCATCACACAAAAACATATTTTAACGTAAATGGTTTTCTTTAAATTAGGTATAGTGAGAAATTGAAGTTTGCAAATAGAATGAATATATAAATGAACATTATACTAAAGTTTACTCCTAGAAAATTAGGTATAAAAAGTATCAGGTATTATTTTTTAATAATTTATGAATTGTTCTTATTTTTTGCTTAGTATTCAATATTGTATTTATTCTGCAATCGGAAGACCACTAAGCAGGAAAAGTGGCCAGTAGGAGCGTAAAAAGTTATTTTTATTGTGTGCTTAAAAACTACAAAATAAATTTTGTATTGAGTTTCCTATGCGTTTAATTGGAATTAAACAAACATGGTCGGCTTTATATCACAGACTTTGGAAAAAAAAAACGGGTGTGGCAGTCCATTGGGACTGCCAATAGAAGTTATACTTCTATAAACGCGTTCGCCGTTACAAATTTATATGGGAGTCAATCTGCACAATCATTACATATGTAAGGCTATATGTAAGAGAGAGCAGAAAGAGAAAAAGAATTAGATATACAGGTATATGGTGCATCGTTTGCTGTATATAAACAACATTTGATCTGTAATAGGAGTACAGTAAATGGAGGATTGAATCAATATTGTGATGAAAATGTATATTTTTATTTTCATATATGTTTGAAAGGAGTTGAATGCAAAAAAAAATTTTTACACATACTCTGCAGCAAAATTCATTGTTTATTTTGTTATTAATTTAAAAATACAATACAAAACACTGCAATATAATTCAATATAATAATACAATACAAATTAAAATGCAATTTTCATAAGTATTTAAAAATAACAATATACATAACTTACTTACGCATATGTTTAATTTACCATGATAAAATAAAAATATTGTTTCTTGATACAACTGTCAATTTGTCTGACATTGACAGATACAAAATTTAATTATTGTTTGCTGTGTATATCAGTACTCATTTTAATTTTCTTGAGATATTTACTTAAGAGATATTTTATTTAAGTTTTAATTTATAATTTAACATACCCAACGAGGCTCAAGACAAATCTGAACAGAATAGAAAAATAATAGTAATAATATTAATAAATATTAAGTATATTTACAAAATGAACATTTTTATTTTCGAAAGAGAAAGAGAGAGAATATATATCTTCTGTCTCTCTCTTACCTACATCTTACATATGTAACGATTTTGCCGATTCACTCCCATACAAATTTCCAACGTCGAACGCGCATATAAAAGTATAACTTCAAAAACGAAATAAGTCCCACTCAAATAACTCTTTTCTGAACCTTAAAATTTGAATTAATAGTTTTTAGGTAACTGAACTAAGTCTCAGTTTTATTAATAGCGTTTTGATGCCATTTTGTAAGATACTTTTAAATGCAGCCATGGAGAAATTAATATATTATTTAAAAGCACTTGTATAAATTATTAGGTCCCTGCATTTTTTTGATTCTTTGTGGCACGGTTTCAAAATCCCCAATAAATTGTGAAAATCTTCTTAAATTAACTCTCGGTGAAAGAATAACTGTTTCTTCCCAGATAAATAATGTCACTAGTATCATATATATGCCAAAAAATCATAATTTAAAAATAAAATCGACCTTTTTTGAAATTTATCTTCATGTATATAAACATATACATAAAAGAAATTTAAAATAACAATAATTATATTTGACCCTTTTATCTCTACGCCCATGACTACTATATGTACTAAATATTCAATGATAAATAAAATAGTTTGGAAAATTAAATAATGTATAAAATTAGCGAAACAATATTAAAAAAGATATTATGATTTCTCCATTATTTGATTTTTAAAACCAAAGTGACAAAAATCAGAACATAATAATTAAAAAAATATATTACCTCATTGGGATCGAATTCGCGACTTCTCGTTCTAAATACCGCGCTTCAACTGATTCGACCAATAACCTTAAATAATAAGGTGGCTAATCAATGTCGTTATTGGACAAGAACATTATTTAAGATGTCAGTTTTTTGGTTGCATTTTGTGTTTGTGTTTATTTATTTATTGTGTTCCAAAAATGGAAATGTTATTACGAATCATAGAAGTTCCAGGAAGAATATTTATTTGTAAAAGACTTTGGCCAAATGTATATATCTACCGAAATAATATAAAATAATAATAATATTAATAAATATTAAATACATTTACAAAAGGAACATTGTATTCTCGAGAGAGAAAGAGAGAGAAAATATATCTTTTGTTTGTGTCTTACCTATATCTTACATATGTAATAATTTTGCCGATTCACTCCCGTACAAATTTCCAACGTCGAACGTGCCTTTATAAAATATAGCCTTAAAATCACTAAATCACAGTGAATAAGGTTTAAATCAAGCTTTTACAAGTTTAATTTTATCAATTGATGTAATACCTATAATAATAATTATTTGTTGGGTTAAATATGAACCCTCCAGCGGTGACGTAAAAAGTTCACACAATACTGGTTCGGTCTGTTGGACTGATAGAGACATATCGCTTTATATATTCTTATAAACACACATTTTTCAAATAATTATACTTAATAAAGGGATTAGATGTAATAGTTTACAAAAATTTTTAATCAACAATCTTAAAAAATAATAGAATAAGTAATTGCTTAATCGTTAATAAATAAAAACATGCATTTCTTACGCAAATACAAAAAGAAAATTAAAATTAACAAAGTCCCAGTTTAGTCTGCCTTCAAAGCATTGACTACAAAGAGAGGTAACATGTTCCAGAGAGAGCAATTTACAGCTTGGTAAGTTTTTCAGCTATATTTTGTTATCCTATCTAGTTTAGAGCTACAAAATTATAAAATCGGGAAATGAGAATAATTCTTAAAACAAATCGCCGTTCGCCAATTCGGACGATGTTAAATTCTTTAAATTGGTTCTCTGTTGAATTGTTTTATTTTACCATGATTTTAGTCTTCAAAATAGTAAACGGCTTATCACCTGAATATTTTTAATAATTAATTTTTTTTAAAAACAATGGAAAGGTTATTACGAATCATAGAAGTTTCAGGAATTTATTATTATAATACCAGAGGTATAATTCGTAAGACGAAAACTTGAGTACTTAGGACATGTGATGAGGGGGCAAAAATACGCATTATATTAACTTAAGGGAATGGTTTGAATACAGTAGTGCAGAACTTTTTAGAGCGGCAATCAACAGAGTCCGCATAGCCATGATGATTTCCAAACTTCGATAGAAGATGGAACTTAAAGAAGAAGAATACCAGAGGTTTTATAAGTTTTTATTTTACCAGAAAATGACATATATATATACATAGAATTATGTATAAAGATACGATGAATTCGCCCTTTTTTAAAAGCTTCCTTAAGTTTAATCAGCTACCTGCATCTATAAAAATGTATTACTCTCAATAATTTTAAAACATTGCTCATAGAAGATATCAATAATTGATAGTGTATTTATATCATCTTTTATTATCTACGGTAAATCTATCTATCTAGCTATCTCCCTATCTCTCACAATATCACTTATATCTTATCACTTAAATATAAAACAAAACCTAAAAACCTTATTTATTACATTAAAAATATGGTTAAATTTTTTTTCTAACAATATAGGGATAGAACATCCTCCAAGCATCGTAGCAGGTATATTATAATTACTGGTTAAGACCTACAATTAAAAAAAAAAGTTTCTGCTACCAATATAAGTAGAGATAGTCCCTTTTATTTAAATAAACTGGAAACTTAAAATCTGAAAAATTTGTAATATATCAGTGAAAAATAAAACGATTTAGTTATTATCATTTCTGGTTTTGGCACTCTAAGCATTAGCAAGCGCGTCACAGGGTCGTTACAAGTTTTCGTTACGCTGTGGTCGAGGGTAGATGTGTGGTAAGTATCGTTCATTTTTAAATATTGTCCTACCATATAATAATGCATTTTTTAGTCAAGAAAAACAAATGAAACTTTTCTAATAACATAACTTGTGATATGGCAGTAATGAAAATTGGAATTGTGGAATACTCAATTTTCCGATGGCAAAGCATTTGCAAAACTGTTAGATTATGTACTAAGGCGTTATTGTAGGATAACTATGCCACGTCAGGAATCGAGGTTAATTATTCTGAAAATTTAGAGATCGAAGGTGATGATTCTGTAATGTCATAAATTAAGGTTGATGGTCCTGCTTACATTGAATGCATGGAAGACGTGAGTGGTAATTGCATACTTAGGCGTAATAATCAGATATCTTTAAAAATCACAATATCAGATGTATACTTTAAGGTTAACCCTGATATTTTTTGTTTCACTGGCACACGAGAGACTATTAATTCTGAAACGGTACCTACTCTAACTTTTTCGACTATAGAGAACCATACTAAGGCTAATGCCATAATAGAATCTTACAAGACTGATATGATCACGGAGCAATGTAAAACAGATTTTGTCAAGACTATTGCCATTGCGAAATACCGTAAAACTAGACCATGTCTTAAGTCTAAAGAGGAAAAATCCATGCTAAGACTAAAACAAGCATAAAAAGCTATGAAATGGAACTTGTCGAGACTGAAACCCTTACAGTAAGGCATGGAATTGAACACTTTAAGACTTAAATGACTATTTAAAACCATAAAATAGAATTTGTCCAGACAACTGGTGTCCCTGATGCCAGCATGAATTTGACTGTCCTACAAAATGTTGAATTTATATATAGGGCAATGAAAAGCATTTTCAAGATTTTATTGGTGACGATTCTGTTATCGACCGTACCTATGCGCATGAAGAAGATTCCTTATTGATCTATTCCAGGAACAAGTGTCATGAAAAGATCCAAATTCATCAGAAAAATGCGGAAAACTTAAGAAAACTAAAAAAACTGCTAAGAAATCACGAAACAAAGGCAAAGAATATACACCAGTGTAGTCACTTTTTTTTATTTTTCATAATGCTTTCTTTAACTCTCCCTTCTCAATGTTTATTTTTTCATATTCGTCCGTTTTGGTTTTTGGTGCTTCAATATCGTCACCTTTAACAAATTGCGATCAAAAATAGTCTGTCGATGTTTTTTTTACGAATGTGTCCTGTTTTTATTAGTTCGATTATCTTTTTATTTGTCCTGTGATCATTCTTTATACATCTTTTTCTGTTCCTTCGAGGTCGTGTTCCGTCCGTTTTAAGAAGCTCTCCTATTTTTCCTTTTTATTTTTGTGAATAATGAATTTGTTATTATATATGGACTGGATATATATATATATATATATATATATATATATATATATATATATATATATTTAGGGATTCTACAGTATTCACTGCCTTCCCTCGCTCAACCGTTTCCATCTCTCTCTGTTGTTCCATTCTCCATCGTTTAGGCCTCTCTTACTCATGGCGTCGTCTACTTCGTTCCTCCAGGATTTTCGGGGTCGTCCTCTTTTCCTCCTTCCTATGGGGCTCCATTAGGATATTCTCTTTATCCATCTGCTGTCGCTAGTTCTTCTTACATGTCCATACCACTTTAATCTTTTTTGTTCTATATATGGTAGTTTGTCTGTTTCTATTGATGTTCTTTGCTTTATTTCGTCATTACTTCTCCTATTCATTCTTGTTACTCTGCAGCATCTTCGCAGGCATTACATCTCTATTGCTACTATCTTACTGCTGTTTTTCTTGTTTATGATCCAATTTTCAGCCCCATATGTCATAATACTTCGCACTAATGTTTTATAAATCTGCGTTTTTGTCTTCATATTTAGGTGTCTATCCTACCATACTGAGTTAAGTTGTCGGATTGCTGTTTTTGTTTGTCCTAATCTTTGTGTAATTTCTTCCTCTGTTGTTGCCTTTTTCGTGATTATAAACCCCAGGTATTTGAATTTATCCTTTCCTTTGATTGTTACGTTGTCATCAATCTGTAGATCTACTATGTCTTCTTCTCTTGTAGATAGGTACTCTGTTTTCGCGAGGTTAATATCTAGGCCAGCCTTGGTATATTCTTCTTGTAGTTTCTTCATCATGTAACTGAGGTCGTCTTGGTCTTGCGTAATCACTACCTGATCGTCTGCAAACCTTAACGTATATAGGTATTCGTTCCGTACCGGTACTCCCATGCCTTCGCATTTTATTTTCCATGTAGTCAAGGCTTTTTCTAAGTATATTTTGAATAGGGTTGGAGATGTGGAACAACCCTGCAGGAGCCCTTTTGTTGTGGTTAAGTCTCCTATAATTCTTGTTCCCATTTTAATGGACACTTTATTTTCTTTATACAGAGCTTTTGTAGCTTCTATGAGCTCTGTCTGTATTTCTAATTTGTACATTGCCTCCCATAGTTCTGACCTTGGTACAGAGTCATACACCTTTCTCAGGTCCACAAATGCCAAGTGTATATCTCTATTTTTTGCTTTTTTCTTTTCCAACAGTTATTCCAGTGTGTATATGTGGTCCATGCATGATCTTCCTGCCGTGAAGCCTGCCTGATCCTCCCCGATTTTGCCTTTTATCGCTTGTTCTATCTTGTTTTCGCAGTATCTTCCCATATAATCTTCCTATTGATGATATTACGCTTATTCCTCTGTAGTTTTTGCATCGTTTTCTATCTTCTTTCTTACATATAGATGTCATATATGCCTCCGTCCATTCCTTTGGGAGCTGTTCTCCATTTATGGCTTTCTGAAATATCCATTGTATCATCCGGTGTAATTTTTTTGATCCGTATTTTATAAGCTCAGATGAGATGCTTCCTATAAACGCCTATAAACACCAGCAAAACCACGCTAATAATCATCAGCAAAAAACATAACTGGAACAAATCCGTATGTGAACCAAATGAGAATTGAACGTGTCTCACAGTACTTGGGAACTATAATCAATGAGTTGTGATATAATACCCAAGAGGTTAAATGTCGCATCGGGAAGGCAAAAAGTGCGTTCTTGACTATGAGCTCTATCTTTAAGATCTATGACCTTACCCTAGCAACAAAAATAAGGCTCCTTAAATGTTACGTGTCATCATAGTCAGAATGATCGCCAACGTTCAGAACGGACAGGCACCTAAAGAAGAAAAATTACCATGAAGTGGTTTTATACCTGTTGTGTTTTGTAAACAGGCTCTTTTCTTTACAATTTACTTCCTCTCTTAGCTATGAGGTTTTCTCTTTTAATGTTAGTGCTTGTTACGTAACTTCTTTTTTTTTTTTCATTTTTCCAGCTTTTCTTAATTTTATCGTTTTCTAATATTTTATTCTTAGCAGTCTCCCCTTTAATTATTTTTCTGTACAAGAATCTATATTGTAAATTCTGTATTTAGTTCTACGATTCTAATTTTTTTCTGTTTATGCACCTCTCTTGGATTTTTATACTCTTATACATTTTTACTATTGTACTCTTATGCACTTCACCTTCTAGATCATAATCATTCTTTTAATGACGAATTTAAAATTCTTCACATTCAAAATAAAGGCCTTAAGCTATCTTTGTTAGAATCTATGAAAATTAACAAATTAAAAAACACAGATATAATTCTGAATGACCAACTTGAGACAAACAGTTCTCCCCTCCTCAACCTATTTCATTAGAGACTATAAAGTGTAAACGCATGCCAAAAATAAATCACTTGAGAGAGGCAATTGGCCGAAACAGCTGTAGTGATAAAAGTTTAAAATAAATTTTGTGGAAATTTTGAAAACAACGTTTTCAGTGTTTTATTGTTACAATAATAAAAAATTAAGAGTGTGTCAAAACGTTTTCCAAAAGACGTTGAACATTAGCAATAGGCCCATTTAAAGCGTTTGAAGGTTGTAAAAATGGAGTTTTTGTGAACGAAGACAAGCGTGGTAAACGCTGTCCAAAAAATAAAACCAAAGTCGCTGATATTGACTTTGTCAAAGAACATAATAATATGTTTCCTTCAATGGAGTCGCATTAGTAGAAAAAGTACAAAGAGACACTACTTGGACTCCAAGTTATCTATTCGCAAAATGTACTCACTCTATACTACATTATGTGAAGAAAAAAATTAAGTTAAAGTGGGTCATTCAGTATACCGAAAAGTTTTTTGTGAATCGCACAATTTGTCATTTGTTGTACCAAAGAAAGACCAGTGCCCTTTGTGTTATACAGTTTCTGATGCAAAATTAGCAGAAGAACTAACGGAAGAGCTGGAACAGCGCATTAATGAGCATATTCAACGAAAAGAAGCAGCCTATGAGGCAAAAACCAATGCCACAATTGGGTCACAAAAAGATGCTACATTTATGTCAGCAACATTTGATATACAAGCTGTTCTTCAGATACCCTCAGGAAATGTATCTTTATTATATTACAGCCGTAAACTGTGTATTTACAATTTATGCATTTATGAAGCTACACCTCCAAATGAAGCACACTGTATGGTATGGTCTGAAGTAAATGGCAAAAGGTATCTTCTTCCTAATAGAATATCTTACTTCCTAATAGTATTAAAGACATTTCGTTGGTTTCTGACACATGCGGAGGTCAGAATAGGAACCAGTACATAGCAGCACTTTTTCTCTTTGTGTAACAAAATTCCCACCTGGATGTCATTGTATAAATTTTTGGAATCTGGACATTCCTTTATAGAGGTGGACAGTATGCACAGCGCCATCGAGTCAGAAAAAAAGCACATCACTGTAACTTCTGTTATGCAATGGATTAATATCCTGAAAAAAGCTAGATCTAAACGAAAGAGAAACTCCGCCAATCCGTATCAAATCAAACAGCTTCATCATTTCGACATGTAGGATTTGAAAAATCTTGCTGAACTCTTAATAAAAAATCGTTTAAAAGATGAAAATGATGACACAGTTAAATGGCTTCAAATCAAATGTTTACGTTTTGAAAAAGCTTATCCACGAGTTATAAAGTTTAGATATGGGTAGACTGGACCTTACGTCAAACTCAATGTAAGTGATAAAGGTCGTCAACCCTACGTTACCGAAATTAAGAAAACATATCAGCACCCTATTCCGATCAGTTCATTAAAAGAAGGATTTGTTACAACTTTGCAAGAAAGAAGTAATACCTCAGGAAATTCATGCCTGGTATGCTTCCTTTCCAACAGCGAATGTACCGGATTTTACACAGAAACCAGCCGTTGATGAAGAAGACGATGATGAAGAAGTATGTTCAGAATAATAACTCATTTTAACTTGTTATAACTATAATAAATATAACAATATTATTGTCTTTATTTTTAATAAATAATTACTAGCATGTCAGCTCTATTTAGTATTAATTACTATTTAAACGGGAATAAGCCACAATTAAAGGTTAAAATACGTTTATTGACGTTTCAATTTCCTCTTCGGAAATCGTTCTCAAAATACAAAATAGGTTTGTATTTTGAGAACAATTTCCGAAGTGGAAATTGAAACGTCAATAAACGTATTTTAACGTTTAATTGTGGCTTATTCCCATTTAAATAGTAATTAAGTTAAAATGCCACAAGAAAATAGCTTCAGCACTCTATTTAGTATTTGGAAAAATCACTAACTGCTTTTTTTTGCCAAAAATCAGACGTATTATTACCTACTCTCGGATTATATTATACATAACACTAATTATTCACTTATTACAGCGTCACTAGAAACAATAAATATGGAAAATATTTTGACAACGGTTAATTTATAAATTTAGATTATAAATTCAAATTAATGTATCTCGAAAACAGTAAAATGCCAGTTAGTGACTTTTCGCAGGGATCCGACGATATTAAAATAATTATATCATTAAAAGTAATAATTAAACTGGACATCGGTGGTACACAGAGGGAAAGGGAGTTTAGGAAGAAGAGAGAGATATACTACAAATAGTATATAACATTAATAAAAATACAGCGCTATTTTCCAATAACATAATTCTGCTGATTCGACAGCTGATTTTAATTTTTGCTCTATTAATGAGTGATAAATTGGTTTTATGTTCACGAATTGGGATTCTCAATATCTGTCGTTATATTGCTATTTGAGTCTGTTATGAAGCCTACGTGAAACAACCTGTATACTTTTAGTTTTCATTGTATCATTATAGTCATATATGTATTTTCAAATAGTGGTTACTGTTTACGGCTGTAATAATACCATGGTTTGTAAGTGTCAAATGTATATCAGTTTTATTGACATAAACCATGTATTAAAACTGATAACGCTTTGCTGTAGACGAAATTTCAAACAATATCAGACCCACAAGAATATTGTTATAAGCCCGGACAAGGTTTATAGGGTCATTTGGGGTGACTGTGATTACGAGTCTGCTTGCCGTCAAGCTTGAAAATGTTTCCTTTAAGAACAAACCTCGTTTCATGATGTGGCTTTTGCAAACAAAGCCAATATCGTAAATATAATTTTAATATTATGGCCTTCAACGGTCATAAAATCTGATTGACATTAAACGTCTGTTACAATTATAAAAATTTAATTTTCTGTTGTTCTCAAAATAAGGTGTTTTTTTTTATTTGGGCATATTATGTATTAGGAAAAAAAACAATTTTGGACACAAACAATTTTACAATTACCTCAAAGAAAATTTATCATATACATGCCTTATGGTTTAAAGTAAAATCAAATAAGTTAAAAAACCATTTTCTACCGATTAAGCAAAATAATATATACAGTGTGTAAAAGCCAAATGGAATAAATTCATTATTTAGGTTACTGTACATATTTATAAAAAATCCCGAAACACGTCAAATTTAAATTATTACTTGACATTCTTTAACGTGAAAATGCAACCCCTACCTTCAACCCCCTTAGAATGACAGGTACAACCCCCAATTTTTAAAATAGGAAGTATAGGCTTGTGATATATCGTTTGAAAGGTATTTTCATTCTCCATTCAAAAATGTTGTCGCTTTCAAGTTTATTAAGATTAATTAAGATAAAATAAATTAAAATCATGTGGTTACCGAAATTCGCTAAAATATACTCAAAACTTGTTTCCCGTTTAGGTCTTGATAATGAGAAAGTGAACAAAAACCATAGCAATGTGGTTTTTAGATGGTAACCATTAAAGAATTTCCGTGGCAACGTTATTTTAACACGCATTAGTAAATTGTTTTATTTAAATTGTCAGTATTTTAATTTGTAAAAAGTTCATTCAATTCAATTCTGAAAAATGGTTAGATTAACGAAAATGCATAAAATAACAGTTTTACAAATGATTGGTTACGGAGATAACACCCGAACACAACAGGAAGTAACTCGCCTATTTCATGAGAAATTTCCTAATTGACCGCCTATATCCCAAGGAACAATAAGTAAAATAGAAAAGCAGTTTCGCGAGTTTGGTCATGTAAGGCAGATAAAAAAAGCAGCTGCCAATGCAGATTTGAGTGATGAACTCAAATTAGATGTGTTGCTTGAGTTTCAGGAAAATCCACATACATCGAGTAGACAGGCATCCACTACATTCAATGCTAGCCATACATCGATAGTAAACATATTAAAAGAAAATAAATTGCATCCCTATAAGATGATACCTACTCAGGAGCTCATGGAAGACGATTTTGTTAGGAGAACTTTTTTTGTGAGCAAATGATGGACATGTTGAATAACAATATTATCCAATTAGAAGACGTTATGTTTTCTGATGAGTGTACTTTTTCACTTAACGGTCATGCTAATCGGCAAAATTGCCGCTACTGGGCCACGGAAAATCCTCACTGGATGAGAAAAGAACACACTCAATACCCTTAAAAGGTTAATGTTTGGACAGGGATTGTAGGAAACAATATCATTGGTCCCTTTTTCATTGAGGGCAACTTGAATATCAACAATTATTTGGCACTACTTCAAAATGATGTCATTCCAACGTTGGCAAATTTATATCCTGATCCAGGAAACCCTCAAGTTCCAGCGAATGCGATATGGTTTCAGCAGGATGAAGCACCACCACATTACCAACTTAATGTCCGGCAGTACCTCGATACAATATTTCCCAATCGGTGGATAGGGAGGCGAGGATCGATTGAATGGCCAGCGCGATCACCTGATCTTACATTATTAAATTTCTTTTTATGGGGATGTGTGAAGAGCCATGTGTACAAAACTAAACCTTCTGATTTAAATGACTTAAAAGAACGAATAACGCTTGCGATTAGGTCGATCACGCCTGTTATGTTAAATAATGTTAGAAGACAGTTTTATTTGAGATTAGGATGTTGCCAAGACGTTCACGGTGAACATTTTGAACATCTACTTCATTAACATTCATAGTTCTTTTTCGTGTTCTACATTTTATTACGTTTTGCATTACATTTTAGTTTTTGATTGTATTGTAGCGAATTTCGGTAACCACATGATTTTAATTTATTTTATCTTAATTAATCTTAATAAACTTGAAAGCGACAACATTTTTGAATGGAGAATGAAAAGACCTTTCAAACGATATATGACAAGCCTATAGTTCCTATTTTAAAAATTGGGGGTTGTACCTGTCATTCTAAGGGGGTTGAAGGTAGGGGTTGCATTTTCACGTTAAAGAATGTCAAGTTATAATTTAAATTTGACGTGTTTCGGGATTTTTTATAAATATGTACAGTAACCTAAATAATGAATTTATTCCATTTGGCTTTTACACACTGTACAGATTGTCCCAGTATCAATTCACATGATATACAGTACAAACAGTATTGTGCAATATATGTATACTGCTTTAAAATCTATTGATTGAATTTTGATGATCGTGTTCTCACATTATGTATCTATTTCTAAGGAATTGCTGTATTATTGTGTTTTTTTAGAAATTACTCATATACGCGGGTAAAAATAAAGTTTATAAACGCTATAATCTTATTAGTATTGCAAGTAGCTTCATCGTTTTCGTAAAAAAATTATACTGATACTCTATTATCAAATATTATAAAAACTTTATATGTAATAAGCGTTAATGGACATGTAAAGCAATGAAAATACTACTTATATAAACTTTGTTGACATTTTAACCAGTTAAAGCCTAGGAAAAACCTAAACTAAATATTCTTTAAGAAGTTTCCTCTTCCAAGAAACTTAATAATGATCCACCTCGATTTATACTTACTTTTTACAGCAACAAGGCGTACTTAAAATCAAAGGTCATCAAGAGAGACATGTGGTGGTTGTCAGCACCTGAGTTGGTGATCAATAATATCCCACAAATTCGCTATGGGATTTAGATTAGGGCTGCAGAGGGCTATTTTATGGTTTGTATACCAATCTTATCCAAATAATCAAGGACCACACGTGCAACATGTAGTCGAGCTATATCATTTATTTAAGGAAAATTATTTCCTATGCAAGGAGCAAATGGAAGTACGTGGTTAGACACAATGTCTGTAACATACCTATCACTTATTAAGGAACCTCTTTGAGATCCTCCATTGAATAAAGTTTTCTTTGCCGTCGTATATCTGTCACACGTCTATTTGAGCTATATAAATAATACCTCAATAAACAGAACGTGCTACTAGTCATTAACACATTAGTCACGGCACTCTGGAAAATTGTAATCTACTTCTACGATAATTTACGTTTAACACTAGTCGGCTGACTTGTATCCTTACATGCAAATGCTGTTCAACGAGAAACCTTTATATAGTGTTTCTACTAATTTAAATATTATAAAGATCTGTTACTTGTATTTGTAAATATTTTACTGTAAAACAACGTTTTTTTGTAGCACAAAGCCTAATAAACTGATGTAGGTGTAGGTAGGTGTGGTGTTGTAACTTTTTATTGTCTTTCTTGTCCAGGGTGTCTCGTATGGTCGTTCGTTTCTGAAAAATTTTAAACGACTTGTGATATTGTAATATAAGATACTCTTATCCTTAAGCCTTCTTTTACAATAACATAACCCTTCATCAGATAAAATAATGACCTTCACACATTCACCTCGGCTTAGATTTCTTGAAATACGGCCCATGTCTACTAAGTAACACAGACAAAGCTGCAAAACAATTTATGAAATTGCAAACAATATTGTTGAAAACTGTCCTGTCAAATTGTGTGATTTTTCATAGCCAACTAACTGCTTCCATTAATGGAAGCAGTTATTATTACAATTCAACAGAATCACGTACTTTTCTTTTTCGATTATAGAGATATCCAGATTACGTTTTCAAAAAAATGTTGAGCAAAAAGATTACAGAAACCTGAAACCTTATATTTTTCTCTGCTTACCATCAACTGATGCAAAATGCTGTTTCGGCTGATTGCCTTTCTCAAGTGATTTATTTTTGGCATGCGTTTACACTTTATAGTCTCTAATGAAATAGGTTGAGGAGGGGAGAACTGTTTGTCTCAAGTTGGTCATTCAGTATTATATCTGTGTTTTTTTATTTGTTGATTTCCATAGATTCTAACAAAGATAGCTTAAGGCCTTTATTTTGAATGTGAAGAATTTGAAATTCGTCATTAAAAGAATGATTATGATCAAGAAGGTGAAGTGCGTATATAGAATCTGTTTTTCTATTATTGAAAGCCCTTTTATGTTTTGCTATTCGTTTATTAAAATTTGTACCAGTTTGACCGATTTAGTTTTTGGGCAATCGCCACATTTAAGTTTGTACACACCATTGTGTAAGTGTTTTTTTATTTTGGCTCTTGTTGTTTTTAATATATTTGCCTAGGTTGTTATTTGTTTTGAAAGCTGGTGTTATTCCTTTCTTTTTTATGTGTTTGGCTATTTGTGTTGATATTTTGCCTGTATATGTAATCGAGCAGAAGGTACTGGGTTTTTTCTTTGGTGGTGGAAATACTAATTTCAAGCCTTTCTTGTGTGGTTTTTAATTTAACATTTTATTAATTGTTTGTTCGTTGTATCCATTGTTTACTGCTATTTGCTTAATGATATTTAATTCTGTCTCAAAATTGTATTTTGACATCGGAATTTCTGTTAATCTATGTAACATACTATGATAGGCTGCCAGTTTATGTTGTGTGGGATGGGATGATGAATTGTGAATAATCGTATCAGTATGGGTAGTTTTATGAAATATGGAGAAGTCATGTTTGTTTTTCTGATAATTTTTAAATCTAAAAAATTTATGGATTGATTTTGTTCTGTTTCTATTGTAAATTCAATATGACTATGAAGTGAATTAATATACCATAAAAATTGGTCGAGTTGCCTGTTATTTCCTGTGAAACATACCAGTACGTCGTCTACGTATCTCCACCAATATAAAAACTGTTTGAATATGGGATGTTTTGAAATCTTTGTCTCTAACAGTGATTAACTAACTCACTAAACAAAGACTGACAAATTTAGCAGTCGCTTTTAACTCGTGAAATTATGCAAAAAAAACTGTCGGCCTTGAAAACTATGCCGAGATCTTTTCTGTTCCAAACCTAATCTGCTTCTCCTTAATTCATTTGACCTTTCACTGCTCAATAACTAATTTCTGATGACAAAAAAACGAATAAACAAAAAACAGTAACAAATTTCAATAAAATCTGGAGTAAACAATGAAACTGTCTGCTTTTACGCTCCATCGTAGAGTGATATCATTCTCCTAATTCGGTATAAACATAAACGCAAAGATTCCTGTTCATTTGATGCTCAAAATATCTTAAAGCGTAGTTAATATCAAACAAAATACCAATTTGTGTTATTATAAACAGACTAAAAGTGTTTATATTATCAATCTCAGCGACGCAAAAAGATTCAGAATATTTTTCGTTGTTTTAATATATACGAGGTAAAACGAAATGTTACAAGTTACGATCCTTTTATTAAATACTTCCCAATTTGTTATTTTGTTTTTTAGTTTTTGTTCAATAAATATTAATATATGGATATGGATAGTCTTGGTGGTTTTTGTGTATTTAGTATAAATTATGTGTTTGATTATTAAAAATGATGTACATTTTATTTGTGTACAGTATTGAGATTTGTTAATATTTATCAGTTATATTTAAATATATCTATAGATAACTGTAAAATATACCAAAACCATGTGCTACTGAAAAAATATATCCGTGAAAATTCTAAGCCCTCATTAATCAAAATATCATTATCACGCTTTTAATAGAGTGTCATTTATGCTCAATATATCCACTTCCTATATTCCCGTCCGCGTCGCTTCATCTGAATCTCGCAGCTGCCTTTCTATTGTCATACCCAAACTTTTAATTGGCAATATCTGATAACAATATAGCCAGGGAAAGAATAAAGTATCCCTGTTCAGTGCAGATAAAGACGATATAGACATCTCGCTAACTTCTCAGAAAAGCCCAAATGATCGAATGTATATTTTATCATAGATGAAAAAATTATGTGATTATAAATGTTTCTTTAAAAGATAAGGCTGTCGGGTTGCAATATTAATAATAAAATCAATTTTGTAAAGTGAAAGATTCTTTCTTTGGTGCCCTTTTGAAAGTTGGTTATTATAAATATATTAAAATATTGGTGGTGTGACATACTCACAACTATTTACACACATATACGGAAAACAAACAAAACAGGAAGTATAATTGATACATGAAATTCTAGTAGTAATGTAAAAGAGACGCAACCAAAAAGATACTAAATATACCAATACACTGAAAAAACAAACAAATACGTCTAATATAATCATCTTTGGATCGACATTTCTCTGTGAATCCTGGCCTGCTCTAAGATTAGTCGCCATTTTCGGTTTCTGGCAACGTGTTGCCATCTTCTGATCTCTAGTATACCTAAGTTGGTCTCAACTCCATCTAACCACCTACTACGCGGTTAGCCTCTGCTTCTTCTTCCTACAAGTGTTCCTGTCGTTCTTCTTCTTCGGGTCCCTGTCCATTCCGAACATTGGGGATCATTCTGGCTATGATAACTTTGTTGGTTGCTATACGAAATAGCTGTGTTGAGGTCTTTCTATACCATGCTCTCAGGTTAGCAAGCCAGAGTATTCTTCTTCGTCCTGGGACCCTTTTTCCTTAAATTTTATCTTGCAAAATGCATTGAAGTAGCTCGTATCTGCCTTGATTTCTCATAATATGTCCCAAGTACTGCAGCTTACGACTTTTCACGATGTTGACCAAATCCGGAGTTGTGTTCAAACATGGACATACATGTATGTCCTGTCGTTAGTATTTTTAACAATTATGTCATACATTCGTATTATGTCTCCAGCTCATCTAAGTCACTGTATTTTAATGAACATTACGACATCTGGTTCTTTAAAAATTTGGTATAATTAAACTTTTGCGTCATTGCCTTGATCGTTTATAGCTCCAAATATTTTGCGGAGTACCTTACGCTCGAATATTCCCAGAAGTCTTTCATCCTTCTGCGTTAAAGTCCATGTTTCCGCCCCGTATGTAAGGACTGGCCTTAGCAGTGTTTGTGTATAATAATTGTGATTTTTCTTTGGATATTTCTTGAGTGGAATTCTTTTTGGAGTTCATAGTATTCCCTTTTTTTAAGGTTTATTCGCCTTTTAATGAGTTTGCTTGTTTTATTGGTAGTATCAGCTATCAACACGTTCAAATATATGACTTCCAAATGCTGTTTCCTATTCCTTATTAGCTATAGACTCCTTAGTAATCAAAATGTACTTGGTTTTGTCTTTGTTGAGGACTAGACCGACCTGTTTCGCCGCCGTTTCCAATTCTACGAATTATTGCTTTACATCTTGCTTTCTACGCCCTATTATGTCAATGTCATCAGCGTATATTCAGATTTGTATCAATCTATTGTAAATATTACCTCCGTGTCTAATTCGAAGTGTGTCTTAGACTGCCTTTTGTAAGGCAATGTTAAACTGGAGGCAAGATAGGGCATCCCCTTCTAAAATGGCATCTTCCATTTCAGATTCACTTTTAGATTTTTTCCAAATTGTTATCCAATTTATCTTTCCACAAATTTTCCAGGCACAATTGCACCTCAGCTTACAACTGCCGCCGCGTGAGAGGTATGTGCTTGTCTTTATTTTTCGTATTTATATTAAACACTATAAAAAATTAAAACTGATAATATTGTTTTTTTTTTATAATTATAAGGTTATTACTTTCCTTCTTAATATTTACGAAGCTGTTCTGTCTTGCAGGTACTTTACCTAACATATAGGCGTAGCTGTACTTGTAAAACTTTAAGATATTCACTAATTTAAGAATATAGGTATACAATACCACTACCAATACATACAGTTTGGATTTCGTGACGCTACGTATTAAAGTCCCATAGCATAAAGTAAACATACCACCAATAATACAATTAATAAGAAAATACGAAAATATATTCTACTTATTTTCGATATATCTCAACTCAAATAAAACGAGTTTTTTGTATTGTCCGCTTTCAGTTAAAACAGGTTGCTTCTTTTAGTATCCAAACACACTTCGATATTATTTTACTGCCAATTCTCCTCTTCTGAATCTCATGTTTACGACCACAACTGGTCATAATTGTTTTTTGCTAATACCAACCGCTTCAGTAATTCGTTACAAAATACAATTTTTTTGTCTACCTCGAAATGGGTCAACAATATTTATTTGACCTCGGAACTCGTGAAAGGGCAAAAAATCTTTTAGTTTTATTGTTTTATTTCCTTCGTAAATGTATAAAAAAAGAAGTGGCTTTTTAGAACCGTTTGGGACGTTTAGTTCATTAAAACCGTTCTGTTGCTATAAAAGGTTGATTTAAAGCGGCATTCAGAGACTTTACCACCAGTCATCGTGCTGAACAGTTCACACTCTTGACTTCGTCCTCGATCCTCAAGCAAGATAGTTTTCACTCTCGTAAAACTTCGCTCACATTGCAAAAAAAATAATAGTTTACTGTTGGTTAAATACTGTTGTAAAAACTAATTTTTTTTTTTTTTTTTTTTTTTATTTAATTTAACGTGCTTGTGACAGCTTCGGCCATTAGCACGAGGCACCGTGGATACAATTATAAAGGTACAATTACATATTATATACTATAGTTATATACTATTTAATAAGTTTTCTAGCTTCAGGAACTGGATAGCTGTGATGACTTGGCTCTGGTTCGATAATATATCTTTGATGTCGCCTTCCATGCCCAGTTCTTGGCGTCGTTTATTGTAGTGAGGGCAGTCCACAAGGATGTGTAGAACGCTTAGTGGAGATTGGCAATAGTGACAGATTGGCTTAGGTGCAGAATTCATTAGGTGACCATGTGTACATCTGGTGTGACCAATACGCAATCTTCTAGCAACAACCATCTCATTTCTAGTTATACCAGGGATAACGAACCGCTCAATCGTCTGATCTATTTGGTGTAAAAATGTAGTGGATTGGTTCCAATGATTCTGCCAGTAATTTCGTACGAGTTTCTTTATACTAGTTTTTAGGTCACTGGCAATTTGTATATTACGTGGTGTACAATTGGATACAGCAGCTTCTTTGGCAAAGCGATCGGCGTTGTCGTTACCCATAATCCCGATGTGGGAGGGAATCCATATGATAGTGATATGGATGTCGTGGATGATAAGATTTTGGTAAATATCATGGATTTTTTCTACAAGAGGGTGATTAGTAAATAGATTATTGATGGACTGGATAGAGGCAAGGGAGTCTGTACAGATGGCAATATGTTGATTGGGTGCTGTACAGAGTTTGAAGGCTTGGTAAATAGCATACAGTTCACCAGTGTGAACGCTGCATGTGGCAGGTATTTGACATGAACTGACGACTGTTTCCGTAGTGGTAACCGCACAACCAACCCCCGTTTCGCTCTTTGATGCGTCAGTGTAGAGTACCCGATCGAATTTCTTAAAATTAAGAATTTCTAGTAAGGATTTCCTAATCAAATCCTGGTTGGTTTCTGCCTTACTAAACTTTGTAAGTGACACATTAAATTTCGGTAAAGTTTTGGTCCAAGGAGAGTTCTGCGGGATCGGGAGAGGGTTAGTTAGGGATAAATTTATATGTGGTATTAAAGTTGGAAGTAAGAGGGCGATAGTGTGTATGCGTGGAGCAGGAGGGAGAGTACTAGTATAGTTGGGTAATGTCAGCAGTGTGTGTACTGGATTAGAAAGGTTAGCTGAAGTAGAGGCAGCGTAAGAAAGGAGGAGATATTGGCGCCTAAGCCAAAGAGGAGGTTCGTTGGCTTCGCGGTAGAGGCTCTCAGCTGGACTGCTACGAAAAGCTCCTAAACAGAGGCGGATAGCAGTATTATGCACAGAATTAAGGGTTTGTAAAGATGTTTTGGATGCTGACATATATATAAAGCTGCCGTAATCGAGTTTAGAGCGAATGAGAGACCTATATACTTTTAATAGTGTACATTCGTTAGCGCCCCATAGGTAGTGGGAAAGTGTTTTGATAATATTTAAACGTTTTAGGCACTCTGCTCTAGTTTCCTGAATATGTAGTTTCCAAGAAAGTCGGGAGTCGAATATTAGTCCTAGAATTTTGCGGTGATCAACGACTGGGAGAGGGTGGTTATTCACTAAGATTTTAGGGGCAGTGGAGAGTGTTTTTCTGGTAAATTTAATGAGTTGTGATTTTGTAGATGAGAGGGACAGGCCGATGGCAGTCAATCTATTTTGTAATAAGTCCACAGATGTTTGGAGAAGTTTGCAAGTAGTAGTGGTCGCAACACCATGGCAATAAATTACAAGGTCATCAGCATATGAAGTAAATTTGACTGGGGAGGGAAGACTGTGGCATATATGGTTAATTGATAAAATAAACAATGTGGGGCTTAATACAGAGCCCTGAGGGACTCCGTCTTGTTGGATGTGTGGTGATGATATACAACCATTTACAGAGACTCTGAAAGATCTAGAGCTAAGAAAGTGCTTGATGAATTTAAAAATATTACCATTAAGGCCATATAATAATAGTTTATCGAGAATAACCTGTCTAGGTATTTTATCGAAGGCAGCTTCAATATCAAAAATGCAGGCAATCACTTCTTGACTGTTATTAATAGCTCCGGCGATGTGGGTATGAAGGAGGACGAGGTTATCGCTTGTGGAACGATGTCGGCGAAAACCGGATTGTTCTTTAGGTAAAATTTGGTGTTTGTCAATAAACCATAAAAGACGTCTGTTTATCATCTTTTCCATTAATTTGCACATGGTGCAAGTGAGAGAAATCGGTCTATAGGACTGAGGAAAGATTGGTGTTTGGCCATGTTTTAGGACAGGTATAATTACGGATGTGTTCCATTGAGAAGGAAATATTTGAGAAGACCAGATAGAGTTATATATGTCTAACAGGAAAGTGAGGCAGCGGTTGGGTAGGTTTTTAAGAAAAATATAAGGGATATCATCAGGGCCGGCAGAAGTATTTTTGCATGAGGATAAAGCAGATGTAAGTTCAGAAAGTGAGAAAGGAGAATTAATATTGTCGATATCTTGTAAGTGCTGTGAAGTGAGGTTGTAGGAGAGCGGTTCTTGTGTAGAGGATGAAATTAGGGGTTTGAGTTTGTTGTGAAATTGTTCCTCAAATGTATTAGCCAGGGTATTGCAAATAATTTGGCTGTTGCTAGAAGAAGTGCTGTTAGAGATTAAATGGGTAATTTTGGTGTTAGTTTTTTGTCCCTGAACTTGTCGGATTTTTTTCCACATTTGGGAGGGATTTGTGTTATCATTCAAAGACGATACATAGTTATGCCAGGATGTTTTCTTGCTCTGTTTGACAACGTATTTGGCTTTGGCTTTCAGCTTTTTATACTTAATTAGATTTTCAGGACTTTTATGTTTGCGGTATTGATTGAGCGCAGTCTTTGATTGTCGAATTGCGAGTTCACATTGAGAGTTCCACCAAGGAACAACTTTATGTCGGGAGCTAATTGTAGTTTTGCCAATATGAGTTAATGCTGCTTTAATTATGGCATCTGAGAATAGTTTTATGGAATCATCGATATTATTAGAGTTAGGTAATTTACATATTAGGGATTCCGATTTTTTGGAGAACTCTGGCCAATTAGCCTTGTTGAAGCGCCAATAACTTCTCACTGAAACTTGGTCGTAGGTGTTGTCACGTATAATTATAGGGAAATGGTTGCTGTCGTGAAGGTCGTCCGCTGTTTGCCAGGATAATTTGGGGGCCGATTTGGGATCACATATGCTTAGATCGATGGCAGAAAAAGCACCTGAAGCAATGTTAAAGTGGGTGTGTGATCCCGTATTAAGGATACATGAACTAGTGCAATCAAGAATATTTTCAACAACTTTACCACGTCCGAATGTACGCGAGGAGCCCCACATAGTGTTGTGGGCGTTGAAGTCTCCTACAATTATATAGGGTTGGGGGAGTTGGTATACTAAATCAAGAAGTTCTTCTTCCTTTAGAATGTAGTCAGGAGGGATGTATATAGAGCATATTGTAAGTTTGTTAGGGCAGTAAGTAGTGATGGCGACGGCTTCGAGATTGGTAGTCAGAGGAAGAAGAGTGGAGTAATGGTCTTTAGAAGCAAATATAGATGCACCTCCACTAGCTCTGGAGCAGACAGATCTGATGTAATGATACCCTTCAAAATCTTTGAGTGTATGGAGATTAGTTGACGTGAAGTTAGTTTCCTGTAAGCAAATGAAGGTGGGGTTGTGGAGAGATATCAGTAGCTGTAGACGTTCTAAGCGCGGATAATATCCGTCGCAATTCCATTGAATTATAGTGAATATAAAAGTTATAAATTAAGGCAGGTCGGTTTTGTCTAAGGATGGGTCACTGTCATTAGAGCTAACAGATGCAAGACTAACAGTGTCAATAACATCATTTAGATTCATCGTAGCCTTAATTTTTTTTTGTAGGCGAGTTATACGATTTTTAAGTGATCTATCAGAGATATTATGGTATATTTGTTTAAGGTCATCAAGAAGGGCGTTAATGTTCGTAGTAAATTGGTATGCTTCAGCTAAGGGGTCATGGCAGTCGAAAGAATTTTCCAAGAAAGCAATTAGTTGTAGCGAGTTAATTGAAAAGGATGATGGGTTTGCTGCTATAAGATTTTCTATGATTAAGCGGGCAGACGGGCTGATACTGGCTGATGGTTTTGTATCTTTGGTTTTCGATTTTTTTTTAGGGGCTGATTTGGGGGCCCGGAAGGAGGTGTCATCGAGGGAATGTGGATCTATTGGAGTGTGAGTAGTAGGATCTGAAATGGCAATTACAGGGGGAGAATCGAGGCTTGAGTCAGTTGAATGGGCTCTTTTCAGGAGGGCGATAGTAGGAGGTGTAGGTTGAGGTTGATCTAAAGGTAGAGGTGTGATGTTGGATAAATTGTCGGAGGCAGAATTTGGGTCAGAAGTGTGAGAGGTGCCGGAAGGTGCGGTGGGGCTATTGTTGGTGGATTCATTAGGTACTTGGGCGAAACGGGGGTGGGTAGTGGTATCCGGTGGGTTTTGGCAGGTTTCAGCCGTATGTCCGGCTTTTTGGCAAAGGAAACATTCTAGTTTGTCTGATGTAACGAAGATTCGGAAGGAAGTGTTTTCAAAATGTATTAATACGGAGGTTTGTATTTCGAAATTGTCTTTATCTGGTATTACGTAGATAGACCGTCGAAAACTTAATATATGGGAATAATCTTCATCGGGTGAGCCTGTACGAATCTGAGATACAGGTGAGGCTAGTTGCAGACCAAGTTCGTTTTTTAATGCCTGCTCGATAAGTTGATTTGGAATCGATGGACATACATTAGATATTAACAATCTTTTAGTTGGGGAAATGAGTCTGCGGATGTGGACAATTTCATTTTTAACGGAAACGGTGGGATTGTTTTTAAGAAGAATATCGACGTCAGAAATAGAAGCAAGAAAGATGCAAATGCGTTGGTTAGATATGCGGGAAGCGTGGGTAATACGCTTTGGTGTTACGATTTCACCGATCGCCTTAATGTAATCGAAGAGAGCTGTATCCGGAAGAGCATTTAATACTATTGCTTGCTTTCTGCTAGGATATGATGTGGTCGCCGGTGTAGGTTTTGTTGTTTTTGATGTGGTAACAGCTGCGTAGCTTGGAGCGGTGGGTTGAAGAAGCATTTTTAAATATTCTGGATGCCAAAATATTTAATGAAAATCAGGCGCAATGCCTGGCCTATTTATTGTGTTTGTATCAATTATAAAGTTTACATACCAAGTTGTTTCACAAAAAACTTTTCACTTTCAATAATTACTTGATAACAAAACACATTAACTGACAAGTTTTTTTATAAGAAATACTATTTGAAGAAGCCGAGGTGTTGACTCGTTGGCTTTTCGAATAGGAATAGGAACTAATTTTTTGTAACTTAAAGGCAACATAAAATAAAGTGCCCTTAAATTCAACAAGCATTATTATTAAGGTAACTGTACTCTTTACCGACCATTTCCTATTACCGACCGCAATGAATTTTTTCAGTATTAGACGCATTATGAAAAGTCCATATAACTACTGAAACTTTTAACAGTTTCTTTTTATAAAACATAGATATGCCAACATTACAAACATAATTCAGCCGCTGACTAATGCGAAATTTGACAAATTTTAACGGATTTCGCAGTGGTATTGCAAGAATCCATAAGGCAGGTTATAAGAATCATTGTGCATGTGTGTTGGTATTATTAAGCGTTTGTTAATATATCAAGGTTAGTATTGCACTTTTATAAAAAGATATAGCACAAAACCACGTTTTTTTAAAGATTTAATGTATTTGTTGGTTAATTATTTTCTCTAATTAAAATTTATTTATAATTAAAGAACGGTCGGTAAAAGGAGCTTTAAAAATTAAAATCAACCCTTTACCGACCGGGCGGTCGGAATGAGGGTAATGTAGTCATTGAAAATTAAGAAATTTTAAAAATATTTTAGCATACAATTGTTTATAATATATTTTTTTTTCTTAAAGGTAATAAATCAACGATTCACTTGAGGATTTACCGACCGACTAAATTGTAATTTTCAGTTAAAAGAAGTAACGTGAAAGTTGAACAAAATTGTATTTTATTGAAAGAATTACTTCAAATAGAATAATATATTAAGTGTCATATTTCCAAAAGTCTGTTTTTGAAAGGGAAACGATAATCATATTTATGTTACTCTATTGTTTTAAACGTGAATGAAATATATGAATTTTAAAATATTCAAAAGTAGTCTTCTAAAATAATATTTTTTTCACGGTCGGAGTACAAAAAATATATATTGTGACCTGTTACTGACCGAGAATATTATGAATGTATTTTTCCAGATTCAAGAAAAACTTTGAGCTATGTCTGAAAAACGAAAAAACTATACCAATGAAATTCTTCAGCAAGCATTGCATTCAATTCAAGATAGAATGTCGTTTGGAAAAGCATCCAGCGAATTTAAAATTCCAAAAAGTACCCTAGTTGATAAAATTTATAACAAATATGAAGAAGTTGCTACTACTGCGGTCCACTGTGTCCTGACTGCAGCTGGAGAACAAATCATAGTAGATTGGATTCTATATTTAGAAACTGTTGGTTTTTCTGTAACAAAAAATCAACTGTTGGAGTGTGTTACAGAAAACTAATTCGCCGTCTAGAACGAGCAAATAAATTTAAAGACGGAATTCCAGGTCGTCATTGGTACGAAAATTTTTTCGCCAGCTCTCTCATCGAGTATGTCACAATCTGACCAAACTTCGGGCAAATATAACAGAAAAAGTGTAAGAGGTTGGTTTGATCGAGTTTCAGACTATTTAAAAACAAATAATGTGGAGGAAGTTCTATCAGACCCAAAAAGAATTTTTACTTGCGACGAATCAGCTTTTTTTCTTTCACCAAAAGAAAAATGTGTAATCGGAAGAAAAGGTTTGAAAAAAGTTTATACCAGAATGACTAGAAAGAATGCCTCACGGTACTTTTGACAGTTTCGGCAGAATGACAAGTTGTGAAACCTATTGTTCTTTTTCCCTATAAAGGAGTACCAGCCAGTATTTATTTGAAAATGCCTCTGGGCTGGGGTATTGGCCATTCAGACTCCGGGTCGATGACTGGAGAATGTTTTTATGAATTTTTTACGAATGTATTCTATAAAAAATGGATTGTTGAAAAGAACGTTCCTTTACCTGATATGCTTTTTCTAGATGGCCATTCTTCACATTTAACGCTTCATCTAACTGAGTGCTGCAAAAGCAAAGGTATAATACTAATTGCTCTTCTGCCTAACTCCACACATCTATTGCAACCACTAGATGTTGCTATTTTTAGGCCTTTTAAACTTCCTGTAAAGAAGAATAATAGCAAAAAACTAAAACGGGAAGATTTTGCAGAGGAAGGATATGCTGTGGTTATTTATGAAGGAGAGTACTTTCTTGGAATAAGTCTTGACTTTGACGGTACGGGATTCGAAGTGAAGACTATGATAAAAAGTGGTTCACATTGGAAATGGCCTGAGAAAGAGGATATTTTATCATATTCAGAAAATGAAATATTTTCAAAAATTAATCCTCCAAAACCCGTGAATAAATAGAGCATATATGCAATTCCGGGGAAGGATACAATAAAAAATATAATAATAAAAAAATAAAATGATTTCATACCAAAGTTGAATCTATTATACATGCCCAATACATTATGTAATTTTTCGTTTGTTGTATTATGAATTTATATTTTTTTAAATATTAAAATCTTCAACTGCGTTTGTTTTTTTCAATTGAACCAGTAGATACGATTATTTTTAAATAAATAAGTTAATATAATGTTGTTAATTACTTAAATAAGTAGTCCCCTAAGAAGGTCGCTGATAGGACTAAAATGTCCGGTAATTAGGTGCTTGTGGTCGGTAATAGCAAAGAAATCGGTCGGTGATAAGTGAGTATTTTTCAAGCCGGTCGGTAAAGGGAGCATTTTAATGAAATTGTACATAATTATTAAAACATTTAAAGAAAGAACTAAACTGTGATAATATTATTTTTTCTATATTACTAGCTAAATCGACTAGATTAAAACTTATCTTTAAAAATTATGCAAAGAAAAATAAAAATGTATTCTTCTTATTATTGAATCTGCTTATAAGGAAAACCTTAAGTGGTCATTAAAAGGTACAGTTACCTTACCAGTTGGACTTAGAATAAGATCAAAGAAGGATTATTTAATCCAAGTCTAGGCCTGTTACTTGTGTTGTAGAAAGGAGACCATTCAAAACACTACGGGTTCAGGAGAATCCTTATTTACTACTCAGATTCTATTTTTAAGACACCGACACGTTAAATCTGATAGGTTTTTGAATCTTGTAGGGTGTTATGTATAACCATGTTCTTAGTGAACAATTCTAGAGGTAATGGAGTACCCTCAGGATAATTTCAAATTCTGATTTTCTTTGTGTTTGTATATGTGTTTATATATTATGCATTTATGTATTATATGTTTATGTATTGTGTGTTGTATATGTATTGTGTATAATTATAGATGAAGTGTTTCTGAATTCACGTATCTTGGTATGTTCTTCTTTTTTTAGTATTAGCAACCAAAACTTCGTACATTCTATTGATTGGTTTATTACACATTTTTCATTAAGTAAGATGAGAGCTACTTTTTGATTATATTCTTTATTATGTTTGTTTATTCCACGACTACTGATGAATGTTTCCATTGTACTCTGTGCTCGTTGTTCCAAACATGTTTGCAAATCTGTGATTTGTCGAAGTCTCCATTTATGACATATGTTTCATGCTCATTTATACTGATACTTAGTGGTCTTGCGATTTTTACTACACAAAAATTGTTGCGGTCACAGGGTATTTTATAGATGCAGTTTTTTTATTTGTGTGCAGTGCTGATCTTTGACATCTTGGACAACAGCAGCAATATTCTCCGAAGAACGGCCATTTTGGAGCCAACCGGCGTTGGGGCATCTTGCGTCGTCCAAGTCTCTTTAAGGCAAGTGACTTAGTGCTTGCCTAGTTCTTGTTGGAATCCCAGGAAATATGCGACAAAATTCACGCTGTGCCAACACAACCGACAAATTTTTGTGCAAAAAATGAAAATAATTATTCTGCGTTCTTGTGAAGTACCAATTTATAGCTTGTCGATGTGTATTTTGCAATTTTTTGTACAAATGTCAAAACCGAATTTAAATTTGGAGTTAAAATCATTATAAAAAAAATATTTTAGATTGCATTACCAGGAAATTACTATGCATCCTAAGGTCTCCGATACCTAATATACCTATAGATTTTTTGCAAAATTAGTTTATGCTTTTTTTGAATTTATATTCATTTTTCTTACAACTATATTTGAATTGTTTTACCAATAAATGAAAAATACCATTAATGTCCCATTACTTATTGTAGTGAAACGTGATACAGTTGTTAATGTAAACGTGTTTATGTGAAAAAGGCTCATATGAATATACAGTATCAAACGGGCGAAATGAAAGAATGCTACCCTTTCTAGGCGAACCGTTGTACACGCTGGAGATTGGGGATTAAACTTGTGCAGTAAATATGTTTTCTATTATTTTCCTGTTGGCGCTAATTTTTGTCACTGGCCACATTCCGACAAGCTGACGTTCTAATTTTCTTCATTTTTTCTAAAAATATTGGAGGTTTGAACCAGTCGCGCAAAAGTTGCAAAATATCGCATGCAGTCCCCAGGGGATGTAGGTTGCCGATCGCTGCTGGTTTGGATAACAAAAATTGGCAATATATAAATAGATGAGTAGTAACACATCTTGTAATAATAAAATGCGAAGTACGGCAGGGATGCTCATTGTCCTTGCTTTTTTAATTTATACTCTGAACAAGTTCTTACACAAAATGTGGAAAAATGTGGACGAAGGAGCTTATACGTCCAAATGTTAAGATAGGTACACAAACTGTGTCATGAATGGTTATCTTGGCTTTTTGAAATACTTCTTTTTTGGATATCAATGTGCTCTTAATTGCATGATAACTTCGGACTACGTTTGCTCTGCTAGTGTTTATTTTATTTTCTCGTGTACCCCTACTCTCTAGTTCAACTTCCAACTATTTGAAGGTTTCGACTTGTTCTAGATTTTAATTTTTGTACCTTAATCTGTTTTCCTGACATATTATGACCTTGGTTTTACTTTCGTTAGTCCCCTCAAGTTACGTTTTTTAAGTTTATTGCTCTATATTTAAAGGTTTCTCTTGACTGAGAGCTTTTTTTTTCAAATACAACGAGATCATCTGCTACTGCGCATTCCGCTATCTGTAATACTTCCAGGTTTGTATACAAAACATATTTTTTTGATATTTCTTCTCTAAATTACTTCATTACATCATCCAGTATAATATTAAACAAGATAGGGCATAGTACACCTCCTTGTCGTAAGCCATCATTGACTCTAAACCCATCGATTTCCACATTATCTGTTCTTACTTGGTTTCTTGTGTTTTTCATGGGCTCATAACATAATTTTCTGAATTTGGTGTCTATTCCCCTGTTATTATGCCTTTGTAGATTTCTGTAGATTTCTGTAGAAGTTAATAAAGGCTTGGTATATTTCCGTGCTTGTATTTCATGCATTTTGCATTAACTACTTAAGTGTGAAAATATGGTCATGGATGCATTTTTTCTTTTTAAATCCGCTCTGTGGCTGCTACAGTTTATGGTGTACTTATTGTAGTAGTTTTTTTTCCAGTACTCGTTCGAATACTTTGGAAAGGATACTCAGGAGAGTTATAACTCTATAGTTGCTGCAGTCTCGTCTATATTCTTTTTTGAATATGGTTAAAACATCCCCCCACTTTCCAGTTTTTTTGGATCTTGCTCTCATTCCATGCTTTATTGCAAACTTTTCTAAGCATTTTATTTCCATTTTCTCTCGTCTTTTCTTTTTTTTATCTCTTTAAGATTGTAAAATTTTGTTCTCTGACATGATGGTTATTATGGCGTGCCAATTAATATTTTTTTTCTATATTTATTTTTAATAATATTTATAATCGTAAATGGTATAAAAGAACTATTTAAGTTACATTTGAATGTGCTGCAAGCATTAACATTTTTATTTTGAAAATGGCCGAACTGTCCGAAAAATCGTTTTAATCGGCAAATAAATTAAAATGATAAAATAAATACGTTGTAGTCTCAAAAGTGTACACTTTATATTTGGAAAGAATAAGTGCTGTATTAACAAAAACACTGGGATAAAGTTTTCTTCGAGGTTTTTAACGGTGTACAAGTGGTTTTACATTTTCGATTGCATATTATATTCCTCTCCATTTATGATCAAGTCGTCTGTGACCATGTGTAATTACATTTTCAGACAGACGAATAGAGAATTTGAATAAATTATGCTCTAAATGGAATTATATTTTGGAGAATACGCGCATGAATGAGTATCTCTCCCTGGTATTCCATTCAAAGTAGTGACTCTTGAGAGAGAGACCTCCAAGACTTGAATATACTCATGACAGATGAAAATTGCAACGGTAGAAAATTATTATGGATGCTGGTATTTCAACAAGTTATGTTTGGTCTGGGTAATAAGAAGGCGAAAATTATGATAAATAATACAATAAAAATGTATTATTTAATTTGTTTTGATGTTTATATATATATATATATATATATATATATATATATATATATATATATATATATATAGAATATATATATATATATATATATATATATATATATATATATATATTGGCAAATTGCAAATTATGATGCGAATGTGTACTAGTTTGAGGCGGGGTGTAAACTATATATGATGCCAATACACACACACACACGCATATACAGTCATACATATACAAAGGCAATTATTTTTCGAGATACGCCTAATATACTGCCAAGCTGAAATTCCGTTCAATTTATTTATAATCGCTACAAATATTGCTTCAACTAACTTTTAGTATTGCTTTGCCTAATACTTTTGAGACAAACGGACTTTTTCTGGAATGTATTGATTTTATGTTCTTTATCTAGTTTGTGATACCTAATAAATAATACTTTGTTGTAAATATTTTTTAGTTTACTAATAAAAAATAATGTGAAATTAAATCACCGTAAGCAAAACTAACCATAAAATTTATTGGTAATAAAAACTTTCTATTTTGTTATAAAGTATCTATTAGTAAGCAGCACTGATATCCTTTTTTATCTCTAGCCCTATCATCTTTGGATTAACCCAAATGTTGAGGACAGAAAATCTCGCACGTGGCGATATACTTGACGTGCAAGACTGATCACTCTAACGCCGTAAAAACCCGAAATCTGATGAAACAGGAAAGAAAAAATCGGAATTAATGTCTTCCATTATAGCCGTTTCTACATTTATTCTTCTCAAGTGGGCAGCGTACCTTGACAAGCGTTGAAAAATAGTTCAATGATAAATAGAGGGTTACAAAAGCTTTTGTGAGTGTCAAGGAATACGCGACATATTTGCATATATTAGGTTAGGTAGAAGAAAAATCGGTTCTCAATGTTTGATGTCAGAAACAAAAACGTTGGAATTGAAAGAGGGAAGAGGATTCAGAAATAATATAGTTTATAAAAGTAATGTCATTTTTTACTATATTTTAAACTTAAAAAAAAATAAATTTTAAAATTGAACTAAAAACAAAAAATAAAATCATTAAATAAGAATTCGATTTTTCAAACAGAGTTATCAAAAAATAATATTTATGTTAATGTAATTTACAATTTTTATTGGGAATTGGTCACAATTTTACTATAAGATAGTGTATATTTATATCTATATATATATATATATATATATATATATATATATATATATATATATATATAGTTTATGTATATATATATATATATATATATATATATATATATATATATATATATATATATATATAATAATATAATAAACTTTGGGAAGTTGCCAGGAATAGACAGGAGTGGCGACTTCTTTGTGAGCAGGTCAAGATCCACAACGGGTTGTCGAGCCACTTATGATGATAATAAACTTTGAGACTTTTTGGGAAAACATAGCTGAAAGATGGAAAGAATAGGCTAAGTGTACTCTTATTCCTTTATTATTCCAATATTTCGTCGATAGTCATCAACATCATCAGGGATGAGCTACAAATAGTTATACATGAATATTTGACAGTCTATTTTAACTAAGTTGATGTTACCTACGATTTGAGATTATCGCCGTAAAGAAAGCTGGTCAAAGTTATAAAAATTTTATAAAAAGTTTTTTTCACAAAATACATGTATTGTAAATTTACAAAGACTGGTTCAAAGACAACGCACAATTATTACTTTTATGTATTGGACAGAAAGTTCTCTTTAGAGAGTTTTACATCTTTTTTATTTAATTCTTAACCTGAACTTTATGTCATGTAAAGCGGATAATGTGGTTAATTTGCAGGTTTGAAAACTCTAACCTCTAACATCTTCTTCTTTCTTTGACGGTCGAAGTAAAATGGAGATTTTAGTAGCCCTTACCTTCATTGAGTATCTGTACCAGTATTTGATTAGATTCTTAAGTTGAAGCTATTTAAAAAATTGAAATTGTTAATGTGATTAAAGATCACTTTAATAAGAGTTAGATAATTAGATCTTGTTTAATTCCAAGACCTAGTTATTATGTAAAGGTTGAAGAGTAGTATAGAAGGATGTCGTATTTAAAACTTTTTGACAAGAAAAGTTGATTATTATAATTGAATATGTGCTGTACGATTTTTTACATTAAAAGTCTATTGTTAAAGTATGTAATAATATGGTAATGTAATAATCTTATTCTTAATTGGAATCTGTTGAATTATTGAATATCATATGCTGTTTGTTCACTGTTAAAAGAAAGGGGTATGTGGTGGTGGTGGTGGATCTCTGTTTTTTTATTTATGTTGTTCTCTGTTTGTACTATACAAGCCATTTCTAGGAAAAGACGTTTCTTGTAATTGGTTCCCCTTTCTAGAACCTCTACTGACTGTTTACTACGTGAAGCGCTAATGAGCAACGGTGATTATGCAATCGGCAGTCGCTTTTGTGTGAAATTATGCCATTTTTTAAATGCCTTTCTGTGTGGTCTATGTATTTTTTGCTGCAGTTTTTGCATGGAATGCTGTAGACTACATGTGACATTTGCTCTTTAGGTGTTTTGTCCTTTACTTTTGTGTGAAGACTTTTTATTGAAAATGCCGTTTTATTTGCAATTTTGAAATTATAAAAAGAATTAAGTACACTTGCTAGTCTGGGTGGAAGCTCCTTGATATAAGGTAGAGAAATCATTGTGTTTTCTGTAATAGAATTATTGGATATGTTCTGTTCAACATTTTCTCTTATTTCTCGGATGTTGGTGTCAATTTGTTCGGCATAACCTACTTCCCCTTGGACATTTGTATTGATGTTGTTTAATTTATTTAATATAATCTGAGGAATGGATGAAGGGGTGTTTTAAAGGATTTTCTTAACTAAACCAGTCGGGGAAGAGTTGTCTGTAAACAGGTTGTGTATAAGTTTAAGATTCTTTTCGTGGAAAGTTGTATCTGAAATTTTCATCACCCTGGCCCTCATTTGTTTTAATAGATTGATTTTCATTCAATATTTGTGATATGATAGGTAGTGTAGATATCTACCTGATAATGTTATTTTTCTATACCAGTCCACTAGGATATTGCTGTTGTTAGTTCTAATTAGTTTAGTGTCGAGGAAAGGAACAGATTGTTCATTATCCTCTAGTTCTATTGTGAACTGTATATATGGATCATAACTGTTGAAGACTGATAAAATGTCTTCAATTCGATCTTTTGGAAGTGACAGGATGATGTTATCAACATATTTCTTTACAAAGGTAAGGTTATAGGATAAGACTGGAATAACTGTGTCAAGGATGTCATCGACTACATATGCAGCTGGATTTGTGGAACTTTGGCACTCATTGGTGTTCCAAAGGTAAGTTTATATATCTTATTTTTGAAGGACAAATAAGTGTTGTCGAACAAAAAGGTTACCCAATCAGTATTCGTTGGACAGTTAACAGGTGAACATCGTTCGATAAATCTGTGCCGGGTCCTTAACTAGTGCTATTATCAAATTAATAGGTATTTAATTTGAAAATAAACCAACCGATCTTCAAAAAAGGTAGGATCTAATTATTTATTATTATGAGTAAATCGGGGGATGGTGTTGAGCCACCCCAGAATAATATATCATTAATGGATACGGAAGACAAAAGGTATATTAATTTAAATAACAGATATAAAATAAATGATTCAGGGTATTATAACGTCTTTGTAGAATCTACAGACAAAAACTTGTCCCGTTTATCACCAGTACGTGTCGGTCATTATCTATTTAAAAACCAATATTTTAAACACGATGTACTAGACATTAAACCTGTTGGCAGAAATAAGGTAAAAGTAATTTTTAAAACTTATACTTGCGCAAATTCTCTAATTGAACATGAGCTTATTAAGGATAAATAACTTGTAGCGTATATTCCATCATTTTTTACTCAAAAGAAGGGAATTATTAGGGAAGTCGATACGTTTTTGGATGAAAAGTATATTTTAGAAAATATTGTTTCAGATAAAAATGTTGTCGAAGTAAAAAGGTTAAAACGGAAAATAATTGATTCAGATAATGAAACAATTCTTGTACCTCGCCAGATGGTCATTTTGACATTTGAAGGAAATAGCATTCCTAAGACTGTTAATTTAGACTTGGTTAGGTTTAATGTTGAACAATATATATATCCGGTTGTTCAGTGTTTTAATTGCTTTCGTTTCGGCATACTGCTCGGCAATGCAAATCAACATCAAATCGTTGTAAAAAATGTAGTCAAACTCATGATAATAATGAAACATGCACTAACTCCCTATTTTGTTTACATTGCAACTCCACTGAACACAACTCACTCTCTAAACAGTGTCCTGCATTTAAACACCAATACAAAATAAAATCAATAATGGCTTTAGAAAACACTACCTTTAAAGAGGCAGAAACCATAGCTAACAATCCTTCATACGCCAAGGTAACTACAAATAATAGATTCGATATCCTCAATACTATACAAAATTTCCCCGCCTTAACCCCCAACGTCCCTGAAGGTACAAATCAAAATCAATCCTATGTACCTACCATTAAAAAAACAAGAAACAAGCGTAAAGCTATCTCTCCTACTGCGGTCAAAAACGCACCAACTTTCCCAAGATTTCCAAATGCTACAAACACCTCATCCCAACCTATAATCCCTAATACCGACAGGGACGAGTTTATGGCGTATAAAGAAAAAATAGAATGTAAAATAATCAATGAAATTCCAGCCTTGATAGAAAATATCATCAAGGAAATTAACCCTAAAATATTTTTACCTAACTTACAAAAATATACAAAAGAAGAAATTGAAAAAATGTTGAACAACCTACCAGATATTAAAAGCGATGGGGAACAACAGGACATTTAACATACTGCAGTGGAACTGTCAATCTATAAATAAACATAAACCTAGTTTACTTAATTATCTCGAGTACAATGTTGTTGATGTCATTCTGCTTAATGAAACATGGCTTTCTAAAAATAAAAATGTTGGTTTAACAGGTTCCAACGTTATCAGAAGCGATAGACCTGATAGTTACGGTGGTGTAGCCATCCTCATATCAAATAACCTTTGTTTTACTGAAACTAATGTAACGAAAAACTTTAATAAAGGTATTGAAACGTGTGCAGTTTTTATAGAACAAATTAAATTGGTAATCGTTTGTATTTATAAACCACCCAAAGTAATAGTCAATAATAGAGATTGGGAAAAGCTTTTAACTCAATTTAGTGGTAGGGTTGTCATTGGTGGGGACTTCAATGGACACCAAAGTAGGTGGGGTTCCTTGAAGGATTCCGCTCAGGGCAAGTGTATAGTAGACGCGCTAGATAACAGTAATTTAGTTCTGCTAAACGACTCTAGACCGAACAAAGTAACAAGACCTAATGAACTTCCATCAATGGTGGATCTATCCCTTGTTACACCAAATCTAATTGAATACACCACATGGGATCCTGTTCCCGATACTCTGGGTTCAACTCACTTACCTATAGTAATCACCATCTACTTGGACTATCACCCATGTACAATAATTCCTTCATCTAAATGGAAAGAGTCTTCAGCAAACTGGAATATCTTTAAAGGTCATATAGAAAAAACATCCGAAAATATAACCGATACTATCACTTCAGCGAAACGTTTTGACTTCCTGGTAAAGAAAATTGACGATGCTGCCTCATTTTCTATGAATATCAAAAATTCCTTTTAGCCAAAATCTCGAATTCCAGTCTGGTGGGATTATGAATGCAAAAATATGATCATTTCACGAAAAGTTGCATACAAAAGATACATTGAAGCATCAAATTTTGAAAACTATATTAAATACAAACAAATTCAAGCCAAAAGTAAACTCCTCTTTACAAACAAACAAAAAAGTTCGTGGATTAACTTTGTAAATACTTTAAACAAAAATACTCCCATCAGTAAAATTTGGAATTTTGTTAATAAACTAGTAAATAAAAATTACCGTACAAGACGATATCCCCTGCCAAATGAACTAATAGAAGAGTTGCTCGACAAATTTGCTCCGCCATATGTTGACCTTCCTATTCAGGATAACAGTAAAACTTGTAAATACAATATTTTCCAGGAAAGTTTTGATATGAAAGAATTTGAGGCTGCACTCAAGTCTTCAAAGTCCTCGGCTCCGGGGCGCGGTCAAATTACTTATAACATAATATATGAATTACCTCTTATAGCTAAACAAAGTTTACTAACAATTTTCAACGATTGGCTTTTCAATGGAAGATATGTGGATCATATGAAAGAAATAGTTATTTGTTTAATTCTTAAACCTAATAAAGATAAAACACTCTCCTCTTCTTACAGACCGATATCATTAATGTCTTGCATATGCTAAGTCTTGAAAGACTTATTAAGACTCGATTAGAATGGCTTATAGAACATTATAGTATCCTTCCAAGTACACAATATGGATTTAGGGCTAGTGTTGGTACACTGGATGCAATATCACATTTAGTTACCGACATTCAAATAACGTTTTCCAGAAACAATTATCTTGTTTGTTTTTAGACCTAAAAGGGGCATATGATTCTGTTAATTTAACCATTTTACACAAAAAACTATATGATATAGGATTACCTCAAAATATAGCAACTAATATTGTTCATCATTATAATAATCGTGTTATATATATTGAAGATCATTTAAACCAACTACACGGTCCTAGAACTGCTCATACAGGTCTTCCACAAGGATCAGTTTTAAGTCCGTTATTGTTCAACATATTCTCAATCAATTGCATCTAATACGCTGATGACATATGCATCTATACAGAGCGTAACTCGTATACTGACTGCCTGGAGGCTCTGGAATTCATCATGCAAAACGTTAATAACTGGGTGAAAAATTATGGACTGACCATTTCCCCTGACAAATCAGCCACAATGATATTCACTAGACATAGGATTCGTACGCCTGACAAAATAAAGTTGTCTGGATATGATATACCTATTGTCAAAGAATACAAATATCTTGGCATTCTTCTTGATCCCAAACTCTTATGGTCAAAACATGTGGACTATATAAAAAGTAGGTGTGAAAAAGGTATTAATATTCTTAAATGTGTCACTAATCGAAGATGGGGTGCTGACCCTGAAGTTGCATTGATGTTTTACAGAGCCTACGTGCGATCTATTGTAGACTATGGTTGCATTATGTATGGTGCAGCCAGTAACACACACTTATTAACCTGTAGACCGCATTCAGTTTAAATGTCTAAGAATATGCTTGGGCACCATGAAGTCTACTCCTTGCCCTGTACTACTTGCTGAAAGTAATGAAATACCTCTTCAAAATCGTCGAGAAATTATGGCAATTAAACATATCCTGAAGCTAAGATTAAATAATAATAATCTACTTAGTCAACTGTATGAGTTATCTATTGAAAACCTCTCAAATAAATACTGGCGCATAAAAAATTCTCCTCCACTTGCTGATGCTTTCTTAGAAACTAATGAGTATCCTAATATCTATGGCAAAGAAAAAAGATTACCAATATATAAAGCTAATTTTCAGGTAACATTAAATAAACCAAAAGTCATTATACCAAAGTACACAGAATCCCCACAAATAAACTTTGTCTTACTTAGATCCATATTGAGCGACTATAATGATCACGTAATAATGTATACCGATGGTTCCAAAAAAGAGGATGGTGCCACAGGTTGCGCAGTTTACATTCCACATAAAAGCGAATCTTTGAAAATTAAACTTCCATCACATTGCTCAATATATACTGCTGAAGCGGTAGCTATCGAAAAAGCATTAGATTGGCTAGATTCACACAATTTAAATAAAGCAGTGATATTATCAGATTCATTATCTGTCATTAAAGGATTAAACTCAGATATGACTCAACATAAAAGAAATAATATTCTTTGTGCTATTAAAAATAAAACATAATATAGTAAAGATATTACAGTTATTTGGGATAAAAGTCACATTGGTATCGAGGGAAATGAACTGGTTGACCAGCTTGCTAAAGATGCGACCCATGTTGGACTCTATATTCCCATATTTCCATTGCAGGACTTACAACAACATTATTATAACAAAATTTTTATAAATTGGAAAGAAAAATGGTAAAACATAGCAACGAATTCAAATAATCAATATTATACTATCCACCCTACCTTACCACAAGATGTTGACTATATTTTCAAATATTCAATGCCAAAGAAGTTGACATCCACAATTACACGACTGAAAACTAATTACGGTGCATTCTCAGCTCACTTGGCTAATTTAAATATTTATTAAATATTATCCCTTCTGGGGTATGCTCATGCGATAATATATCACAATGTGACATCAACCATATTCTTTTTAAGTGCGATAGACATAGGTATGAAACAGATCAGCTGTCTTCAAAACTATCAGAACTTAAAATTCAGACTCCCATAAACATCACTCATTTACTCCCCTTAGATAGTAGAGAAGTATACGAACTAATATGTAACTTTTTATTTAAAGTTGGTTACATTATTTAAAAACTAATATCTTACATTACAATTCTGTGGCTAAAGGACTAGTTTCCAAGCCAACTCACCAAACACACACACACACACACACACACACACACACACACACACACACACACACACACACACACACACACACACACACACACACACACACACACACACACACACACACACACACACACACACACACACACACACACACACACACACACACACACACACACACACACACACACACACACACACACACACACACACACACACACACACACACACACACACACACACACACACACACACACACACACACACACACACACACACACACACACACACACACACACACACACACACACACACACACACACACACACACACACACACACACACACACACACACACACACACACACACACACACACACACACACACACACACACACACACACACACACACACACACACACACACACACACACACACACACACACACACACACACACACACACACACACACACACACACACACACACACACACACACACACACACACACACACACACACACACACACACACACACACACACACACACACACACACACACACACACACACACACACACACACACACACACACACACACACACACACACACACACACACACACACACACACACACACACACACACACACACACACACACACACACACACACACACACACACACACACACACACACACACACACACACACACACACACACACACACACACACACACACACACACACACACACACACACACACACACACACACACACACACACACACACACACACACACACACACACACACACACACGCACACACACACACACACACACGCACACACACACACACACACACGCACACACACACACGCACACACGCACACACACACACGCACACACACACGCACACACACACACGCACACACACACACGCACACACACACGCACACACACACACACACACACACACACACACACACACACACACACACACACACACACACACACACACACACACACACACACACACACACACACACACACACACACACACACACACACACACACACACACACACACACACACACACACACACACACACACACACACACACACACACACACACACACACACACACACACACACACACACACACACACACACACACACACACACACACACACACACACACACACACACACACACACACACACACACACACACACACACACACACACACACACACACACACACACACACACACACACACACACACACACACACACACACACACACACACACACACACACACACACACACACACACACACACACACACACACACACACACACACACACACACACACACACACACACACACACACACACACACACACACACACACACACACACACACACACACACACACACACACACACACACACACACACACACACACACACACACACACACACACACACACACACACACACACACCTATACACGTTTCGCAATATTTGTGGCATCACATACTATATCCTCAATTGTGGCAAATCGGTGTAAACATACCATGATACTGGCACCCGTCGTGCAGAGTGTTTATGGATAGGAATTGCTTTGATACACTCCATGGTTCTAATATTATCGACGAATATAATTGTGGCACCGGATTCCACAATTATTTTGTCATCAGAAACTGTGTGCAAAAGATGCCACAAATATATCCGTAACACATTTTCTGTGTTTGGGGGTTCCATAAGTATTGCTGTATATACAGTGTGTTTGAAAGCCATGTTGCCATATTTGTTATAGGAATAAGTTGTTGCTTTACCTTTTCTGTGATACGGATACTCTGTTGGTTACATTACATTTTTTTATTTAGTGTACGATAGTGTTATAATATTTTAGAATTAAATATAAGAAAACTAAAAACATCTTCGACTATAGTTACTATAAAGATCTTGGAAATGCAGTTACTAACGCAGTCCGTCTGGAGAAGAATGGTTACTTAAATTATCGGTCTGCTTCTTTGATTAAAAAAGATCTTTGGAAAGCTATGAGGTTATTCAAAATTGTAAATAAACCAGTTATAGAGATCCCTCAGGAGCTTAAAGATCCTATATCTATAAATAATTATTTTACATCTGTCTTTAGCCCTGTAAATTGTTGTCCTGAGACAACTTAATGGTATCAGTCAAATATTTTCAACCCAGATATTGTTTTCTCGTTTAAAATGGCCACTATTGATGAAGTTAAATTCGGAAGCTGTTGGATATGAATGTGATAATATTTCTGCAAAGATGCTACAACTCTCCCTTTCTATTACTGCTCCTTATATTACGCACATTATAAATTGTCCTTTGGAAGTAGGTTATTTTCCGGACACTTGGAAATACGTTTTGGTAAAACCACTGCCCAAATCAAATAAACCTGAATCACTTTATGATCTTCGCCCAAAATAAGCATTTTGCCGGGACTGTCAAAAATTTTAGAAAAGGTTATCTATAAACAGATATACGATTATATTTTTAGAAATAATGTAGTTACGTATATACAATCAGGATTTAGAAAAGAGTTTAGTACAAGGACCCTGCTTCTTGACTTAACAGATAATATACTTCGATCATTTGATGCAGGAAAAGCAACCTCAGTCATCGTGCTTGATTTTTCTACAGCCTTCGACACTATTGATCACGCTCTTCTGTGTGCTAAATTGAAATATTTTGGATTTAATGATACCTCCTTACAGTTTTTCAAATTTTATTTGGTAAATCGTTATCAAAAGTCATAATCGATAATAATTCATCAGAATTTGCATCTGTCAATTCAGAGGTGCCTCAAGGTTCGGTTCTTGGTCCTCTTCTTTTTTAAATATATATTTCCGATCTGTATAAATCTTTAAATAATCTGAAATTGCACTCTTTTTTAGATGACACACAACTGTATTTCTCTTTTGAACCTAACACTGTTCAGGATAACTTAAAACTAATTATAAAAAATGAACCTCTAAAAAATGTTAATGTAAAAACTTAGGAGTCATATATGACTGTACGCTACGTTTTCAAGAGCATGTCACCCTTTTAGTAAAAAAATGCTATTTAGTTATGCGTCAACTGTATGGAAGTACAGGCATTTTAAACTTTAAATTGCGTAAGTTACTTTGTGCAACTATCGTAATGTCAATTCTTAATTATGGGCTCTTGGTATTTTACCCTTTCTTAGATCAGGTTACGAAATTAAAGTTGCAAAAAATTCAAAATAATTGTTGCAGATTTGTCTTTGGCATAAGAAAATATGATCGTATATCATGCAAAATAAAAGAACTTCAATGGTTAACCATAGATAATTTATACAAATATCACCTCGCCTCATTGATATATCGAATTATTTCGTCGTCAAATCCTATTTATTTAAAGAACAAATTAGTATTTCGTGGAGAGGCTCATAATCTGGATCTGAGATATCCTCATAGTCTTATGCTTCCAAGATATAGACTAGTTATTTTCCAGCGATCGTTTACTTACAACGCTGTTTTAGTGTTTAATAGTTTAACAAAAAATTTAAGAGGTAAATCTCTTGATTTCATGAAGCGGCATTATAAGAAATTTTTACCTACAATCGCAGTAACGTTATTATTATTATATAGTATATTGTTGTCGTTTTTGTTACCATTAGAATTTTTTTTTTGTTTTTATTTATCATTCATATCATTTATCACATAACATCACAAATTATTTTCTTTATCTTATTTTTCTAGTAGCCACATGACTATTTCTATCATTTCAATATTATATTATCATTTATGTCAATTTATAAATCTTTTTTTTTTTCATGTTCTACTTATTTCAAACTGACTTTGTAAACTTGAGGTTAAGTGGAGTTGCTCTAGCTAGAATTCGCCTCATGTATCTCGTGTTTGTAAATTTTTACAGACTAAATAAAGGCACTTTATTATTATTATTACTATTATATATAATATAATATAATATAATATATGTGGATCCCCCTATATAATAGAATAGAGTTATTTCTGTCCTTTAAAAAAAAATATAAAAACGATGACACCCGTCGACTTTTAATACATATAAATGTGTGCCTTTTAAGGAAAAATTTAAATGTACAGGGTAATTCACGCATGCCTAGCATACTGCATAAGTTTTATTTTTAATAGACTTCCCTGTATATTTTTTATTTTTAAAAGCTGCTTAATAACCTGATCTCGACAAACTATACCATGTATTATGAATAATACAGGGTGGAATTTTAAAATTATACAGTGTGTAAACTACTCATGGAATACAATTGTTTGCGTCCTTATTTTTAGAAAATTATAAAAAAAACGCCTCACCTGTTACTTTTAAATTCATATGTGCTCTTTAAACATGAATTTAAATGTACAAGATGATCATAAGGGCAGAAGATTCAAGGACACAAACAATTTTATTCCATAAGTGGTTTCCACACTGTTTAATTTCAACATATTAACTACCCTTTAATACTCATAATAGACTCTACATGACATAGTTGGTTGAGATCGGGTTATTAAGGAGCTTTTATGAATAGTAAAATATACAGGAAGTTCCATTAAAAGTAAAGCTTTTAGACTATGGTAGGCTTGCCTGAGTCACCTTGTCCAGTATATTTAAAAAGCGCATATTTATATTCGACGTGCTTCAGCATTTTTTATAGGACCATTAAGCTTGCGGGGTTTGACCACCAAACCACCCTTAAGTGGAGTAATTCTGCTGCCTTAAAGTTCAAGCTAGCAGGATTCAAACAAAAAACTTTTTGTCTATGACATTTTTTTTTCACACATTTTTCACTAATTAATTACTACCATCATAATTTTTTACCACCGAACCACCCTTAAGGGGAGCGATTCTCCTGGCATACGGTTCAAACTGGCAGAATTTAAAAAAATATATTTTTGCCTATGCCATATTTTTTCACCCATTTATAAATTATTACTTTTAAATAAAATAAAAAGTGTTCTGTTCTGCTCCCCTAAACTAATCTTGGAACGTCTGAGGTGAATAGGGCATGTAATGCGGATGGAACAAAATGACCCAGCTAGAAAACGCTCCTTGATAGACCCATTGGTCAGAGAAGAAGAGGAAGACCTAGAACAAGGTTCCTTGATAACATCGATAAAGACATGAAAAATATGGGAATACGTGCTTGGCGGAGAGAGAAAGGCGAGGGTTGGGGACGACTGGAGAGAAATTCTTGAGGAGGCTAGGACCCACGTAAGGTTGTAAAGACGGAATGATGATAAACCAATCTTATTTGAAAACGTTACTGCTAGCTTAATATCCGAGCCAGTGGAATTGGAAAAAAATATATTTTTGAAATGCCACAGTGTTCTGCTAGGATTTTACAAATTCATTACCACCCTAGTAATTATTCACCCCTCAATTTACTCCTATCGGAAGTCAATAATTCTGTTACGTTAAAATTTAAGGAGAAAAAATATTCTTTAAAATTTCACCGCCCTGTACTTATAACTGAAATAAAACAGTAGTGTTCTGCTGTTAAGTTTTTACTAAACTTTGACCATCCTAATCATTTTCCCCCCTAAATCAATCTTATTTAGTAAAGTTCTTACTAGCTTAATATTCGAGACAGCGAAATTTAAAAAAATAGTTTTAAAATACCATCATGTTCTGATAGGTTTTTGTGAATTTATTACCACCCTAGTAATTTTTCACCCCTTAACTAACCCATTAATACCCCAATACTCTGTTAATTTTTACCTATATCCAACTGACAATAAATATAATATCGACATAAAATTAAATAATATAAATATATTTAAATTTTTGAAATGCAGCTAATATAAATCTATTTTACTACTCAAATAATCTAAACTATAAAAAGCTATATAAAACTATAACTATATAAAATTATAGCTGTTCTGTCCAACTTGTAATTTCCGTCTTATTTGAATATTCTTAAAATATTTATCTGCTAAAATGTTTTCCAAGTAATATAAACTCTTTATGTTATACAACTAACCTAAACAGTATATTTAATACCCTTATTATTTAAATAATAATAAAATATTTAATATCTAAGCTTTTTTCCAAATTTTCAGGTACCTATCCGGTATCTTTTAACAATAGGTGTGCAAGGTGTGTCAATCCGCCTTTACAATTAGCTAATTAAAGTAATGGATGTAATAAAATTATTGGAATTTGAATATTTCTTACCTGCTAAGTATTATGTTAAATATAACAATTCCATTGTATTTACTAAAACTCAACTTGATTTCAGTTATTTTATATTCATAAAAGGGTACTCACGACGCGAATCCGAGTAACTTTTTTAAAACAGTTAAAATTTATAATTTTTGTAACAAAGTATTTTCATATTTTCAATATTTAGACTATTCTATATTTAAAATATTCAATATATTTAAACATTTAAAAAGTATATATTATTTAGCACCGAGTAACATTTGAGAATGCTTTTTAATTTAAGTAGTCGAGAAAAAAATGACTAGTCTGTTAAAAATATAGTAAAACATAAAAAATATAGTAAATGTGTGGCTGATAGAATTGGTGTGGTTGGTTAACATTTAGTAAAAACGTGTAGTTGGTTAACATTTACTAAAAACAGATCAGTTTCTTATTTTGAATAAAGTGCAGTATAATTACAAAAAAATTCTACCCCTTTAAATTTAACCTACCAGAATTATTGACTCCTCACTAGGGTTAGTCTTGGGAAAAAAAATTACTAAAGTACTAATAAATTCGTAAAAACCTAGCAGAATACTGTGATATTTCAAAATTTTCTTTTTTAATTCACTGCCTCGAATATTAAGCTAGCGGAAACGTTTCCAAATAAGATTGATTTAGGGGTGGAAAATTTTCAGGGTGGTCAAGGTTTAGTAAAAACTTAAAACACTTTTTCATTTCAGTTATAAGTGGAAGACGGTGAAATTGCAAAAGAAGATTTTTTCACTTTAATATTATCCCAACAGAATTATTGACTTCCCATAAGGAGTAGTTGAGAAGTGAAAAATTACTAGGGTGGCAATAAATTCATAAAAATCTAGCAGAACACTGTGGTATTTCAAAAATATATTTTTTTAATTTCGCTGGCTCGAATATTAAGTTTGCGGGAACTTTTCCGAATAAGATTGGTTTAGAGGTGGAAAATTCTCAGTGGTCAGAGTTTAGTAAAAACATAACATAACACTTTTTTATTTCAGTTGTAAGTAGAAGATAGTGATTTTCACTTTAAATTTTAACCAGAGTTAATGACATTTTATAAGGTCTACTGAACATAAAATCGCTACTTTTAAAAAGACGATCTAGAAGCAGTCGAAGTTAATAATTTTTGTTTAAATTGCTTTATAACACGATAACGATTTATTTTTTTTTATTTATTTATTGTATGTTATTATCATTTTTTCTTTAAACGTCGATTTCGAACGTCGAAAAATTGTTTCTTGACGAACATTGACAGATCCTGAGCATTGTTTTTAAATGGAATGTTCCATACTTTATTACATAATTGGATAGGTTCTTCTGAGAGAAGAAGATTGATAAAATTACTATAGCGTTATCAAATCATATTAGAAAATTGGGGAAGAAAAATCCGGCCTACAATGGGACTCGAACCCACACCTTTTTGTCTGGCATACACACAGCCTGATTTTTGTCTTTGAATTTCAAAATATCATTTGATACTAATCTCCATCAGATCAGAAAGTAATCAATAAATGCTATAGTGTTTTGATAATTGGTTGTTGAGTTAAAAAACGGCATATTGTATAAAAACGCTCAAATTTGACAGCCGTTATTTTTGTGGCAACGCTTTGATTTGTGTTTTAAGTTATTATACAAACCTCTAAAAAGAGGGTATCATATAATCTCCCATTATATTTAAAAAAAGATCCAAGATTAGCATTTTGAAATTCTTATTTGCAATAACTGAGGGAGATGTTTGAAAAGCATTTTATATCATTTGAATCTAAAATTATAGTTTTCTAAGATTTAAAAAAAATTCTTCAGTTAAAAATAAAATAGTTTTCATATGTCCAAAAATGTATAGTGAGGACGCTACCAACAATAATTCCAAAAGTTTCTCTCCAGGCTGGTCGGAAGCAATTCTTGTGATAAGTCTTTTATTCATTGATAATGGAAAGTTCATGCAGCTGCTATTTCAACTCCAATTTTAAATTGTCTTAGACTTAATAAAAATTTTAACTTGAATAACTCACAACAGGCCCTTTAATTTGATCTAAAATTTAAGGCATAGTATTTCAGTTTTCTTTATACTTAAAAGTTTATTTTTTACATAACTATTCGCAACTGGGTCATGTGCACCAAATTTCAATTTAATCGGTTTCGTAGATTCGAAATACATTTTGTGTAACAGAGTCAGACGGACGGATGAATAGACGACCAATTTTATATTTTTTTTATACGGGTCTACAGAACTCTTAAAGTGTAATTTTCATAAGTCAAACTTACATAATTTGCATGAAAAGTAGGTGTGAAAAGTTATACGAATGGCCACATCACATCACTGAATATAGAAAACTTTATTTTAATTAGTATCTGATACCCAATCTAACTATAATGTTTGGAGAAATAATACGCTTTTTTTTAAAGTTAGTATTCCTTTAATCTTTCCATAAATTATTATTCTATAATTTCTGGTCAACATCGCCATCGCGTATAAGAAAATTGTTGCACTTTTGTGGCACCTTTCACACACTTACACGTTTTATTCCCAAAATCGAAATAAAAATAATTTTATTTCAACTGAAATGGGCAACACCGCAAGGCCATCTCAGAGGGCGCCACTTTACGACCACGCCCACGATGCCACAATTACGTGTGTAAATTCAATCTGCCTCAACCTGATTTCTGGCAACATACGCAGAATCGGCGTAATACAATTTTTATTTAAGCTCTATTCGATCCTATGTATTAAAAACAATATCTATTAAAAGCACATGAGAAAAAAGAGTATTTAAAGTTATTTAGACAGTAAATACTACTAAAACAAAGAAAATGTTGGGGAATGAAATTGTGGTAACGTGTGTAAGTTACCACAATTTACGAAGTTACCATAATACAGGAATATGTTCACACACGTTACCACAAATATCGGTGCACACACACACACACACACACACACACACACACACACACACACACACACACACACACACACACACACACACACACACACACACACACACACACACACACACACACACACACACACACACACACACACACACACACACACACACACACACACACACACACACACACACACACACACACACACACACACACACACACACACACACACACACACACACACACACACACACACACACACACACACACACACACACACACACACACACACACACACACACACACACACACACACACACACACACACACACACACACACACACACACACACACACACACACACACACACACACACACACACACACACACACACACACACACACACACACACACACACACACACACACACACACACACACACACACACACACACACACACACACACACACACACACACACACACACACACACACACACACACACACACACACACACACACACACACACACACACACACACACACACACACACACACACACACACACACACACACACACACACACACACACACACACACACACACACACACACACACACACACACACACACACACACACACACACACACACACACACACACACACACACACACACACACACACACACACACACACACACACACACACACACACACACACACACACACACACACACACACACACACACACACACACACACACACACACACACACACACACACACACACACACACACACACACACACACACACACACACACACACACACACACACACACACACACACACACACACACACACACAAAAAGGTTACCAATTCCAAGAAGGTCTCTAGGTCTATTTTGCAGTGAGTTGATAGTATATCCCATCTTTTTTGTATTGATCTTATAAAAAAAACGGTTTTCGGTTAAAACCGGTAGGTTTTTCCCATCCCTACATGATACATAAAATGAAAATATTTGTATACTGGTACTTATATTTACAAAAATATGCCACACAGAGACTGTTGTACTTATGTGTACAAATAGGAAAAATATTTTAATTAAACAAGAAAGGTGCAATTACAATTATTTCTTATGTAGCTCATAATTACAAAAACTATTTAGTAGTAACAATAATATACCCGATTATAAAAATGAAACCTCTAAAATGTTTTAGATAATTTTACTATATAATTGTGGTTAACCTATATTTACTTACTTAAACTTGATTTGATTTAAGAATTTATATAATAATGAACGATACATATTTTGAAAAATCTAGGCAGTTGTTAATTTTACTTAAACTGAAGTACAGATGTTTTAATCCTTTCTATGTTGCAAGGATAGAAGGTCTACCGCCAATATTTTTAGGACATCTTACTGTTCCAGTCTGCTTATATTCCTTTATTGTTCTGTAAATAGTTAAATTCGCAACACCTAAAATTAACACATTATTTTAGTAAGTCTTGATTTTAACAATAACTATTCTGTAAAACTAACCTGTTGCCTGCTTTTTTTTTGGCTGCCATGGCTGTTATTTTCATTCCAGGATTATCAGTTTTTATTTTTTTTACATATTTATAATATATTGTTTTTCATTTAATGATAAATGACCCACATCTACTCGGCGTTTTTTAGGTGGAGAAGGATAATTACCACTAGTACTTGACATTGAATCCATATTGTTATCTTAATAACACTAATACGTCACTAAATACTAGCTGAAAAGAACTGTTTTTTATATAAATGCAAATTTAAAATCTAAAAATTAAAGGAATAACGCAGAAAATACAAAAAATCGCCGATATGAATTTTGAATTTTAAAATTTCATAAATGTTATTAGTATCAAAATGTCATAATTTAGTGGAGTAAACTTGCCTGCAGTTGGACCAATTACAAACAAGCATTACAGTGCGGTAAATTTGAATTACTCCTCCTGGTTAAAAAACAAATTATAGTACATAAATAACAAATTCTGGTGTCGCTTATTGGGGTACTATCAGCAACGGAAGCCACTATTGTGGCTTATTTTAATAATATTATTAATAATATTATATAAAATTATTTTAACATAATTTAATTTGTTTAAAATAAAAATAATAAATAAATAACAAAATTCATTTCTATAATTTAAAAATATTATTTAAATATGAAAAGTCTATCGTACCGCCTATTGTAACTCATTTTTTATGAGTTCTAAGAGTTAAGATTTTAATTTTTAGTGATTAAGTATTTTTTACTTATTTATCTTTCTTTATATTTTTGTTAATTCTGGTCCTACAGCGACGTATTAACATTTACCAACGTTATCCATTTTTTTTATATCAAATATACATTAAAATCAGTTTAGTTATTTTATATTTTCTGATTACCGCCAAGCGGAATTCTTCTAATGTTGTTTTATCTTAGCATTCTGAGTGACACGGATAAAATTGATATTGATTTTTCTTTACGTATTGGATTTTCAAACGTTTCGGAGAGCCTTAAGAATTCATCAAACATGTCGGGATTTGGAATGGAGGTATCTGAAATGTTCCAAAGGGAATTTCGTGACCGTTTAGAATTTTATACGTGTTAGAGGATGTCGTTCCATATGATAAAGAGATATTTTACTAAGGGGAATTGGAGAATTTTGATTAATTAACAATATCATGTGAAATGCTTTGAATGTCACTCAATGAAATTAGACTCGTAACCTAATAGTATTTCAAAGCAACGAATTAATTTGACAAAATTACAAGAATCACTATTTTACGTAGAATTTCTAAGTTTTGTATTGTCTCTTAGATTTTTATGTAAATAAAATTTGAAATTTTTATTATAAAAATATTGTTACGTTTTTCTGTGGCTTAAGGGATTAAGTGAAGTAGGAGTAGTCCCTGTTCTCACTTATGGTTTCCAAACGTGGACGTTTACAAAAACAAACATGGACAAAATCATAAAAAGCCAAAGAGCAATGAAAAGACAAATGTTGCACATAAGACTAATGGATAAAAAGAGAAACAAGTGGATAGGAGAGAAAACAAAAGTGAGGTATGTTAGACTGGTATGTAAGTTGCAACATTGAAATGGAGATTTTCCGGATATAATATAAGACAAAAAGAAGACCGATGGAACAAAATTCTTATAATTTGGAGACCGTGGGAATATAAACGAAGCAGGAGCAGGCCCCAAATGAGATGGGCAGATGATATCAAGAAGCACGTGGGCTCTAGGTGGATGACTGTAACGACAGACAGAGAAGAATGGAAAAGGATCGGGGAGACCTATGTCCAAAGATGGACCGAAGAAGGCTTATTAGATAGATAGATAGATAGGCGTACTATAACTAATGTTCTGAAGCTGTTTTGTTGTAATATTTTAAAGTAACTAATATTTAAATGGCAATAAGCCACAATTAAAGGTTAAAGTACGTTTATTGATGTTTCAATTTCCACTTCGGAAATCGTTCGCAAAATACAAACATGTGTTTGTCTTTTTAAATACGAATTACATGCTATGAGTTTTTTCTGATGGATATTCTCAAGTTAAAGTTGATTTCATGTAATCGAATGAACTATCTTATAAGTAAAGTCGTCCCAGGAGCGCAATTCAACAATATTGGCAATATCATTTTTAAAGTCGTCTAAATTAAAATGTATATTGTATGTCTGAATTGTCAATATAAACGAGTCAGATAAAAATAAATTATTAGTGAGTTTTATTCTATACTATATTATAGTGAGTAATATACTAATGTTTGTATTTTGAGAACGATTTCCGAAGTGGAAATTGAAACGTCAATAAACGTACTGTAACCTTTAATTGTGGCTTATTCCCATTTAAATAGTAGTATAGCTAATTTTATTAATCTCACATAACTACAAAAAAATCACTAAATATCAAATATTAATTATAAATAAATTAATAATTTCTGCCTGTAATACTATGGTTCTCGCCTACAAACACACTTATTTTAGAGTTCTAGTGAAGGTACGAATGCCGAATCAGCATTTTAACACGATATTATAAAAAAATATAGATGAAAAGTTTGCGAGAAGTTTGATGAGAATTTTGCTGACAAAGTGGTAAATTCAAATTATATAATTACTAATAGGTAAAAAGAAATAAAATAAGACTTTCTTTGTCTGCTTTAATCAATTTTCAATTTTGATTCATATTATCAATAACAGACATATAATATTAGCATAATTGCTGTAATTGTTTTCTTTATAAGACAATACCCTAATTTAGGTTTTTGTAATTTCAACATTTAATTTACCAGGTACCGTTAGACCTAAAGATGCATAGCAAATAGTATTTGAAACCGGTCGTTGGTGGTATAATTGAATTAATTGTGGGTAATTCTTATTTTATTTCTTTTTACCTATTTGAAATTGACTCACACAGGCAATACGTTCTGCAACTAGAGCGTTGTTTCACCTAATAATATATTAAAACATATCTACTTATATATTATTATAATTTGCAAATTTGGACCTTTTATGTTTAGTTGATTTAATATGTCTTAGGCTTAATTTTGGCAAAAATAAATAAATTTATTTTATTTAAAATTTAATGTCAGGGCTCCTTTTATCGTAAATTATAATAAGTGGCTTCAAAATATTCTTTCAGTAGTTGCCTTTGAGGAAAGGATGGATAATGGGAAAATAAATTAAACCAATTAATTTTGTGATACTAAACTATTAAATAATTTATAAAAACAGAATAAAAAAAAAATATTAAAATCAATTTTACAATTAATCAAAATTATATAATATATGCGTTAATCCGCATCATTAAAATTACAAATTTATTAAAATTAATATACAAATTATCAATAATTGTTTGGACTTATACTCAAATAAACGATCTTTTCTCTGTGCTTTCTTTTTTAAATTAAATCAAGGTAAAAAATTTTCTTTCGATAAATATTACTTCTCTTTTTTTATATCTGAATTAAAAGATTATGTTTATTGTAAAATGAAATTACTAAATAAAATATTAAAAAAAAAACAAATTAATTATGGTCTAGTTGTGATCTTGGTTAAAGTCCTTGTTGATAACATGGCAAACTAACCTTTCATTTCCAAGAATTCTCTACTGGCTCCTTTTCTTCTTACGACTGTGATCTGTCCCTCATTTGCTTGTACTCTCAGTTGCTCTATATACGCCTGCTATATCCTCTGCTTATCAACGTCTCCCGCACACACTATTGCCTCAACAGTCTCTCTTAGTGCTCCTGGACCAAAATCTTATTTCACAGAAATCCAATTTCTTTCGCGTCAAAAGAATTTTGACTTAGTCAACCAGTACCAAAAATATACTATACACCTGTTTGTTTATTACATTCAAATCATAGTAATCTTTCTTTTCCCGGACAAAACCTGACTTCCTTCACTTCAATCCCTCCTCATGCTTTTCACCAATCAGACACACACATCGTACATACACGTCATCCCTTTCGACCAAACAAATTCTGTGACTTGTCAAACACAAGCTCAATGCTATTATGATATCACATAACCTTGATATTTCCAAATTTTACATACATGAGAACTTTTCTTTGTTTCCAAGTTTCTACAGACAATACAGCTTATACCACTTTGGTCATTGTATACTTATCACTGACCACAAAACTTTTTAATTATTTGTCAAATTTCTTTGTAAACAAAAGCCTTGAACCTTCTTCTTCTCTAAAATTGCTATCTTTGGGATATTAACATTAATCGTTTTTGAGAATTCCTCTATTGTTATCATATATTAACGTACAAATATCTATTCAACTATCTGTCTACTTTCTACTTAATTAGAAAAACCATTGCTCATTCAAATATTTAAATCTTACAAATATAATATTTCTATTTATAGGGTGAAACGACGGTGTCGGTGGATTGAATTTTTTTGAGATTTTAATAAATTTAAACCATAACAATGTATATATATATATATATATATATATATATATATATATATATATATATATATATATATATATATATATATATATGTATATATATAATATATATATATATATATATATATATATATACAATAATAATAAATATTCAAGACCTTGTATAGGTTCTTCTTCTTCTTAAGGTGCCATGCATTTCTGCGTAGGCGTCCACCGTACATCGTCTTGTCAGGTGAGATGTTAAATATTCTGGATTAAATAATTCTGTTTTTAGCAGCATTGCGAAGCATTTCATAGCTGTGGATTCCTGTCCATTGTCGAATATTGCGCAGCCATGACATTTTTTTTACGTCCGAGACCTCTCCTACCCTCTATTTTCCCTTCGAGTATCAGTTGCTGAAAAGTGTATCGTTCTCCTCGTATAATGTGCCCCAAGTATGCAGTCTTCTTACTTTTTACATAATTAAAAAGTTCCCTATCCTGTAAGCCCGCTCTTCTGAGTACTTCCTCATTTCTGACCCTGTCCGTCCATGATATTCTGAGCATTCGACGCAGGCACCACATTTCGAACACTTCAAGTTTGTTAATGGAACTGGCCTTTAACGTCCATGCTTCCATTCCGTACAGGAGAACAGGCCACACGTAACACTTAAGCATCTTGTATCGGAGGTTGAAGTCCAATTTGCGATCAGTCAGAAACTTACGAAGCCTCAAAAAAGCATTTCTGGCTTGTTCAACTCTGCTCTTTATTTCATTCTCGGGGTCCCAACCCTCATTCAGCAAACATCCCAAGTATTTGAATTGCCTAACTTGTTCGATTTCTTCTCCAGAGACATATATCTTTGCGTTGGGGTAATCATTTCTACTTATAATCATTGATTTTGTCTTCTTGATATTTATTTTCAAATCCCGAGCTTCACTTGCAAGAGTTAGATCATTCAAAAGGCATTGAAGATCTTCGATGTTATCTGCCACTATGGCTGTATCATCGGCATACCTGATGTTATTAATAAATATGCCGTTAACTTTAATACCCTTATTAGAGTCTTCCACTGCTTCTGCGAAGGCTTTTTCTACGTATAAATTGAACAGCATTGGAGACAGTATACAACCTTGCCTTACTCCTTTTTTAATGGAGAAATCTTCTGTTCCGTTGGAATTTTGAAGACGTACTGTTGCTGTCTGATTCCAATACAGATTGGCAATGATTCTTGTATCCTTTGCATCTAATCCCAACTCTTGTAGGTATTTTATCATCAATTCATGTTTTACATTATCGAATGCTTTCTCGTAATCGATGAAACAGATAAAAACATCCTTTCTTTGATCTAAACAATTCTGTATCAATGTTTGCATACTAAAGATCGCTTCTCTCGTGCCAAGTCCATTTTTGAAACCAAACTGACTCCATCCACTGACCTCTGACCTCTTGTATAGGTTAAGAATTTGTAAATATAATGATTTATAATTTCGGAGAACAGTGGACTTCAATAGTGAATAGTTTCTAAGAATAATTTGTATAGGAAAAACATTTCGGGGTTATTTAGAAAGTATTAAATATTGTTTAAAATCAAATAATTATACATGGTTTTGTATCAGATAAAAATTTCAAATTAATGTTTGATAGACAATGGTTTGATAGGCTGTATATTATTTGTCTTCGAAGGTAATGCTATGAATTCCTCCTCCTCTCTCCTTTATCCTTTGAAAGGATGTGGTGACGTTATAGTATTTGACGAATGGTTGCTATCCATTCTTCTCTCTCCTGGGCGCGGTGTGCTGCCTCAGACAGAGAGCAACTGGTAGCGCACTTTATTTGGTCTGACCATCGGAGTGGCGATCTTTCTCGGGTTCTTTTACCATCTACCTTACCATCAACCACCAACCTCTCCATGTCTTCCATTCGTCTGGTAATGTGTCCAAAGTGCCTCAATATATTTTGGTTGATGATTGTGGTAATCCTAGTATTGATGTCGAGTTCTGTCAATATTGAGACATTTGTGCGATGTGCTGTCCAGGGTATGCGCATCATTATACGATATACCCATTAGGCTTTCCCTGTGATTAACGGAATCTTAAATTGCTTGACACACTATCGATGAGATGGCGAAATGAAGAAAAATATTCTCAAACTGGTCCTTGTTGAATTGACAATGGACCTTATATTGTTGTTAATGAGAAGTTATCTATTTCCAAACCTGTCTTACTCATCCCTGTCGGTATTTTCTTAGTTGTAAATTTTTTATTTTCTATATCCTTTAAAAATGCATTTTTCTTATGCACAAAATGCAATTTTCATTTTACCATCATGAATTTTGTTCACCTGACACTTTCCCGAATCGAATGCAAGAAGTTTTACAGCGATTCATCTTACTACGGCAAATTGGTAGGTTTAGTGGTTCGTTTCCTTGCCTATATGGAAAATAAACATTGATAGTTTTGTAGTAAATTTCACAATAAATCTATAATAGTTCCGGAGAAGTTAAATACAGTTATAAGACGTTGTACATGAAATAGGTCTAGAATGTTTTGAGAAATCCTAAAATGAAATAATATATAGTGTATTGTATTTAAAATAACAAAGGTGTTATTGGAGACTGTTACATGATACACCCTGTATGAAAAGTTTTATTGAACATGTGAATACCATTGTAGGAGTTGGATCTACATGTCCGAAGATCAATACCAATGTCCGGTCGTACTTTGCCAAAGAAGTGGTACCTATCTGACCCTCAGGCTTCTCCTCCTACCCTCCTCATCGTCTGACTTACGTGAGGAGGCTTATGATCTAAAAGTTACTTAGGGTTCCCTGGGTAATGAGGACACCCTCTGTTTTTATTGATTGTGGTTACTTCACCTTACTGTAGGGGTAGTACAAAATGTCGGCTTTCCTCCTTGTTTACTTTACTGACTCTATAGATTTTACTATAACATTTCGGAACTTGAGTCACTTAAAGAAAAAAGTGTGTTCCGAGCAGAGTGCCGCCAACCTAGGTTGGCGACACTATACCCGGTAAGTGTGTGAAACTTGGTCAATCAGCCGCCGAATTGGCAAAATCAATTTTGTTCTGTCGAGACGTACTGGCCATCGAGCCCATGTATGCCGCACACGGCCTCGATGCTCAGTTTCCGCGGAATCTGACTTAATCTGCCTGAAGGGCTTAGGCCGCCAGTGCGGCAGTTAAAAGGTCTGGTGCGCCTTTTATCTGTAGTATATCTGTTTAAGTGACTGGATTAATTTCGGTGTTGCCTGCTAAGACTATGTAATTTAGATTAGAAAGCCTATTTTTTTCTCACTACATTTATAATAATAAAGAGTAGTGAGGTTTTATGTGATTTCTTTACTTAATATATGCGTACCCTCTCGAAAGAGCTGTTATAAACTACGCTTACCTTCTCGCCAGGGTTTTTTTTTTGGGGGGCTTTCTACTTATCTTCGTTTGTGTGTTTTCTCGCTATATTACTATTCTTGGTTTGCTTTAAATCCGGTTATTTGTTGTTTGGGTCGTCTGTGTACCGTTCTAACAATTTTGTCGTAGTCTATTACCTGTCTTAGCAGTCTGCTTGGGTGGTTTCTTAGCCCGGTAAATATTTCGTAGGCTCTTTCATTCATTTTCCTTAATATTCTTTCCTGCCCGGAATCACTGTATGGATTTCTTAGGGGCCCATACCTTGGTAGGTCTATTGCTTCCCTAATCATTTGGTTTTGTGTGGTTTGGATTCTTTTCCTGTTGTTTTTGCAGGTGTGTCCCCAAGCAGCGGAGGCATATTTTAGCGTTGGTATTATTACGCTGTTTACTATTCTTATTTTTGTCTTGAAACGTAATTTGCTTCTTCTGCCTATTAGTGTAGAGAGCTGTAGTTTTAATGTTTTGGTTTTGTATACCGTTTGCTTGAAATGTTCGGTAAATGTTAGTCTTTTGTCAAGTATTATTCCAAGATTTTTGCCTCGTTTGATCATTCAATGGGGGTATCATCTACTGTTATTTTGTTTTATTGCAAAAAATGCCCAATTAAAAATAACAATTAAAGTGTCAGAGCATTTTTTGAACACGCCTCCATTTATTTATTACCGAATTTATTATATTTGGCTGTTCCATTTAAATACGATTATTAGTTGTGGTCTTATTGTTTACTATTAAGCAATATTCTTATTTTTTAGTTTATTAATTAAATATTATAGAGACTAATTTATTTTATGTTAAAAAGAATCCCAGTTTTCCCCAGTCTTATATTAATTATAAAACAGTTTTCTTAAGAAACATTTGTTAGATTTTAAAAATATTTAAAAAACATTTAAATCATGTAAAGCTTATAATAAATAATATAAGCGATATGAAAGCGAATGTGCTTATTTCGTTTTTATTTTCCCAACGCAGCGGCGAAAGTAAATACGAGTATCTTTCGTTTGCATTTGTATAAAGCATCCGTTAGAACCGAAACCTCCACAACCTAAATTACCTTTTTTCGACAGATTTATGTAATCCCTTGATAAAAGAGCTAAAACACCAAAAAACCTTACTTAGGAAAACAAGAAGAATAAAATAGAAACAGGAAATGCTGTACTTAGCCAGAGGACTTTTCAGGAATTCACTTTCCTTCTTTTCCTGGCTGTTAATTCCACTTTGCTATCTAACAACTGGGACGTATTTTTCTACGTAAAACGTTTTGTGATTTGACTTCGTAGTGTGTCAAATAAAAAGCTCAAAAAACTGGCCCTCTGTTACTAAAAAATTCCATTACGAGACTTGGTCTTTTTGATACTATCGTTATTTAGTGCATATCGCTTCTCTTTTCAGATGCAATTCCCAAAAATTGGAGTCTCCAAAAATGTTAGTAAAGAATTTCAATTTTATATAAAATTACTTTAACATGCAGCGGGGTATAATTTAAAAATTTAAAAAGTGTATTCAAAATCGAGTGTTCAATTATAAACGGTATAAAATAAGTATACAGACTCTGTAGGATTTTTGCATTTTATTTTTGCTTACTTTTTCTTTACAGTTTCTTTGTTTTTCTTTAGACTAGTTTTACCTTTTTGTTTTATTTTTGGAGCGCTTACAAGTTTCTTGGACGATTTCGGTTTAACCTTCCCCAATTTCCCCTAATATTAGGCTTATGACAAAAGTAGAAAAAACAAGTTTGTTGCGAGTAGCATGCGCCTACAGGACTGTATCTACAGCGACCTTGTGGACTATCACGGGTTGTGTTTTTCTGCATGTGTTAGCAGTAGAAAAGAGATATCTCTATGAGAGAAGAGAGCATTTGACAACAGCAAAAAAAAAAGAAGAAAGAGAAAGATCAATGGAAAGATGACAAGAAGAGTCAAACGACAAGGAAGATGTTGCCCATTGGACCAAGATGCTGATCCCGAGCCTAAGGTACTAGGTAGATTGTCTGTTTTAGGGCGTTGTTCATAGGTTCAGAAAGACAGATATAGATAAATGCCTATACTGCGAATATTCAAACATTGTTACTCACACAATGCTGGAGTGTAATAGATGTACAGTGGAGAGAAACAGAATGTATAAAGAAATAGGTATGACTGTAAGAGAGATGATCGTGAAGATGACGAGAAGTACAAAGGGATCAAATAGTGTTGACAATTACATCCAAGCAGTCAATAAAAAGAAAGAAGAAGAAGAGAAACACCAACCGGGCCAATGACAAAGATAAGATCTAATTACTATTTTAATGGGACTAAGCCGCAATTTAAGGTTAAAATAAGTTTATTGACGTTTGAATCTTTGATCTTTGATCTTTCACTGATAACTTGTTTATACTCCAACAATTAATAGAAAAAAGAATAGCGGTTGGTACCGAAGTACATCTAGCCTTCAGCAACCTAGGAAAGTCGTATGATATAGTTCTAAGGCTTAAATTGTGGCAAGCTTTACAACAACTCGACATTAGTCCATACCTTTTAGGAATAATCACAGAAGTATACAGGGGTATTCTAACACTACTTAACTAAAAATCGAAAATAGACTATCAAAGCCAATAAAAGTAACAAAAGGAATAAAACAAGGATGCAGTACGTCAAACTTGCTGTTTTATTTATATATTGAGACAGCCCTCCAAAATTGGAAAAACCACTGTGGGAATCCCCATAGGAAATGACGTACTGTTCTCCCTGAACTTTGCGGATGACCAAGTCGTCCTAGCTCAAGATTCTTATGATCTAGAATTTATAATAAAGCGTCTATATAGAGAATATGTAATATGAGGGTTACAAGTCAGCATGAAGAAAACAGAATATTTAGTTATCAATTCAGATGCGAGGTTTGAAGTGTTGATAGACGAGGACGCGGAAATCAAACAAGTGGAAAAATTTAAATATTTAGGTGCACTCATTGCTAAGAACGGCTTGGAACAGCTAAGAAACCGAAATTTAACACCGAATTAATCAGGGACGTAAAATTGTAGGATGTCTGAACTCCTTATGGTGGGATCGCAACATTTCCAAAAGGAACAAAAAAAAATAGGGCAAACCATGGTTAAATCAGGTCTTTGTTATGGCTCTGAAGTACGAACAATTAATGCACACCTAAAGAGAAGATTGTTGGCAGCTGAAATAGATTATTTAAGAAGAAGTGTTACAGAACATCAAGGCACGAAAAGAAGACTAACGAATCTATAAGAAATAACATGAATGCTACAGAAGCGGTCATTGACAGAATAGAAATGCCTGACGAACGTTGGCCCAAAAACTTCAAGAATGGAAGCCCCCTGGAAGAAGAAAAAGAGGTAGACCTCGACGCTCATGGAATAAAGGAATTAGAAGAGCGATGGAATCGAGAGTTTTAAAGGAGGAGCATGCCTTGGACCGGGAGGATTGGCGGAGGAGAACGGGAATACGGCGATAGCCGTCTCCAGAATGTATTGTATTTACAAGTTGTATTAATGTCAAACGTCAATAAACTTATTGTAATCTTCAATTGTGGCTTATTCCCATTAAAATGGTAAAAACTTTAAAAGTGCAACAAGAAAATAGCTTCAGAACAATAGATAAGATCTAGATAAAAGAAGGGAGTGTTCCAAAAATGTCGTCATTCTAACAATGACCAACCCCACTTTCGGAGTAGGGTACGTGCAACAGTCAACTGCGCACAAGTAAGAGAGGGTGGTTTTAGTTCGTAGGCAGGATAATAAACTGCAACAAACTTAAGTTTGGGAATATGACTCATACCTCGACGATGCGCAATGAATCGTGTTTACTAGTGTTACCATGGAAACGACCAGTGTGCTGCTTGGCAGTGTCGTAGTCTGAGAAGTACGGACGTATCACTCATTCAGTACGAATCGCAGAGAGTCTTTTTTGACTTGTCTTGTTAATTTGATTGTGTTAGATATTTTATTATTTTTTTCTAGATTAGTGCTTAGTATAGTAGTAGTGCTTGATAGTAGTAATTAGTGTATTATAAAGTAATTTAGTGTGTTTAGATCAATAAATAATAATAATTATTTAACAATGTGGTTCCTAAAAAGATAAGAACAAAACTAAACTATCATACTTTTGAAAAGATACTCTTCAAATCATCTGGAACAAATTGTAGGTGGCGAATAACCGGAGACAATAGGTGTGTCCTAATGGAAAGTTATGATATTCGTTTAAAACGAATAGAATATTTAAAAGAGCTAATTCAATTTCAATCTCATGGTACATCCATAATTTATACCGACGAAACATATATACATAGCAGGCATACTCCACCACACCAATGGGCAGATCAAAGTGGAAAAACTTTAAAGAAACTGATTTCTAAGGGCAAAAGACAGATTATTGTTCATACTGGAGGAGAGACTGGATTTGTACCTAACGCTGTGTTAATTTTTAAATCAGGTGCGTGTTTATAATTAAAAAGTAAATTTTAATAATAATAACAGTAATATAAGCCATAATTACTTTTAAAGTTTCATAATAAATCAAATTCTATTGTTGAGAAAAAATTCGTAAAAAGCTTATTAACGACTGTCTATGGAACTAAAAAAGACGCAAAAGTCGTTCGGAAAAAAGTTTTTGATAAACATTTAGTAAAAATAATAATATACAATGATTATTTTAATTCGGCTCTGGTAGTTAATAATGCATTCTATCCTAATGTGCTAATAGAAAAAAATGTGACGTCTGCTAGGCGAAGGGATATTATGGTAAAGTGGTTACAGGAAAATAGTATTCCTTTTCAACAAATACTAACCAAACCGGAGTTATATAAAATTATACAAGCCCATAAACCACGTTTTCTACCTGTTTATGTATTATATTATGAACTTGATCAACATGGACATAAAGTACTTCGCTGGCCTTCCTATTATCCGGAGTTAAACCCTATAGAAAAAATATGGGCTTTGGTAAAAGGTAGAGTGACAACTGATTCATCCGAAGAAAGCGCTGAGGATAAAGATAGTGATTCAAATTCAGAAATGGAGATCTTAGAATCATGCGAGGAATCATAAATAAGGCATTCTTGTTTAAAAAAATACATATATTATTTAATTAGTTAAAACAAACTACTTAATAATTTTTTTTGTAATGTAGAAACGTCTCCTTCGTGATAATTTAATAAATTGTAAGTATTGGGGAATTTGTTATTTATTGAAGTACTTCTTATATTTTACTCATTATTTTATCGAGTGCAACTGACTATAAACTTCATATTGATTAAAAACTATGAAAATAAAAATTATCAAATTCATTTTTTACTTTAATTGAATATACTTATGAAAAATTATTTTAAATCTACCTGTTTCTGCCTGCCACTGGTAGAAACAGTCCGCCCACCGGCGCTAAACCCTACGTCACAATCCCAAACTTAAATTTGTTGCACTCTAGTTACCTGAATCTTTGGCACTGCTATCTTTAGTACTTTAAATTAAACTAAAACCTAAATTTTAGGGACTCAAAATGGAGATCGCATAAAAAAATTTCAAACCCCCCCCCCCTCAGACAAATTCTGGGTGCGCCACTGATCTACATTATCTTCTGTTGTAGACCTAAGTGGTTCCTTGTCTGCCTCATAAGACTCTTCATTTTTACCATTTTCTCGAGTTTCACTGCCTTCATGGTCATTTAAAATTTCAGCCACACAAAAGTCCTAATCACTAGTTCGGACACAATTGACTTACTTAAATATATGTATATATTTCAATGCTTACTGCTTGCTCTCTCATAAACTTTATAAATCAAGCCAGCTACATAAATATGTATAACACATAATCCAGGGTTAGAACGAAGCCACTTTTAACTGATTGGGTGGAGTAGCCTTTAAAAGACTTAAAGAATAATATATCCAAAGGCTGTACGCGGTTGGTCGAATGCTCAGGCAATTGTAATATTATTAGACCGTGCTCTATAGCACGTAAAAATTGCTTCAAGATTCCTGGAGTGCGTTGTATAGTATCCAGTACTAAAAGAACTTTTTTTCTAGTGTTGGGTTTACAGAATTAATCAGTGAGATAAGGTCCTTGAAAGCATAAAACCACTTCTTTCCTAGCATTTGAAATTCTTTATTAAAACTATGTGGTATGTGATTTCTCTCGACAACAATTTAAAATGCAAGCCACACTGTCTCGGCCAAAAGCATTCGTTTTTTATTTGCCTTGACACTGGTCCCCGGTAACGGAGCAATTCTGGGCTTAGGGACTCCATATTGCCTGCAGCATTCATTTAATCCCATGTCTCAATTACGAAATGTTTGAAGAGCCAGGTTTATATCGTCTAAATTCCAAGTCCAATATTTCCTTTGGGCATCTAAAACACACAGGAACGGTGTTAGTTATTTATTTATGTTTAAAAATAAGTAGATTTAAAATACCCAATAGTATCTAAAATTGTACCGGTTCAATATAAGCAAATTGGCGTGATACAATATGGAAAATTTGCATTGTATCTAAATAAACTACTATTTCTTACCTAAAAACGTTCCGGCAAAGGGAAACGACTTAGTTTTATACACCTAAATACATGTTTTTCTTGTATTTATAAATCAAAATGGTTTGCACATACCTTTACAGATGCTTTAACCTTACGTATGGAACTGGAAAACAGCAGTGGTACAATATTCGCGCCGGTACAATTTCGGCTACTTTTCCCCATAAAAATTCTTTTAACATATTTAAACGAAACAGAACAAAACGAAATTTAATTGAATATAAAAAACTAAGAACACAAGCAAGATATATTATAAAAAACAGCAGAAGACACTCTTGGAACGAATTTGTATCAAGTATAAACAGTTCAACTTCGCCTTCTCTTTTCTGTAAAAACATCACGAACATTTCAGGTAAAAAACGTACTCCATACACACATACACACATACACACACATACACACACACCATTCCATTTTTTATAGAAAAGAAATAGCTGAAATATTAGCAACACAGTTCGAAAGAAATTCCAATTATCATAATTATACAAAAAAATTCTTAAAAACAAAACTTATCAGTGAAACAGTACCTTTAGAATTTAAATAATGAGAAATCCATCCTCTTAACTAAAAATTTACCATAGTTGAATTAAATGGTGCCCTAGCTTGAACAAAAAATACATCTCCAGGGCCTGATAATATACCGACTATCATTTTACAAAAAATTTCGAAGAGCAAAGACATCATCATCATCATTAATGGCGCTACAACTCTTCGTGAGTCTTTGCTGCGTTTACTATTGCCTTCCATGTTTGTCCGTCCTGTGCCAGTAATTCCCATTGTCGCACTCCAATTTTCTCTAGATCTTCTTTGACTGCATCTTTCCACCTTTTTCTAGGCCGCCCTACAGACCTTCTTCCCTCTGGCCTTTCCCAGAACACATTATTAGTAAGACTATCTGCTAAATTTGTATAATTACGTATGGAGCAATAATTTATTTCCTAGTATAACATGTAATTAAACACTAAAAACTCTTTTTTTAAACTTACACAAAATTTATTAAAATATCTTACCACTACAGCTGTTTCGGCAGAGTGCCTTTCTCAAATAGATTGAGAAGGGAAAAACTGTTTATCTCAAGTTGGTCATTCAGAATTATGTCTGTATTTTTAATTTGTCAATTTCCATAGATTTTAATAAAGATAGCTATCTTCTCTTTGATTCCAGCGTCCGAAATTCTTAACAGGTTCCAGCTGGTCTCAGCTAACGTTTTGTTTGATAGCACTTATTGTGACCATAGATATAAAGCAACGATGAGTAAAGAAAAGTTTAACTTTTTGTTCAATTCTTTACGATTTAATAACTTCTCGACAAGAGAAGAACGTAAAAAAGAAAGTAGTTTTACTCCAATATCTAAAATTTGGAACGTGTTTATTGAAAACTGTGTCAAAAATTATAAAGCCAGTTCATATGTGACAATCGACGAACAACTCCTAGGATTTCGTGGCAGGTGTCCATTTCGCATGTATATGCCAAACAAACCTAGTAAATACGCAATAAAAATACTTATGGTTTGCGATGTGGTTACGAAATATGTAATAAATGCAACACCGTATCTGGGTAAATGTACTGTAACTAACGGCATTCTTTAACAGAATATTTTGTGACAAGCCTGACGAGACCTTTACATGGAAGCAGACGTAATGTGACAATGGACAATTGGTTTTCCAGCATCCCTCTTGCGAATAAATTATTATCTTTCTTCCTCTTACAATTTGACAATGGTCGGAACACTCCGGAGAAATACTTCCTAAATTGCTTTATAACAAAACTGGGAAGTGCAGTTCAAGTATGTTTGTGTACGATGAAAACATGACTTTATTATCTTATAAACCTAAGCAAAATAAGACAGTTCTTCTAGTTTTAACTATGCATTTTTCTGGCAACATTAATCATGAAACAACAAAACTCGAAATAATCCATACATGTAATTCAACTAAAGGGGCTGTAGATACATCTGACCAAATGTCTCAGAATATTTGCTGTAATAGGAAGACTAGAAGGTAGCCGCTATGCATATCTTACAATATGATGGATATTGCAGGAGTTACCGCTTTTGTAATCTACCATCACAATGCAACTAAAAACAAACAGGAGCCATTATCAAGATTACATTTTATGCTGAAACTTCTTGAACAATTAACGAAGCCCTGGCAACAAATAAGACTCCAAACAGTACCAACTTTATTAATAAGTCTTAAAGAGAGTCTTTCCAAGCTTTTGAATTTAACGCATGTTGCTGAAGACCGCCGAGGTCTCCAAGGGAAAGGAAAAACGGACTTACTGTAGTTTATGCTCTACAGCAAGGAAACGAATCTTCTTCTTCAAGTGCCATCTCCGCGGCGGAGGTCGGCAATCATCATAGCTATTCGGACTTTTGAGACGGCTGCTCTGAAAAGTTCATTTGATGTACATCCGTACCACACAAGGTTAGAAACGAATGACAACTATCAAATGTTACAAGTGTGGGAGTGCCTTATGTGGAGAGCATCAAATAAAAATGTGTATGGAATGTGTACATCAATAGAAGGTTATTGTTTCTATATTTGTAATGTTTATTATATGCACAGGTTTATCGTGTACATATTATTATAAGATTCTGTTGTGTGTCTATCTATCTAATTATCTACGTATCTATTTTATGTTGTTTATGTTTGGAATATTAATATTTTAATGTTTTTTTATTTGTATCGTTCCTAAATAAACTTCTTTTGAAATTAAATCATTTTGTTTTAATTAAATATGAAATAAAAAGAAAATACTAGACATACGAGTGGTATAATGAAAGAATTTTTTCGGCAAAAAAGGATCTTTAATTGCCACACTGAAAGGATGAATTATTTAAGACTATTTGACAAAGATGCTTTATGCGTTTTAATTGTCCAACATTTTATTTCAATTTTATATAGTTTTTTTATATTTTGCTGACTACTTTCTGTGTAGAAAAATTTCTTTAATATACCTACATCTTCCACCCACGTTTATTTATTTTTGAATAAGCTTTAAGAATGGAGGTTGATATTAAGAAAAAGATTTAAAATGTAGGTTTTTCCAGTACGCAGATGAGCTTATCGAGCCGAAGTGAGTAATGGCATTAAGGGAGGCCACAGATTCGGACACTTTTGTCACATTGACCTAGTATTGTACGAGTATAGGGATTCAGGTTCAGAGGGTCAAAGGGACACATTTGTGATTTTCCCTGGTGGATACAATAAGCACAAATTTAAACATAGTCGTATATGCAGGGAGTGTATTAATATTTTAAAATTTTATATGAATAGTTATCGATTTCGACAAAGGTTTAATTCAAATACATCCTATCAATAAAGTATTGAGAAATTGTAAAAAATTTTGACAAATTATAATTAAATATTGTTCTTAAGGTATTTTCTTGTAATATCTTAATGCAGTTACTATTTTTATTGGAAATAAGCAACAATTTAAGTTTAAATAAGTTTATTTTTGATGTTTCAATTTCAACTCCAAATTTCCATAAACAAATTTTGTTTTTTGCTAGATACTGAAATATTTGGTGAAACATTTTTCTAATAATTTAATTTTATCTGACTCATTTAAATAGAAAATTCGACATATTATGTACATTTTATTTTTCATTTCCCTGTTAACGTGTTAAACGGTAATTAAGTAAATTAGTAAATGATATGTTTGTATGCTGTTATACATCGGAAATCAGAAAGGCAAATAAACAACATATTTATTTTGTACGTAATGAATAAAATCTGATTTTAAACTGCAAAAATAGTTAATATTAATATCTGTATTGATTCAATGTATATATATTTTCTATATTTTCTATAATTCATATGTATCCAAATCAGATACCATCTACACCTATGATGTAGTCTGGGTTTCTTGGAAACCATTCGGTGTCGTTGCCCTTTTAAATTTTGATGTACAATAAATATTCACAACAATGTCAAATAATCACATCTAATGCTTTACCCCCTTTTGTTAATCAATCGTCTAATCCACAAATACCAAATCAAATTCCATATTGTACCTTATCTCCGTCACTACCTTCATCTAACCCTAATAGCGAATGGCATGTAGTTCCCAGTAGTAAACAACCCAGAAGTTAATAGAAAGAAAATAGAAAATCAATTTAGTAGCCTCAGTGAAGAGTCAGAAAAATAATCTATGGAAATACCAGATGAAGGCATCAAGAGCCCAACCACCACCAATATTTTGTCACTGTAGATTGTCATTGCTTCGATTAATTTAAGAGAAGTGGCCTTTCGGCCTATTCCACTGCGACCTTTTCAGATCTATTGTGATCCTCTAGTCCTAGATAACATTATCTAGCCTGACCCTTTTTATAAAGTCTAGTAGCTTCGAGACTGTATCTTTTATGTAGCTATTTGCCGGTGGATTTTCTTCTCCTAATGCAAAGAACCGCACATTTGCCAGACTGTCACACTAACATAAAATGTGCTCTGCTGTTTCTTCTTTGAGGTTACAGAATCTGCAAAGGTCATCATTTGATAATCCCATCAGCTTCAAGGACCTACTCAGCTTACAGTGCCCTGTTAGATGACCTACTATGGCTTTGACTGTTTTGCTGTCTTTGCTTATTAGGTCTGCCGTAAATTTAAACAAATGCTCTGTTATGAACTGTTTCGCCTGTCTTTGTCCTGGTGAATTCCTCCACTATTCCAGAGATTTGTGAGATACCCACTTCTTTGTAGCCGTTCTTGTTACTGACTTTAAAACGCCGCAGAAGGGTTCCGGTCCAATGAATGGCATTGATGAGCCTTGTTTGGCCATTTTATCTGCTTTTTCATTGCCCTTATGACCCTCGTGCCCCGGTACCCAGGCTGCCGTAACTTTGCTGCGGTCTCCTCGTTTATTTAGGGCACGCACTTAATCCTATACTAGCTTAAAATTGACCTCTACAGAATTAAGTGCCTTAAGCGCTGCCTTACTATCTGTGAAGATGGCAACTGAACAGAACGTTCTTTCCTGCCTTTCTATTTCTTCCACGTAGTAATGGATTGCAGTTACTTTCGCCTGGAAAACTGACTTACCTGGAAATATATCCTTTGATTTGTCCCTACTATGCCGACTCCCACACCTTCCGAGGTTCTTAAGCCATCCGTGTACCAGGTAGCAGCAGCTTGTATGTGCACCTTTACTCCAGTCTTCCCTGTCTGGCATCTGAATTGTGAACTTATTGTTAAAGCTATATCTCGTATCTGTTACATCGAAAGGTTGCCCCATCACAATATCGGCTTTTAGCTCCTCGATTAGCTTTCTGTTGTCAGAACTATGCAGCGGGCTTATGTCGCTGACCATGAGTTAATCTGTGCATCACTGACCTGGCTTCGCCCTATATAAAGATATGAAGTGACTGTAGATTCAGCAAGACTTTTAACGATGCAGTATGAGTTGTTTTTATGACCTCGGTAATACACAGGCATGCTAGCCTTTGTGTATTACATAGCAGCCTTATTGCTTCCATTTGCTGCATCTTTATCCACCACGTCACCGATCCATAGGTTATCATGGGTCTAATAACCCTTGTGTATAACCATAGAGTCATTTTGGGGTTAAGTCCCCAATTCTTACCGTACATTCTTCTACATCTGCCCAGGGACATAGTGACTTTTGTGTGTGGTTTTCAGAATTTGAGTATTCCATGTAAGCCTATGATCAAAATATACCCCAAGGTATTTTGTTTCTTTCGCAAATGAAATCTCTGTTCTTCCCAGCACCGACGGTTTTAGGCCTTGTAGTGCTTTTTTTTGTGAAGTTAACGATTGTCACTGTAGAAGTGGGAGTGTAGGAGTAGAAAATATAAATCCTTTTATGGCACTGTTAGATGAAGAAGAAATTGCAAGTTAATAAAAGCCCTAAATGAGAAAAATACGAAATATCATACATATAAAACTAAAGAAATGAAAACATTTAGAGTAGTACTAAACAATATCCACTTACCAACAAACAATAATAAAGACATAGAAACAAGCTAATAACACCTAGGACACGAGCCCACAAACATCTGGAGTATAAAACAAAGAACAACTAAAAAACCACTACCTATGTTCTTTATAGATCTAAAACAAAATGAAAATAACAAAGACATATACAAAGATAACAAAGAGATATTACAGTGCTTGTGATGTTAAGGATATGGGCACACAAACAATTTTTGTCTCAAAAAGGTTTGCTATGTAAAATTCACAGAGTCATTTTACGAAATATTGCTCCAAGAACACTTAAAATACCAATTTTAGATGTATCAACTGTCACGAAAATCATCCAGTGAATTACAAAAGTTGCATAGTCCACAAACAACTGCGAGAAAAATATACCTAAAACGAAGACCAAAAAATGACCATCCAAATAACAATAAAACATTCAACATTCAGCAATGAATCACATATGCCCAGAGAGTACACCCCAAATAAATTATTAAACCACATCTAATCTACCGGTATAACAAACTAGTAATATGACAGAATTAAAATACATGATGAAAGAACTTATTAATTAAATGGGTAAAATAATAAATCTGATTTCTACTCTCGTCAATAAAATATGCAAATGATTCACCTAATTAAAATTGCTGAATGGAACGCCAACACCCTATGCAAGCACGCGCAATAAATCCGTGCGTTTAACACAAAAATACATAATAATTAAATTCTAGGGTTACAAAACTAAGGGCAAGGAATGACTTGTAGCCATACATAGATAACAATTTAACATATCTTAGTACTGGCCAACCAATCTATTGGCCCAGCGATCCAAGAAAACTGCCCAATCTACTAGACTTTCAAATCATACAAAATATCACTAACAATTATTTTCAGATTGAGTCTTCTCTAGATGTATCCTCGGATCACTCGCCAATTATAAACTCATCGTCCAATAAAATTTTTAAAAAACCAAGGCAACGAACTTTATATAACCATAAAACAAATTGGGTAGAATTTAGGAAACACTTAGATGCACAAATCAATCTGCAAATTCTATTAATAACGCCACATAAATTGGAAAATGCAACAAAAGAATTCAAAATAGCTATACAAAAACAGCGTTTGCAGCAACCTTGACTATTAACTACACTAAACCCTGGAGAAAAGGCAGCTATGAAAAAATACTAGATATTGAGATTCGCAAGCAATAAAAAAAACTAAACATGCCTACCACAGCTCTAACAAAGTTAAAAAATAATATCAAAACAAAGATATCGAGAATTACCCAACTTATCTTGTAGCCTCTGAAGATACAGACTACTACAACAAACCTGATCCCAACCACAATTATGAATAGATTTATATCTTTATAGAAGCCTTGCTTCAACTAGATTTATCGATTACAGACTTCACGCTTACCACAATGAGAAATACAATAATGAAAAATATGAAAGAAAAGCCCCAGAGTTTGATCTAATGAAGGCAAGTTATTGTAAGAATTTACAATAAAAGGGTACAAATATGTGCAGCGCATTTTCAACTACATCATCAAAATAAGCTACTTTCCGAGTCAAGCGAAAATTTCTCTAATTATTCTGACACCAAAATCTAAAAAAAAAAAACAAAACATCTAAAATTCTATAGACTTTTAAGTTTGCTGTCCATTGTATTAAATTTGATCTATTGTATTCCTAATATTCACTTCTGACCTCTTATCCGGCAGTAATACAGAAGTATTTTTTACAACTTTTGCAGACGACATCGCATTATGGCCATAGACTCTAGGCACACAGAAAGTATCAGAATATTTACAAAAAATCCTAAATAAAACAGAAACTTGAATAAAAGATGGCGAATTAGAGTAAATGAGACCAAGTCAACACATATAAACTTTACAATGATACAAGGTGAATGCTCTACAGTTACACTCGATTGTAATCAATTAAGTAAAGCAAAGGACAAAATACTTAGGTATCCATCTTAACAAATGACTAACCTGGCAGAAGCACATCTTTACCAAAAGAAAACAACTGGGCATTAAATTTAAACATATGTACTGGTTGATTGGTCACAACTTTGGACAAGACTTTGAGTGTAGAAGTGTCTGGAGGCTAGGGAGACTGAGACCTCGGAAGCCCTGAAGAAGACATCAAAGAGAATGTCGAAAACTCGGCCCAATGGATATGGACGCGGTTCAACCCGGAAAACTGGTCAGTTTAATATTAATTTTTAAAATAGTATTAATCTTAGCTCTAGGTTTAATTGTACTAACCGCGGAAATCTTTTCGAGCATATATATGTATATATATGTATTTATATGAATAAAAATTTAAAAGAGTACACGTTTCATTTTTTATTGCTGCAAACCCACTATTTAACGTTTACTTTTTAACGTTTACTTCTTTAACGTTTACTTTATATAATATATATATATATATATATATATATATATATATATATATATATATATATATATATATATATATATATATATATATATATATATATATATATATATATATATATATATATATATATATATATATATATATATATATATATATATATATATATATATATATATATATATATATATATATATACAGGGTGGTCCTAAAGTAATTGTACAAACAGAAACCATAGATTCTGCTCTTTAAAATATTACGATTTAAGCCAACTTGCTTTAATAAAATGTTGATATTAAGAAAGATACAGGGTGTTAAAGTGGAAATTTAAAATTCTATTGTTCGCTATAACTTTTACGTTTGTAAATATTTTTGGACGAAAATTTATAATTGGACGCTTTTAAGTAGGATAAATTATAATTTTATACATAAATTAATGTTACTAATAGATGGCGCCACATATGCCACAGGTGTGGCATAGACTTGCGCTTAACTTTTTTGCTCTTAAAGTTACCTCTCCTTGTGTTAAAAAATATTAAACATACATTATTTTTACAAAGAAAAGGTATACCTGTTAGTAACCTCAAATTTTAACCGTTTTCGAGATAATCGCATTTTATAAGTCAGCTGCCTCATAATTCTTAGTTGTGATATTTGTGCGGTAAAGCACTCAATACCTGTAGATAAGCATAATTTATAGTTTATTCTTATTAAAACAACTCAAAGATGATAATGTAACATTACAAAATTTTTGTTATGGCTGCTAAATGTCTTATTGGAGAAAATATTCTTCATCTTCTTCTTTAGGTGCCGTGTCCGTATTCAGACGCTGGCCGTCATCATGTATACAATTCCCCTTTTCTATCGCTTCTTAAATTTCTATACCTACTGGCGTTGTATTACTTTTTCCCTATTGTAAAATGCTGAAAAACCAAAATATATGGTTTATGTAAGATGTTACACCACCACATTCTAGACAGAAGGCGTTGAGAACATAGTTAAATATACCTTTTCTGAACGTTGGATTGGACGTGGCAGTCATATTCCTTGGCAATGTGGTGAGATATTAATATAATTATTTAATTTATAAAAAAACCCAAAATAATACTTATTATTCATTACGTAAATTGTTGTTTACCCATTTTTATTATGACAAATGGAAACTAAAGCACAGGTATGAAATAACACACGTGTCTTGTTTCATAATACTTTTGCTACAAATCTTACCTTAAAGACTCAGCATTTTTACAAAAACATCATCGTTGGCCTAATAACCGATATTGTTATGAATATAGTAAACAAACAGGCAATTTAGTTCAGCATAATATTAGTTCGTTAGTTCATAATATTATCATCATTATCATAATAGTCCATTTGTTCGATATGTAATTATAGTTACTCGTAAGCTTATATGAGTGTATATAAGTAACCAATGAATGAGATACATCACAGTTTAATACATTATTTAACCTTTGCGACATAATATACTATAAGATTTGGATATAGATTCGTCCATTATACATTATAGCCACCACGTAGCCCAGAATTTAATCCGCTTGATTTTGGTGTATGGGGCGTATTAAAACAACGTGTCTATAAGAATGCCATAAACATTTGCAACCAAATATAGGAAGAAATAAATACTGCAACAGTTTCTTTAGAACCAATGATGCTATTTAATATGAGATGATTTTTATGGAATATATTGACAAATGAATTAATGAAAATGGTAGACATATCGAACACTTACTTTAACAAAAAGTTTAGTAATTTAGTTTAACTATTTCTTAATTTGGTTTGTAAACAAAATGTTTTGATTACGACTTTAATTTAACATAAAATATAAAATGTTTGATGTAAAATCCTATTATTCTGTTTTTTGTCATATCCTATTATTAATTATCCTGCTGATATATTTATTTTATTTAATATTTCGTTAACTATTAACTTTAGTTATTGGTATTTTATACCAAAATTTAGATTTATTAATGTTTTTGTCTATTTTTCCTTCGTTGCCTGGGGTAATTGCCTTAACTCAGAAATATGCAGCTGATTTGTAAAATGCGATTATCTCGAAAACTATTGAGTTTAAAAGTTATTAACAGGTATACTTTTTTTTGTTGAAATAATGTATCTTTAATATTTTGTATCACAAATACAGTTCACTCAAAGAGCAAAAAAGTTAAGTGCAAATTTATGCCACATATGTGGCGCCCTCTATCCGCTACATCAAAGTGTGCATCAAATTATAATTTCTCATATTTAAAAGTACCCAGTTGTAAATTTTTATGCATAAATGTTTACAAACATGAAAGTTATAGCCAAAAATAAAATTTTTAATTTGCACTTTAACACCCTGTATCTTTCTTAATATCAACATTTTATTAAAGCAATTTAGCTTAAATCGTAATATTTTAAAGTGTAGAATCTACTGTTTCTTTTTGTACAATTACTTAAGGACCACCCTGTATATATATATATATATATATATATATATATATATATATATATATATATATATATATATATATATATATATATATATATATATAAGAATAAGAAAAAAGATATATATATATATATATATATATATATATATATATATATATTTTATTTCAAATAATAACAAATATTTAAATTAAACAACAAAATTATTTTTTAAATGATGTCATCAAGTTAGGGCAAAAAGCTGCAAAAATTAGTTTTTAATAAAGATATATACCGAAAAACTTATTTTCCCCTTAAAACCCTTACGCTGATGTAATTAAGACAAAGACTCTCATAACTTCTAGAGTTTTGAAGTTTTAATAACCATTTTGTAATTTCGTCCGTACACTAAGTTACTGAAAAGAGTTGTTTAATTTATTTGCGACTAGAAGAAATTTGCAGTGTGCCGGCTCTCTCGCTTCTCACCTTTCTCACGCTTAACCCGAAGAGCTTTCACTAAATGTTTAAAGTACTTTAATAAAGAATGTTGGTTATTTTTTTGGGTATTAGAACATCAACGTAGTAAATAATATTAAAAAAAAATTATCTGTTCCTTTTTTTTTCTTAATATTTCAAGAAATAAGTTAAAATGTACCTAATTACATATTTTAAATAAATATTAGTATCCAACTTTTTTTAATTTTAAAAACTTTTATATTTTGTAATTTCTGATTATTTATTAATCTATAGTGTATTTTTATGTATGAGAGAGTAATAAAACAATAAATTATGTATGCAAATCCCTAAACTGTTGATACGGGTGACTCAATGAAAAACAGATATTTGTCAACAAGTTTACAGAAGTATATAGGAAAACAATTTTAAATTGACTATGACCACCAGGTATAAAAGTTGGAGCAGAATAGAATACAATAGTTGTGAGGGTTACTAATCCCTAAATAAGGTTGCCAGTGTCGGAGTGATGGAGGTTAACAGGTACTAATGAATTTGCAAGAAATGTAAGATGTTTATTTTATTGGTTATATATAACCAATAAAAGTTTAATAAGTACCTACCTATTTGCAAAATAAAGTTTAATTCTTTAGATAAAATAAAACGTTTTATTTTATCTGAAATGAGTGCATTCCACGAAGTAAGGGTTTCAACAATCAAACATTTAATTCTTTAATTCCAGGAATCTACGACAGTAATTGACTAGATAATTACCTTCTAAACTTATTCCACAGAAATTGTGATAGTGGGTTTTTCCATTTTGTAGGAAGGTCCAAGTGGCGTATTCAAAATTCTTAACAGTTCACTAAAAGTAGGTCCTTCAGTTGCAAGGTGCAGTTTATTGTGTATACTAGTGTTATGGAAAATTTGGAAGTGCCGTGTAAACGCCGAAAAATTGGTCCTTTCACAGTTAATGAAAAACATTAATATTTAATTGTTTTAAATCATTTACAGACAAACGTTTATGTGAAAGTGTTGATGAGACCGTTGAGTTAGTTAGCAGTACACTTGGTGTTGGGAAATCTACGATTTACAGAGTTATTAAAGAAAAGAAATGTGGTAGTTTTCAAATGCCACGTAATGCTCCAGGGAAACCAAAATTTCAAAAAGAATATCATTTTAAAGAAGGACTTCGACGGAAAGTGCATGAATTCTTCTTTAGACAAGAATTTCCAACATTGGATAAAGTTCTTGTCTCAGTTCGAGATGATAAGGATTACCCAGAAATGAGTCGAAGTACGTTATGGAAACTTTTAAATGAAATAGGCTTCCGCTGGAAAAAGAATCCCAGAAAGTCTATTTTATTAGAAAGAAGCGATATTGTCATATGGAGAAGACATTTTCTAAGAACCATAAAGGAAATGAGAAACCAAAAAAGAAAAATATTTTATCTTGATGAAACATGGATCAACGAGGGTCATACACCAAATAAATTTTGGCAAGATGAAACTGTTACAAGTCAAAGGCACGCTTTTGTAAATAACTTATCTACTGGTTTAAACCCACCATCAGGAAAGGGACGCAGGCTGATAATAGTACACATTGGCAGTTCAGACGGTTTTGTTGAAGATGGTTTATTAACTTTTGAATCAACTCGTACCGGTGACTACCATGAAGACATGAACGCTGATGTCTTTCAAGAATGGTTCGAACAAATGATAGATCTTCTTCCTAAGAACTGTGTAATAGTAATGGATAATGCAAGTTATCACTCCAGACTTATAGAAGGACTGCCCACAACCAAGTGGTTAAAAAAAGACTTGCAGAATTGGCTGAGTTCAAAAAATATTACATACCATCCCGGATAAGAAAGGAACTTTATTCGTTGTGTGCCCTTCATAAAGAAAAATTTAAAAAATACGAAATTGATGAAATTGCCAAAAATCGTGGAATGACAGTACTTAGATCCCCACCATATCATTGTGAATTAAACCCGATTGAACTGGTATGGGCACAGATAAAGAGTGAAGTTTCAAGAAAAAATACCACTTTTAAAATTCATGATGTTAAACAGTTATTTTAGGAGGCCGTAAATAATGTAAAACCTGAAAACTGGGAAAAGGCAGTAAATCACACTATTAAAGAAGAGGAAAAAATGTGGAAGCTGGACAATATTACTAATAAAATGATCGAGCCAGTTATTATAAATCTTGGTTCTGAAAGTTCATCTTCTGAATCTGATTTGGATTTGTAACAAGTAGCTGTAAGTTTTATATTAATATTTTTATTCATCTATTTAACATACCTTAGACGGTTTTAAAAACTCTTTTTCTCTTTTGTAATTTTTAAAAATTAAAAAAAATGTGAATTTTTTAAAACCCTTTTTATTGTAGGCCAGTCAGTTCTAATATAGTGTGTGATAAAAGAGGTCACTTTTGTTTACATACACATAACACTTTATAACACTGAAATAATTCATTTATTTTTTACAATTATTCAAAGTAATTTTTCAATTAATCTTGAGCACGCCCATGGAGTGGTCGGAGGTACCAGTTAAAATTATGCTAATTACTCTCTCGTTCATAAAAATAAACTATAAGACACTTATATAAATTAAATCTAAAACTATATAATTAGATGACGATGAATTCAAGAATGCAACAAAAGAAAAAAATGAAGCCTACAGAAAGATACTTACCCGACGAATTAGTACAACTGTAGAGAATTACCAGACAAACAGAAGAGAAGAAAAGAGGATACACAAAAGAAAACAAAATCACCTAATAAAGGAAGTTAAATATATAGAAAACCTCAACAGAGAGAAACCATCAACAGAAAAGAATTCAAGGTAGCCACAAGACAATGCAGAAATCAGAATGGCGACCTATTAACAACAAGGAAAGATTTATTGACTAGACGAATGGAATACTTTAACCAGGCACTGAATATAGAGGAAGAAGAAAAACCTGGAAGACGAAAGATATAGGGTAAGGGGAGCAGACGAGAGGGAAGAGGAACCACCAACGATTCTTGAAATTAAAGATGCAGTTAAAAAACTAGCCAGAAATAAATCACCCGGAATAGATAATCGCCCAACTGAACTATATAAAGAAGGTGGCCATTATACCATAATGGCATTAAAGCAGCTTATAAAAAAAAATATAGAAACAGAAATCCCTCCCCAATGATAGAAATATTGGAATACTTTGCACCATACACAAAAAAGGAGATATCTTTAAATACTCTAACTACAGAGGAATTACGCTTCTAAATGCAGCGTATAAAATATTTTCCACAGTACTACGTCACCATATAGCACCATATGCAGAGCGGAAAGTAGGAAAATACTAGGCTGGTTTCAGATGTGGTAAATCTACAATTCATCAGACTGCAACTCTGAAACAAATTTTAGAAAAAACACTAAAATATGGCATTGATACTCATCAGATTTTTATAAACGACAAAGCAGCCTACGACTCTGTGAATAGAAGAGAAATGTCCAAAGCAACGAAAGAGCTAGGAATACCAAATCAGTCGGTAAATTTAACAAAACTAACTGAAAAAGTTTAATGTAGAGTACGAATTCGAGGGGAACTGTCTAAAACCTTTAAAACAAATAATAGGCTGCACCAGGGTAGCCCTCTCTACTGTATACTGTGCAATCTGGCTCTGGAAAAAGTAATGTATATGTCACAAATCACAACCACTGGTTCAATATATAATGAATCAGTGCAAATCCTGACCTATGTTAACGATATCAATATTGTTGGGAGAACGAAAAACGCTGTACGAGAATACATATTAAGGGTTAGGGGGACAAACCACAAATGTCAATTTTTTGGTCATTTTGTGATTTTTACGTCATCTGTTGATATAGAAAAAGCACTATCAGCCTGTAAACCGCTAATAGAAAATAACGATGAGAATCCCCTTAAAAATACGTTAGAAGATTGGACTTAAGGGATAAAAACGATTAAGGTCACGAGCGAAGGGCAAAGAACCATAAGAGTTCCTTTTAAAGTTCGTGAATCACACAAAACTCTAGTATTTCATAGACTGTTTAGATCGTGGCAGTCACTACCATTCTGTTTGTTGTTCTGTCTTTTGTTCAAGCTCCAGAGCTTTGTTGTATACGTTAGTTTTTTTGGGTAATCTTTGTTTTGTTAGAAGTATGGACTCAGATTTGCGTAAAAGTAGTGATGAAGTGAGGAAGATATCAACATCATCTACAAAAAAAGGAAAAAAACGCGAAGAATTATTCATGTAAAGAAGAAATTAAGGCTGTCAACACAAGAAACAGGTTCAGACTGTAAGTGTACTTGATTCAAATGTTTTGATAAAATTACAGAATATGAAAGAAAAAGATTGATTTCCTATTTTAATAAACGGGGGACTTACAGGACGTATGAAAGGGGAGGAACAACATTACTTTAGTTTGACAAATAAAAAAGAAACAATGGCAGAGCTTCCCAAAACAGATGAAACTCGACTTCCAAGGAACACAAAAAGAAATATGGATAATGATCAGAGGACAACGAAAAGAGATGAACGAACTAATAAAAATGGAATACATTCAGAAAGAAACACTGTAGACTACTTTCGATACCTATTTGCTAAAGGTGACGATGAATGAACCACTAACTCCAAAGGAAGCATTACGGAAATTAAAAATGTAAAATAACCAGAAGAGAACATAATTCCGAACAAACTTATAAAGTACCGAGGATCAGATCTCACCAAACAGCTATGAAAACTAATTAAAAAAATAATGGAAAATAAATCTGAGTGTTGAAAAAAAAATGAATTTGAATATTTTTATTATAAGAAATTATTATGATTCTCTGTTCACAAATTGTTGAGAGCACGAAATATGCCTCAAACTTATAAAACGGTCGTAAATCATAGGCATTTCTAAGGTGTTTATTCATTAAATAATAATATAATGTTTTAATACTGTTATATATAATATTGATAATATTTTAATACTAATATATTTAGCAAAAAAACAATTAAAACTTTCACGACTAATGTTGGTTATTATATTATATTAATAAAAATAAGAATTTAACCTTTAACAATTTTGTAAATAAGAATACCTTATCTCTTTGGATATTTCAATACTAATCTTCGCGTTTAATCACTTTACTAGAAAACCTGGAATTCATATCCGAAGGTACTATTCGTTGCAAGATAATTAAGATGGAATTCCCCAGATTTTTAATAATATAATTATATTCGAAACTTAACTTAAAAGGGTGAAGTTATTACGAACGAAAACAATTTTTTTGTTTAGTACGTTTTTGATCGCATGTAATTTACGGCTCGTCGGTGTTTCCGCGTCTACGGCAGTAATTAGCGTCTCGAATATTTCTTTTGCGAATTATATGCAGTGCGTGAGTGATTTTTTATTCCATATACCTACGAACATATACGTACCTTTCGCTCGTGCTCGTTTTGTTGGATTGTTTGTGATGGCTTCATCATCAAGTTTTACACCGGTATTGTTGCGTACAGTCAGTAAGTCTGTCTATTCACCAAGAGAGAAGACTATTGTCCCGAATGTTCACGATGCTCTGGTTTCTCAGAATCCCACAAACACTCTTCGCAACATATTCGAAAGTTGTGCCAACATGACTGGCGTAGGAGAATCAACATTATATAGGTTCCTATCAGAAAGAAAAAAACACGGTATAGCTAACCCAAACACAAACGAAAACTTAAAGAGGGAAAAAGCCTATTGAAATTGATGAATTTGCCAAAAATGGTATTCGAAGGAAAATTCATGGATTTTTTTTCAAAAAAAAAATACCAAACCTAAACAAAATTTTACAAGCAGTTAGAGACGACCCGGATTTGCCTCATATCGGACAAACTAAATTGTGGCAAGTTTTAAAAGAATTAAATTTCCGGTGGGAGAAATCAGACTGAAAATCACTTTTGATTGACCGGAAGGAGAAGATGATGTTGGAGAAGAAATTATCTAAGATTCATACGAAAATTCCGGGCTGAAGAAAGGCCCATCTTCTACCAGGATGAAACGTGGTTAAACTCAGGTCACACTCTAAAAAAAAATTGGTCAGATAAAAATATATTAAGCTCCAGGCAAGCCTTTATGGAAGATTGGTCTACTGGTATCTCCCCACCTTCTGGTAAAGGCAGTAGATTAATAATTTCTCACATTGGCAGTGAAAAAGGATTTGTTAAGCATGGTTTGTTGGAATTTTATTCCAAAAGCACAAAAGACTATCACGAGGAGATGACAGCTGATGTTTTCGAAGAGTATTTTGAGCAAATGATTGAACACATACCACCAAATTTAATTATAGTATTAGATAATGCACCTTATCATTCACGACTAGTAGAAAGACTTCTAACGAATGCGTGGAAGAAACAAGATATTCTTGACTGGCTGCGAAATAAGTATCTGCCTTACGAAGATGGAATGGTAAAAGCAGAACTTTCAAAAATTGCCCGCCAACACAAATCTAAGTTCAGGTTTTTACTATTATATCGTATTACCTATCCTCTCTGTATTTCAGTTTTCTAATTAGGGTTAAACTTGTAGTGAGCTATCAACAAATTGTGAACCACAAATGGCTAGCTTAAATATATTTTTTAAAAAAGAATAAAAAAGTAATTAAATGTCCTGCTTATTCTAGTGTTATAAATAAAAACAAATTTGCTATATGTTGCTTCCAAATTGATTTATTAAAAAATTTTTAATTCAAAATCTCCCACAGCACAAGATTTCCCTAAAATCTTGACATTACTCACCCATTTGACCAAAATGTTATACAAGACTATGTGCAGCACAAGATTTTCGGTTTGGATGTAAACTTAAGACTTACACAATATTTAAGTAGCATATTAAAAAAAAAATTTCGGTAATGTGCACAAAATCTGTTATCAAGTAGTAATTTCAATTCTTAATGAGTGCAATTGAACCATCACCCGGTTAAAATTATCGAATAACCAAATAACAATTTAATAACTTATTTGTCAAGGTGGACCAGAAGTGTGTGCAATATCTACCTTCTGAAGTGTAAGTGAAATATACATAAACATATTATTTTAAATATTAAAAAAAAACACAGATTTTGGAAGATATCTCAGTTTAAATTCGTCTTTCCTGGAAATATAAAAGTCCACTTTATTTTACACGTTTGTATTTCCAATCAAAGCTGTCCCTTTTCCTTCTTTTTTAACCTTTTTTGAGTAAAACCGAGCCGACTGATTTATTTTTTCAGGTGTCTAATGACGAAGGTTGGAAAAAAAGGAATTCGATTCGAATTAATTTTGAACGGATCGAGCAGGTCAAATTCAGAGGAAATGGTTTGGTTGAGATATATGCGCTGTTTAGATTTTGTAATTTTAACGCAGTTGTTTCGTATTTTTTTTTACTTTAAAAAATAATCCCATATCTCAAGGGTTATATATATATATATATATATATATATATATATATATATATATATATATATATATATATATATATATATATATATATATATATATATATAATATATATATATATATATATATATATATATATATATATATATATAAATAGTAAACTCTTAAATATTGGGGAAATCTGCAAGAAAGACTCTAATGAGTATCAATTGTTTCGCCGAACGTTTTCGCCAAAGAGAATTAATTTGGCTTCTTCAGGGCTGAAAGAGAATAAATTATAATTAGCTACCATATATTATCTATTAAAAATATTATGATCTTACCGTAACTTAGAATTGTAGAGTTAGAATATTAAAAAACTTTGCTAGTAACATAGTGGTGTTTTTTGTTACTATGTGCAAAAAAAGTTTTTTTTATAAGGTTTGAAATGTATATGTATATATGTATATGTATATATGTATATGTATATACAGTTCGTCAAAGTTAGCTCTGTCTTTCAGTTTAAACTCTAGCGATGCGAAAAATAAACAGAGAACGCATTCGGAGTAAAGAAGATAGCAAATGCGTTCGGATTTTAAAATTATTTTATTATGGAACTACGACTGGGGGAGGGTCAATTGAACTCAATAGGTATTGAAATTTAAATAAATAGGAGTAATTATTCCACGTAATATTATGTGATGAAAATTATCGATTTTTATTGTTTTTATAGATGAAATATATTGTAAAAAATTGATATTTAGATATCAAATTATTAATAAAATCATTTCAACATAATTTAACATGTTTGAAAACTAAAAGCAATAAAAAAGTTCACATACAGATATTGCACAAAATTGCAAAGAAATACATACCTAAGTAATTCTAGGTATGTCCTTAACAAAACAAGAGAAAGTAAGCTGACTGTTAGAAAATTTATAATATATAAATGGTCATTTAATTTTATAATCAAGTTAATCTTCCAAAACCATAATTTTATTAATAATATAACTAGTTCATTTTTAAATTAAAAATCCATCTCCGTCGACCATCATCTTTTTTTATATGTTCATTTTAGCATTGTATACATCATATTGAAATATAAACATAAAATAAATTGTTTAATGGTTCTTTTTTCCTTTAAAACGTCCGTATTCTAACAGTATACTTACAAAATAACATTACAATAGTTCAATGCCTTAAATATCTGGCCCGGAACTCGAATCTGTATCTTCTAGATCATCTATCACTATCAGCGTCATCGTTGTCATCATCATCATCATCCAAGTTAATTATCACTTTCTCCGTAACTAAGTCCACTGCTGGTGCGCTTTTTATAAAAAACTGTTCTGCCTGTTTGACATTTTCACACCGTGATTTCCATTCATCCTCTGAAAATGTCTCAAAAAATTGATTACATAAAATCTCCACATCTTTAAAGTTAAAACTTACATTCCGTTGTGCAACATAGTTTTTTATGGATGCCCAAACTAACTCAATGGGGTTTAACTCAGGATGGTAAGGTGGTAGTCTTAATACCGAATGTCCATTTTCCTCTAGAAGTTTATCTATTTCATATGATTTATGATGACGTTGATAAAATTTTGCTAAAGTGTATAGCTAGGCTCTTAACGTATCATCTGTAAATGGTATATTTCTCTTTCTTAGCCACTCTTTTATTTCATCTTTTTTTGATGCAGTCGTTATATTTTTTTCACTTTGAACATTGTGGTATGGGGCATTATCAATCACTAATACACTTTGTGCTGGTAAGTTCGGTATCAACATTTCCACTAGTTACTTTTTATAATTTTGAAAGTTGATCTGACTATGGTAATCACCAGTTTTTAAATTTGATTTAAATTTTAAGTAGGAATTTTTTATGAACCCCATTTCTCCCCCTGCATGAACTATTATTAACCTCTGTCCCTTAGAAATAGGCTTACGCCAACCATCGTGAGAATCATCATTCCAACTTTTATTGAATGTGTGATAAGAGTGGATGTATGTTTCGTCCATGTATACTATAGGACGATTTTCGTTTCTTAATACTTCGCAAAAAAGCTATCCTTTTTTATTCGATGTCAGGTTTTTCCATAAGCAATTTTTTCTTTGTCAACAGAAACCAATTTTATGTAATACTTTTCGTAAACTTCCATACGATCCTGTGTAATTAATTTTATTTACAAATTTCCTGTGTATGCCTCTCAACGTAGGAACTTTTTTTTCGTGGACGTGAAAATTTATTACAAATCTCCGAAGAATTTCCTTACCCATATTATTCAACTTAGTTTTGGTCGCACTTTTTTGTCTTTTAATATAAGGTGTATGGAACGAATCACTTTCACCATCTTTAACTGATCTCATTTCATTTGAAATTTGCTTTACAGAACCAACACCAACACCAGTTGCGCGCGAAACACGTTCTTGAATTTTCGTTAGTTCTATTATCGGATGTTTAGCCTCCGCTTGTCGTCTCAGAAAATATATCACATTTCTATAATTTCACGAGATTGACCACTCAAAACTTTACGATGAACTTTTGATTTAAATTCCATTGTAACGGAACCAGATTAATAAGTCCTACACCAGTGTAATTGATATGCGTCTGATCTGTTTGCTTCTGCTAACAAAATTGAACTGAGTATATTCGGGCTAGTGACGGATGCTCACCTCCAAATTTATATTCTTATCAAAACTCAGAGACATTGCAATTCTTGACGAGTATGTATATGTAAATGTATATGTATATATATACATATGTAAATGTATATGTATATATATATATATATATATATATATATATATATATATATAAATGGTAGCTTTGAACTTAAAACGAAAGGTTTACCCAAGGTTAATTGAAAAACCCAATGTAACTACATTTAAAAGGAGGTAATTCTTTGAATTGTCGGCAATATCTAAATTTTTGATTGTTAGAAAGTTTAAAAGTGAGGTTCTGTTTTAGCCAGAACCATCGAGCAAAAAGACAAAAGAGGGAATGTAAAGGTAGTGGGGGCAAAAATATTGTTAGACAGGAAGTGCCATCTTGAGAGGCCAAATTAAACAAGGAAAGAGAGTCTTTCCTTGTTTAAGAAATCAAATTTAGTTGGGTTATGTTATTATTTGTCCCAACTGTCACATGAAATCTTATTTATATTGAAGTTTTTTAACAATTGTTTCACATTTTAGATTGTTATCGTTAATATTTAATTAAAATTTTCTCGTCTAAGACACATTCTGAAAACTATTTTATAGCTACTGTTAATAAGTGTCGGAAAATTTAAATTTGGCGCATTCGCATTTCCGGATATGTCCGCCATCAGAGGCCACTTTTTTGGTCGCCTTTTCATAACGATTAGATTCCCTCTTTTGTCTTTTTGCTCGATGGCCAGAACGCATGCGCTGACAAATTCAAGTAGTTCTTATGAATCTTTATGTCGTTAAGGTTCATTGGTAAAAACGAATGAAATTAAATCCCAGTATAGGGAAATATTATTTTGATTTTCTTTATTTAATTATATTCTATTGTTCATGTATTATTATATCTTATTGAGATGTATCTAAGAAAAGCAAGGAAATGTTATCATTTTTAGTTAATGAAAATTAATTATAAAGGTAGGTTAGTTGTTAATGGATATATCAGTCAAGTTAGTTATCTGTGATGTTGTATTGTTCTTGGTATCTGATTTAAGTAAGAAGTGGTATATATCGCTTAGATTCATAATGTCACTCTTAACAATAATGGAGAAATCGTTAAGGAAAATATAAGACATTTCAATGAACTCTCTTTTAGATTTATTGTTCTCAAGGTGGAGAATTTGTAGTGTTAGTATAGTCCATGAGATGACCAGTGCAATGGACATGTTTGGCTAATGCGCAACGGTAAGGGTAAAGTCGAGAATCACTTTTGTGTAGTGTTATAAGTAATTTCAATAATTGAACTGTTTGGCCGATGTACGAATTGTTGCAAGAGAGGCATGGAATGTTGTAGACAATGTTACTAAACCTATCTATGGGAGTCTTATCTTTTATCTTAGAATAAAGATTATTAATTGTTAGGGCTGATCTACAAGCCACATTAAGTTTAATGTTGTTATTATTATTACCAAAGCTATTTTCAACACTTTTCAGAATCCTTGTTAACCCCGGAGTGATATCTCTGAAATATGGTAATGAAAAATATTTGTTAAATATTTTTCAACAAATATCAAGATACGCAAAATGAATAGAGTTGGAGATGTGAAAATATTTATTAACATGTGTAATACAATAGACATTTAAAAAGTGATCCAAATTAGGAAACCTTACTCTAGTGGATGATTTTTACGATGTTTTTACCAAATAAAAAGGTACTTAATTTTAATGCTAGAAACTTAAAAAAATAAATTTTTTTTAAACACTTTTAAAAAATTATGAGGTTTTCTCCGAAAACAACTTAATATTTTGTATGTTTCACGTTAAAATATTCCATTTGGAATTTGTAAAACTAAAACCCTACTTTTCATAAGTTACAAATCTGTTTTTACTAGGTCCACAAATTTCATACTTACACCACTCTTTTTGGTTCTTTATAAGCTACATTTTCACTAGTAATATTTACTTTTTGAGTTGTAAACAACCATTTAAAAACGTGGTTTCTATTGTAAAAAATAAAAATTTTCACTTGCAAATAAACCAGAAAGTATTGACTTGTTAGTTAAAGTGTTTGGAAGTGGTGTAAAACTTGAGTAGTAAAAATAAAAGTTAGTGATGGATTCGATCGTTACTTGATGGAAATTCATTTTATATAACAATAAAGCACTGGAAACTTGTTTTCAAAACTTCCACAAAATTACACGTAGTAATCTGACTAATAACAATAGAGATACAATATAGTGCCGTTTTGGCAATGCCGTTGTGTTTATCTTAACATATTCGTTTCCCCATCCCCTTTCCGACGATACTCACATATCAAAATCTGACCAATAACAACAGAGATATGCTGTAGTGCCATTTTGGTATTGTCTGCGTTTGCTTTTTGTCTTACCATATTCGTTTTCCACCTCCCCTTTTCATCGATACCTTCCTCATTGTTGTACGTTAAGCCAATTAGACGTTACAAGCTTAGTGTCCTTTTGGCCATACGCCGTCATGCTATTTTTTATCTCAACGTGTTCGTTGGCCCCTCCCCTTTGCAATAATACCTTGCATGTTGTACGTTGAGCTGTTGAGATGTTACAAGCTTAGTGTTCTTTTGGCTATACGCTACCATGTTTTTTTCTATGCCTACGACGTTCAACAAGCTGTCGTACATCACGATCGGACGAGCCATTTAGGCACTAAAAGCTTAAAGTCCTTTTGACAAAGCGCCGTAAAAGTTGTTTAGAACTAGTCAATTCATTCATATCGGAACTTTATTTGAAGGTATATTTACTCAGTGACATTAGAAGTGTTACACCCAGAAGGAATAATTTCTTGAACTTAATTTTTTGGCAACATGGTAGATTTACATCAAGAATGAAACGATAACGTTGTCAAGAATTTTTAATAACAAGTAATAAAAAAAAATTAATAATGTGTTTGGCGACCCCGTAGCTGAATACACTCCTGTATATGTCTAGGCATTGACAAAATAAGACGATCGATGTCTTTCTGTGGCTCCTCGTTCCTAGCAACTTAAACTTCATGTATTAACTGTACCAGAGTCTGTGGAAGATGGTACAAAGAGGACAGTATTTTTCCCATCATATCCCATACATGTTCGATAGGATTTAAATCCGGAGCACGGGGCGGCCACGGCAAAACATTAGCTCCAGCTTCTTGGAGAAAGTCCATAGCTTGACGGGCAATATGGGGACGCGCGTTGTCTTGCTGAAAAAGGACGTCTCGACGACTGTCGAGATAAGGCAGTAAAGTGGTTTGTAAGATGTCATCAACACAACGCGCAGCTATCATATTGCCTCGAATAAACACAGGTAGTGATGGGCTACCATAGGCAATAGCCCCCCAAACCATTACTCCAACTGTTCTGTGTACATGCCTCTCAACAGCAAACCCGATATCCCGTCGCTCTCCACGGTCGCGTCTTACCATCCTACGACCATCATGCATTCCTAAACAGAATCGTGATTCATCGCTGAATGCTACATTACGCCATTCTGTCACCCAATGCTGCCATTCTCTGCACCAATTCAAACGTTGCTGACAGTGGTCCGCAGTCAAAGGAACCACTAGTCGTGGACGGAATTAAACCAGTCAAAAGGCTCAAATATGATGGTATAGTCTACGCATACTAACAGGTCTACCTACTACTTCAAACCATTGGTCAGCAATTTGACGCGTAGTAGCAAAACCGTCTCGCAGAGCCAGTAATCTAAAGCGCCTATATTGACGCGGTGTGGTACGCCTCGGTTGACCAGTTGGTCTTCTTTGTGTTCCTCTACCTTCGTTTGTCCACACACGACAGACACGCATAACCGTCATTGCCGTACAATTAACGCGACGGCTAATTTCGCGATTCGACAAACCCATATCCTTATATGCAATAACTCTCCCCTGTCAAAATCGCTAACATGGTGGTAATTTTACTGTCTTCGAACTCGAGGCATTTTCTTACACTGAATACAATTAGACTGAGGAATAATAACTAAAAATTTGTATACGAACCGGTTTTTACAAATCGGTCTCTTCACAAAAAAATTTAAAAATAAAACTTTTTTTTACAAAAAGTAGAAAAGATAAAACATTGGTATTGTTATCATAGCATGTTTTAAATATAGTCACTCTGTTGCCAAAAAATTAAGTTCAAGAAATTATTCCTTCTGGGTGTAACACTTCTAATGTCACTGAGTATATTTTCACCCTCCAGAAGGGGTGGCTTTCAATGCCCAAGAAAAAGCAGCCCTGAGCTTTAGTCCAAAAGTAAATTAGAGGGTGAGAGAAACCTAAATCCAAGTTTTTAAGAAAATCTGTAGTGACGAAAAAACTGTCGTAGTTTAGATTGTACTTTATTTATTTATTTTATTTAAATTTTATAATTTCGTTTTAAATTATTTTTAATTTTTCAATACTATTCTTATTTCAATTTTTTTTCTGTCAGTGATGCAAAATATTCTCTTTAATTGACTTTAATTTACCTTCCCCATATAAAGAGGTAAATTACCTCTTTAGTAGACCATCAGCAATTAATTAACAAGGTTAAAACTATAAATTCATTTGACGATTAACCTATGCCAGAATAATCACATAAATACAAATTTTACATAACCAATAATTGAATTTAGATGTTGGTTTTAATTAGGGTCCAACTGAATATTTTGCTATCCAGAAATTCATCGTGTCTACTAACCGAATCTGATAATTCCAGCCGGTATTGCGATGTTGATTGTCAAGTTTTTCACTAATCAACTGTTTACCCAAATTTGCATCTACAACTGCAAACAACATTATTGCGGTCCGATTGGGACAGGGGAATACATAATTTGTTGACCAAAATAAAGTTTGCTCTGTCCTTTATTGGTTATTGATTTATTATTTTTGGTATTCGTTTATTAAACCTCAATGCGAGAAAATATTTGGAATGTATTGATATTAAAATTATTTTACATACAAATACCTAACTAGAAATTTATTAGTCGTGTGTACAACTAAGGGCGGTAGTACATGGACTGCTCAAGCAGTTTACCACTGAGCGAAGTACACGGACATCTCGAGCGGTCGATTGTTGATTGCTTGCAACTACTCGAGCAGTTGACTTTCTGCATTCTACCGCAGTCTAATCATTAATTCTGACGAGGAAGCACTACTTTTGATTCTTTTTCTCCGGAGACGATAAAGGCGATCACAAATTTTGGGTTCATCCAATTTTGGAATTAAGAGAGGAACATGGACAATTTCATAATTTGTTGGTGGAATTGAGATGTAATGAGTAAAAATTTTTTAACTTCTTTAGGATGTCTATATCTTCGTTTGGTATCTCCTGAGCTCGCCGATTTCATAGACAGGAGAGGGATTGGTATACTTTTTGTGCAGGAAACTCGTTTAAAATATAATAAGACAAGGGATCTTGGAGATGGATGCAAATTAATATGTAGTAGATCGAACAGTCACCGCAGAATCGCTAACTGCAGAAAGGCAACAAGTCCAGTTACCCAAAAACTTGGTAAACTCAAACTTTCTTCTTCTTTAAGTGCCCTCTCACAGAGTTTGGCAATCATCATTGCTATTCGTATCTTTAAAGCTGTTGCTCTAAATAATTGGTTAGGTGTGCACTGGAACCAGTTTCTTAAATCGCGCAGCCAAGATATACGTCGTCTCCCCACGCTTCGTTTGCCCTGAATCTTTCCTTGGATAATTAACTGGAGCAATCGGTACTTTTTCCGTCTCATCACATGACCAAAATATTCCAACTTTCTTCTCTTGATGGTGATCAACAGTTCCCGTTCTTTGTTCATTCTTCGAAGAACTACACTATTTGTTATTTTGTCTGTCCAAGGTATTTTCAAAATTCTTCTGTATATCCACATTTCGAAGGCCTCTAGTTTATCCATATTGCTCTTGTTTAAAGTCCAAGTCTTTACTCCTTACAGCAGTATCGAGAAGATGTAGCATCTAACCAATCTCATTTTCAGGTTTAAGTTAATGTCATGACTTCCCAGAATGTCCTACATACTAACAAAAGCGGCTCAAGCCTTTCCAATTCTAGTTTTTATTTCTTCTGTGATGTCATTGTTGTTATTAACGCTTGTTCCCAAATATTTATATTTGTGCACCCGTTCGATTTCGTTATTGTGAATGTACAGGTTTGCATTCAATCTTTGTTTATTTAAAATGATCATAAATTTCGTCTTCTTGACGTTCATTGTTAACCCTTTCTCTTCACTAGTTGTGACTATCTTGTTTAAAATGGCTTGCAGGTCTTCTACTGTCTCCGCCACTAAAACCGTATCATCTGCGTATCTAATATTATTAATTGGTTGGCCGTTAACTTTTATCCCAATCTCTTCTTCCTCCAATGCATTCTTCATAATTTCTTCCGAATAGGGATTAAATAGCATTGGTGACAGCACACATCCTTGTCTTACTCCTTTTTTAATTAGAATTTTATTTTTTGTGTTATTTTGATGCGTGCGACTGCTTTCTGATTATAATACAGAGTAGATATTATTCTTATATCGCGAGTGTCTAACTGTTTAGCTTCCAAGATCTCTAAAAGTTGGTCATGCTTGACGTTATCAAACGCCTTGTTGTAATCAATGAAACAAGCAAATACATCTTGATTCACATCCAAATACCTCTGTGTCAAGATGTTAAAGAAAAATAATAGATAGAACGAATCATATTTAGCTTCCAAGTTTTCAATCTCCTTACATTTGTCTTGTAACCATTGTTTTTTAGCGTCGCGGATTTTTCTTTTGATCTCTGTGTTAATTTGCTTATGCTGTTCTTCATTTTTGCTTTTCGATAGTCTTCGAGAATTCATCAATAACAAAATTTCGTCACTCATCCATTCTTTCTGTTTCTTTGGTTTTTCTCTCTTCAGAATATTTTTAGAGGGCTCCAGCACGTTCTTTTTAATAATCGCCCAGTGTTTATTAATGTCTAGTTCTGGTATCTTCTCTGTCTTTTCAAGTTTTTCAAGATTTGCCTGAATGATTGTTTCTACCTGATGTTTAATTGTTTCATCATTTAAACGATTGATATCTATTACTTGTTTGGGCTTAGGTGTTTGTACTCTTTTAAGTTTTATTCGGAATTGTGCCACTACTGGATTGTGGTCTAACCCTATATCTGCTCCTGGATACGTTTTCACAGATTCGATTGTGTTTTTATATCTGTTGTTTATGGTTATATAATCTATTTGATTTCGTATAATATGGTCTTTAGTGTCTCCAGGAGATTTCCACGTGTATACTCGTCTTCTTGGTAGTTGATAAAATGTGTTTTTAATTCTAAAATTATTTTCCTGGCAAAATTGCAACAGCCGATCGCCTCTTTCATTTCTTTAGCCAAGACCATATTTTGCAACCCATTTGCCACATTTTCTTTCCCAATTTTCGCATTCCAATCTTCCATTATTATTGTAATGTCTCTAGACTTAACAACTTTCAGTGTTTGTTCAATGGTTTTATAAAATTCTTCTGTGTCTTCTTCGCTACTTTCCGCTGTAGGAGCATATATTTGAACTATATTTAGTTTTACCTGAATGGTTGACAGTTGTAGAAATATAACTCTATCTGACACTGGTACAAAGTTTATAATCGACTTCGACGAACTCAAACACACTACTGGTATTCATTTTTTTGCATTTAAGGTTTTTGTGCGCATTCTGGACTACTACATACTTATAAAATATTTATACATTTTAAGAGGAGAGGGTAGAGAATTTTTTGTGTTAAGGACATGTTTCCTTTCTGCCGTAAACAATAAAGTTTAGGAAGTTTTAAATAAAACAATCAATATACAAACAGAATATTTTATGACAAGTAATTTTAACGAAATAAAACAATGTCCTATACATGAAATAAAGCGATTAAATCATAAATTAAAACTTTGAAGTAAATTTCAGTTCAAGTTTTTAGTTTTCTTCTGTAAATGCCGGTGTAATTAGCCATGACAAAATCTGATTCCAAGAATTCATTTTTTCTTCCGGGATGTATACCAATGTTTTCTTCATATCTTTCATTTTCTTGTTGTTCATTGGAAGTACAGTTGAATATGCTTTTCTAGTAGGAGCCTGAATTGGGTGTACTGCATTCCGTAGTTTGAATTCATCTATTATGAAGTCTCCGATGTTCATCTTACATTGGACCGTGTTAGGATTCTTTGATGAAAAAGTCATTTTTGTGTATTGTGATATGGCAAAAGCTCGTTTTTGGTTTCTTGGGACATTTTTGCCATGCGAATCTTCACCGAGGCAGGTTTTTTATAAAACTGGGCCACCATAAACTGAAGTCAATGAAATCATCAGCAGTCATTTTAATAACAGAAAATTTGCCGTCAATTTTTGATGATTTTATTATAAGCTCTTCAACCCATTAATAGTATAATATCGTTCTTCTTGCTTTAATTTTTTTCTGATGATGCCAAAATCTCTGTTATTTGTTATACAAGAGTGGCCCCTAACAGGAAAGGTTAGTTTGACTTCATTAAACTTTTTTTATCTCACACAAGTACATCATCATGCGAATCACAGTATCATTTTTATTTTGCCCTGCGCAGTTGTCCCCAAACAGATAAAGGTTTTTTACACCACTGCAAATTTTGTTTTAAACGTACCAATCTAACATAGTACAAACTTTTAACCTTTACTCCCTTCACCTTGCAGATGCCAACATTATCTTCAGGCTTACTGACACACTGCGTGGTCACTTCTTTCAGTGATGCATAGAACTTTTTAGCACATGCATCTTTAACTGGTTGGACAAAGCCAATAGAAGGGTAATTTTCCTTGAACTATGTCTGGAAAAACTTGTAGGAGAGCATTTTCTCAGTTTCTTATGTTAAAATAAGGAAACTATGCTCTTTTTTAATAAACTTGTCGTACATGATTTTTAAATTTATATTAGCTGAAAAATACTTTCTTTCTTTTCCTGTATAGTGATGTACTTTAGTGGAGAATGATTCTACATGCACCCTTACTTTAGACAGTACGGACCCAGGTATTGCATGTCCTAAAACGTTTTTTCCTCTGTTGTCAGTTAGTGTTTCATTTAGTTGCAATAGATAGAACAAACGGTAACACTGCTTTGCAGTGTATCCATAGGTTTTCATAAATCCATTTTTACATACTTTTGTACGTTTTCCATTGTGTACTACATAATAAATCATACTAAAAGCCTTGGGTTTCGCGATTGACGAATTAGACCTTAGTCTTTCCCTGGAAATCTGACCAATTTCCATAACAGATTGACATGTAAATGTCCTGTCCATATTTCAATCATATCTTTTTCAGTGAAAACTCCAAGGGAATTGGATTTGCAACTTAATCAACAAAATACTTTATTGTAATAGTAATTCAGTAAAAAAGATATTAAAGATAAGTAAATGACTTTGAGGTCAGGTTTTAGTAGCCCTATATTACTTCCAAATACATACAAGATTAAATTATTAGTAAAATAATATTTAAACCAAAATGTACACATTAACAACAATGAATAAAACAGTATTTACCTGCAAAAATTTGATCCTGGTTTTTAGCTGGTACAGTTTTGCCAAGCCAGTTTACGTGTTCTTGTCCAGCCAATTTAGACTTCTTTATTATGTTCCTTTTATATTTGTCATCATTCGTAAAATCTTTTCTTTTCTTGTTTATACGCCATTCCTCACCTGAACCACTCATTCTAATCTAATTATTAACCACAGTAAAGACGACAACAATAATCAATAAACAAAGTACATTAGGATATATACAAGCATAAGGCATAAGGATATATACAAGCTGGCAAAAAGGGAAGCAAAGCGTGCTGTAGCTACTGTAAAGAAAAGATCGTCTGCACAGCTGTATGAAGGATTGGAAACACTCAAGGGGATGAAAATCTTATACATTGCTAAAACTAGGGACAAGTTAACAAAGGACTTGATTCACGTGCGGCAGATTAAGAGTACGGATAGAAGAGTGTTCAGAACCGATATTGAAATAAAGCAAAGATGGTATGATTAATTTAGTCAGTCGCTAAATGAAGAACATCAGAGGAGAGACATGAGGGATAGCTAGAGATGAAGTTGTCGAGGCGTTAAATGGAATGGAATGGAAAAGACGAAGAATGGAAAGGAAGTAAGATCTAATGGAATACCTTTTGAAATTTGAAAGGCTCTAGGTTGATATTTTGTGGCAAATGATGACTAGGATATATGAGAAAGCCAGGATGCCCAATGCATTGAGAGAGAGTGTAGTCATATCATTTTGTAAAGATAAAGCGGATCAGGAATGTAAGAACTATAAAAGAATAAAGTTAATGAAACACGCAATAAAAATTTGAGAGAGAACTGTAGAGAAGCTAAGGAGAGAGACATCGATAGGAGAAGAACAGTTTGGGTTTCTGCGATAAAGAGAGACAACGAATACCTTGTTTGTATTGAGACAGTAAATAGAGAAATACAGTGAGAAGAAAATAGAGCTAAATTTGATATTTATACGTCTTGAGAAGGCATACGACACAGTTCAAACACAAAAGCTATAGAATATAAGAGAGAGAAATGGGTTACTGAGAAGTAAGTAAGACTCGTAAGGGTTTACACAAGTCTTTACTTGTTTAATCTTGTTATGGATGTACTGACAGAGAAAGTAAGGGAGGGAGCTTCTTGATCATTGCTCTTTGATGATGATATCGTGTTAGTAGAGGAAAACAAAGAAATGTTGAAGGAGAAGTTGAAGTGCTACAAGAGAGCTATTGAAGAGGGCGGACTTAAAGTTAGTAGGTCGAAAACAGAGTATATATGGTAGGAAGAGAAATCATGAGGGATAGAGAATTGCTTGGAGTAAAGCTAGGACGAGTGGGAGAATTTGGCACAATACTTTGGCTGCTACACAAAGAAAAATGGGACACTAGATCGAGAAATTGCCCACAGGATACAGGTTGATTGGTTTAATTAAAAGCGAATGAGTGGGATACTTTGTGATAAAAAAAACGGTAAAGGACTGAAAGGAAATATATAAAAGAGTGTGGTGAGACCTGTGTTAGTATACAGCGGTGAAGTGTGACCTATAAAGAGGATCCAGGAAATAAGAAGGAGTTAGCTGAAATGGAAATGTTGCGGTGGATGTTGGGTAAGAGCAGAAGGGACATGATCAAAAACGTCTTGATTAGGTGAAGAGCCGAGGTGACTACAGTCTTAAAAGAGATTCAAGAACAAATACTGCAATGGTTTGTCGTGTTAGACGTAGAGATGAAAACTATGTGGGACGAAGAATAGAGCTGTTAGAAGTTGATAGAAGAAAAAGTAGAGGAAAATCGACGAGAAGGTGAAAGGACTGTGTGGCAGAGGACTCGAGAGAGAAAGGTTTAGGCGAAGAAGATCCGATGGACAGAAATGATGGCGACGAAGAATGAGCAATAGCTGCCTCTAAAAAGGAAAAAGCTAAGAAAGAAGAAGCAGAAGAAGAAAAAGATAAGCAGCTACTCAAAGGACAATAAAGTTTTAGAATTAAAATCATATTACAGCACCCCAGCCGTATATAAAATTTTGATTATGTACTTAACTGTTTATTTACTTAACAATTTGTGTGAAATAAGATTTCGTCATATTATACTAAAATGACGAAAATTGGACAGGCCAAAACAACTGAATCATGCCCCGGAAACTTATATGAATGACCTTGGATCATTCCCCCATCACTTTAACCCCAGCGAGTTAATAAAGAGAAATGACAGCCTATCTCTCTCACGAAGAATTTAACCAATCATTTACCTATTTTAACACAATCTTGGAGTGTCACAAATAAAATAATCAAACGAAGCTTAATTCAGCAATGTCAATTCTGTCAAAAGTAACGGCAGAATTGTTTGTTTACAAGCTTTCAATTTTATTTCATTATCTTTAACTTTCGTTTGCATTTATTCTTAGTAATTTTAATTGAAGTTGGTTACTTAGTTTTTAAAGTTTAGTTTTAGTTACCTATTTTAGCAAAGAATTTTTGTGTTGTGCTAGTAAAAACACTAAACATGGTGAATTATTGTATTGTTCCGTTGTGTACAAATTATTTTGGTAATAGTAAGTTGTCAGGAAGCAAACAATAATAGTATTTAACATTTGTTTCTGAAAATATCAGTGTAATAAATATTATGTAATTAGTTTATAACTGTTTTATCTTAAACAACAAATAAATATAGGTATATCCAGTAAAAATTGTGCATTTTATATATATATCCTTTTATTTTTTAATAATACATGTGAGAACATTTCATCGGAAAATAATAATATATTCTTAAGTAAATTTTAATTAGTAACGAAATAGCCCGCAAGAGGCGCTAAAGGGTATGTATGTAAGGGGTGTCCATTTGAATTTCCCGCCAAAAGATGATTAGTAATGACCCCAGCCGCAAGGGGTCCTAATGAACGAAATTTATACATTGAGTTGCCTATCTATTTCTAATATTATATTATTTATCTATGAACTGAATCTTTGACAAATTACAACTTTACAGTTGTGAAGTGTACGGTTTTATCAGGATGTCTATTATTAAAGATTTAAATGTTAAAAGATGTTAATAGACTATTAAATAACTAGTAATAAATTATCGTACGTAACTTTTTTTAAACATAATAACGCAATGCCTTAAAAACGGATTTATTTTTTATAATAATATTCGTTTGCTCGTTATGTTCGCACCAAAGCTATATGTTTATTGATTCGTGTACATGTTTTCAATTTATTTTCATAATTTGAACTAAAATTCATTATAAATATTATTTTGTTTTGTGTATGGAGTTTTTTCTGGTTTTATTTTAATTGTTTAAAATACAATACCCTTAATTTATCATAAAAGCAATTGAAGTTTTTTGCCACATTTTTATTAAAGAGAAATTATTTTTTTAGGCAGAAAACTTTGTTTTTGTTATAAAATTTTAACAACGTATCCCGCTTGTCGTTTATAAACATAATTATATATCATTGCTGACACGCTTGCATCCAAGATGGGTAATAAAAAAGGTATAATACCTTTTTCTAGGGTCGTTCACAGCATCGTATGTTCTAATTTGTCACACCGTCTCCGTTCTTTATAGAAAGAATTTCAGCGCTCACGCTATCAACAAAATAGCACTATATTCATCGCATTGTCTTATTATACCTACTAGACGGTTTCTATTTTAAAATGCCTAAATTTGGGTTACTCCAGTCACTGTGGAGGAAAAGAGGTCAATACCTCTAATTTTTTTATAACTGAATCGATTTTGCTAATAATTTGAAATTAGGCTTATCTTACCTTTCTCTTCAAAAGTTATATATGCGATAGGTGAGCTTTTTATTTTTATGGGGTGAAATCATCCCTTATTGAAAATAATGAAAAAATTTATATTAAAGCATTTTATGGATTTAAATCGTGTTAACTTAGGTAATTAAAATATTGTCAATTATATTAATGAATATTGTGTACATTTTCAACCCTTAAATAATCTTAAAAACCACCCCTTTTAATAAAAATAATTGTAAAAAATCGTTTAACAGATTCAAACGCTTTTTTAGTGCATTTATATCATCTACAATGTAATTCTCTGCTTATATAAAATAATTTTGGTGGATTGCAACACTTCAACCCTTAAAAACTACCCCCTATGTCAAAATATATAAAAAAATCTTTTTAAACAACTTCAAAAGTTTTTAATGTACATTTATATTCAAAAATTCCTTTCTTATCAATAAAATATTTTTTGATTGGTTGCTTATTTTCAACCCTTAAAAACCACCTCTATGCTCACGAAACAAATTCCCCTTTGGTAAATGTCTAAATAAAAAAATTAAGTATACTCATGCTGTTTTTATTGTAAAAAATTATGCATGAAAATACTTTACATTAGAAAGTATACAAAATATATTTACAAAAATAAAAATTATTTACAATATATCAAATTATTCATTGTCTAATGCGTCATTCTCGTCGTGTTCTAACTCTACCTCTTCGTCTATTGCAGGGCAGTTTTTTCAATTGTCGTCAGAGCATGTTCCACACGTAGCATTGCAAAATAGACCTAGTGTACGACAGCCACACGCTGAGCCGCAACCCTTTTTGCAATTGCAAAAAATCAGTTGCAATAGTTCTTCTGGTGCAGGTGAACTGGTCATTTTTATTGGTTGTAAAATATCATCACTCCTGAACCATCCCCAATCCGTTATATCAATCTCTTTGTTTCCAAGCCACATCTGAGTTTGTAAATAAACTCTTTTGATATGCTCATTCAGGGCACTTACAGTTGGTACAAGAGATGATAATTTAACTGCACTATTTTTAGTTGTGGCTTTAATAAACAATTCGTATCGCATTTGTTTAAGTAATGATGAATAATCTTCGACCTTATTCATTTTGTTCATGTGGGTGTCTTTGGCAAGACCATACAGCAAAATTGTACAGTATCTCCCAGCTTCTAAAATGTCTTCGAGATCTGAAGTACTCCTGTCATTGGCACTCATTGGCGGCTTGCCCACGCAACTTCAAAGGAGTGTCGGTTCTCTGTGTTCGTTAGTTCTCTGAAGTAAATTTTCAGTTTAGAGGTGCCTATATTATATACATAACATATATATGTATGTATGTATGTATTATATACATATTTGTGTGAGTGTTAGTATGTCTGTTACCAGTTTTTCGAATATACTTAAATAAAGCATTTATATATACAGAAAATAAGGTGATGCTATAAAATATAAATAACATGCTCCAAAATTTTTTTAGAATAACTCCGTTAATTTTTAAGCTACAGTGTCCATTAAAAGAATATTTTGAAGGTAATTTCAAAAGCTACAAGACTAAGTAGATTAAAATATGTTAAAATTCTTTCTTTTTAAATAGTAAACTGCCAAAGTGCTGATTACGGGTGTGTCAGCCGCTGTATCTCAAACTTCAATTGGCTATATCTCTATTATTTTTCGAGCTACAACAAAAATAAAAAAATCAAAATTTTTGTTAAAAAAACTACATTTTGGTATATAATCATTTTTCACGTATCTCTTATAGTTTTAGATTTATTTTGAAAAAATGTAAATTTTTAGATAATTAAAAAAAAGATTTTTTAATTTAAACATGATTTTTTCAAAAAATACGCATTTTAAACAGGCTAAACTTTTAAAACTTATAAATAACACTAAAATAAAATGAATTGTAGAAGATATACGTTTAATTCCAATTCTGATCGAAATAGTGTTACCTATACTGCTCGTTTTTTTTTATAAACGCTAGAGTAATTCAAATTCTTTCCTTCGTATTTCGCTTTGTTTTAATCGAAATGGCTTTTAACATAGCTCATTTTAAAGGTTTTTTCTAGCTCTTTAAAAAGTTTTGTATGAGTTTTTATCAAAAAAACTGTCCATTTTTCGATATTTGATGTTAAATGCATCGAGTATAGTATCCCAAAAACAAAATGTCATCTTCAAACAATTATAAATCGCTTAGTATTGCACTTATAAAACTTAATAAAAAAACATTCTCTTTGTTTTTTTATAAGATTTTTTTTTTGCTCATTATAGATTTTTCAATAAAACGCTTTGTTTTCGAGTTATTCGTTCAAAATCATTGGAAAACATGTTCTTTTTTGCGAAAAGTTTACTTTTTCAAGTGCGTATAACTCAAAGAGTATTAATTTAGCGAAAAAAATTTATATGACATTTTTTGTTTATAATTTGATTCTATATCAATTCCCTGGGTTATTTTGAGTGTAAAAAGTTCAACCTCCTAGATGGGGTGCCAACCACCCCAGGGGTAGAAGCACACATCGACACCATATAACTTATGTTTTTTTAGTAATTTACTACCCACTGTAAAAATTTCAGATAAATCGGTGCAGTTATAAAAAATTTTAAGGGAAAATGCCACAGTAACTGGACTAGGTGGAGAGTATATAAACGTGCTCTTTTGTAATATAAAAAAATCATAATTTCTTTATGTTTGAGCATGATTAACTTATTTAACAATATATTTAAAAAAAAGTGGTACAGTAAATGGTACTGTAGACTAGCGCGAAGCTTCATACTATGTTTTCTGGTTTTTCTAAATTTAAATAATATGTTTAAAATGAAATAAAGTAATTTTATTATTTATTTATTATTTTTAGATTTTAATAAAATTGAAAAACTTTACATGTTGTATAACGGTCACCACTCGTCACGTAAATGGACTCTTCCAATTGTTTACTGTGACCACTATTTCGTAAAAAGTCATATTTAATATGTGCTGATTGAGAAATCTCTTCCAAAGTATAAATAATAAAGTTAAACTTAAAATGTTGTACTAATAACTCTTTTTAGAACAATTTAATACAATTTTTAAACTGATAATAATTGTAAAAATCCTACATTATAGCTATATGAAATTATTTTAAAATAAGAAGTATATGGAATAAAAATTAAGGCCCGATTTCACAATGATAACCTGAACTAAACTTTAACTAATATTCACTTTAGACTAAAGTACACTTTAGTTTCACACCCAGTTTTATAATACCTATAGTTTTTTTATTATTAAAAGTAAACTTACGTATTTAAATTCGTAAGTTGATAATTGTGTTTCTATCAATGTTGCTTTATCTTTGTCGAAATAAACATTGTATGTTTTTTTTGTGTGTGTAAAATTGTTAATTGTTATTAATTATAACTGTACCAAGAAGTAGTTCTATAAATTTCACAAAAAGGAGAACTTTTACTTATTGAGGAAGTATTAAAATATAAATCAATTAAGTATAGAAAACAAGAAAAATATTTACACAAACTGGAAGTTTTAAATCGAGAGAATGATCGATAAGAGGACAAAGAAGAGAGAGAGGCCAATCATGAAAGATATTAAGGAAAAATAATTAAAAATCAAAATATTAAAAATTGAAGTATAATTAAAACAAAAATATGCTCAAGAAATGTATAATAAATATACTGTACAAAAAGCGTTGGAGCTTATTGTCATTTTATATTAAATAAGTAAATTTAAACTACTAGGGCGGCCCGATAAGTACTTAATAATAACCAGCGTTATTATTAAGATTATGAATGATTTGGCGTAGTAAAGTCCTGTCGCCGTTTTGCCCCTCTCCATGGAGATAACCTCTCAAATGAAGGTCATCTCCTTTTCGGCCGATAGGACAGTCTTCGCCTCTTTCGGAACACGATCACCAGGTGCCGCCGCTGTTTCGACTGTTTGTTGGTCCCTGGTGTGTACCAATGGATTCATGTTTCGTTAATAGTTGCAGAACGACGTAGAAACTCCTTTGGATTGCGCTAAAGTAGCGCCAAACACTGCTCTATTTTCCCAAATGAAGAGACGCGTTAATAATCGCGTCGATAGCTTTCTCATAACCAAAATTTTACGCAGGATGAGACATACTCGGTGTTTTGAGATGTCTACTATCTCAACTATCTCGAGTAATTTCAGTCGGCGGTCTGTCACTATAAGATCGTAGATTTTTGTCACGTTATATTCCGTGCTAGCCGATTTCGGTGCACCTAGGCACAGTTCATCAAAAACCGACTTGCAACCTCGTTGAAACTCAAATAAATTTTTGAGGGTTGAAATCGAAGGAGATGAGTCACCACACATAGCGTCCAAACGCTCTTTGACTTCGCTGCTCGATTTCCCTTGCAAAAACAAGAATCGAATAAACGACCGATATTGCTCTTTTTCCATTTTTCTAAAGTTCGCGACACCCTCGCATTAATACGCAGTCTAAACAAACCTACGAGTCCGATACGAGAATGAACCACGCAATAGTAGATTTCTATTAAGGTAGTGGCACTCTCTAGCGGTGATTCGGACCGAGTATTTTTCGGACCGCCTACGTATACACAAATTTTAAGAACATAGTACAGAAATTGTTAAACTAGCATAATAATAGCTAAACATATGATTAATAAATATATGTAAAATTATAAAAATGCAAATTACTGAAATATAAGCATCATATTACATAAAATTTATCTTGATAAAGGTGAAAATAAGTATAAAACTTATACATTGTAAATTACTTCAGAAATAAAACAATTGGTTTAATAGAAAATATTTTTTTAGAAATTGTGAATCGACTTTTGCGAAATGTTGTCTAATACATAATTTACAATAATGTTCCCTTAATTTCACATCTAAAATTGAGGAAAATTATCTTCTTTTTTTCCTATTTATGACTTTAATTAAATGGTTTATTTCATTTTCTATGGTAATGTTATAAAATACTGCTGGTACTACTATTAAATTGATCTTCTTCTTCTTAACATGCCATACACCAAAGTGCGTAGGCGACTATCTCATTACTAGAATTCTGTTCTTGGCGGAGTGACACAGCTCGCCTGTATTGTGTATTCCTGTCCATTCTTTAATATTCCTTAACCAGGATAATTGTTTGCGGCCGGCTCCTCTGCTACCTTCGATCTTCCCTTGTAGAATTAACTGTGGTATTTCATATTTTCTACTCTCAATATGTGCCCAAGGTAACCAATCTTGCGTTTTTTATTTAATTCAAAGAGTTCTCTTTCCACGCCGGCTCTCTTAAAGACGTCATCGTTTCGAACTCTATCCACCCAAAGTATGCGCATCATTCTTCTCAATGACCATATTTCAAATGCTTCAAGTTTGTTGATAGATGTTTTTTTCAAAGTCCACGTTTCCATGCCATAAAGCAAGATGGACCATATGTAGCACTTGACCATTCTGTAGCGTATTTCGAAATTTAGGTTTTGATTACATAGGAGCGGTCTGAATTTCACAAAAGCTTGTCTTGCCATTTGGATTCGGGTTTTAAATTGATAGCCACTTTCAAATTTAATCCCATTGAATTTTTAAAAATTGGGAATCATCATTTCCATACCGTGTATTGCCCTTCCACGACATTCCTAGTTCGTCGGGGAGATTCATTACAAAGATTATTTACTTCTGTTCTAGAATCTTGTCTAGCTGTGTCATCAAATATGATTTCAAACTGTAACCACAGTGATCAACTATAAAAATTAGTCTCTAGCTTCAAATCTTTGTATGCCTTCTTCTTCGCGTGCCATATCAGAATTATTTGACGTTGGCGATCACCATTGCAAGGGCTTCTCGATCTTCTGCAATATAGAATAATTGTCCCGCATTTGATATCCGAGTTAATTCACGAATGTTCCTCAACCAAAAACCCGTTTCCTTCCTACATCTCGACAGCCCTCTATTTTGCCTTTAAGGTTCAGTTGTAATATTTTATATCGACTTCCCCTTACTATATGTTCCACATAACACATTTTTCGATGTTTAACAGTCTTTAGTAGTTCTCTATCTTTGTTGATGCTCCTTAGTACTTCTTCATTAGTTTTCCTTGCTGTCCAAGATACCTTCAGTATTCGTCTATGAACCCACATTTCAAAATGCTTCAATTTTGTTCATGATCGATACTTTTAGCGTCCACACTTCTGCACTATACAAAAGTACGGACCAAACATAGCACTTATCCATTATTTGTCTTAGTTCTAAACTGAGATGATTATTGCAAAGAAATGACTTTATTTTCATAAAAGTAGTTTGAGTCATTGCTATTCTACATTTTATTTCTATGTCTGGATCTAGATGTTCCGTTATCACAGTTCCCAAATATGTCATTTTGTGACCTTTCTCAACTTGGACTCCATTTAATTGAAGCTTTGCATCGGGATGTGGGACACGACTTAACAATAAAAATTTGGTTTTGTTTGAGTTAATTTTAATGCCCATTTCCTCTCCCACCTTGTGAATACGATCAAGCAGAATTTGGAGACCCCCAATATTATCTGACAGAATTACTGTATCGTCTGCATCTCTAATCACATTTTAACTAAAACACACTTTTACAGTAAATCTCAATCAAATAAACAACTACTACATCAAAGACATGGAACTAATTATCTTCTGGCATAAGTCAATCAGTAACATTCGATATTTGGTATTTCTGGTACTTAACCTTAATGACAGTCACTCAACTAAATGTTTTTGTGTTTGTTTTGTTTTAATTTGAATTGTGTTTGTACTATATTTTAATTATTAAAGTAAATTATACAACCAAATGTTACATGTAAAATATAGCAGCAACCCACATTGTATCCACAAACCATAACTTGATGTTATTAAAAAATCAGACTGCCTTTAACCTCAATCAATTGAGATATAAATAACACACAACTATTAAATTGTAATTTACCATGTTTTGAATAATTGTAGCTCTCATCTGATGATGCCAATGAAAATTGGCGAAATATAATGAACTGATGAACAGAGTACACTTGGCTTTCAATCAGCTGTATACCCAATTAACCTCAACCACCTTTATATATATATATATATATATATATATATATATATATATATATATATATATATATATATATATATATATTGTATAATGTATATTGCCCCTTTTTTGTTCGCATTATTCGAACATGATGTGCACATTATGATAAATAAATAATAACGGCATTTACTCTAACAAGCTTAGACATTGAATAAACGTGAAAGCATCTCAAAAATGTTGGAACCTCTCTCAACACTAGCTGAAAGTGCAATCCAATTTGTTTCGTCGGGGAAACAGTGTCATCTATTAGATTTCGGGCAAGTAAATTGAGTGTTGGGGGAACGATGTTGACAGCAACAGAATTTCAGTTGAGAAAAAACAGTAAACAAACGATAGAAATTTTTTGCTGACAAAATTTTTTTCTGATTCACTAAAAAAATTAAGTTTTTAAATGTTGGCATAAGGCAATAATTAAATGTATGCACCGCTTGGCGAACTAAGAACGACTCTCAGCTATATCTCGAGAATGCATTATAAACCAGACTCTGAATAAAAAATTTTATAGCAAAAGCTTTCTCGAAGAAAACATGGAAATTATTTTGACAGTTGCAAGTGCAGTCCCTAATGACGTAATTAAATAATAAAAATTAAGAAGCTTTTATAATAAATCCAATTGAAGAACGTTGAAAATATTCACTGATCCAAAATCATTGTCATCATAGTGCGCTCTGAAGGACAGAGAGCGCATGTCTATCATTATTTCAGATATACAGTCCATCTAATTTACTTACCGTTGCACGTCATTATCATTGACAGAGAGCGAAGTTGACATAGTTGCCAAAGTATTAAAAAATCCTGAATCGATTTTAAATCAAATAGGTCACATAATTATTGCATAAGCTTATTATACAACAAAACAAATTAATATTAAATGTAAATAAATAGAAACAAAACAAGAGTTAAAAAATAATCTTGTTAAAAATAATTTGAGCCGCTTGTATGCGTCGTATAAAGATGTAAAATGGAATACTTAAGCAAAAACAACACTTTTTTCATTACTTATTTATATCTCTTTACAACGACTGTTTAAATTCTTACGTGACATTTTTGAAATAAAACACACTAATTTTGTTATAAAAAGAACAGATTTGATTAAATAGGTAAATATATAAAACAAGAAGTATTCACTTTAAAATTTAAATAATAAAGCACAAAAAGTGTCAATACCGCAACTGTGAAATAAGTGTTACCAATTTATGCCAAAATCACCTTCGTTCGATAACAGTTACAGTGTGTTCCGAACAAATGTTCTTCATAAAAACGCTTTATAATGCTTTTAAACAAATTAAATGGAACATATTATTGTGTATTTCTTTAAGTTAACATTAATAGAAATCTTTAAATATTATTTCTACGCGTATATAATAAAATATATCTAGTGGCTGTAATGCCAGTGTACTCGGCAAAGGATTCTAAAAAAGAATGACGTGCAACGGTAAGTAAATTAGATGAAGTATATACTTGTCAGTTTACGTTAACTTTGACTTTTCAAGTTTAAGTAAACAAAATTATTATTAAAGATGGTTTTCACGGATGAACAAAAGCGATCTGTGCTCGAAATATATTTCAGAAATGGCCAAAGGAACATGGGTTTACTCCAACCGAGGTACTTTTGAAAATTTTGTTAAAGAATTTCCCAATGTTGCGGTTTATTTTGACGTCTTTTGCAGATGCCACAAGGTAACTATTTGTTACCTTGTGGATGTTTATAGAGAAACGGAAAGCGTAACTTAGAAGACAGGGATAGGTAGGCCTAAAGTGCGAACTTAAGAAAACATTGAACTGGTCAGAACGGATACCGTAAATCAACCACATGCATCAATTCGACATTTACATTAACAGGTGGATCTTTCATATGAAACTTGCCAGCGTATTCTTAAGCAAGATTTACATTTTTATCCGTATCGTTTACAAGCCTTTCATAAAATCACCCAAAACGACTATCGCCAAAGGCTAGCCTTCTGTAATCGGTTTCTGAACAATCTCAATAATAATAATGATGTATTAGGACAGCGTTTCTTAATCTTTTATTATTTGCGACCCAATTTTCCATAATTATTTTCACCGTGCCCACGCTTGTATAATAACAATATATCTATGCAATAATAATGTACCTCGAGTATTTTGACAAAAAACGTAAAAATCTAAAATCGTAAAATAAAATCTTACTGTAATTACCATATTACCGAGAATAGATAAATTTATTGATATGTGGCAACTGGCAACACCAATTCGGAACCGACCGACTTGGAACATTCTCGATCGGCTGCCCGTCTGCATCTCCTCTCCTCACTCCTCAGTTCTGACCGTGACCAGTCTTAGTCGAGTCAGTTTAGTCAGCCCTCTAACTCTGCACCTGTTAAATTTATTGTGAACGTGTATGTTTTAGTTTGCGTGCTAATTGCAGTTGACGGTACTACAATAAGATATCCCAAGCAGTAGGTAAATATAAACTCATGGATCCAACAAAATCATGGATAAATTTTTAACTGGGCGTAAGCGAGCATTAGATACCAGTGAAGCATCAACAAGTGCACAGGCGAGAGTGGTCTCGAAAATAAAATCAAGAAAATATTCTCAAAAATACTTAAATTTTGGGTTTACTTTTACTGAAGTAAATGAAGAAAAAAGGCCTCTATGTTAAATTTGCTCAAACATTTTAGCAGCCGACATTATGAAACCAAATAAACTTAACAAAGACATTTGGAAACACTTCATAGTGAGTACATTAACAAACTCCGAGAATTCTTCGAGCTAAAATTAAAATCACATGAAAAGCAAAAATCATTTTAAAAAATAAACTTTGACTGTGAATGAAAAAGCTTTACTTGTAACTTATAAAGTCTCATATTAAATAGCTAGATGTAAAAAGCCTCACAATACTGGTGAAGAGCTTATTTTGCCAGCTGCAATTCAAATTGTAGAAACTATGTTTGGAGATAATTTTGCCAATAAATTGGTGTGTATACCCCTATCAAATGATACTGTTGCCTATCGAATTGGTGATATAGCTGAATATGTACAGGATCAGCTACTCTTGAAGTTGCGCGACAAGCTATTTTCGATTCAGCTTAATGAGGCAACAGATAGATGCCATCTATGCAGATAGAAAAGAAAGATGCTCTTTTTATTGCCTACGTTCGATTTTGTGATCGAAATCTTTCTGATTTTCACGATACACATATTTTCAAGATCTTTATTCATACGGTGGATCACGGTGTTGTTTGTAACATGATGGATATAGGAAATTCTGAGCATGCGGCGGTAGCACCACATTTCGAAGGCTCCTAATCGTTTGGATGTTGCCTTCGTCAAGGTCCAGGCTACGACTCCATATAAAAGGTTAGAAAATACATAGCATCTCAAGACTTGTGTTCTTATATCAATGTGTAAGTGCATATTACATAAAATTTTCCTGAGGCGATTGAAGACAGCTCTCGCCTTTTCTATACGACATCTTATTTCCTGTGAGTGGTCCCATTCTTTATTTAGGCTGCATCCAAGGTATGTAATTTTGTCGATTATTTTCAATGGTTTATTATTAGCTATGGATTGGTGCTTTATTACGTCGTTTTTACTTACTGCAAGAATTTTGGTCTTCTTACAGTTTAATTGCATGCCGTATCTGTCACAGGCTTCCACTACACGGTCTATTAATGTTTGCAAATCCTTCGCATTATCAGCATTCAAAACCGTATCGTCCGCATATCTTAAATTGTTTATGCTTTCACCATTGAATTTTATACCTTTTCTTAAACCATCAATAGCTTCCCTGAACAGCATTTCCGAGTAAGTATTGAACAACGTCGGTGATAAAATGCAGCCCTGACGTACTTCCCGTTTTATCGTGAATTCTTGAGGTTTCGTTGTCTATTCGTACAGTTGCCCTTTGTTGTAAGTATAAATTTTTAATTAGGCGTAAATATTTGTCATAAGTACTAGATTCTTTCAATATCTGAAATAATTTTTGATGTGGCACCTTGTCAAATGCTTTTTCAAAGTCTAGAAAGCATGCGTAGACTTCGCAATTTACGTCTCGAGCTCTTTGTATTAATACTTGTATGGAAAATAGGGCCTCTCGCGTTCCCAGTCCGCTTCTAAACCCAAACTGAACACAGCTAATGTTTTCTTTAAGTTTTCTATATATGCGAGAGTGAATAACAAAAAGAAGGATTTTTAGTGCATGGCTCATTAAGCTTATATTTCTGTAATCAGAGCATTTGGTGGCATTTGCCTTTTTGGGGAGAGGGATGAACGTGAAAACTAGCCAATATGTAGGAAATTCTGCAGTTTCATTGATTTTGTTCAGTAGACTCGTTAGGAGTTTGAGTTGGTTATTTTCAAATAGTTTTAATATTTCAGCTTGTATATTATCAGGTCCAGGTAGTTTGTTGGTTTTTTGAAACCAATTATTTTATTGAAACGGCTTTATATCCACAGAAACTTAGAGTCTGAGCTGCTATAAGCAAGCAACGAGAAGAGTTTCTAAATGCTGAAAGATATTGTCAAGAAATTTTAACTACATTTATAAATCAACATATTAATATAAAATGATATTTTCAGTAAGATGGGGTTCGAATTCGCACAACGCTACAAAATTTGAATTTTCTTATAGACTTTTTCGAAATAGGGTCATAAATTTAAATACGCCTATTATATTTGCCCTTGAATACCCGAAAAATGCCCCCAAAAGTTGAGGATACCACAACAAAAATTGTCAAACTCAAATGGAGATTCGCAGGTCACACTGCTAGACAAAAAGACCAACGATGAAACACTACAATACAACATTGGAGACCTTACAACGGTAGACGACCAAGAGGAAGACCACAGATGGCATGGGTGGACGACAAAAGAATATTGTAGAAATTAATGTATAATGTATAAAAGAAATTGGAAGTATGTTGCTCAGGATAAAGATCAATGGAATGAATTGAAAGAGGCCTATGTCCAAAAATGGACGAAAAGCTAAGAAGAAAAAAGAAAAAGAGAAGAATACCTTCTCAATCCTGTGAATTGACTCCTTGCGATTTCTTTCTGTGACCACATTTATAACTTTCATTTACAGTTTACTTTCAGTTACAAATAGAGTACAGTAAAAACTGTAAAAATAGATTTAACATCACCTTAAGTTTTCATCTAGCAGAATTACTGACTTCTTATAGAGAATACTTAAAGCGTGAAAAATTACTAGGGTGGTAATAAATAAGTACAAATCAAGCAAAACACTGTAGTATTTCCTATTTTCGAAGAGATTTTTTTTTGTATTCAGCAAGAGTAAATGTGTGGCTGGTACAATTGGTGTAGTTGGTTAACATCTAGTAAAAACCGACCACAGCAGTTTCTTATTTTAAATAAAGTACAGTTAAATTATAAAAAAAATTCTTTCCCTTAAATTTTTACCCAGCAGAATTACTGACTTACCACAAGGGTTAGTCGGGGGGAAAAATAATTAGCGTAGTAATAAATTCGTAAAAACGTAACAAAACACTGTGGTATTTTCAAATTTTCTTTTTAAATTCATTGCCTCGAATATTAAGCTCTCGCGAACGTTTTCAAATAACATAGGTTTAGGGGTGGAAAATTATCAGGGTGGTCAAAGTTTAGAAAAAACTTAATAGGGCACTTTTTTATTTCAGTTATAAGAAAACAACAGTGAAATTAACATAATTATTGACTTTCCACAAAGGGTAGTTGAGGGGTGAAAAATTACTAGGGTGGTAATAAATTCGTTAAATCCTAGCAGAACACTGTGGTATTTAAATTTTTTTTTTAATTGAGCTGGCTCCAATATTAAGCTAGCGTGAACATTTCCAAATAAGATTGGTTTAGAGGTGGAAAGAAGGCTACCCAAGAAGGCACATGCTAAGCAGTGCAGTGATCATCGCATGATCAGTCTGATGAGCCAAACCTTAAAAATATTCCTCAAAAATAATAGAATTTACAGAAAATTGGAAGAAGATATCGGAGAAACTCAGTTTGGATTCCGGGAGGGATATGGAACTTGTGAAGCATTATTTGCCTTTAACATCTTGACACAGAGGTGTTTGGATATGAATCAAGATGTATTTGCTTGTTTCATTGATTACAACAAGGCGTTTGATAACGTCAAGCATGACCAACTTTTAGAGATCTTGGAAGCTAAACAGTTAGACACTCGCGATATAAGAATAATATCTACTCTGTATTATAATCAGAAAGCAGTCGCACGCATCTAAAATAGCACAACAAATGAAATTCAAATTAAAAAACGAGTTAGACAAGGATATGTGCTGTCACCATTGCTATTTAATCTTTATTCGGAAGAAATTATGAAGAAAGCATTGGAGGAAGAAGAAATTGGGATAAAAGTTAGCGGCCAACCAATTAATAATATTAGATACGCAGATGATACGGTTTTAATGGCGGAGACAGTAGAAGACCTGCAAGCCATTTTAAACAAGCTAGTCACAGCTAGTAAAGAGAAAGGGTTAATAATGAACGTCAAGAAGACAAAATTCATAATTATTTCAAAAAAACAAAGATTTAATGCAAACCTGTACATTCACAATAACGAAATCGAACTGGTGCACAAATATAAATATTTGGGAACAAGCGTTAATAACAACAATGACATCACAGAAGAAATAAAAACTACTATTGGAAAGGCTAGAGCTGCTTTTGTTAATATGAAGAACATTCTAGGAAGTCATGACATTAACTTAAAACTGAAAATGAGTTTGATTAGATGCTACATCTTCTCGATACTGCTGTACGGAGTAGAGACTTGGACTTTAAACAAGAGCAATATTAATAAACTAGAGGCCTTCGAAATGTGGATATACAGAAGAATTTGGAAAATACCTTGGACAGACAAAGTAACAAATAGTGAAGTTCTTCGAAGAATGAACAAAGAACGGGAGCTGTTTATCATTATCAAGAGAAGAAAGTTGGAATATTTTGGTCATGTGATGAGAGGGAAAAAGTACAGATTGCTCCAGTTAATTATCCAAGGAAAGATTCAGGGCAAACGAAGAGTGGGGAGACGACGTATATCTTGGCTGCGAAATTTAAGAGACTGTTTCCAGTGCACATCTAACCAATTATTTAGAGTAACAGCTTCAAAGATACGAATAGCAATGATGATTGCCAAACTCCGTAGCGGAGAGGGCACTTGAAGAAGAAGAAAAGGTGAAAAATTATCATAGTGGTCAGTTAACAAAAAAGTATTAGTAAAAACTTAACAAAACACTTTTATATTTGAGTTATTGAAATTGTTAAAGAAGTGTTGACTTCTCATAAGTGGTAAGTTAAGTGGTGAATAATTACTAGGGTGGTAATCAATTTGGAAAAACCTAGAAGAACACTGTGATATATGATAAATATTTTTTTTTAATTCTGCTAGCTTGAATATTAAGCTAGCGGAATCGCTCACATTATGGGTAGGTTTGGAGGTAAAAAATTATAGAGTTTGTCATAAATTGGTGAACAATGTGTTAAAAAATATGCAATGGGCAAAAAGTTATTTTTTTGAATTCTGCTTGCTTAAATCTTATCCAGCTGAATCGCTCTCCTTAAGAGTGGTTTGGCGGTGTTAAATTATAAGGGTGGTAATAAATTAGTGACAAATGGGTGAAAAAACATAGCGTAGTATAAATTGGACTCTGGTCATGTGTCACCGCTAGCTTAAGGGTCCTACCCATTTCGACAAAGGGACATGTAAATCGACAAAGAATGTGTTTTGTTTTGTGTTGCCGACATCCGGGAATTTCGCTTAGTTTATTAGTTTGGTTATAGTTTTACTCTGTACCAGAGGTATCGATATTTTTTATATTGGACAAGGGTAGGTACTTTTTTACATCACTACTGCCCAGGGTTGGATGAGATATGAAAAAAATGTTTGAGCATTATCAACTCAAGCCCTACGACTTCGTGAAAGTGTCACATAAAGCCATAATGAGTCTAAGCCAAAATAGACCTCTTAGGTCGAGTGGAAGGATGGGTAAGCAATCATATTTAAGATGCTACGAAGATTAAAGACGCTATGGTACATTTATCAAGATTATCATTCAATACACTTTTATTATATTGTCACCACATTTTTGGTCAAACTTCTTTAATATTTTATAAAACCATTCTTCTTCTTCTCATTGCGCCGTCTCCTTTCGAAGGTTAACGATCTAAATGGCAATTGTAGTTTTGGAAACTGCTGCGCGAAAGATCTCTGCGGATGAGCGGTCGAACCATCTCCTCAGGTCTTTCAGCCACGAGTTCTGGCGTCTTCCTACTGATCTTTTACCCTGTACTTTTCCTTTTAGTATAACTTGAAGTAATTCGTATCTTTCGCCTCTCAACACATGACCCAAGTATTGCATTTTCCTCTCTATGATTATTCTTAGTAATTCTTTTTGTTTACACATGCGACGATGTACCTCAATATTAGTAACCTCTTTGTACCCATGGAATCCTCAACATTCGTCTGTATATATACATCTCAAAGGCATATATTATTTTTTCTATTTCATTGTCCATTGTCCAACTTTCACAGCCATACAGTAAGACAGAAAAAACGTAACATCTGATCATTCGGATTCTAAGCTGTAGACTAAGGTCTGATCTTGTAAAAAATGTTTTCATGCTCATGAATGTTTTCCTTGCTTGTTCGATTCTTGATAGGATTTCTTTTTTTGGATTACACTGACTATTGATATTTGTTCCCAAATATTTTATGGAATTTACCCGTTCTATTATTTGACCCTTGGCATACAAGTGTACGTTTATTGGTGTCTTTGAAAATACCAAAGTTTTAGTTTTGGAAATGTTTAGATTGAGAAACGTTTAGATGTTTATATGAAACCATTGTATTTATTTTAAATTATAATAAAAACTCTATAAATTAAGCTATATAAATATTGTCTGTACACTTCTTCAGAGCATTTTAACTTCGTAGCATTAACAATTTTTATTCATCTTATCTATTTTTACTATTAACTATTCAAGCACTATATTTGATTATATTTTTAATTGGGGTTTCCAACATACATACAACTTGTACAATTTTGCTTTGTTATATTGAAATATAATAATTTTCCAACTTTGCGAACTTGTCATAGTGCTTTAGGTAATTAGTTTAAGTTTATTTGAAAATATAGACGTCAACTTAGTACAACTTTAGAATAACTGAAAACTCCTGAATAACTGCTTTGACAACATTTGATATTAGCTACTTTACGGTAACAAAATTCTACGAAATTAATAAAACAAATGAATATATTGCTGCGCTTAGTTTATATAGTTCAAATTAAAACCTGTTCTTAGTAAAACTAATTTTTCAGCGGTTTATAATCAAGCAATACAAAATATTGTTACATAAATTAGTGTATTTAAACAACCAAGTTTGTCATACAAAAAATAACTATGAGTACATTTTTATACAAATTAATTTAATACAACCAATAATTTAAATCAACGCATTTAATAATCCTGTTTCTGGTTTTTCGACAATTTCGATAAGTCGAAGTAATTAGTCTATACAGGACCGGCTCGACGAACTTCTATCAAATAGAAAAAAAATTAAAAATAGAAGAGTTTAAAAATATTAGCATACCTACTACCTCATCACCATCGGCATATTTCAATGCAGTAAGTAACTTCGGTTTTTGTTAAAAGAACAAGCTGTTATCCTGACAACTATCCAAGTTATTAAAATACAAAAATACATAGTATCCATAGGATCTCTAGTGATATCGTTAAACAGGGTTAAATTTAATCCGGGAAATAACTATTGAGGTACATAAACTCTCCAAATGATATAAAACGCCAATTTAGTGCATTTTGCATTTTAATAGATGGCGACACTGGGCAACAGCAATTTCAGTTGATTTGCCACGTTTCAAAGAGCTGAATAACTTTTTGTAACAGGGTAAGAAAAACTCAATTAAATAAATATATAATTAGTCATAATATAGCTTAGGGTATATATTTAACATGAATACTTGGCAAATTTATCATAGTATGCCAGTAATTTGATTTGAATATGGTTTTGTAAAAACCTAACCCCAATAATTCTGTTTCTATTGACCCCCAGTTTCTAATCACATGCCGTTTCTTTTTACCCACTGTTGTGTTTACACTCACCCAGTTTCTTTTTTTCTCCAGTATTTTTTATTTTGCTTTTAGTTTAACCATTCCACGAGACTATGTACATCCAAGGTCCAAGTTTTACAAAAAAAACCAATCATGAAGCACTTAAAAGGGCCTTAAACGACATAAAAAATGGAATGTCCTATAGGGAAGCAAGCTAGGTACATGAAATTAACTATTCAGTGCTCTATAGCCACCACAAAAACCCTAAGTTTAAAACTCGAGGAGGACAAACTACACTAACAAAGTTGAAAGAGGAAGTTGTACTGAAACAATTGATAACCTGTGCTGATTGGTGCTATTTCTTAGATAAATACGATTTTAGAGTAATGGTAAAAACATACCTAGATAGTCGGGGTAAATATGTACCCAAGTTAAACAACAACTTACCGGGAAAAGATTTTGTACATGGGGATGTCAAAACATTAAACGATCACGAGCACCGGTTTTACCCGAGACTTTAAATGTATATTTTGATCACCTGGGTACAGAACTAGAAGGTATACCGCCGTCTAATATTATAAACTTCGATGAGACGAATTTATCTAACGATCCCGGGAGGAAACGAATAATTACAAAACGAGGATGCGGTTACCCCGAACGAGTGTGCAACTCTTCCAAAAGCTGCACGTCAGTCATGTTTGCGGCAACTGCTGATGTCAAGGTGCTAGCTCCGTACATCGTGTATAAAGCTCAAAACATGAACGAATCATAGACCGTTGGTGGGTTAAAATGTGCTAGGTACAATCGTAGCCCTAGCGGCTGGTTTGATGCTATAAGCTTCGGTGATTTGGTCACCAAACTAGCAATTTCAGTACTTACGAACTTGCCAGGAAAAAAAATTCTAGTCGGTGACAACCTCTCAAGTCATTTTAGTCCCAAAATTGTACCCGAGTCCTTAGAACATAATATCTTATTCATCAAATGACTCATGAGTCAAATTCTACACATATGACCCAGCCCCTTCACGAGCCTTTCAAAGAAGCATGGCGAAAAATTCTTGAAAAGTGAAAACTGGCTGAAGGAAGAAGGGCAGCTACCATACGCAAAGATCGCTTTTCTTATTTTATTAGAAAACTGATGGACAGCATCAGACCCAATCAAGAAAAAAATATTAAGTCTGGTTTTAGAAAATGTGGGATCTACCCGTGATCATGTCCTAAACCGACTCCCTAGTGCCAACACTGTACATGTTCAAGAAGTAGAACATGTTAGTAATGTAGTGGTTAATATGCTGAAATCCAAGAGATATTCTAATACTCATACACAACGACGAAAGAGAAAGGAGGTTGCCGTAGTAGCTGGTAAAAATGTAACTGGAGCAGACTTTAGAAAAGAAGAAAGTGAAGACGAACAGCTTGATTCAGATGGGCAGAATGACAAAAATATAGAAGAGAATGAATCGAGTGAATATGACGAGAAGATGAATATTCCTTTAACCGGATTGTTTAAAATCAAAAACGTGGACAGAGAAGTGTTCCTGTACCCAGTGTTTCCTACAAAGGTAGAATTTTTAAACTTTTCACGAAGAATCTGCTGCGAGAATTTCCGCAGCAGATCTAGATTTAAGTTAAAACTTTTTTTTATTTGTTCCTACGCATTGAATTTTTTGTTCCTATAGTTATATATAACAGTACAAAAGTTATGCTGTGAGAATTAATGAAACGCAACAGGGTCTTTTGTGTTCCCTAAAATAAGAGAGTTTGATATTTTTTTGTTACTTCTGTTACTGTTACTGTATTTTAGTTTATTGGCTTTATTGGAGATTTTATGTAATATGTTTATGGGATATTACTAAATATTTTATGAAATAACTGCAGGTGTTAGTAAGATCTACTCACGTGCTTTGTAGCCGACAACAGGACCTGCCCGTATAAGCTGCAGACAACACATTTATTTAGAAGCAAGCAGCCCATCGATGCTCAAATAAGTATTATTTAAATTTGTGTACTGTAAAGCATTAGGCAGGGTTGTTTTCGCTATTTAAATATGTTTTATGTGTTAAATAAACATGATTAGTTAAATATCTGTTTTATTTGCTACCAGCTAAGTGTTCATTGCTTAATTCATAGTTTAAGACAAGACGAATTCACACTTGAGAGACTGAGCTAGGCGAAGTATAGACGATAAGCTTCCGTGGTTGATTGAGGTATTATTATTATAATAGTATTTCAATTCTCTTTGGTAGTCTTGTCGTTACAAAAGTTTTTATTTATTAATTAATTAGTCTTTATTGGGCCCTAAATGTTTAATACTTCTAAATAAATATTTTTTCTACAAAAGTTTTCTTGCATTTCATTATTTTGTTCAAATCCTTCAGGTAGATCGCACCCTCGAGGTAGGCCGCATACTATTAAGTAAGTAGCACCTCTTTTTAATCTAGACAATTTAACTTTAATAAAAAATCAAGAAAGAATATAAGAAATATATCGGTAAATATGAATAGTACATTCAAGAACAGTGGTGGGCCCAACGGACCCGAGTTTCCCGGTTACGTAGGCAAAATGTGTTGCCCGGATAAGGGTTAATAAGCCTCATTCTAAGATCCATTAATATAACGTAGATTTTAATAGATTGTAAAAACCTTCTAGTAACCAAAAAAATAGAAATACAATATAAACTAATAATTTTGAAGATGTAAGAGAAATTGTGCAGTCACTCACTATTCATATATTTTGAATTTATTAGTACGTAAAAGCAAACGTAATAACTCTTATTAATATTTATGGGTCACATAAAATTAACAGACTTACTTTTGAATTGTACAAAAAATAGCACTGTAAAATAAAAATAAAATAAAAATAATTTTAATAATATCTTCCTGTAAATTAACTTATTATTTTCTAAACTAAGCGAAATCAAAATCGGCATGGCAATCATTATCGCTTACACTTTTACTGAAGGGAGATTTGTAAAGAATCCACAATAGCTACTAGGGATAATTTGAGAGTTACGCATATTCATCAAATCGTCTTTTTTGGCGTTAGGAATAGAAACGTTTCTTTGGGACAATGGTTCAACTGATCTGTTAAATGTTGCCGCCTCGTACTTTTTGTTACCAATAGAACATAATCATTACTAGGCATATATTTATAGTACAATTTATTGGGATCATCAGGTTTCACAAAAACTTCTTTTATCTTGCTCCATTGTTGTTTTTGATCCAATTTCCTTGCAAAAACAATTTAAAATTTAAGAAGTTGGTGTGTTGCATTTCTTTCACTATATAAAGTTTACCATATTGTTTAGCATAACATACCAAACAGTACTACTCATGTGGAGTGTAAATAAGTTTGTTTTATCAGATCTTTATATTAAAGCGTGAACGCTATCACCCTCATTCTGAGTGTGTCCAACTTCTAAAAAGCAGTGTCGAATAGATACTTTGAAAGTGGATGCGGCATACAAATATATGGCATAAACTATGCGATTGTGGTTTTGGCCCACACAATTATCGGATAAAAATTTATTTGTGCCTAGGTCCTTTTGAAATAAATTTCATTATCCAATTTCCATTTCTATCCAAATAAAGACCATCACTTTCATTTCGTGTATAATGAGATTCTACGGGTTAAATGGACTTGATGTGATCACAACACAACACAACGTCAAGAGTATTATCATCCTACGATGATTGTGATGGCGTCCTCGCTGGTAAATTTGTATCAAACCACTAGTAACGTCTAGTTTTTCCAAGGCAGTTCACTTTTAGAGAAAGTATTTAAAAACGTCTTTTTACAAACAGATATAAATTCGTCCTTATCACCTCTCTTCACTTTCAGTCTATAAATAAGAGTAAAGTTGCACTTTGATACTGATATCCTTTCATCGGTTCTAATTTTTGAAGTACATTTTTGTCTACAACTTTCTGAACACATCGGTTTTAATAATTTCGCAAATGTGGTTGTACCATCACGACTTTTATATATGATGTATCCGTACATATTTTTAGTCTTTTTTTTGTTTTATTAATCCAAGATGCAACATGTCGAAGTCTAATAGTACCTACATCCTTTCGAGAAACTTTTGTGAATTTTCTAGAATATTTCGGAGTTGATTCGGAAAATTCCATCCACTCTGTGGATGGAATGTGTGTGTTATCTTTATGTGACTGGTACTTTATTAATTATTCTAAAAATAATTCAATGTTAAATTATCATTGTCTACCTATAAATAATATTTTTATTATTTTTTATTTATAAATATTTACCAGAAAACGGGGAAGGAGGAACATTACTGAAATCTTCATAAATTGTATCTGACAAAATATCCATAATTTGTTCTATTGCATTCATGTCTACATCTGATATCAGATGTGATTCTGGAAAAAGAAAATGAAATTAGGCACGATACACACACACACAACGGTATGCTAAATAGAGAACCGTAATTCGGTTCGACGCGCGCATTACGTCACGTGCGAGAAACTCTGTGAGATTTGCCATTCAAATCCATTAATAAATGTGTTGTTTAGATCTTTGTTTACGACTTTCTAGTATCATTATAAAGTAAATATTATATTTGTAATATATTTCATTGTGTTATTTTGATAGTGTTGTGGTGGAAATATTTTACAATGCCGAGTTGTGCCGTAGCTTTATGGGACAAATTTCATTGTTGTTTCCACAACAAGTGATATGGAATTAAAAAATATTTCATCGTGGAATCAACTTTAAGTTGGACATAACAAAAATTGTTACTTTGTTTATCCATCTAATGACATGTTAAAAGTTTTTGTTTTTGCTGATGTGCCCCATCTAATTAAACTTGCAAGGAATCATTTAATATACCAAGGATTCGTCATTGACAACAAAAAGATAAATATTGATTACTTGGAAACTCTTCTTAATATATCGACATCTTAGTTAACATATGTATGACCATAAATTAACCCAGCAACATTTGAATATTAAAGGATCCATGCGTCAACGTGTACGCCTAGCAATGCAAGTTTTATCTAACTCCGTAGCAAAAGCTTTTGGAAAGAAGCCTCCAATATCGTCCAACTGTTTAATGATTAGTTTGATTTATTTAATTCCCGATCTAAATTTACCCACAATTGCACTGGAAAGAATGCTTTTGGTACAGATATTCAAACTCAAAAAAATCTACAGAATGAAATGATGATAATCATGCAAAGAATGAGAGTAGGCAGTCACAAAGAATTTATTTCTTTTTCAAAAAGGAATTTGGCTGCCAAGTCAATTATTATCAGAAATGTTTGATTATCTAAAACAAAATATGAGTTGGAGTATTTACTAATTTCCAGGCTAAATCAAAATGTCCTCTAAAATTGTTTTTCATATATGAGGGATGGGAGGCAGTAATGACCACCCTTCGCCTCTGGACTTTAAATACCGACTTCGATCGTATATTTTGGGAAAATATTCGTCAGCCATATTTACAGAAAAACGAGCTACCATAACATCTAGCGAGGCTTGTTTGTTGGACATATTCGAGGAATCTCAAAGTTTAAGTAATAAATTAAATGTCGAAACAGCAGAAATATGTTTAACTTATAAAATTTTAGCGAACCTAACCAAATTTGAAGAACCAGTGAATGATGAAGAAATTCTTATACAAGAAATTATAACACCTTCTTTTGTTCAATCATATTATGTCCAAAATTTTGAAATAAAAGAAACAGTAAGCCAGGAATCACTAAAATAAATAGCATGTTTCGTGGCATATAAATATAAAAACAAGTGCTTTCTAGAAACTTCTACATATATAGAGACAAAAAATACACATGATTGAGTAGATGCTCTTTCTCGAGGTTCTTTCGTGCAACCCAATCATGAGTTATGGGAAGTAGCATTAAAACTCGAGTCTCAGTTTCACAAAATGTATGGCAATTCTTTATCTTCTTAAATGTTAAAGAGTTAAACATTTTTCTCAAATTAGCTGAAAACACGATGGCCGAAATACAAAATATCACTGTTCCTTATGAGGTTGTTCTGTGTTTTGTCAGAACTAGAACTTATATAAGACTGGGTGCTCTGAATAAGAAAATAAGTTTCAAAAATGCTCAAAGAAACTTGGAGAACTCAAAGAAACTTTTGTATTAGTATTTAGTATTACATATTGTTATTTTTATAAAGCACTAAAGGCAGTCCTAGTATAATACAAAAAATGTATGAATATTATGTAAGAATATACATTAGTAAAAAAACGATAATTTTTATATTAATATCAGCATTTGTCATTTGAATATATAATTTATTAACTTATCGCTATTGAACAATTCCGTAAAAATAGCTACTAATATTTGTAAAATTCGTTTTATGTACATACTACCCAAAAATTAGCTATTATAATTTTAAATAACTGAAAGTTCTGCTTGCAACTACGTTAACACCATTAGAAGCAGTAGTTTTACCTAGCACGTGACGTCGCGCAAAGTGACAAAAATGTTTATATGCGCATTGGCATGCCGTGTGTAAGTGGATCGTAAAATTAGGTAAATTTAAAAATTTTTTGACACGTATAATTTTGTAACTTAAATAACTAAACGAAGTAATCTATGGCAAGAAGTAGATAAGATAAAAAACAATATGAAACGCCATTGTAAAACATCGTATCATATACATAGGACATAATAATAACGCAAACAACGTAAAGTATAATAATATAAATTTTTTGTCGGTACACATAAAAATTATTACTTTTATATTAGAATACTTATTTTACTACAAAATATCAATACACAATAATACATACCTTCATTTCTTTCAGTTTCTTTAATCAAAGGCCTTAACTATAATATTGCTTCCATAATTTAAATTTTGAACGGTCTCTTTTTTTCACATTGCATCACTTTGTTTTTCTTTTGTTATGAGATTAATAATTTTATGTGCTTGAGACGACATGTCTTGTATTAACTTGTATTACTATTAATAAACTTACGAATTAATGTAAAAATAACAAGAATACTGACATTAATTTACCCCTCGAGGAGCTTGTCTCTTCACCAGGTACTCTGTCGTTATTAATAGTTACGCGAAGACTCACATGCCCCGAGCGCCCTTCACCAACCGTATAATATCCGTAGTAGAACATGCGATTGTATCTCTTTTTCTTTGTCAACCATTTTCCATCCACTCCTGAATGTAGGTCTCTCCCAATTGCTTCCATCTTTCTCTATCTTGCGCCAATCTAATCCACTGTTTGCATGCCACTGTTCTTATGTCATCTACCCATCTTTTTTGAGGTCTTTCCATGCTTCTTGTTGTCGTCCTTGGTCTCCATTCTAGAATTCTCCGTGTCCACCTGTTGTCATTATATCGGGCTACGTGACCTGTCCAGCACCATTTCATTTTTGCAATTTCTTCCACAATATCCCTAATCTTCGTTCTACGTCTTATCTCGGTGTTTCTAATCTTGTCTCTTAGTGATATTCCAAGCATGATTCGTTCCATTGCTCTTTGCGTTGTTTCTAATTTTTTAGCAGATTTTTTGGTTCTACTGTCTCCAAGCCGTAAGTACAAACTGGTAGTATGCATGTGTTATACACCTTTTTCTTTAAGTTTACAGGAATGGAGGTGTTTTTCAAGATATATGCTAATTTGCCGAAAGCGCCCCATGCCAGTTGTGTTCTTCTTTTAATTTCAGCATCTTGATTTGGTTTTCCTAGTGTGATATCATGACCTAGATATACATATTGTTTAACATTTTCTATGGTATGATTTTGTATTGTTATATTTGTCTTTTCTCGGCTCAGTATTTTTGTTTTGCTGTAGTTCATTTTTAAGCCTACCGCTCCTGAAACTGCATTTAATTGTTGTAACATATCATTTAGTTCTTGGATATTATCGGCTATTAAAACTATGTCATCTGCGAATCGCAAGTGGTTTAAGGATAATCCGTCGACGTTGATACCCTTATCGTTCCATTCTAGTTTCTTAAAAATATCTTCTAGAGCAAGGGTAAATAGTTTGGGAGAGATGGTGTCTCCTTGTCTTACTCCCCGTTGTAGTCTTATGAGATTAATTTTTGTGTTTTCGTCCAGCTTTATCTGCATGGTGGCATTTTCATAGATGTTTTTATTTATGTTAGTGTATCTTGAATCTATACGTGCATTTTCTAGAGATTCAAGCACTGCCCATAATTCGATGGAATCGAATGCTTTATGGAAATCGACGAACGCCATATGAATTAGAACATTATACTCGGTCCATTTTTCTATCAGTGTTCTTACGGTGTGCAAGTGGTCTATGGTACTAAAATGTTTTCTGAATCCAGCCTGCTCGATAGGTTGATAGAAATCGAGTTTATGTGTTAGGCGGTTGGTTATAATTTTAGTTAGTAATTTATACAGATGTGAGAGCAAGGATATTGGTCGGTAGTTCTCGATGTTTGCTTTGTCTCCTTTTTTGAATAGTAAAATGACTTGGGAGTTGTACCATTCTTGAGGAATCTTTCCTTCATCAATTACTTTATTATATAAAATATTTAATACCTGTTCTATTTTTCTTCCACCGATTTTCAACATTTCGACTGTATTTTTATTCTCTCTCGGACATTTATTCGTTTTTAGTTGATTTAGGGCCATTCTTATTTAGTAGTCGGTTATGTCCAGTATTTCTTCTGAGCCGGTATTAATTATTGTTCGTTCAGTACGTCGTTGTTGTGGTTGGGTATTTGCCGAGTATAATTTAGTGTAGAATTTTTCAATGGCCTCGCTTGTTTCCTTTCTGTCTCGGACGGTGACGTTTTTCTCATTTTATATTTCTATGATTTTTCTTGTGCCGTTTGAGTTTTTTGCTGTGAGTACTTTCATATTGCAGTTATGTTGTATTATATTTGTATTTATATTTATGCGATTGTATACTTGGACAAAAGTAAACATACGACATTTTACGTTCTAATTCTGGAGGCTTTCTAGTAGAAATATTGATATTTTAGGTATTGCAGACATTAATTTACATGTTTAGAAGTATGAAAATGAAAAAAGTGAAAAACCGAAATTTGTTGGTTACGATACTTTACGTAGGAAGTGTCAATTTAGATTTTAGCAAATTAAGCATAAGTTGATGTGGACAAAAAAGCATTTTGCACACTTTTCTAATATTTTTGTTTATGTGACAATTAATTTTTTATTTATTTTTTGTCCAGAATTATCACTTTAAAGTATGAAAACTATGTCTGAAAAATAATTCAATAAATAAAAATCACTTTAATACTAATGTGTTTATTATATTATTCAGTACAATTTATAACTAACAACGAGATAGTTTAACCAGATATACAATTTTAAAAGTGGAAGTAAGCAAGCAATTTAATTAAACCCAGCCTGCGAGACGTGCCCACCCCTAAGAATTACGTTCATGTATAACAATTCATTGGAGCGAGGTGTATTAACTCGAGTTAAAACAGGAGTCACTCCACCGCGTTCCAATGCTCCAGACCATCTCGTTCCTCCTATAGCACTCTGATGCGCAATAGGGCACAACTATCAGCCAAATGTTCTTCATGTGGGAGTCCTGGGTAATAGAACTCCAACATGGTTTTCTAACCGAATCAGATTCAGGACAGCGTTTTTCGCTTTATTCCTGTTTTCCTTGAATGACTTTTCCTCCGCGAAACTAAAATTGCTTACTTGGGCTTCAAATCTCTGCTCTGGGCTAGGCTCAGTTCAGAGACTTGGTGCTCAAGGGGTTAGACTCTTGCTTGGGTTTTTAAGGATGTTAATAATTAAGATTGTTAATATTTTTTTAATTTTAGGCGTAAACTCGGCGACGAGAGGACATTTTAAAGTACCACGGGAACTATCGCCGGGAGAATGAAGAACGAATCCTGCACTAAGGTCAGTCAGGCGGCGTCCTCGACTGAGATGTCTTTTGAAGTCTATAAAGACGAAAAAAAAAGGTTGGGGTACTAAAAGGAAAGTGGTTGACAATTGACAGATATTTATATCGATAAAATATGACCCTTTTAGAATAAAAATCAACCTATTTTAGCATTTTCACAAAATCTAATGACTATTTCTGATGTCAGGGTAGAACCTTTTGAGTGGCCAACCCTGTATATTTTAATGGTATCTACAAGATTTAAAAATCCGTACATACAGCTTTTAAATTTTTTTTAGTTATTTGTGACGAACAATTTTAATTAAAACAAAATTAAACTTAAATTTTCCTCGTGCTTGGAGAATTAAACAGACTCCAAATTGTACGTAATACTATTCAATTCATCCCGCAGGATACTATAAAAATAAGAAAAATCAACAAATGAGGCGAAACGTAGTCGGATAATTAGAAGTAAATTCATTTTGTTTGGAAGGAAGGAACACATTAAGTTATCTGGAATTGCTTCCTCTATAGGAGAAAGACAGTCAAGAGGAAAATAGTCCGATATAGCTAACTTATTTAATTAGAATTTCCTACAGGGTTTCGATTATGTGGTTGGGAATCAAGGCGTATTAATTAAAAAGAGCCTGATAATATCTTTGCAGAATTTCAGACGAGCAACTGTCACGTTTTCTGTTTAATATTAAAGTGTCTATATGGAAATCTGAACTATAATACAAAATATTTAAAAACAGATATATATATATATATATATATATATATATATATATATATATATATATATATATATATATATATATATTGTTATGCTATTTAAATTGTATTATATTGCTTATTTAGAAAAATTCCTGTCTATATTTATTAAATGATCTAATCTCCAATTAATCACAATAAATCAGCATTAATTAATTACAATCTCAGGCTATTTAACTTGTACTATTTACCTTTAATCGTGGATTCAAAATATTTTCCATTTGGCATCCTAATGGGGATAGGTAATATGACCTGAATAAAATACATAGAATTTCAACTGAACTATATGTGAGATGTCCTTTATTTTAATGAAATTTTATATAACAATCAATCCTATAATATTTGCAATATACTAACTTTAAATATGTGAGAAGTTGTTTTCTATCATGGACCCAAATGTTATTTTACATTGATTTTTAATATGTGTTATAACTAAGCTCTTTTTATAATTCTTTTTTTTTTTTAAATGATCGCAAAATTAACTGTCTCTATTATTTATTCAATTTATTTAATTAATAAATGAAAACCACACTCCTGCTCTAATGAAAATTGACTGACCTTTCTTTCTCTGCCGTTGCAATTCTATGGCCACGCCACAAAAAAAATCCTTTCTCTGCTTCTGCTTCTATTGTGGTCCAGATGACGTACACCTTTCTCCTATCTGTCCTTGTATCTGCAACCCAACAACTCGTGTTAGTCTATGCAGCCTCCTTTTGAGCCAATCTCCGCGCCTGTTTATAACTCCAAATGTTTCCGGCTTCGTCTGATATTAATATTCTTATACCCTTTGGTTTTTCTATCTCTCTGTACCCCGTTCCTCACACTGGTCAGCTTTTACACAGCAAATAAACACACCCGGTAAATTACGTCTTCGGGACTTCAAACAAACACAAATCACAAAGCTCCTTCCTTCTTGGACGACGAAAACTGACTCACGAACTTTTTTTCTCTCTCCTATCTCATAGCCAAAACCACCACCTCCTTGCATTCAAAAATTGACCAATAAACATCATCCACCTCTGTGACGTATATCGTTACCAACCAACTCTCTCTATAAAACGTCATTCGGGTAATTCCAGAAAACAACATTCTTTAATTATTCTAACTAAATCTATCTGCTTTACAAATATTTCTTACTAATAGCTACAAACGATACCTGTTTCTCAATTCAATGTCTTTTGTTAATAAACTTTTACCGATATAATCTTTCGGGGAGAAAAACCACCGCAAATCCCGGTCTATTGTTTAAACACTTTCTATATACACTTTTATTCCGGGTAAATCCATTCCACAATAACCGACTTATTTAAATTTCTTATCGATAATATTTGAAAGTCTTGTCTCTGAGGCCTAATGAACAATTCTTCAAACAACTTAAAATTAGAGACCGACCGATTAATCGGCTTCGGCATCGGCTTCGGCCACCTTCGGCCAATATTTAAACCTTCGGCTAAAATTCGGCTTCGGCCAAAACAAAGCCGAAGGTTTCGCCGAAGGTGGAGTAATAAAATGCTCTGTCAGTATACTATACGATAGAAATGAAATAATCTCTGAACAATATGCTTCGGCGAGTCTTTGATAATTTAAATAGTATTTAAATCCTATTTTATACCCTTAACTAAAACGTTTTACAAACTTTCAGGTCAGGTAGTAGTAGGAATAAATTTTAACAATAGGCCAAGATGTCTCAAAGATCATCATTTGAATATTTCTCACGTAGTAAAATTCTGATAATAATAATTTTATTGTATTTGTTAAAACTCACGATTACTGGTGTTTTGACTAGATACCTATAAATGGCAAAACATCGACCATCGACTATGAATGTTTCGACTTTAATGTTTTTTAATGTTATTTATTTTTATTATCGCTTCTATTACCAAATAATGTATAAATGTTTGACTTTTTTATCTCATAATTTCATATTTTTGTTTATCACATATTAGGTATCACGTATTAGGAACTGCTTCGAATAATTATGCAAGGGAAAATAGCAGAAAAAAGGTCCATAGGAAGAAGACGAAACTCCTGGCTAAAGAATTTACGGGAATGGTATAGCTGTAGCAGCAACGAATTGTTTCGGTCAGCAGTTTCGAAAATACGTATAGCCCTGATGATCGCCAACCTTCGGAACGAAGATGGCACTTGAAGAAGAAGATTAGGAAATAAAAATATAATGCACATTATTTAAATTATTAACATAATATAACAGGTATATTTTTAGTCACCTTCGGCTTCGGCTTCGGCTTCGGCCGAAGGTATCCTACAGGCCGAACTTCGGCATCGGCTTCGGCTTCGGCCAAAAAAATCACATTCAGTCGGTCTCTACTTAAAATACATATTTTGTCTTATACAGGATGTTTGAAAATTTATATGCCCGTGTCTTTATGAAATATCAATAATTTTAATTTTTATTTAAGTAATAAAATTTGTATATCGGTTTTTTATTGCTTATGGACATTCAAAAGTACAACAATATATATATATATATATATATATATATATATATATATATATATATATATATATATATATAATATATATATATATATATTACACAGAAAATGTAAGGAATGTGCAACATACCTTTCAATTCGCAGTACCTATGTCAACATCTACGAGGATAATTTTAAATGTACAATTTAAATTCTAAATACAATAAAGTAAGTCCATAGTAGCAAAAAGATGTCTTCATTTTTCATGTTAGTAGATCTGTAATTATTATTAATGTAGATGTTTTTCTATTGTTTTTATTACTGTGTTAATGCTGGTATTGGTCTAGGTGCACTAGCGACATTTGTAGTAATCCAGTCTACCAAGGAAAAATATCTGCGAGTGACATTACACCAATATGGTGGATGGGAGGAGCATATACGGGTGGTAGCCCAGAAGGCAGCGAAGGGTGCGGCTGCGATGGGAAGGCTGATGCCTAACATTGGAGGGCCAAATTAGAAAGAAGGAGGGCCTAACACGGTATTCTGCAGTCAATCATCCTTTACGCGGCACCAGTCTGGAGTAAGGCGACAGAGATACCGACCTACAAAGGGCTCGTGATACAAGTAGACAGAACAAGTCTGTTGTGAGTTAGTAGCATACGCCTACAAGACTGTATCTGAAGCGGCCTTGTGGACTATCACGAGTTGTGTTCCTCTGCATGTATTAGCAATAGAAAGGAGACATCTTTATGAAAGAGAAAAATATTTGACAGCAGCCATAAAAGAAGAAGAAAGAGAAAGATGGCAAGACGAGTGGAACAACATGAAAGATGTTGCTCAGTGGAACAAGATGCTAATCCCGAGCCTGGGGGGACTGTGGTCACAGACGACTGGATGATTTGCTGGCGCAAGTGCCGACAGGACAAGGGTATTTTAGGACATATCTTTATAGATTCAGAAAAACATGTACGGATACATGCCTATAATGGTATTATTCTGACCCTGTTACTCACACAATGCTGGAATCTAATAGATGGATAGTGGAGGAGAAACAAAATGTATAGAGAAATAGGTATGAACCCTGTTACTGTGTGACAGATGATTTGAAGAATACAGGAATTAAGGAGGGATGGAATATTGTACTTAATTACATTCGAACAATAATTAAAAAGAAAGAAGAAGAATAGCAACACCAGACGGACCAACGACAGTGATAAGATATAGATAACAGAAGGTAGTGCTCCGAAAGTGTTGTCAGCCTTACAGTGGCCATCCAACCTAGTACTGTTTTTAGAAATTTTCGCCCTCAGAGAAAAAAAAAAGTCTACCAAGGTAAAAATGAGGCATTGCCATCTATTTCTTTCAAGACGCATCGATTTTTATAAAAATTTGAAAATAAGGTATATTTGATATGTACTTATTGTTTTAAGGGTGTGAACTACCCTTTTTCAAAAAACCAATAAAAATTTTGTAAGGTATCCTTCAAGGATATAAAAGTTTAAAATTTTTATAATCTTTTATTTTTGAACGGCTGTCGTTTAAAGGACTCTACCACAGCACCATTCACATGCTAATAATAATTTTATGTTCTATATCTAGTAATTTTTACGTATCTCCGACAGTTTTCAATTCTTTTGACAGAAAAGACTTAAGTTTTTACAAATTTCAAAAATAGTTTTTCTCATATCATCATAATTGTTTTCATGATCAAGAATTTTAAATCGTCTAAACTGCTGGATGCATCTGCTGATAGACAAATATAGTAAATCATACATGAATAATTACCCTTTGACTACAATTAGGGTAGTAATACCAAAGATGTCATTTTGGTTTTACTATATTTTCATCATAACTCTCTTGATTCTAAGCCTAGAGGGTTTAGTCACATCTCATTTTAAAGCCTTTTTAACGATATCAAAAAAATATTAAATGCATTGTCCCCGTAAATTTGACTATTTTCTGCATATTCAATGCTGAATATTTTAAATAATTTGTTCGAATAACAATTTCAACCTTTAATAGGACATACTAGGGTGGCCAGAGAAGTACTTAGCCCAAACCGAAAAACGAAAATTTTGGAAAAGTGTAAATTTATTTCTAAACATAATCTCCTTTTGCTCGAAACTCGAAACACTTGACCCAGCGATTCTCCAACTTCTTTCATCATCATCATTGGTGCTACAGCCCTATAAAAGAGCCTCGACCTCCCCAAGTCTATTACGCCAGTCATTTCTATCCATTGCCAACTGTTGCCAGTTTGCTGCGCCTATTTGTCTACCATCCTCATCTACAACATCCCTCCATCTGAGTTTTGGTCTACCCCTATTTCTACTTCCCACAGGTTGTGACATAAGGATTCTTTTAGGAGGGTTGTTCTGCTGTGATCTTGCCAGATATCCTGCCCATCTTAGTCTTCCTATTTTTATAAAGGATACTACGTCTTTACCACCAAATATATGTTTTTATCTGTGATATATCTCGTAGTTGTACCTCCTTCTCCAAACACCATTTTCACAGATGCCACCAAATATTCTTCTCAGAATCCTTCGTTCAAATATAAGCAGGAGATTTTCATCTGCCTTGGAAATGTCTCCGACCCATATGTCAACACTGGTTGTATAAGGGTTTTGTATATGGTTATTTTTGTTTTTGGCTTAAGTTTCATGACATTCTCCTTGGTGATCAGGGAGCCTAAGTATGTGAATTTGTCCACCACTTCAAAGGTAGAATTATCAACCGTGAATTGGTGGCTGATGTTTCTGGCTCTATTGTTGGGTGTTGATGCCTTTATCTTAGTTTTATTTTCATTTACTTGCAGGCCCATATTTTTTGAGGCGTTTGACAAGGTGGTATACATTTGACGTGACAACATCATCTGCATATGCCAAAATTTGGGATGATTTATTAAAAATGTTTCCTCTGCTGTCTATTTGGGCATCCCTGTCGTAGCCTTAACCAATATTATTAGTTTATCGGGGATGTGGAATTCATCCATGGCTTCATACAATTTATTTCTTAGGACACTATCATAGGCCGATTTAAAATCTACGAAAAGATGGTATGTGTCGATATTGAATTCATTGGTTTTTTCCAGTATTTGCCTTAGCACAAAGATCTGGTCTGTTGTTGATCGACCAGGTCTAAAACCACTTTGATATTCGCCAAGAAGCTCCTCTGAATATTCACTCAGGCGACCATATAAAATACTCGAAAATATTTTGTATCCTGTATTAAGGAGGGTTATTCCCCTATAGTTTCTACATTTTAATTCATCGCCCTTTTTGTGTAGCGGGCAAACGATCCCAATACACCACTCTTCTGGGATTTGTTCCTCATTCCAGGCTCTCAGTATGATTTTATATATATGATTAGTCAGAGTAGCACCTCCACATTTAATAAGTTCTGCGGGTATACCATCACTTCCTGGAGATTTATTATTTTTTATGTGTTTTATCCCGTACTTCCTGAATTGATGGAGGCCCCAATGGTGTATTGTTGTTTGCTCCTGGGGGTGGTTGATTTGGATCTTCTACTTCGATAGTAAGCAGAACTCCAACTTCTTTAACCCGTGTAAAAAATACGTTTTCTCGAGGTTTTCAAAGTAGGCTTTTGTGACGATGACCTCCTCACTTGTTATACTCGACAAGCGGCAAAAAAGAAACCTAGAGAAAACGGTGAAAGAGGCAACAGTTTGTAGCCCAATTCGACAAATTTCGCCATGTCGAAGGCGGAAGTATAAGCCCGTGCGTTGTAATGGTAAAAGAGTTGCTTTTTCTTCGCCAAATGGGATCGTTTGGTGATTAAATCGGCCTAACAATTCAGCGTAGTAGGATTCAATGACTGTTTTTCTGTTCTTTGGGTAGTCGAATGTTGTTCTCCCTACTGCAGTACGTGGATGATGTTTTTGTGCTTTTTTATCCGTTTTTGACTACTTTTATCTACAGGTTATTATTTATAATAATATTGTTGTAAATTAAAATAATTTTAAAATATTTTTAAAATAATAAGTATTTTAATATTAATAATAATTTTAAAATTTAAATCCTTAAAATCAATTATCTAGCCCTACCCAGAGTTTAATGTAATTGGGGTCGTCTAGGATGTTTTCCTGCGAAAAGGTCTATAATTGTTGTATTCAAGTTAGTTCTACATTGAATGTTGAGTAACACAGAACCATTTAGTCTTTCCTGGTTTATCCTCGATTACAGATAGGTCGTTACACGTTTTGAAGTTAAAAATGATCATTCCGCGGTGCAAGTTGTCACTGGCAGGACACACAATATGGTGAGTAACTCATTTATATTTCAAAAAAAGATATTTCTTGTATGCAGCAAAGCTTCAATTGCGTTGTCTGCTTTCTTCTTCTGGTTCTTTCAAAATCAAACCACAGGTGTGGCTCTCCTCTAAGCTTTTTAATAGTTTGTAAGGTAGGTCCAATTCGTAAAAGGTAGCAGCTGGTATGATAATATCAATATTGCTTTTGGAATTTGAAACTGGAGTTTCATTACATGATTGTGTGTATCAGAAAGAAATCTTTTAAATAAGTCGCTAAAAGGTAATCTTTAGGAGAATTGGTAGAAATATTAATGCTATAGATTTGCCTAGATGCAACCCAGGCTTACTTCTACATCTGCAGAAAGAGCCAATGTGACAGACTTACCAACAAGAGAATTTTGCAAGTATTATTATCTCAACCGGTTTTAAGTTTTTAGTTTACATTCATTCATTTGGAAGCATTGACATAAAGTCGAGATTTGGGCTCTGTATTTGGATTGTTCTAAATATATTTTTTTTAATTAGAACCGAAATGGTGAACTCGAATTTTGAAATGAAGTTAAGCATGAGATGTTCGTTTGTACTGGGGAATTCAGCTTCCTTAAGAAATGACAAAATTACTGGATAGATATTCAAAAACTGTAACAATGCATCGTTTTTTCTAATCTAACTAGTTTCACAAAGAGTTTAAAGTTTATTTTTCCTGTATTAAAAACTACTACTACTAAGGATTTCCACAGTTTTCATTGTCTTCCTTCACTCAACCGTTTTCTCCAATTTTCCCTGTCATTCCAGTCTCCATCTCGCAGGGTTCTTTTCTCCATAGCCTCGTCGATTTCATCTCTGAATGACCTTCGGGGTCTTCCTCTCTTTCTTCTTCCAATCGGGCTCCATTCTGTGATTTTGTTTATCCAGCGTCCTCTGTCCGCTCTTCTGACGTGGCCGTACCAGGATAGTCTCTTCTCCTCTATATAGTCGATTATGTCTGATTGCACTCCCATTCTCCGCTTAATCTCTGCATTTTCAATTCTGTCTCTTTTTGTAAGTCTACAGCTTCTCCTCGGGAACTCCATTTCTACTGCTCTTATTCTACCTCTATTTTTCTTGTTTATTGTCCAGTTTTCGGACCCATATGTCAGGATACTTCTTGTCAGGGTGTTATATATTCTCTTTTTTGTCTTTATCGTAATGTTCTTATCCCACAACACTGAGTTTAGTTGTCTTATACAGTTTCTTGTTTATTTCAGTCTGTTGTTTATATCTTCTTCTGTTGTTCCCTGGTTCGATATTATGGTTCCTAAATACTTGAATTTATCTGTTCCATTTATTTGTCTTCCCTCGTCTATCTCTAGGTTTCTCATATCCTTGTTTTCTGTTGTTAGGTATTCGGGTTTCTCTAAGTTTATTTCCATTCCGTTGTTTTTATATTCTTCTTCTAGTTTTCTGAGCATAAAGCTGAGATCTTCTTCATCTTGTGCGATGACTACTTGATCGTCGGCAAAACTTAAGGTGTATAGGTATTCGTCTCTTACTGGTATGCCCATTCCTTCGCACTTTCTCCTCCATGGTTTGAGTGTCTTTTCCAAGAATATTTTAAACAGAGTAGGGGACGTAGCACAGCCTTGTAGAAGTCCTTTTGTCGTCTTAAATGGATTGTAGGCTTTATTTCCACATTTAATAGCTACTTTGTTTTCTTTGTATAGTGCTTTAACTGCTTTTATTAGTGTTTGTCGGATTCCGAGATCATTCATTGCTTCCCATAATTTGACTCTAGGTATTGAGTCATATGCTTTCTTTAGATCAACAAAGGCCAGATGGACCGGTCTACCTTTTGCCATTTTCTTCTCTATCAGTTGTTCTAATGTGTACGTATGATCTAGGCATGATTTTCCTACTGTGAACCCTGCTTGGTCTTCAATTTTTCCTATTATTTCAGTTTCAGTGTATTATTTTCAGTGTATTAAAAACACACGTCTTTTATTTTCACTCTCATAGTGTTTGACCTCTTGTTGGATTTCTTTACAAATTTTGCTCCTCCATATGTTGTGTCAAATGTTTGTCTAATACAATAAACAGAGCATGATTTCAAAATTAACAAATTCAAACAATCTGAGGTACAGTATGAAATGCTAGAGGGTATTGTTTTAAAATTCGTGCTTGCACTTTCCTGACATATTAGCTCTGCTGTCGTAACCTTGAGTATGAAGATTTAAAATATCTAGTCCTAAGTCTCTAAGTTCTTGAATAATACTACTTAATAATGCCATCCCACTTACACCCTGCACGGAAACTAATTTAAAAAAAAAAAGTCTTCTTTTAAACAGTACTTATCTTTAAGACGCCCTTGTCAACTTTACATCTAAAGTTACACAAGCTCTCAACGACGATTCTATCGCCATTGCAATGTTTATTAATGCACAAAACGCCATCGATCAAGTCTAACACGACGGCCTTATTCGGAGGCTAATTGACATCAGACTGCTTTTACAACTCACAAAAAATTGTATAATCCTATCTAAACAACACAACTGTAAGAGTAAACATATATGATCAATTATCAAATCCTTTCACTGCACGAGTTGGAGTCCTTCAAGGTGCAGTTCTAGTGCCCTTGTTGTATATATATTACAACAGTAACATTTTAAACCTAAGCATTCCAGGTACACAATTCTTTCTCTGCGCAGACAATACTGCACTCCCCACAACAACGAGGGGGTACATTCCGAAGAAAACTTTCAGGAGAGCACAATCTCTATTAAACAGTGTCAAAGAACGGTACAATAAATGGAAAGTCACACTTTACGCTGCAAAAATACAAACCATTGTGTTTCTCAGCCTATATTTACCACAAAGAATCATTGCTTGTGATCACGACCGATTCCCCCTGGAATTGATCAAAGAAAGACTCAATATCAACCCAACAGTTTCCTATTTGGAAGTTCTTTTTACAAGGGCACTCAACTGGAAACCTGATCAAAAGGCAACTTTAGGTAGGGTTACCTATATAATTAAACTGTTAATCTATTAAACTGTAGGGTTTTTTTTTTCAGGATTCTGCGAAGTTAGCAACACTACTGGTCAAGGTTTAACTGATTTCGTATTAATTTTTTTAAAGAAATCTCATATTAATATTGCCGATATGCGAGGCCAGGGTTATGACAATGGTGCAAATATGAAAGGAAAACACAAGAACCTTTTTCGTCCCTTGTGCGGCACACAGCCCTAATTTAGTCGTGAAAGATGCAGCAAAAAGTTTGCTTGAAGTGACCAATTTTTTCAGTATTATTCAGGAACTATATGCCTTTTTTGGCATCAACATATCGATGGAATATTATTTTAAAAGAAGTGCTTAGGCTAACGCTAAAACCGCTCTCTGATACCCGGTGGGAGAGTCCAATTGATGGCATAAAGACTCTTAGGTATGAGTTGGAAAAAGTTTATGGTGCACTGTTCGCCATTTATAATGATTCATCTATTTTAGAGATAATGACACAAGGAATACTGCAAGTTCCCTGATTAATAAAATAAAATCATTTTAAATTTATGTGTTCTTTAGTTGTTTGGTACATTGTAACAGGCATGAGATCCGACAATAGATTTATAAATTTGCTCAATGAAGCTAAAAATATTGCTCAAGAAATGGATGTAGAAATTTCATTTCCTGCAGTTCATACAGTTCATACGACCAAGAAGAAAAAATACTTTTTATAAATATGAACATAAAGATGGGCCAATTCAATCTCTAGAATTACACTTTAAAGTAAATTTGTATTTTAATATTCTTGATATTGACATCTCAATTAGACGAGAGATTTCAAGATTAAGAAACACATGTTAAATCTTTTGGTTTTTTAAATAACTTAAGTGTCTTTTTCAAAGAGGAAATAATGAAATATTGTACCAATTTAAAAACAAAACTAACTGATCCGGAAACAAAAACTTTAGATATAAATGCAATGGATCTTTACAATGAGATTACTAATACAAATAATTTGTCGGCCAAAGAAGGGTTAGCCTATTCCTAATTTATTTGTTGAGCTTAGAATATTTTTAACTATCCCAGTCACTGTAGCTCATTTTCAAAACTTAAATTAATAAAAAACTACCTAAGATCTACCATGAGCCAATCCAGGCTTACAAATTTAGCTAAAATAAGTATCGAGGAAGATATTTGTTTTAATTTAGATGTGACTGACCTAGTTAGGCAATTTGCACTTAAAAATGCAAGAAAAGTAGATTTTAGTATGTAGATGTATATACCTACCTAGTGTTGTATTTCTTTTTTCTTTATTTTACTTTATTTTCTTAAAATAACTATGTAGATTTTTATATTTTGGTTATACAAAATAATATTTATGTACACAATATGTTATGTAAGCTCATATTTATATTATAGGTATGTATCTATTCGTTGACTTAATAAATATATATTTATGATTTAAATGTTCAAAATTGTGTTTTTATTAATTTCCTAATTCGCGATATTTTCTTATACGCGTTTTCTAAAACTGCTGACGAGGCGGCAAATTTGGTTCTGGTCTGTGTATCAAAAATATTTTATTTATTATCTAAAAAGATTTAAAAGTCTGTTTCAAAACATATTTCGAGTCATATCCGAATAAATATAAAAGTGTTTTCTTTCCTTTATACTCTGCGCCACTTGTTTTGGTTATTTTTGAAACCAATCATAATACATACACAAGATCAATGTCACTTTGAAGATAAAAATAAATCTCTAGTTCCGCAGGGACACTCCAAAAACATAAGGGCACACATACGTCTCTCAAACATGATTCACTAAAATATAAAGCAGAAAACGGACAATCTCTATTATTGTGTATTTTCGTTTTCTTTTCTATATTCTATTTTTAACATATATTTTCTATGGGATATTCTTGCTAGAGACTTTAACAATACGAAAAGTAAAATAGCTTCTTGTATGATTTTATTGTGAGAGTTTTATATTTTAAAGTTTTTAATATTAACTAAATATTACAGCACACGTAATAAACTTTAATATTATAAAGGGCGATTCATTTAAAGATACTTTTTTCAACAAGAAAAAACAATGAAAAAAATAAATTTTATTTAAAAATATTTAATATCATTCAAAATAACCATTCTTTACAATTACTTCTTAAAGATAATTTCTTTTAAATGTTGGCCATGACTACGATTAAATTGGTTCATTCTGAAGTTCCAATTCTCGAAGACCCGTTCCAGCATTTCGATTGGTATTTCACCAATGACTCGAGTAATATTGGCTTCCAATGCCTCAATCGTATCTAGTTTATTCTTGTAGACTTTGGTCTTTATGTAGCCCCAAAAGTAAGAGTCTAGACATGAGATGTCACAGGATCTAGGCGGCCAATTCACTGGTCCAAAGCGTGAAATAATTTGTTCACCGAATCGTTCTCTTAGTAAAGCCATGCTTTCACGGGCTTTATGGCAATAAGCGCCATATTGTTGGAACCAAATGTCGCCGAGACCACGAGCTTCAATTTCAGATACCAAATAGTCCGTTATCATGGTACGATCAGGAATAAAATTGCCTGATGATTCTAGAAAGTATAGTATCAATCACATAAATTCATTTGCAAGAGTTCCATCTCATTACACAAGAAAAGATAGCTGTTAGGAATACTTACCTGGGGATCTTAATTTGACAAACATGTATACCAAGTATTTAGCACAATGTGATTTAGATGGCGTTAAGTCAGAGAAAAGCTGGTTTTATCGAAAAATGTTTCCATATTCCTCGTAAGAATTATTGTGATACTTGTTTTGTATTTAAAAATCTGCCCGATGATGAGAAAATTAAAAGAGAAGTAGAACACAATGCACATCTTCGTCGAGAGGAAAATGCACGTATGTTATAATATTTTTAAAAATAAGGCTATCCCAAATGAAATTTCGATTGTGAATTGTGAATTTGACTTGCTTTGACTGAGGCTGTGCGTTATTGCCCACAAGTTAAAACTAAAGCAATTTTTTACAAATTCCGTTTACCAGTATACAATTTAACGGAATATAATGTTGTCTTACGCGTAGCACAAAAGCACTAGCAGGTCGTGGTTCTTCTGAGGTAGCCTCTTGCCTTTACAAATACATGAAAAGTGAAGTTACTGGGAAAGACTGTGCCTTTATGTCTGATACTTGTTCGGGCAAAAACAGAAAATCGTTTCCGCATTGTTTCTGTTTGCTTTTGAAACCCTAAATATTTCAAAAATCTACCAGTTATTTTTTGAACCCGGACATTTCCAAATGGAATGTGATACGGTCCATGCCCACATCGAAAACGCAAGTAAAGGTTTGGAAATTTATGATTCATCGGGATGGTATTCAGTGATTCAAATGGCTTCAAAGAAATCAAAATACGAAGTAGTTGAAATAGATCAGGAAGATATTCTGGATTTTAAAGAAATTAATATTCAAATGATTAAAAATAAAAAAACTGATACTGCAGAAAATGTTGTCAAATGGTTAAATATAGTTTGGCTACAATATAGAAAAGAAGACACTAATCGTATTTATTTTAAATGTGATTTTAAATCAGACAACTTTATGAAATTTAAAATACAGAGGAAGCAACTTCGAACATTTTCAGTTAACAAACTTGTGCCACGAAGAAAATACGACAAGCCTTTAACGATTGATGATAAAAAGTTAAAAGGTTTACTAGAACTCTGTGAGAAAAATATAATTAAAAAACAATACCACTTCTTTTACTACAATCTTCAAGGAAGGGGTGATGATCATAATAAAAATATTTCAGAAGATGAAGACGTTTAACCTTTCGCTACCGAAGGGTCAAGTTGTTTTGTAGTTGACGGAAGGGGTACATTATGTACCCCATGCATTTTTATAGATTAAATATTAACATAATGCAATAATTTGAGTTAAAACATAATTAAAACAAATGCAAGTATTTTTTATTGAATATAAGTAACAATAAAAAAATATATGGTGTCTTGAAAAAATTAAGTATCGTTTTTTTGATTAGCTTTACATTTTGTACATATTATTGTTTGAATTATTGTGGTTGTTTGATGTTCAGCACAAACAAAGAATTTACAAGAATTGCACGTTTTTTCTGCTTTTGCGGTCCTTCTTGCATGGACAAAGTAAACATCGCCCTGAGGATTTCAAGATGGTGGCGTCGTTTTCGCGATTCTCCCTTGGTGGGATGTGGGCATAATTCGTACATCGCGTTTATAATTCGCTTATGGAATTTTTGTGGACTTTGTAGTCGCCTATCAACATGGGGCTTTATAAGTTCTTGACCCAGGTTTAGTAAAAATCTAGAAGATTTTGAAACAAAACAAATGGCCATCTCTTAGAGGTTTTTTTACAAGAATATTCATTTACCATCTTATACATAGTATCTACGGCACCTTTGCACCTACGAGTTGTTTTGCCAAGGGAACACTGGTAAAGAAATTATCAGTAGTGATGCCATAACCAGTTTTTAGAAATGAGACCAAATCAAGTACTACTCTTTTGCCCTGGTCTTTTTCTGGTTTGTTACCATCTTTTCCAGTATAAATCTGAAGGTTAGCAGCATAGGTGATTGTTGCATCAACTAGAGCCCATATTTTGATGCCATACTTGGCTGGTTTTGATTTAATGTAGACTCTAAATGGACACTTACCTCTAAAACTTACAAATTGTTCATCAACAGTTAGATGAGAGTGGCACTTAAAACTTTCTTTACAGTGTTCTACAAACTTTGTAAACACTTCCCTAAAAGCTGCTAGTTTGTCAGAACTTCTACGTTCTTCTCTAGTGTTCAAATCATCGAATAGCATAAGTGAAATTAAATCTAGAAATCGGTCGCGTGACATGGTAGCCGGAAAAATAGATCAACTGTACAAAGGGTTTCGACACCACAAAAAGTGCACTGGTTCCCTATTGGCTTTTAGCGCACCCGCCGTAATCAAGAGTCCCAAGACCGCATAAATTTCCACTGAATCAGTAGGCAACCAGGTTCTTGTTTTATTAGGATTTTTCCCATTTCAATCCTGAAAGTATTTCTCCGCTTTCTGGTTTGTACAGTTGACGATGATCTCTACAATTTTCTCATCTACAAATAATTTGAAGCAATCACTAATTTAGTGACATTTTTAGATTTTTCTGTAAGCCCTGGTTTTTCGAGCAAGTTTTTTGTGCGACATCTAGTTTGTCGTAAAGGACGAGTTTTTCAAACTGTGCCATTCTTGGAAATAAAAGTGGAATCTACTGCCCCCAAAACTGGTTTATCAGAATCATTACTGTCGCTCTCAGATGGCTAAAATATAATAAACTCAAGATAGAAATATCGTACATAAAACAAAAATAAAAATTACCTGCAGAATTTCAGGCTCATATTCCGCTACTTCTAAATTATCATCTAATTCTGAATCATCCGATAAACTATCTCTTTCAGAAAGGTAATCATCATCACTTTCCTCTAACCACTGCACTGCAGTTTCACGATCCTGTTCTTTGCGAAGGTCTAACTTTATTTTTTTCGACATATCGGTAAATCGTGTAATCACAAATGGATAAACTAAAACGGTATGTTAGCACTAAGTCATCCACAGAACTGATTTGTGTGTTATTGCAAACAACAGGTTTGGTGCCGTGCGAAAAACGTCTGGTTTAGTCAGTGGCGTCGACCGCAATGAACTGTACCGTGGTTGACGGAGGAGATACAACTTGTACCCCAAGCACAGTGCTGCACTTTTCATAGGTAAAAATATGTCAAATTGAAAACAAATGGTTGGATATGCTTTTACACATCCCAATGAAGAATTACTATTTAAATGGGAATAAGCCACAATTAAAGGTTAAAGATAGTTAAAGATAGTATAAGTGTTTAGACATTTCATAAGTTTAATATATGTGTATGTTATCAGAAAAATATAGTTTTTTATTTAGATACGCTTGTAACATTTCTGACAATACAAGGTTAGTGCTGCATTGGACATTCTGAAAAATTTGAAAATATCAGGTCATTTAAGGTAAAGCTAAACTACCAGGAAAATATCAGTGAGTTTTTCGTAACATTTTAGGGAAATTACATTTTGTACTAACTAACAGTACTAACGCTGTAGTAAAGCTATTATTATCAGCTGCGACGTTAACGATTACAAAAAAGTGTGTATCGGTAATATCAAAAAACGTTATCAGGCCATTATTAGAAACAAAGGCTATTTTTTTTCTCTGTAGCATAACAATAACCTGTAATAACTATTACAATATATCAACGGAACTTTAATAATAATATATAAATTTACAGATTTTTATTGTAATGTATCTTGCCTCCATAATTACAAATTTGTTGGCAGATATTGCGTTTTATATCTAACTAACGAACTAATATTCTATAAACATCATTTACATTTCTGTAAAATCTATAGTGGAAATAATAAGCCATAACTTCATTTTGCTGATAGAATAACAAAGTAAAAACAACCATCACTATCTTTCTTTTGTTTCAAATTTGAAATGTCGAAATTTCTGATCACTGATGTATAGCATCAAAAACGCCCTTTCTTAGTTTCCTTCCAATATCTTGTTACTGATCTAGTTACTTTGTTCTCTGTTTCCTGCCGACTTTGACAAATTCAATACAATATATCATTGCCAAGAGTTAACTCTGGTTTCCTCTGCCTAAATAATCTTTCATTCACACATGTCCTGGTAGCTTTAAAGAAAGAAAATTCAGGAATAGGTGGCCATACATAAAAATGTCAAAGTCGATTACAAACAAAAATTTATTGATGTTTTCTTTAATAAGTATATCTATTTATACTAGGTGTTAATAAAAAAAATATAAAATTTATTCAGGAATATATTATGAATATACAAATTTCATAATCTCGTGTAAAGATAAATAACTGGTTATAAATGCCGTATTGTTAAAAGATTATTTATGAACCGACAATTCAGGTATACCGCAGGACTGTGATCAATTAATTAAAATACTACAACTAACAATACGTCTATTAATGATGCATATTTTTGCATTTTACACACAAAATTTAAATATCGATTTGAATTTGAACTCGTTTGAACGGAAATTACAAACCACTGATGATTTTAGATCTATAATAGTTTCAGTAATGAACTAAAACACTGCGTAAAAGGTCATAAAAATATAGCACAATATAAAGTATGTACTATACTTAGTCATAAAAGTATTGATATACTAAATTGTATTGATATAATAGAACAATTTTTATGACAAAGCGCATCTTAAACTAGTTAGAAAAAAAATTCCAATTTACTTCACTTCACTTTTTTTTGGCTTGCATACAAGTGCATGTGTGTGGTGAGATAAACCTTGTGGTGAAAAATGTTAGTTTAGACAAATAGTACAACATAGGGTTAAAACTCTTCTCGCTCCGGGGTAACGGCAGAGCTAACACAACCAGTGTACAAGTACCTTAGACGACCACCTATCCGAATCATTTCCTGATTATCTATGAAGGGCTTTAGTTTTAAAATTGTCTTATTTGAAATTATTTTATTATTTTCAAGACAAGAAAAAAGTGTGCCTTTTGCAAAAGTTTTATTATTAAATTTTCAGCATTTCTAATTTTGAAACAGAGAAGGGTATAACATATTTTTCATTTGGAAATTGTGAATGTGCTAGATGAACCATTTTTTTTCCTCGGGTATTTTACTTACCTTTGGTTTTGAATCATACTTAGATAAATCTAAGTGATAACTAAGTATAAATGAGGGACCTTAAAACCAAAATTTTGAGTTTACTCAAAAGTTCAGGAGCTGGCAAGACTCTTGACGCAATATCTGCGGGGTTTTGTTTTGATTTTATATATCGCCATTTAAATTGTGGGTTTGCTTGTATTTCAGAAAGTCTATTTGCAATAAACTGTGATCATCTCGAGCTATGTGAGCCTAACCAAGCAAGTACGATTTCTGAGTCCGTCCAGCAGTTTATTGAGTCTATTTCAGTTAATTTATTATTTAGAATTTCAATTGTTCTTTTAGCGAGTTTGCTGAATAAAACCGCACCTATAAGTTCTAACTTAGGTTATTTACATTTTCTTCTTCAGTGTAATATTGAACAAATAGAGAAATATTATTCGAGTGTGAATAGTTACAGTTTGACATATCCTAAACGAGTGTTTTGAAGCACCAAAAGACCTGCTCCAATATGAATTATACAATCCTTTAATAAATCACAGTAAATTTCTGCACCTAATAAGAGGTCGATTTTTCCTGGGAAGGAGTAAGAGGGGTCACTGAGCTTTATGCTAGCTGGTATTTTTATTTTGCTACGATCTAGACGTACATGTGGTATTTTGCATGTAGTATTATCCAAAACTGCACATGATACTTCACATTTCATATCATTGTTTTTATATGGAAAAAATTCAATGTTTACCATTAAATTTGAGATGGAAAAATTTTGAGAGATTGTGGAAATTTGTAGTCTTTTATTAGTAGTAGAGTAATTTAGTTTATTTACTAAATCTTTTGTTGCAAAGCTCGATTGAGATCCGTTATCAAGAAGACATCTTGCGTGTACAGGTTGTCCATTTTCAGAGTAAATTGTTACCAGCGCTGTGGCTAGCAAATTTTTTCTAAAAATATTTCTATCAAAATATTATTATATCACTTTCGCTTAGCAACACGTACGCACTTTTCACAAGACACACGTGGCTAATTTTGAACGAAGGTCAACTTACCGGCTCTGCAATCTTTCTTATGGACGATTTCATTTTTATCTATGTTGGGATAGGTACCGGCATCTTACAACTTACATTTCTTGAAACTTGAAACTATTATTCTCTCTTCTTATGCATCCATGGCCAGTGATTTTTTGCCTCTTTGGGGAGGTAGGGAGCCTTGTAACTAGCTAACTACATTACGAGAGTTGAAATTCTTTCGATTCCAAGCCTTACTTCAAAGGACTTTTGATGGATGTATCTCCATAGGTTGGGTTCTTCACAGTGACAGTTGAATGATGAGGATTCTTGGGTTTAGCAAATACAGCTCCAGAAAAATAAAAAACACTTTTGAATTATTTCCATTGAATTATAAATTGAATTATTTTCCATAAGCGAAAGAAATTTAACAACAAACGACGGCGAAGATAGGAAGAGATGGTGTTTAGGTATCGGACAACGTCGAAAGACGTTCTAAACCGATGTATATATATATATATATATATATATATATATATATATATATATATATATATATATATATATATATATATATATATATATATATATATATATATATATATATGAATTTAACGGCTTATAATTAACACTTTTAGAGTAGAAAGGCCTTACGCGGTCGTACTTTACTATACAATTTCAAATACACTTTCTTTTATAAAATATGTGAAAACACCGGTTTGAGAATACCCGATTTCGGCGAGCGAGTTCTTGCTACTCTCTCTCTCTCCAATGGCGCTACAGCCCAAAGCGGGCCTTGGCCTCCTCCCGCGCCGTTCTTCTTCAGGTTCTCACGTCTAGCAAATTTTGCGCTTCCGCTGCCACTTCATCCTCCCATCTTTTATGTGGCCTTCCTTTTGGTCTTGCGCCCTACATTTTACTATCTAGGGCTCTTTTCGGCAATCTTTCTGTTTCCATTCTTACTACATGACCCGCCCAGCGAAGTCTCTGAAGTTTAACGAATTCTGAGATCGTAGTCTCATTGAACAGTTGGTAGAGTTCATGGTTATACCTGGATCTCCATATTCTGTTTTCGTTAATAGGTCCAAATATCTTTCTTAGGACTTTTCTTTCGAAGACTTCCAGTTTTCTTTTTATCTCTTCTGTCATCACCCATGTCTCGCATGCATAACATACTATTGGTCTGATAATACTTTTGAAGGCCCTAATTTTCGATCCCCAGTGTGTGTTTTTGGAGCGAAACACATGATTGAGTGAATAATAAGCTTTGTTTCCCTTTACTATTCTTCTTTGGTTTTCTGGTTCTTCTGTTTCATCCGTGTTTAATGCAACTCCTAAATATGTGAAACTTTCTACCGTTTCAAGATCGTCCTCTAATTCAACTGTGCGTCTGTTTCCTCTAGCTCTTGAATGTGTTAACTTTTTTGTCTTTTGAGTATTTATTTCTAGTCCGGTCTCTTTTGCCTTTGATTTTAATTGTGAATATATTTCTGCCGCCTCTACTGTTCTGCGAGACATGATGCTGATATCATCGGCATAGGTGGCAATCTGTATTGATTTATTTGTTAGGAGATTACCTCTTCCTATATTCAGCTGTCTTATCACATATTCCAAGGTCAGGTTGAATAGTGTCGGTGCCAGCCCGTCTCCTTGCCTTAATGCTTGGGCTATCGTAAAGTTTTCAGTGAGCTCATTTTGGACTCTGACAGTTGCTATTGACGAATCCATTGTTGTTTTTACCAGTTGGTAAAGAGTTCTTGATACGTGAATTGATATTTTACTACTCTCGTGGTGACAAAAATATTTAAACAGCCAGACTCCAAACTGGCGGGTGTTTCGGGGAAACTTAACCAAAGGACTATTCTAAACCAAGAAAAGTCTAAAGATTTTTAGATAACTTTAAGTATAAGTAATTACATTTTTATTATTTTATATTTTAAAAACTAATGTTCGTTTCTGGAACACTTATAATATTCATTATATAGGATAATTTGATAAGTATAAATATCGTTACCTTCTTAGTTTTGTAAAAGATCATTTATAAAAATGATACCACTACCCCGACAAATTTTGAATATGATTCAACATAAAATGCTAATAAGCTGTCTAAAAAAATTTTTAAACGTGATATACAAATACAATTTTTTAAAGAAATATGAAAAACTAGAGAAACTATTGAAGTAATGAAATAATTTTCGAATATATACGATATATGAAGAGAAAGTTAAAACGTTAATGCTAACAAAAACTGGCTATCTTAGGAAAGGCATGAATTCTTGATTTGTGATTCAATTTTCTTTCACCCCTTTCTGTATGTGTCACAAGATTTTTCTTTTAAATGCGGAGTATCCATGTTATTAAACCATATGTGATTCCCAGTCTTATTAAGGTTTTGATGAGAGGCTATCTAACCTTAGTTGCCTAATTAGCCTATGGTTACACTTATTATAATGAATATTTACTTAGTCTGCAACATTTTTATCAGACGCAACTAGGAATTCTAAGTATTCAAAATTGTTATCCCCCAATGTAGAATTATTTAGGGATAATATATAAAATTTGGGGATTATAGAGTATATTCTATTATACGCCCAGATATTGCGGCTAAAGGAGGAAACGCTATTAAAATTAAAGATAACAACTTGCATCATGTAAACAGTATTTGTGAAGATGAAAATGCATACCGTAAATATAAGTTTAATATATTGTTCTCCTAGACACTCGATTAAAAGACAACAATATTAAGAGTTTATGAACATTTAAGGAAAAAGATACATTATCGTTGGCGACTTTAATTAATACAAAGAATACCCACTAGGGAACTAGGCTAACTACAACTAAAGAAAAAGAACTATTGTCAGTTGTTTAATAACAAAAGGGTGAAGTAATATCTACTGATATACCAACATACTGGCCTATCGATAGGAACAAAATTTTAGACCCGATAGATACATTTCATTTTAAGTAAAGTTAGTTAAGTTGTAAGTTAGTATAATTCTCTTCAAATAAAAATTTTTCGTTTGTATTTTCTATCTAAAACATACCTTAAAACTCTCTATCAGAGCCTGCCAATGGTTAATAAAAGTTTCAATAAAAAATAAACAAGTTTATTACAAATACAAGAGTTGTCCTTTTTGTGCCGGTGAGTAGGTATATTAGTTAAGTGGTATTTATAATAGATTCTTTTAAGTTTCAACGTGCATGGCCACCTCTTAAAAGGAAGTTATTGTTGCGGTTCACATTTCGTACACAGAACACCCTCGACGTTCATTTGCAAATGTCTCATTGAAAAGAGCAAAAGAGTCTAATGAGACTCCGATGTGTTATTCATTTCGGAATGATTTATGTTTTTCGTAACACAAGGATTGCACAGTATGTATAGCTAACGCAGAAGAGTTTAAAAAAGGTTAATTTATCTTTTAAAGGACGGTTCTTTTATAAATCAAAAACCGGTAAACGAAATTTTTATTTACAGTTGGTAAACTATGCTTTATATATAGAAGAGGTTTTAAAGTTGTATTGTAAAATGACGTTTTTCTATAGAGACAACAAGAGTTAAAATGTTAAGGTATTATTACAATAAGTGTTTTTTTATCGGCCAAGTCGTGATACGTGAATGTTAGTGATTATCAGCAGTCAAAATACTCTCTTTAAACATTGGTCATAAATAAGTCATAATGTTATGCTATTTAATCGAAAATTGAAATATCCACATAAATAAAGTTAAGCAATAAAAAAAATTATAATTTCATAACATCAAGCAGTGATATTGCAAATGTTTCTGGGAGAAAAAAAAATGAAACGATTTCTACCTAGCGAAACCGAATTCAAATTTTTACCACTGTGTTTCCTAAAACTTGCGAAACAAACAGCTGGATAAATTACTCGGCAAGGGAATCTCAAATTGCATTCCACATGCCGTTCATCCTGGTCAAAATTCGTAGTGAATTCAGTTTCTGGTACTCCAAACGAAGTAAGTAATAAAACATAATAACGGTATTATGCATCAATCGTTTCTTCAGAAAATAATCTACTTTTCCATCTACGAGCATCTTTTTAACGAGCTTCTCTTTAAAAAATCTCTGATCATAACAGATTCCTTTAGCTCTCTAAACCTATTAAAAGATACTTTTCCGAAACATTCAATACTAGCTGTTCCAAGTTCATCAACATGGAAGAAAAGTTCAATTTTTATGGGTATCCCAACACGTCTAATAACGGGAAACAAAAAAGCTGTCAGAACTGTATCACAGGCAATTTTATAAGATTATTTGGAGACAAGTGGATTTCTAGTGACTTTAAAGTTTATTAAATAAAAAAGTGTTGTGCTTGTCGCGAAATTACTGTTTTTAAACTAATTCTAAGCTAACTAAAACTAAAAATAATGTTTCTCGGTGGATTCCAACGTCGCTTAATAGACGTAAACAAATTGTGATTCTGCGTTTATATCTAGGACATGCCAAATTAATAAACTCTTACCTTTTCACAAAGTGTAACGTTCAGTTAACAGTCAAACACTTTTTCTTAAATTTGAGTAATTATGATCAAGAGAGACATAGTTACAATATCCCAAACTCTCTAGTGGAAGCTGTAGGTCAAAAGTGTTCTTATGATATTGTATGTGAATATCTAAGATCAATAAACATTTTCTATAACCTGCAGTTATTCACTTTTAATGCTTATATTTTGTTCCATCGCTACTAACTTATCATTGATCTGTATTGATTTCTCGGGCCTCGAGTTACTATCTTTTGTTAATTTTTTTGGTGGTCGAAACCGTTTTTTATGTTTTTTTTGTAGATTTTTTTGTGGGTTGTCTGAAACATATAAAATCAACATTAGTAAAATAGTCTTATTTTTTTTTCATAGCTAATTTGCTTATTCTTTCTATGAGTTCTCTTATTGCAGCTCTGACCGTCGCTATTTTCTAGAACGTCACATGTGGTGTGAATGTTGGACCTTGATCCATTGTGACTTTCGATGGGTCTGTCTTGCACTGTTAGCTATTTTTCTGGGTTATATCTTCTCTGTTTGCAGATAACATTTTGGGTTTTTTCTGAATTGTTTGCTATTTTTCATTAGATACTTTATTTTTCTATGGTATTCAGTGTTGTCTGTAGATTTCTTACAGCCATATCCAGGTTCCTATGTTTTGCCGCAATTGCAGTGTCATCTGCATTAAGGATGATTAGTGTTCCGGGTGTTCTCGGAACGTCTGGTGTATATAAATTATACAGAAGGAGTGATAAGCCTGCCTCTCGTGGTACTCCAGCTTCCAGGATTCCTTGTCCAGATAGAACTGTTTCTATCTGATCCTGAATCTCTGGTCTCTTAGGTACGCGTAGATGAGTTTCGTCATGGCCCCGCTGTATCCATAATCTCGCATTTTGTATATCAGTTATTTATATCACACTCTGTCAAAAGCTTTGCTTACATCCAGGAAGTCTGGATTTATTGCTTGTCATTAAATCCAGCGGCTATGAGTCTGAGTGTTTGTAGTTCGCTGGAAAGTTAAGCATTGAATCCGATTTGTGCTTCTGGTAAAAACCCTAGCCTGTCTGTCTCTGATTTAGATAACAGGCTCTACTATCTTACTGACTGCTAAAAGTAAACTAATCGGGTTGTAATTTTGCGGAAATATATAGTTTTTTTTTTCGGTTTTCTGGTATTATGATTACATGGGTTTTCTTTTATGGGTTTGGGAAGAGCCTATATCTAAGTATTGCGTTTATTGTGTTTGTCCTGGCTAATTGGCTATGCCAAAGCCATTATACAATAAAAGAATTGTGTTTGTCAAATATACAATTGCTTTTGAAGAAAGATATTTCAGGGCTTTTTTAGTGATATTTTCTGGAACAGGTACTTTCTTTGATGAACTTTTTCTACTCAGTTCACTTATTTTTCTTGGTGATGTGGGATTTATTATTTCTTCTTGTTCTTCGGGCATTTCTAGTTTTATTTTTTCGACTCCTTCGATAAAGTTTATGTCTTTGTGTTGGTGATAATTTACTGTACAATCTCTTTCGAGAGTTTCTCCCATCACCTCGGTTTTCTCTTCTACTGAGTAGGTGATTTCGTTTTCTTCGTGCAGTCGGGGGATAGGTTTTCTATTGTTTCTTAACGTTCTTTGGAGCCTTTATATTTCTTGTATATTTTGTTTCCATTTCTCCATTTCTTTAAAGTAATTGTCCCACTGTTGGCTTCTATGTTCTATTAGTATCTGTTTGACTTATCGATTCAGTCGGTTTACCCTATTTTTATCTTCCTGATTTCTTGTTCTTCTGACTTTCTTTTCTATGTGAATTTCATATTCTTCTTCAGTAGTGGTATTCCTTAATGCTTCTTTTACTATGTTTTTTAGCTCTAGGACATTTTCGTCTATTTCTTGTGGACTGTCAATTATAGGAACGTTTACAATTCTTATGCTCACTAGTCATTTGAAGTTAGACCACTTCGTTTTTTTTTTATTTCTTTTCCTTGTTGTTTTGTAATCCTTTTCCCATGTGTCTATTTCTATGAGTATAGAATTGTGTTCTCCTGATTCTTCGTTTAAAATTCGGATGTCTGTTTGTAGTCCTGGGTTTTAAACCACTACTATATCTAAATGGGTTGGTAGAGTATTTTGTGGAAAGTAGGTTGGTTTGATAGGACCAACTGCCATGTTCTTTGTTTACTAGATAATTAATAAATACTCTTATGTTTCTGTTGTAGCTGTATCGTTTCAGTTAGGGGATCTGGCGTTTGGGTCTTCCATTATTATGAACGGTTCTTCTATGTTGAGGAACGCATCCAGGTGGTCGTTGTTTAAAGGATCTGTTGGCCTTACGTATGATGAAGTCCCATGTGGACTTTTATTATTGTTGCTTTCATAGTGTTAAGGGATGGCGTCTGTTGTAATGTATGGTTTCTTCCTTTTCTCACTAGGATAGCAGTTTCCTCTGTAGTTGTTCCTGTAGATACCGTATCCTGTCAACTTGATGTTGATGGTTTGAGTTACTTTAATTTCTTGTAATGGTATGACATCCATTTCATATCTGTTAATTAGTTCGTGTAGCACATTTACATTTATTCTTATGCCGCCTGAGTTCCAATAGCCTATCTTCGTACCATAGTTCAGTGCTATTTTTATATTTTTATTCACTTCGCTTACCGTTTTTATCACTAGCTCTTCTAGCATCGTGGTCAGTCGTTTTTGTTGTTCTTTTGAGATTAGTATGATCGAATCTGTATTTAAACTCTGACAGTTATCTCTACCTTTTGGTGAATGCGACTTTTTTCTAATAAAAAATGTCTCCAAAAATAGATACCTTTTAAACTACTTCCAACAATTTTATTGACTTGGCTATTGACGTCAAGTACTTTTATTTTGATTTCTTTCCAATATTCTGCGGTGCCTAGACTGCCTGTATTTTTCAGTATTTGTGTTATTTCTGTCTTATAGTTTCTTTTAATATCTTGTTGTCTCAATTTTAAAATGTTTAGTGGTTCTGTTCTTTGTTCCTGTTTTTGCCTCCTGTTTCTCTGAATTCTGTATCTATATTTTATCTGTAAAAGTAGATGGACAGATCTGTAACATGCTGCTCTTATACTCTTTGCCATCTTGTATTCTTGTTGCGGCCCTTATGTATATCTAGACATAATTCATTTGGTTGGCGGTTGTTCAACCAGGCATAATCCATGTCGCTTTGTATATATCACGGTGTGGGAAAAAAAGTCGAGCTTATGATTGTGTTTTTTCTACTGGCAAAGTTTAGTAATTCTACGTTCTCATTGGTGTTTTAATAGAGGTTTTAATGGTTTTTTTAGAAACTTCGTCTTTGCCTATTTGGGTATTCTTATTTCCTTGACATTATTTCTCGAGAAAGCTGTCGTAGACCTCTTCTAGCTGTTCTTAGAGCTCTTCTTTTGTTTCTATAATATGATTTCGTCTGTTGGGCAGTGTATATTAATGATTAAGAAGTTAAAGAATTTGGTTCTTATTTATATTTTATATTTTGTCATTAACTATTTTAATATCTAGTATGACGTATTTATTTTATTGTCAACTATGAAGACTACGCCGATCTCTTTATTTCCGCTTTTTTTCCGCTATAGTATTGCATGAGTCCTTATATCTTTTATTATCATTAGTTTAATAAATAGTACATTAAAATTGTTGCGAACGTGGCAGATGAACAACAAGACTTCGGGAAGAATCGCAGCTCAATAGACGCAATTGTTATTATCAGACAAATAATAGAGAAGTCTATTGAATATGGAAAATCAGCATACATGCTTTGTAGATTTAAAAAGTGCTTTTGACAGGGTGAAGCGAAATGACATCTTAAATTTATTACGAGCTGAACAAACAGACCATCAGATAATAAGGACAATTAATGAAATTAACCAGAACAACAAGACCAGAGTTATAATGCCAACAGGGAAACAGAATGCATAGAACTAAAAAGAGAAATCCGTCAAGGAGACTTGCTCAGCCCATTGTTATTTAATATGGTGATGAATTAAATAATTCACAAAGTAAGAAAACGACACGGATATCACATGGGAGCGCATAAAATCACGATACTATGCTATGCCGATGATGCAGTACTAATTGCTGATAACGAAGATAACCTACAAAGGCAGCTCCACACCTTCAATATCACAGCAAACAAACTTAATATGAGAATATCAGTAGAAAAAACTAAATATATAGTGATCAGTAAAAAACCGCGTAGATGCAAACTAGAAATAGACGGCAAAATTGTAGAACAAGTAATAAAATTCAATTACCTAGGAGTAGAGATCACTAGTGACAGGGATATAAGAACAGGGACCACAAGGCAAGACAAAAGCGGCAAGAGTAAGTGGTTGCCTCCGAGAAACCATATGGAGAAACAAATATCTGACCGAATGGGACCAGATAGATTAGCGAACATCTGTAAAAACAACAAGCCGTATAGCAGAAGACCCGTTGGAAGGCCGCCAAAAAGGTAGAAAGATAATGTACAGTCATCAACGACTGAAAAAGAATAAGAGGCAGACAAACAGGAGTAATCCTAGTCGCGTGAAGAAGAAGAGAAAAAGGGTTTATGTTCTATGTTGTATTTTCAAAGCTAGTTAAGTAGAGATACCTGTACCTGGTTTATTTTCCATGTACCGAGTGCATAGTTCTTATTTTTTTTATGCAACGTAGTTTCTGATATTGCTTGATTGTCTATTTTAATTATATTTTTCATTATGGTGTATTATTAACGTTTTCTAAATTTTTATTATCTATTTTTAAATCTTTTTTAGTTAACTTGTTTCTAATTATAAATACGGCAATAGATGAAATATAATGGAAAGTACATTTGTTTTATACTACTTTATAAGAAAATTATGTCAAAAATTTAATTTTCTTAGTGTAAATTACCTCAGCTTTAGAGAGCTATTAGGTCTTTCGGTATAACCTAACACCACCAATTTAACACAACTAATTTTAGCAGCCAAGTAATACGTTTTAAGTAAGAAAATTTATTAAATTATTCATAAAGTTTTTTCTCCTTTGGTATAAATTATAGGTATGCTAACACTCTATAGAAGCAATTTGCCTGTCCATAATTCACTGCAGAAACGTTCTCATTGGTATCTGTAATTCTTGAGAAATTGCCGGAAGTTAGCCATTGTTGGTCATTAACCAGTGTAATTGAAAGGTTAACTGCATTTGCTGAACTACGTTTCAACTTATTAGAACATCCACTGTTACATTGCTGTTAGGAAACTTTTATTTTAGAGGTGCTTAGACCATTCAAATGCAATTTCCATGAAATAAATTGCCATGAAACACGATAGCTCCGCCTTTTGTTTGTTTACTCTATTGATATATCCCAAAACATTCGTTTAATAATTAACGCTACAATTACAAAAGGATCAAAATATAAATTTACATACAATATTTTGTTACTAAGAATTTTAAAATACTATAAAAAATAAGACAAAATTTAAATTTCTAGTCTAGTATATAAAGGTTTTCTCCTTAGAATTCTTTTTATATGCATGGATTTTCTTTAAATTTTGACAGTAAGTGGAAAATAACTCAAAGATAAAAAATCCACCCTATGCCAATATGTGCTTTTTCTCTGGGGATGGTTACCATCCCAAATCGGACGTGAAAAAAGTTTACCAAAGAAATATGGTATAGCCACAGTGGCGCACCCCAAATTTTCTTGGGGGCGGGGGGGTTTGGTTGGGCCAATTTTTGGGAAATTTTTGTTGAGTCTAAAACATTATGGTTTTAGTTTAATTTTAAGTTCTGGAGATAACAGTGCCAAATATTCAGGTATGTATTATCCTACCTACCAACTAAAATTACCCTCTCCTACTTGTGCGCACTTGACTGTTGCACGTACCGTACTCTAAAAGTGGGATGGCCGCTGTAAGGCTGACGACATTTTTGGAATACTCCCTTCTCTTATCTGGATCATATCTCTGTCGTTGATCAGGTTGGTGTTTCTCTTCTTCTTCTTTCTTTTTAATTACTTTTCGAAGGTAACTGTGAAGACTATTCCATCCCTCCTTACTTTCCGTCATCTTCACGACAATCTCTTTCACAGTCAGACGGTTCACACCTATTTCTCTATACATTCTGTTTCTGTCCACTGTACATCTGTTACACCCCAGCATTGTGTGAGGAACAGTGTTGGAATATTCGCAGTATAGACATTACTCTGTATCTGTCTTTCCAAACCTGTGAATATACGCCCTAAAACAGACAATCTATCTAGTCCCTTAGGCTTGGTATCAGCATATTGGTCAACGTGGCAACATCTTTTGTGTTGTTCCACTCTTTTTGCCATCTTTCCGTTGATCTTTTTCATTTTTCTTTTTTTTATGGGTGTTGTCAAATGCTCTGTTCTCTCATAGAGATATCTCTTTCTACTGCTAACACATGCAGAGGAACACAACCCGCGATAGTCCACAAGGCTGCCGCAGATACAGTCCTGTTCTTCTTCTTCTTGCAGTACCGTCTTTTATCGGAGGTTGGCTACCATCACGCAATCTTTACTTTGTTGGCTGCAGCTCTGAACAACTGTATTGAACTGCACCCATACCACTCCCTTAAATTTCGCAACCAGGAAATCCTCCTACGTCCCGAAATTTTTCCTTGGATTATGAGTCTAAGCAGAGAGTACTTTTCTCCTCTCAATATTGGTCCAGATATTCCAGTTTTTTTGTTTGTGTGGTTTTTATGACTTCGCATTCCTTCCCCATCTTCAGCAGAACATCTTGATTTGTTACTCTTGTTACTCTTTCTGTCCATGGTATTTTCCACATTTTCCTGTAACACATCTCGAATGCCTCAATGTTTTTGATCTTTATCTTTTTCAGTGCCCAGGCTTCCACGCCGTACAGCAGAACGGGGAAAACATAGCACCTTAACATTCTCGTTCTTAAGTTTATATTTATGTCCCGGCTTAATAGGAACTTTTTCATTTTTACAAACGATTGTCTCGCTATCTCTATTCGCCTCTTGATTTCTCTTGTCTGGTCATTAGTATCAGTGAAGCAAACCCCTAAATATTTGTAGGACGTAACTCTTTCAACTGGCTGATTATTTATGGTTAAATTCACATCGGTGTATAGCTTCTTTGTTACAATCATGAATTTAGTCTTTTTGATGTTCAGTTTTAGACCATCCTTTTTGGTATGGATATTTATGTTTTCCATCAAAAACTGTAAATTTGCTAGGTTATCTGTTACTATTAGCGTGTCATCAGCGTATCGTATATTGTTAATTAACTCTCCGTTAATGTTCATACCAATGTTTTGCTCCAGGAGCGTTTCCTGACATATTGTTTCTCTATATATATATTGAATAATAGTGGAGAAAGCACACAACCCAGACGTACACCTCGACGAATCTCAATTTCTTTGAATAATTCATTATCAACTTTGATTTGCTGTTTGTCCCCAGTACAACCTGGATATGATGTTAATGTCGCGACTGTCGATGTTTTTGCTTCTTAGGATTTCATACAGCTTTTGGTGTCTGACTTTATAGAAGGCCTTCTTAAAATCTATTTAACCTACGTAGAGGTCTTGGTTCACATCCAAACATCTTTACATTAACACACTCAGACCAAACAAAGCTTCCCGTGTTCCCAGTCCACCTCTGAATCCAAACTGTGTGGCACTTATGTGCTCGTCTAATATTAAATATTCTTTTGTAAATTATTTTTAAAAATACTTTTAGTGTGTGGCTCATCACTGCTATAGTTCTGTGGTCTGAGCACTCTCTGGCGTTATTCGTCTTAGTGATTGTGACTTTTGTGTTCCTTATAGCATATTCTACCTCGCTTTTTAGAATTTCAGGCCCTGTTGTGTCGTCTGTAGGTTCTGCCACTACTATTTCTGATCTTTCGTCTGCAAAAAGTTCTTTAATGTATTCTGTCCATCTTGCCAGTTTTTCATTTAAATCTGTAATTATTTTACCTTTTTTGTCCTTTACTATGGATGCTTGTTTCAATTTTTTACCTGTTATTTCCTTGATCTTTTTATGCATGTTAAAGCTATCTTACTTTCTATCATATTCTTCTATTTCCTTGCAGTTGTCCAGAACCCAGTTCTCTTTGGCTTCTCTAATTTTTCTCCTAATTTCACGGTTCACTTCTTTGTATTTTGTCTTGTTGATTTTATTTCTTCGCCTTTCCTCAATGAGATGCAAAATTTCGTTTGTCATCCATTCCTTTTTCTTAATTTTGCTTGGAGCTAAGGAGCCTTCACCAGCTGTCATAAGGGCAGTAATAGCTGTAAAAGTAAAATTTATGGAAATATACTGCTCAACTAGATTTGTTTTGGTTAAATAAGTACATATTCTGCTATTTGAGATCCTTGAGGCAAAGCAAATATTCCTTGGTCCGATAATGTTTCCTATGGATTTAACATAGTCATATAACTTTAGGTCTTCTTCTGAATGGATCACTATGGGCTTGCTCTTCCTTTGGGAAGGAGCCTTTTGGCGCTGATTTAACTGCTGCTGTATAAGAAATAGAAGGCTGTGAGATGTTTGTTGAAGTAGATTGCTGTGACATGTTTGACGTTGTGGGATTATTTTCAGGCGGTGAATTCATATTATTATTTGGGGTGCCCTCGTAGTCAAAAGCAACCCTGGAAATCTTTTTAGTTTTGTCTTCTATTGCTGCCTATTCAATAGGTAGTTGTTCCAATAATAGGTTTATGTTTATTGTACCTTACTAATTATTGATAAGAAGAGCAAAAAGTCGTTTACTAAATAAAGTGTCGTGAATGTTTTTACTCAAGTAAATGCAAATAAAATTTAATTTTGCTCACCGAAATATTACTGGCAGGTGCAGTATATAATACAATACAATACAATAACTTTACTCCTCTGTGATTCTTATCAATTAATATCAACTATTTTGCTATTTAGACAACAAAATATTGAAGAGGTTGTCCGATTGGAACATATACATTCTAACTCGATTAAGCCAGTCAACAAAATTATTTGAATAGTCTTAATGAGCGTAATCCCTGAGCACAACCTCTGATTCATCAGGGAATTTCTTTTTTGTTTATTTTCTAACAACTACTTATTTGTACAAAATTTTTTACTTTGTAAACTAATTTGTAATTCTGTTATATTAAAATATTATACCGGAAGTAAGTAAACATTATTATTATTGTATAACTGAATTATTGACTAAATTGACTCTTTCAACTTTTTTGTGTCGGGAATATCTGCTCTTCGGTTACAATCTGTTTTGCATTTTACGATAAAGAAAAATCAATTAATCATTGTAAAAGCTTTGTTAGGAAAATTTTATTGAATTTAATTTATTAAAAACAAAATACTTTTTAATCAAAAATTACTTTAATATAAAACAAAACGCTTTTAATAAAAGCGAATGTAGTGTATAGGAAAATAAAACGCTCGTCCATGATGAATTTTAAACATTAATATCAATACTCTTTTCCACACATAATAAAGCATATTGCTATTTGGGCGTGAAAATAATTTAACAAAAACAAACAATTCAATTGGAGAGGATCGTTGTCGCTTTCAGAGTCAATTTTCCGCAAGCTATACATCAATATCGATGTTACACTAAAAAGAGAATACAATTAGTTAACTGACAACGGTGTAGTAAATTAAAGTCCATTTATTTGGAGACAAAAAACCGTATCATATGAACCAAGGCCCATTTGACACTTTTGTTGCGATTAAACAATTAAGTATTGATTTTATGAAACAATAAAATAGTAGGTATAAATTGAAGATAAAAATTCTTTGATATACTGCCGTAACTAATTTGTTAGTGGATCCATTATGATGAATGAAAATCATCGCAAATTGACTGTCTATTGTTTACTTAGCTTAACAAGTATTGTAGAACTAGTGCTTTAATTCGTTTATTACATTTAGAATTATAATCCATTCACAAATTGTTGAGAGTACGAAATGTGCCTCAACGTCATTAAACGGTCGTAAAATTTGTATCATCATAGGCGTTTCTAAGGTATCTATTCATTAAAATGAATGCGTTTAAAATTTATTTTCCTTTCCAAAATGTTTATCAATATTAATAATGTTTTATTACTAATATATTTAGCAAAAAACAATTAAAATTTTCACGGCTAATGTTGGTTATTATATTATATTAATAAAAATAGGAATTTAACCATTAACAATTTTGTAAATAAGAATACCTTATCTCTTTGGATATTTCAATACTAATCGTCGTGTTTATTCACTTTGGACCTGGAATTCATATCCGAAGGTACTATTCGTTGCAAGATAATTAAGATGGAATTCCCCAGATTTTTAATAACCTGGGTATAAAGATGCCGGCTTTGGCCACGTGTCTCGGCTGTTCAGTTTATATAGTTTATATTGTAAACTTAACTTGAAAGGGTGAAGTTATTACGAAAAAAAAAACAATTTTTTTGTGTAGTACGTTTTTAATCGCATGTAATTTACGGCTCGTCGGTGGTTTCGCGTCTACGGCAGTAATTAACGTCTCGAATATTTCTTTTGCGAATTATATGCAGTGTGTGAGTGATTTTTTATTTTATATACTTACAAACATATACGTACTTTTCGCTCGTGCTCGTTTTGTTGGATTGTTTGTGATGGCTTTATCATCAACAACATCATCAAGTTTTACACCGTTACTGTTGCGTACAGTCAGTAAGTACGTCTATTCACCAAGAGAGAACACTATGGTCCTGAATGTTCACGATGCTCTAGTTTCTCAGAATCCCACAAACACTATTCGCAACATAGTCGAAAGTTGTGCCAACATGACTGGCGTAGGAGAGTCAACTATATATAGATTCCTATCAGAAAGAAAAAAATACGGTATAGCTAACCCAAACACAAACGAACACATAAAGAGAGGGAAAATGCCTATTGAAATTGATGAATTTGCCAAAAATGGTATTCGAAGGAAAATTCATGGATTTTTTTTTTTCAAAAAAGAAATACCAAACCTAAACAAAATTTTACAAGAAGTTAGAGACGACTTGAATTTGCCTCATATCGCACGAACTAAATTGTGGCAAGTTTTAAAATAATTAAATTTTCGGTTGGAGAAATCAGACCGAAAATCACTTTTAATTGACCGGGAGGAGATAATATGTTGGAGAAGAAATTATCTAAGATCCATACAAAAATTCCGTGCTGAAGGAAGGCTAATCTTCTACCAGGATGAAACGTGGGTAAACTCAGGTCATACACTAAAAAAAAATTGGTCAGATAAGAATATACTAAGCTCCAGGCAAGCCTTTATGGAAGATTGGTCTACTGGTATCTCGCCACCTTTTGGTAAAGGCAGTAGATTAATAATTTTTCATATTGGCAGTGAAAAAGGATTTGTTAAGCATGGTTTGTTGAAATTTCAGTCCAAAAGCACGATAGACTAATAAAGGGGAGATGACAGCTGATGTTTTCGAAGAGTATTTTGAGCAGATGATTGAACACATACCACCAAATTCAATTATAGTATTAGATAATGCACCTTATCATTCACGACTAATAGAAAGACTTCCAACGACTGCGTGGAAGAAACAGGATATTCTTGACTAGCTGCGGAATAAGTATCTGCCTTACGAAGATGGAATGGTAAAGCAGAACTTTTAAAAATTGCCCGGCAACACAAATCTAAGTTCAAGAAATACATAGTTGATAAAATGGCGGAAAGGCGAAACATCACAGTCCTTAGACTTCTACCCTACCACTGCGAAATAAATCCAATTGAACTCATTTGGGCACAAATGAAAAGTTATGTGGCTAGAAAAAGTACGTCATATAAAATACAAGCTGTACGTGAATTGTTATGCGAGTCTTTACAACATAGTACAGAACAAAACTGGAAAGATGCAGTATGACATGTAATAGAAGAGGAACAAAAAACATGGGATCTTGATAACATAATTGATGCGACCGTAGAGACACAACCGCTATTTATTAACCCTCAAGACGACTCGGATTCCGAAGTTTATACTATTTATTTTGAAAAATTATCTTTTTTTTTTATTAAAAATAATTGAGAACTATTAGCGTTATATCTTTAATTTAGTTTATCGGTTTTTTTTCAAAATTTGGAGAGGAATTATATTTTTATTGGTAGAAAAGGTACGTGGAGTTTTAATTTAAGTTTATGTTGTACTTTCATATAAGTTAAGCCTGCCAGACCTCACTCGTTCGCTGGAGGGGGTTAATTAATATATTGATTATTTTATTGCAATCTCCTCCTGAAGTTGGTTCATTTTACTTAAAAAATATCGTAATAGATTCAATTTGATTTTAGCTGAAATATAGCTGCCTCGGGATATAATTATGAATATTAAATAAAGCCTTTAATGAAGCATATTTTGATGAGTAAGAGTACAGGGAATTAACCTCAAACGTGATTAAATTCCCATTATTGCTAGCACTAATTGCAATATGTCTTTCTGTTAAATGAGAGACTACATGTTTTTTGATAATAATTATGTACGTTTAGTTACAATATGATTAAGTAATGTATTAGGAATTGTTATTATTTTGTCGCGAAAAAATATACGAAATAGTACGTTATCAATATTTTTTCTCTCCAACGTCGCTACAGTCAAAATCGAGTCTTAGCATACTCAAGACTATACCTCCAACCTTGCCGGTCTTGCGCCGATCTTCTTCAGGTTCTCACGACTAGCAAATTTTGCTCGTCCGCTGCTACTTGATCCTTCCACCTTTCCTGTGGCTTTTCCTTGAGCTCTATTTGACAACCCATTCTATCGAAATTTAATGAATTGTCAGATCGAATCCTTGAACAGTTGGTAGAGTTCATGGTTGTATCCTAATCTTTCCACACCGTTTTCGGTAATAGATCCAAATATCTTTCTTTGGACTTTTTTTTTTTCGAAAACTTTCAGCTTTCGTTTTGTGTCTTCTATCATCATCCATGTCTCGCCTCCATAACATACTATTGGTCTGATAATAGTTTTGTAGGCCCTGATTTTTTATCTCGAGTATGTTTCTTTAGCAGAACACATGGGCGAGTAAAAAGTAAGCTTTGTTTCTCTTTACTATTCTTCTTGGAATTTCTGGATTTTCTGTCTCATCCGTATATAATCCTCTTCCTCTTCCTCAGTCCTAATCCCTTTTGAGATGTGGTGACACCATCAGGCCTTTACAGTTTTTTAACGATTTTTTTTCATCCTTCCCTGTCCTGAGCTAGTTGTTTTATGTAACCCTTGGTTAATCAATATTTTTGTTTGATCTACCCAACGGCTTGGAGATATTTCTTTAGGTCTCTTTTCTTCAACTCTACCCTCGACTATCAGTTTTTTTATCGTACCTGTTTTTCTAGCAATGTGTCCAAAATAGTGCAAATATCTCTGTTGTATTTGTTTAAGCAATCTATCCTTTACTTTAAGTTGTTATATTAAAATAATTATAATATCGATAGTATAATAATATTATAATATCGATACGTTAGAGCGATGATCAGTCCAGGATATTCTTAACATGCGGCGGTATACCCACATTTCAAAAGCGTCTAGTTTACTTTCATCCGCTTTCTTTAAGGTCCACGTTTCGGATGCATATGCGGCTATGAGAAAAATGAGTGCCCTTACCAGCCTTAGTTTTATGTGTATTTTTATGCTAAAATTTTTCCAAATTGTTACCAGTTTCATCGTAGCTGTTCTAGCAATAGTAAACCTTTTATGTTTCTCTCTGTCACACCTTCCGTCATTTGTTATTTGGAACCCCAGGTATATGACACTATTTATTACTTCTAAGCCCCCAATTTCTTTAATGTGTTGAAGATTGTTCCGAGCTCTGTATACTATCATGATCTCTGTCTTACTCCTATTTAGCTTTAGTCCATATTTTTTGCTTTTCTCCTCCAGACATCTCATTATTTCTTCCATTTTTTCTTGATTAGCCGCGATTATTAAAGTATCTGTAACATATCTCAAGTTACTTATTTTTTGACCTCCTACTGATATTCCACCCTTCCATCCGTCTAGTACCTTTCGCATTATGTATTCACTGTACATATTAAACAGAGTTGGCGAGAATATGTATCCCTGCCTGACACCTGCCTCTGTTCTGAAATGATTGGAATGGGTTTATTTTTACTGTGCACTTATTATTTTCATATAGACTTCTAATTAGCTGAATTAAGTGGTGGGGTGTATTCATTTGCATTAGTATGGACTATGCATGCTGCTATTTGACTTTATCGAAGGCCTTTGTGTAATCCACAAAGCACATAAGCATAGGAGTATTGAATTCACGAGTTTTTTCGATTAGCTGTCTGACATTAAGGATGCTTGTGCCTTTTCCTGGGACAAATCCCGCCTGTTCTTTTGATATATGACGCAATAGAAAAGCTTTTAGTCTTTTATGTATTACATGAAGTAGAACCCTGCTTGTATGGGATCTTATGGTTACCGTTCTGTAGTTGCTGCAATCTAGCCGAGTTCCTTTTTTGAATATAGAGATGAAAGTGGATGTTATCCAGTCGTTGGGTCACTCTCCGATTTCCAGAATCTTTTTGCAGATCATATGCATAATATTTACTCCAACATCTCCAGTCTCTTTTGAAACTTCTGCGGTGATCTGGTCTGTGCCAAGATATTTTCTATTTTTTAAATTTTTGTAACTCTGACTTTAGAATGTTTGGTTCTGTCTCTGCAGTGAACTCGTCGTGATTTGCATTCTGGGGATCATCTGCATATAGACTTTGATAATATTTACTCCTTACCTCGGCAATCCCTTTCTCGTCATCTATAATATGTTGGTTTTGATCTAATATTGTTTGTGTGATTAATTTAAATTCCCTGGATAAATATCGAGCTTTGTTATATAGCTCATGGGATTTACACCAGTTTGCATGTCTGTCTAGTTATTTGCATTCTTCATTTATATGTTTATTTTTATCATCTCTACATGCTCTTTTAATTTCTCTATTATTTAACTGTGCTAATTCGTTTTTGTTTTTGTGTATATTGCAATGACCAAATATGTGAAACTTTCTAAAGTTTCGATATCGCCCTTGAGTTCAACTGTAAGTCTGTTTACCCTAGCTCCTGCCTGTATAAGCTTTTTTGTTTTTTGAATATTTATTCATAGTCCGGTCTCTTACATCCCTGTTTTTTTGTTATAAATATATTTCTGCCGCCTCTTATGTTCTGAGAGACATAATGCTAACGTCATCGGCGTAGGCGGTAATCTATATTGATTTATTTGTTAGGAGATTACCTTTTCCTACATTCAACTATCTTATTACATATTCAAGAGTCAGGTTGAATAGTGTCCTGTCTCCTTTATTTAATCGTATGACTATTAAAAAGTTCTTAGTTGACAGTTGCCGCTGACGAATTTATTGTTGCGTTTACTAGTCGAATCTATTTGTGGCGAATGTTAAAGCTCTGTAATATTTTATATAACTTTTGCCTATTAATTGAGTCATAGACCTGTTTGAAATCTATGAATATATTGTGGACGTCAATGTCGTATTCTCACGGTTTGTTTAGAGTTTATTTAACTGCGAATAGTTTATCAGTTGTAAATCTTTCCTGTAGAAAAGCGGCTCAGCAACTCAAAAATATTCCCTAACATAGAATCCTTCGAAATGAAACAAGCTATAGCACAACTAAAGAAGAATAAAGCTCCGGGTCCAGATGGAATACTTGTAGAAATGTTGAAGAAGGGGAATGAAATTATTCTCGAAGAATTAAAAAAACTTTTCAACGAATGTCTTCATAGAGAAGAAGTTCCAGATGACTGAAATGAAAGTTTGACAATACTTCTCTTCAAAAAGAGAGACAGGGGAGATCTCAAGAACTAAAGGCCAATCTCCCTGCTGTCCCAAATGTACAAACTATTTATGAGAGTAATAACAGGTTAACGTCGAAGCTCGATAGCTATCAATCGGTAGAGCAGGCAGGATTCCGAAAAGATTACAGTACAGCGGATCATCTTCTTACAGTCAGAACTCTAATAGAAAAAGGCAATGAATATTACTTGAACTTATATATTGGCTTCGTTGATTATGAAAAGGCATTCGACTCCATAGAACTTTGGGCAATAGAGAGAGCTATGAGCAACTGCAGCATAGACTCCCGATACAGAATGCTCATACACAATATTTACAAGAAAGCTACAATAAAACTCAAATTGATGCGAAAACCAAAGCTATACCAATCAACAGAGGAGTTCGCCAGAGAGGTGTTATCTCACCAAAGCTATCCACACTTGGACTTGAAGACGTGTTCAAAGACATTAACTGGGCAGATAAGGGAGTAAATGTTAATGGAAGAAAACTGAGTCATTTAAGATACGCTGATGACATTGTAATATTTTCTACAAGTTTCGAAGAACTATAGACCATGATGATGCAACTATTTCAAGCTTCGGAACAAGTAGGTCTTAAGATAACCTTGGAAAGAACAAAAATGATGACAAATACACCGAACATTCCAGAAATAACACTGACGACATAAATTTAGAAACAGTAAATGAATACATCTACCTGGGACAGATAATGAAAATTAACAAAGAAAATCAAACTGCCGAAATTACCAGACGAATAAGGTTACCGTGGGCAGGATTTGAAAAACAGAGTTGGATCTTAAAAAGCACTAAAATAGAACAATATTTAAAAACCAAAATTTACGATCAGTGTATCCTCCCTATACTTACGTATGGTTCACAGACGTGGACACTCACCAAGTCCAATATGGAGAAAATAGTAAAAGCACAAAGAGCGATGTAAAGACCAATGCTCGGGGTGGGACTTATAGACAAAAAAAAACAAACAAATGGATTAGAAGTAAAACCAAAGTAAAAGACGCAGGAAAAGATGCTGCTAAATTAAAATAGAGCTTCGCAGGACACAATGCCCGACTGAAGGATAAGAGATACAACAGTGAAGGCCATGATTAGGAAACAGAAGCAGAAAAAGACCACAAATGAGATAGGCTGATGACATTAAGAAGATCGGAGGACATAACTGGAAGCAAGTGGCGCAAAATAGAAGACACTGGATTGATTTGAGGGAGGCCTATGTCCAAAGTTGGATTACTTTAGGTTGAAGAAGAAGAAGAAAAGCGGTTTGATAGTCCCCGGCAATATTTTCAGTTAGTTGTTGGAACCGTTTGTTTAGCATATAAGTAAAAAACTTTGTACGCTGTACACAAGAGAGTTATGGCTCGATAATTTGCGTATATCAGTTTATCTCCTTTTATAGATTGACCATTCGATTTTCCGGGATGATCACTCAAATGATCACTGTGATATTTACCACCCAATAAAAAAAAATTGAAGATAATTTCGGTTTTCTTCTATCAAGTAACTTATTACCTTTTATTTGATTTTACAATTTTAAAAAATATTTGTCTTAAAAATAAAAAATGAGTTCTAAAGAGAATGTATCATGTTATTTGATAATAATTCGATATTGTCAGTATGTCGAATACCTTTCCCTTTACCAGATTCTCTGTTGTTTCCTTATAAAATGTTTTAGTATTAATGACGTAAAAAAATAAAAATTTAATCTCTTAATACTTAAAGTTATCTAGATCTCTGGTTACAAAAATTATGTGATCGTGATTTAAGTAAAAACTACACCTAAATCAAAATCGCAAACTCGTGAACCGAGACCCGTATTTTAAGGATATTTAAAGAGCTCATTAAATAATTCATTTGCATTATGTTTTTATATGCCTTTTAAAGTATACTATACCCATGGGTATATTAATTATAAATGATGAAACATTTGTTGTGGGTTATTCTAGAAATAACAATGGTTTAAGTTTCATTCATTTAGGGATAATCCCCGGAGGCTAACTCTTTGGATATCATTATACCGTAAAAATAAATTTAAATGTTGTGGTATTTAAAGCTTAATTCTAGCAGCAGAATTATTAAGTTAAATAAAAAATGAAAAAAAAAAATAAAATTAATTCATCATAATTCAATTATTTTGCAAAAACATTTTTTTCTTAAATATCTGATTGGTCTAAAAAAATTTGGTTAGGCTTTATGATTAAGTGGACATTGTATTTTTATTCCTGTCTCAAATTTTCTTCTTTGTCTTCTTCTGATCTCTTTATATAAGCAACAATGTTTCGTGTTAACTGGTCAGTTGTTGCCTCTATGGTAGACTGTCAGTCCATCTCTTCCGTGTTCATACGATACTTCTTCTACCTCATGGTAATTTGTCCCTTACATTACATTTTGATTTGATCTTATAGTCTCAGAGTGTTTCTGGTAATTATTCTGAGTATTCTTATTTTTGCTGTTTCCAGCATCCTATGTATTTGATTATATTAAATCGGGTTTTTTTTTAATTTCATCTTATAGTTAATTTGTCGGTTACGTTATATAATGTTAATAAAACATCCTGCTAATTCATTTACCCTTTGTACTTCATATCTTACTTCTTTTCTAACATCTCCATAGCTTGACAGTGTGTGGTGAGACATCAAGATTAATTAGTTCATAAAAAATCTCGAAAGAATATGTATTATAAATTACGTAAATTGTTTCTCTACTTTAATTACTACAATTAGAATATATAGCACACGAATCTATTGTTAACATGTTTGTCTTGTTTCATAATACTTTAGTTACACTTAAGTAGCCTTATATACTCACTTTTGTATAAACATTATTAGACCTAATAACAAATCTTCTTCTTCTCCAGGTTCCTTCTCCTATCGGAGGTTGGAAATCATCATCGCTTTTTTAATTTTATAGACCGCGCTTCTGAATAATTCTAATGAGCTGCAACCGAACCACCCTCTCAAGGATATTTTGGATCGTCCTGAGTTTCTCTTTCCTTGTATCTTCCCTTGCATAATTAATCTAAGTAATACGTACTTCTCGCCCCTCATTATATGACCCAGATATTTAATCTTTCTAATTTTAACAGTTTTTATGATTTCACATTCTTTCTTCATTCTTTGTTACACCTCTATATTAGTTACTTTTTCAGTCCACGATATTCTGTGGATTCTCCTGTAGCAGTACATCTCAAAGGAGTTTAATTTTTTAATTTCAGACTGTTTTATTGTCCACGCTTCCATTCCGTATAGTAAAGTAAAAGAAAAACGTAACAACGTAGCATTCTGGTGCAGATCTCTAGATTAAGGTTACTGCTGCAAAGTAAGTTCTTCAATTTTATGAACGTGTTTCTTGCCATTTCTATTCTAGATCTGATTTCTTTTATTTAATCTCCATCTTCGGTTAGCCACTTTCCTAAATATTTATATGTTGTTTCTCTTTCGATCGTTGTATTATTGATGATCAGGTTATCTACATTTTGTGGTTTTTTTTTTGAGAATATCATTAATTTCGTTTTCCTGAAATTCATTTGCAATCCGTACCTTTCACATGCATTGTATACATGTTGTATTATGTACTGTAGATCTTCCATGTCTTGCAAATATGACCGTATCGTCCGCGTATCTAATATTATTAATGCTATTTCCGTTGACCAAAATACCTTCCACAATATCCAATAAAGCTTCTTGAAATATCACTTCACTGTAGACGTTGAATAAGAGTGGTGAAAGTATGCACCCTTGTCGAACTCCTCTAAGTATACCAACTTCCTCTGTCAGTTCTCCTTCGACTCTTATTCTTGCTTTCTGATTTTGATACAGATTCGATATAATTTGTAGATCTCTACTATCTATGTTTTTGGTCTTAAGAATACTTAAAAGCTTTTCATGTTGAACTTGGTCAAAAGCTTTTTTAAAATCTATGAAGCAAGCATATATTATGTCTTGATTCCTATCCAGACATCGTTGTGTCAGAACATTGACTCCGAATAATGCTTCTCTAGTTCCTAGACCCTTTCTAAAACCCATCTGTGAATCACTTATTTCCTGTTCTAATTTCATGTGAATTCTGTTATGTATGATTTTAAGGAAGGTTTTCAATGTGTGGCTCATTAATGCAACTGTCCGAGAGTCATTGCAATCTTTAGCATTTGTGATTTAGGTATTCAATGTATTCTTTCCATCTACGTAATTTGTTTTGCGTTTGAGTTATATTCCCGTATATTCAGTATATAATCCCGATTGGTTTGTTACGATTTCCTGAAATCATTTCTTTAACCTTTTTATGTGTCATACCTTGCCTCACATTCCTCAATTTCTTCACATTTAATGGACATCCATGTTTCCTTAGCTTGTTTTATTTTCTGTTTTATTTGTTGATTAATTTCTTGATATTTAATTTTATTTTTGTTTTTATGTATTCTTCTTTCGTCCATCTGTTCGAGAAGTTCTTGTGTCATCCATTCTTGTTTGGCAGTTTTTGTAAATATTAATATTTCCCGTCCCACAGTCTCTATTGTGTTCTTTATATTCTTCCATTTTGTTTCAATATCTGTAGTGTTCTTATTTTGTTGTTTTATTTCTTGGATGCTCTGATTTATTTTATTTCGGGTTTCTTGGTATGTATTTGGTTCTCTTAGTTTATCAATGTATATTTGTGGTCTAGGTTCTTTCATTATTGGTTTTCTCAATCTTACATTCATATTTGCTACTACTGGGTTGTGGTCCGAGTTTACATCTGCTCCGGGGTAAGTATTCACTACTGTAATAGAGTTCTTGCACCTGTTCTTAATCAAGATGTAATTTATCTGATTTCTTATAATTATATCTTTGTTGTCTCCAGGAGCTTTCCACGTGTAGAGCCGGCGATTTGGTAATTTAAACATTGTATTCATAACTACCAGTTCTTCTGTTTGGCACATCTGAATGAGTCTTTCACCACGTTCATTTCGCTCACCCAATCCATACATTCCAACACAACTCTCCACACTTCCTCTACCCACTTTGGCATTGAAGTCACCCATTAGTATCAGAACTTCACGTTTTTTTGTTGTTTTTATTATTGTTTCCAATTGCGCGTAGAAATCTTCTATTTCTTGTTCCTCCTTGTCAGCTGTTGGTGCATATACTTGAATAACATTCATTTTCCCCATATTGGTATTAATTTGTAGCATTATAATGCGATTCGAAAGCGGGGTGAAGCCAAGTACGGATTTATCTATTTCCTTGCTTACCATTTGGCCACACCATATCGGTTTGTTCTATCAGAATATTCACTATAATATATAGCTCCGTTTCTAGTCCGTTGTTTTTCAAACCCTGGCCATTGTACATCGCTTATTTCCAGAATTTCGATATTTAATCTTTCCATTTCTATTGCAGTATTATCTCTTTTACCTGATTGTAATAAGCTTTGTACGTTCCATGTTGCAATTCTTATATTTCCTCTTGTGATATTTTTTAAAAGTGTTCCATTCTTTACATCACAGGGATTTTGCTGGCTTACGAACTGAAAAGCCCTGTGGCTAACTTGTGATTTAGTTTCCCTGCCGGATCTTAGTTTCCGCGGCCCATGATCAGTAAGGTTACTCATTTGGTTATTGCTAGCCATGATGATTGTACTAGAGATGCTTTTGTGAGCCTTTACTACAGTGGTTTTCCATAACCTTCTGTAGACCTATGTCGTTGACCATCTTCCTGGTTCATCCGCCTTTGAGACCGATTTCTTGATCTCAGGACAAAGGAGTGCCCTTCCATTAACCATCTCGTCCACCCGAAGCCGTTGTCCAGTAGGTGAGGGATTGCTTATAACGGCAATCGCTCGGTGGTTTTTCGCCATATCTGGCTACCCTCACTTAGTTTAGCCTGCAGACTCATGCAGTTGCCCAGGGTGTGGCACGTGGAGCCATAAGTGAGAGTTAGGTGTCTTATGAGGACCAGTTTATCAAGAACCATCTCCCGTCTATGACGCTCCATGTGGTCGTTCCGATAAAAGGTACTACCTCTATAACACACCCCAAACTCCCCTAACAAATCTTATATAATCGTAAATATATAATAATATCGAGTAGAGTTTAGTCATTCAGTCAATCAGTAATTAATATGCAGTTGATATTCGTATTTTTAGATGTAACGTAATCATAAAAATGAGAAATGTCATCAATACGCTATTTCATGTGTATATAAGTAAAAAATAATATACATACAACTGATCCTTTCCGAGATCCATAAATCCAGGTCCATAAATATCATCATTAGGAGACGATGTAATCCAATTAGGCATCCAATTATGCTTTAAGAAGATTAGCCTAAATTCTTTTTATTTTTTATATTATAAGTATTATATATTACTACTGTATTAAATACATGTACATCTCTTGCTGGTGTACTAGGATGGCTAAAAGTTGTAGCATTGAATCGATTTGATCTGTATCCATATATTGTATCAATCTTTTATCATAACTCATAACTCGACGGCACAGCCGGAGTGCTCGAAATAAAGCAAGTGTTTTTTAAAAAGCAGTTGTCCACGAATACTTTACGCTATTTTTTTTATTGGTACACTTTTATTGGTACCGGTACCGAAATTATGTATTATTACGACAAAAAATTGAAATAAGAGCTAATAATGTAAAATGGTTGAATTTTAGCAATAGTATGTTTTTAGCAATTTTCGAAAAAATTAATTAATTTAAATTTCTTTGTTCAGATAGTGTTAGGATTTTATATATAATGTAACGTAAAGCTTTAAATTATTTTGCATTAAATTCTACCTTAAAAATATTATTAAAACAAATTATTAATTATATTAATACGTAATTTTAAAAGGACACAACTGGAAGCAAGTGGCGCAAAATAGAAGACACTGGATTGATTTGGGGGAGGCCTATGTCCAAACATAGACGACAGAAGGCAAAGAAGAAGAAGAAGAACTAGGATGTAAAATGTATTTTAAAATGGGAATTCTAAATAAAAATATTAAAGATAATTACAATATCCGCAAGAGAAAAATCTCAAAGATTGTAAAATAAATGTCTAAATGATATTCATAAAGTCTCAAGTATGACCCGCTTTTCCTTTATGGTTCAAATTCTGTATATTTTACCGGCCTTTTATATTTAATTTATGTTTTGTAGCAATATTTATTTTGTTTGTAATACACACAAACAAATCGTAGATTCATATATTTCTTTAATTAATTTTACAAATTACTTATTAATTTTCAAACCACGGGTTTACAGAAAGTAACTAGTTATGACTTCTTAGTGCAAGATATGGCATCGAGGTATTTTTACCGTTAACAGTTTAAGTTTCAAAGATGTTTATTACAGTAATGGAAAAACGTTGCCATATGATGCATCGTTAAAATAAGTTACACACAAGTCCCCTGGCTTTGTCTCGCTATGACGTCATGCGCAAAGTCGATTAAAATTAGAACGGCAAGTGAGCATATCTTGTTTGTTATAGTATCATGCTGGACAAACGGTGTAACCTGTCATTATAGCCTTTTATATAGATAGATTGTAATCATTAATTGATTTTTAAACTAATTCACACTAAGTTTAAATAATTTTTCTTTAATGTAGGTAGGTTTATTTTATTATTTTTATTAAATGCAGATTGAGTACAAAATGTTTCAGAATGCTGTATTTTTAATCCCTATCTGTGTTTGGAATAACTGTTATAGTTTCGGAAGGTTTATTTTATTTAAAAAATGCTCCAACTCGTTAAGTGTAAACAACCATTATACTTTTTGTTCAATTTAATTTGAATGAAACATTTTTCAATTAACAACAATTCCCGGTAACTGTTAACTTGTAATACAATCTCTTTATATCCAATGTTAACAAATACCAAGAATAATTTTCCAAAAATGTTGTAAATCCAAAAACTGACGTAAACCGCAGAAAAAAAGTAGTAAATTAAATTGTAGTGACACAAAATTATTTATAAATAATGTCATAGCTAAAAATAAGATTTTATTTCGAACATTCTGCTTAGAGCAATAATACAGTTACAACTCAAAATTATTAAATAACTTCACTGTCAGTATTTTTATTTAACTAACAGTACAAAAAAACTTCCGTTAATATTAGGAACACACTATCCATTAATATTTTTTAACTGCAATAGAAAATTATTAAAAGTTTTTCGTTGATACTCAAAAATCATCTTTTTTGAGTTACGATACTATTGTATTATTAGTGCAAATATTAAACTTTTAATTAAAATAGTGTATTAAAAACACCGTAATAACACTGGCGCCACCTGTTGCAGATCTAAAAAATAAATTTTGTTCAACGTTTCAAACAAAAAAAAATGATTTCTAATTACTTTTGATCTGCGCTGATGGAATTACATGGTTCATGACTGCTAGAACAACGCTTTTGAAGTTCGCTTCCAATTATTTCAACATTTCCGCGCGTACTCTTGTTTGATCAACATTTTTCCCTAAGTAAAGTGAAAGCCTCTATATCAGCCGCAAGTCTAAAGTTATTCCCTAAAGTCTCGTACACTTATGTGGGATAATGGTAAAGCTGAACGCCAAAATGTGTTCTTACAACTCAATTTGCATATCATGTATACTCAAACATTTCGAGACTATCTTTAGGTGAAACGAGGACGGAACGATCGATACATTTTTTCGGTAAAATTTTATTAAGTAGGTGAGGTAGCAGTATACAACTGTGTCCATGTTTAATGTATGCTATATTTAAACTATCTGTTCGCCAAATCTTAATATTATGTTCCATCTTTAAAGGGAATTAACCAAAAATTTGATTAAAATACGTTATATTTTAAAAATTAAAATTTCATCATCGATAAATATTATCCTAAAAAATAAATAAAAGCTAAAAACTTATGCGAACTTAAAAACTTTATACGTAATTGGTTTTACTTCATCAATAACAAAGATAATGGGTGTTTTATCTATTTTGCTAACTTCTAATTTAACCCTAATTTAACCCTAATTTATTGCATGAATTTATTTTATTTTATTTGTTGATAAAATAAAATTAAATTATGTTGAATTATTCTTAATAGATGTATCTAGAATTCACCGTTTTCACAAATTCACACATTTTTTTTAAGACCCAGTTTTTGAGAAAAAAAAAATTGTGCCCATTTGGGAACATTAGGTATGTATAAAAAGTTTTATTAGAACTAATTGTCATACACATTAGATCAATGTATTGTCAGCATCAAACTATTCCAAATTGTGAAACTTCTTAAAACAGTTACTACTTTTAGAATGAAAGCATAAATGCACAAATTACATTTCTTGCGCTGGACACTTGATTTTTCCTTCCAGTTTATCATCTTACAGCTTTCTCTGGTTACTTACAGTCCAGTTTGGCCAGTGTGAAAACTGATATGTTTGTACATATGTATTAGGTCTAGGTTCAATGCATCTTCTTTTCAATGGTCATTCGGGTGTGGCCGACCTACTTTTCTTTTTTGTAAAACACCACTGTTAGTTAGTTGTTCAGCTAGAATTGTTTTGTAGCTGAAATTCAACAGATGTACTAATAATCTCTTTAGTTTTTCCAATTTGTTTTTTGATTTGCCTGTCTACTAGCCAAGCATCGACTACTGCTACATCCAGCATATGATAGAAAATACAGTGGTATCATTTTTTGCTTTTGATTTTGATTGGATATAATCCCAATAAAGAATCTTGCAGATCCACATTGCCCATGTGCCTAATATATTGTTATACAATGTCTTGGCAATCAATATCTTTCCTAGTTCTTTCGGTGCGAAAGAATCGTCCCAATTTGGCTATTGGTTGAGTTCCACACTGGACTGTATGCATTGCAGTATTCTCGTAAGTGCCAAAGTTCCTGAATGCTTTCCTCTTGTAGATTTTTAATTTCTTTCTTTTGCCAACCTTTATAATTCAGAATTCGATTTGTACAGATTATTGTGATATATTGTGTACCTTGTTTTAACAAATATGACACTAGTGGTATACTTAAAATAATTATTGCAAAAGAGTTTGTGGTGTTTATTAGATGGTATTTCTTTGCTTAATCAAACTACAACATTAGCTAGCAGTTCCCAAATTTACTTCATTTGGTATTTCTGTGTAACCATCTTTTCTAGCCAAAATTTCAAAATAATATAAAAATCCTGAGATTCCTGAGAGAACCCACATCTTGTATCCCCATTTATGAGGCTTCTTGGGATCGTATGTCTTCATACTCGAACGTCCTTTGAACGATATAACTTTTTCATCAAAAGATACGTGTTTTTCTAAAGGTATCTGCAAACACGAGCTTTTTATTTATTCAATCAGGAGCGAGATTTTATCAAGACTCCAGGACAGGTGGTAATTGGTTTTTGTGGATTTTTTTATGCGTCGTATATACAAGTTTGTCGAATTACCTCAATTATACAATCTGGTGACAACAAAAACTAAACAATTTGTAAGGAGAATGGAGCAATTTGTTATGAGAATATGTTGGTTGGAAGTAATTCACTATCGTCAAAATGCAGTTCATCTACATTTCGCACAGTTTTTGAAGGACGCCGTGTCGTATGACTTTTTTTCAGAAGGAATCTGTCGTACCTTATTGGGCTGAATAATTTTTGCTTTATTGTTGTAAAACGATGTTGTTGAGATACTCTCAAATTTATCCATTTTTTTTTTTCTGAAAAGAAAGTTTACTTCAGGTTTATTCAAATTAATTTATTTAAACCAATAATGCATTAAAGAAGTCTACCAACTTAGAAAAAACAAATTATAAAATATTTCCATTTTTCAGAGTCAAAATTTACCTTTAGCGCACAATGTTCCTGTTCCTGTTTATTTACAATCAACATTTTGAAATACTTTGCCAAGCATATTCTTTCGGTTTCTGTTCACATAAGACGGTATTTTCCACTATACCGTCGAACTGCATTGACTGTCCGTGTCCATTCTGTTGGATTCCTTTTGCGCTTTCTCCACTTTTTCGGTGATTCTACCATAACGCCCCCTTCATTTTCAATCACATTATTTTCTGCCCAAGGTCATCTGCAGGTAAATTGGAAACATCTGTAACAAATTTCAGTGGTCAAAGTGTGTAAGTCAAAAATTTTTTTTCTATGAATATCATGTAATTTCAGTTATAATAATATGTTTTGTGATTATCTTTATAATAACTAGTATAACATTTAATCTATTATGTATTAACAGAAAAAGCATAAAACATATTTTCGTAAGAAATTATTTCCGAGTTTTTAGGTTAAGAATACTACTTACTTGAATCAGACGAATTATTTCCACTGTTAGGCACGTATTTTGATTCACTATCCGAGCAGGGATCATTTTCTTCTAGTTCTAATGGTAAATTAACTGTATTTTCACACATTCTAACCGATAAAAGCATAGATAAATAATATAGTAAATAGAAATAGATAGGCAACTCAATGTATAAATTGCGTTCATTAGCATCACTTGCGACTGGGGTCATTACTAATCATCTTTTGGGGGGAAATTCAAAAGGACACCCCTTACCCCCTTACATACAATTTTAAAATTATATAAAAATCCTGAGATTCCTGAGAGAACCCACATCTTGTATCCCCATTTATGCGGCTTTTTGAGATCGCATGCCTTCATACTCAAACGTCCTTTGAACGATATAACTTGTTCGTCAGAAGATACGTGTTTTTCTAAAGGTATCTGCAAACACGATCTTTTTATTTATTTAATCAGGAGCGAGATTTTATCAAGACTCCAGGACAGGTGGTAATTGGTTTTTGTGGATTTTTTTATGCGTCGTATATACAAGTTTGTCGAATTACCTCAATTATACAATCTGGTGTCAACAAAAACTAAACAATTTGTAAGGAGAATGGAGCAATTTGTAACGAGAATATGTTGGTTGGAAGTAATTCATTATCTTCAAAATGCAGTTCATCTACATTTCGCACAGTTTTTAAAGGACGCCGTGTCGTATGACTTTTTTTGAGAAGGAATCTGTCGTACCTTATTGGGCTGAATAATTTTTGCTTTATTGTTGTAAAACGATGTTGTTGAGATACTCTCAAATTTATCCATTTTTTTTTTCTGAAAAGAAAGTTTACTTCAGGTTTATTCAAATTAATTTATTTAAACCAATAATGCATTAAAGAAGTCTACCAACTTGCAAAAAACAAACTATAAAATATTTCCATTTTTCAGATTCAAAATTTACCTTTAGCGCACAATGTTCCTGTTCCTGTTCATTTACAATCAACATTTTGAAATGATTTGCCAAGCATATTCTTTCGGTTTCTGTTCACATAAGACGGTATTTTCCACTATACCGTCGAACTGCATTGACTGTCGGTGTCCATTCTGTTGGATTCCTTTTGCGCTTTCTCCCCCTTTTCGGTGATTCTACCATAACGCCCCCTTCATTTTCAATCACATTATTTTCTGCCCAAGGTCATCTGCAGGTAAATTGGAAACATCTGTAACAAATTTCAGTGGTCAAAGTGTGTAAGTCAATTTTTTTTCTATGAATATCATGTAATTTCAGTTATAATAATATGTTTTGTGTTTATCTTTAGTAATAATTAGTATAACATTTATTCTATTATTAACAGAAAAAGCATAAAACATATTTTATTTTCGTAAGAAATTATTTCCGACTTTTTAGGTTAAGAATACTACTTACTTGAATCAGACGAATTATTTTCACTGTTAGGCACGTATTTTGATTCACTATCCGAGCAAGGATCATTTTCTTCTAGTTCTAATGGTAAATTAACTGTATTTTCACACATTCTAACCGATAAAAGCATAGATAAATATTATAGTATATAGAAATAGATAGGCAACTCAATGTATAAATTGCGTTCATTAGCATCACTTGCGACTGGTGTCATTACTAATCATCTTTCGGGGGGAAATTCAAATGGACACCCCTTACCCCCTTACATAAAATTTTAAAATTATATAAAAATCCTGAGATTCCTGAGAGAACCCACATCTTGTATCCCCATTTATGCGGCTTTTTGGGATCGCATGCCTTCATACTCGAACGTCCTTTGAACGATATAACTTGTTCGTGGGACTATATACTCCAGGGATATAACCGTGGGATATAACTCCAGGACAGGTGGTAATTGGCTTTTATGGATTATTTTAAGCGTTGTATATACAAGTTTGTCGAACTACCTCAATTATAACATCTGGTGTCAAAAAAAAAACTAAACAATTTGTAAGGAGAATTGAGCAATTTGTAACGAGAATATGTTGGTTGGAAGTAATTCACTATCTTCAAAATGCAGTTCATCTAAATTTCGCACAGTTTTTGAAGGACGCCGTGTCATATGACTTTTTTGATAGATTTTTGTTACGTAGGTAGTATCTCATTTATCGGTTGATAACTCATCATCTTAATTATTAGAATCTTCTTGACTGTCATTGGTTACTTAAGCCCTGGTCGTTTATGCAGCTAACGGCTCAACGTTATCTTTATCAGATAGTTCCGAATCTTCACTTCCAGAAGGAATCTGCCGTACGTTATAGGGTTGAATAGTTTTTGCTTTATTGTTGTAAAACGATGTTGAGATACTCTTAAATTCGTCCATTTTTTTCCTTAAAAGAAATTTTACTTCAGATTTATTCAAATTAATTTATTTAAACCAATAATTCATTAAAGAAATCTGCCAACTTGCAAAAAACAAACTATAAAATATTTTCTTTTTTCAGAGTCAACATTTACCTTTCGCGCACAATATTCCTATACAGGAACAGTTACAATTTGGGTCAAATACTAACAACAACAAAGTAAATTTATTATTTTAATATATTAGTAGATCCTTCTTCTTCTTTAAGTGCCATCTCCGCTACGAAGGTTGGCAATCACCATGGCTATTCTGACCTTCAAGGCAGCTGCTCTGAACAATTGCCTTTAGCTGCAACCAAACCACTCTTTCAGGTTCTTTAACCAGGAAACGCATCTTCTTCCTACGCTTCTCCTACCCTCTACTTTTCCTGGAATTATGAGTCTCAAGATGTTGTATCTTTCACCTCTTATCACATGTCCGAGATATTGCAATTTTCTTTCTTTTATTGTATTTTCCATTTCCCTCTCTCTGCGTATTTTTCTTAACACTTCTGTATTCGTGACTCTATCTACCATGGAATCCTTAACAATCTTCTAAATGTCCACATTTCAAACTCCCTAAGTTGCTTTATTGTATTCCGGTTTAATGTCCATGATTCAGTTCCATAGGAGAGTACACTGTGTACATAGCATTTAATTAGCCCCATTCTGGGGCCCAATATCAGATCTTTGCTGCATAAAATCTTGTTCATTTTCACGAAGTTGGCTCGTGCTTTTTCAATTTTGACTCTTATTTCCGCAGTATAATCGGTATTTTCTGTGATTATCGTTCCCAAGTAAGTATATCTTTTTACTCTCTCAATCTGCTGGCTGCCTACCGTATTGTTTTTCTTGCTAATTCACTACGGTGACTAGTGAGTGTAGTAATGTATGGGGACTCGGGAGACTGAGACCTCGGAAGTCCTGAAGAAGACATCAAGGAGGATGTCGAAAGCTCGGCCCAATGAATATCGACGCGGTTCAACCCGGAAGACTGGTGAGTTTAATATTAATTTTTATAATAGTATTAATCTCAGCTCTAGGTTTAATATATATATATATATATATATATATATATATATATATATATATATATATATATATATATATGTATATATATATATATATATATATATATATGTATATATATGTGTATTGTTATGATGTATTGTTTGTTTGAATGATGAGCAATGAGTATTTTAATAATATAGGGTTTTTATCGCGGTTCTCAAAGAATTAGTTTGTAAGTACTTTTTCAAATTATCTTTATTATAACTATTATGAAACACACATATATATCTAACCTAGCCAATGTAAATTTAAAATAAACTATCTTTAAATTGATACTCTTATAAAACTAATTAAATTCTATAGACAATGTAAAATTTAAACAAACTATCTTCAAAATTGAAATTGTTATGACATTAACTAAATTATATTAACAAAATTTTGTACCTTTCTTTCACTGAATGCCTAAATGAACTGTTTTCCACTATATAGATTCTAATCGCCACTGAATGTCTTCGTACTTCGGTTATCCTTGTTTTTGTGAAATTACTTTTTCCAATTATCAGCTTCTACCAATTTAAGATATATTTTTCTTCACCAGCATTTATAAACCACCAAGCAAACCAGCAAAACAGCATTTATATTTATTCTTCTTTTCAATATACCAATATCCAATTATTATAAGTTGATTTCTACTAATCTCCAATCATAATATAATTTTAATTTCTTCCAATATTCTTCTAATATACTTTTTTTAATCTTCAATAATTATTTATGTATAATTATAAATGTGCATAATTTTTAATCTTCATTTAACTCACTATATTAAACAATTGGACTATTTGTAACTGATTGACTGTCTTGAAAATTCTGAACAATTGACTTCACTAACTAAATGAGTCTATCTTCTACTAACTTTCATAATAAACTGCCATCTTGAATCCAAATCACGGGTATTTATATCTTTTCAATCTTCCAGAACCATCTGGTAAGAAATCATGTTCGATTTAGTTCTATTTCTTCTATATGGACGTTCTCGAAAAAAGTATCTATTCGATCCACCGACATAATCATTATTCCAGAATGTTCCAACATAAACACAGGTCAAATTCTGCATTCTGGAGAATTCGTTAATGTTCTATTGATAATTTTGTTGACATTTAGGCTTTTCAGATTAGAATAAACATTTAAATCATTAAATATATATAAATTAAACATTTTAAACTAACATTATTATTATAACCCCACTTTATATTCCTAAAAATTCTTAATTTCTGTCAGTCACTTACTGTATAGTTGGTTGCCTATGCACATGGCTCACTTAAATATATTTACAACATTAAAATACAACTTTTTACAATTATTATATGCTAATTTCTTAAAAATGCCCTCACATAAATAATTTTTATTAAATTCTCTAGTATATAACTTATTAAAATAACCAAATATCTAATATTATCTAATGTGTAACTTATAAATTAATTTTTTAAATAATATCATTTCAGTATATATATATATATATATTAATAAAAATCTGATAGGATGGAACAAATAATTGCAAAAAAGTAGTAAATCACCAGTTAAAATTAGGTTGATAAATGAAAATGCTGCAAAACGAATTTAAATAAACATTAGAATTAAAAATATTTTGATCTATTAACTGTTTCTTATTTTTTAAAAAATATAAAAAAAATAAAAATTGTAATTGTCATAAATAATCAGTCAAGTTTAATTAGCGACTAATGGGAAGTACAAATAACCGTTAGTGTCAGGAATACCAACTTTTAGAGGGAACTGGTTTACGGTGGAATTTGTTTTTGACAATTATATTGCAAACGTGAAAATTTTTTAAAATATTTTATAAGGCAGAACTTTTTTTTATATTATTCAAAGATACCCGAAAAAATGTAACAAGTATATGGTAAATAAAATTACAGATGATATTTTTTAGTGAATCTATGAATGAGTTATAAAGAAATAATATGGGTATAAATTTTGCTTAGATTTTGAATTTCTGATCTTTTGTTTAAATTATTATCACTTTTGCTAGTTCACAGCATTTCTAAAAAGGTCTTTTTGAATTAAGTAGTTTTAATACACAAAATTTTAATGTTATCAAGATCCATGATATGTTCTTTGTCAAATACATGCTCTGCCAAAGCACAAGATGGTTTCTTTCTTTAAAACACTTAAATTATAACTTGAAAGTTCCGACTATTTGCCATTTTCTATAAGCAGTTTAATTGTTTATACATTACCTAATACACAATTATATTTTATGTATGCACTTTTTGATAGTTTAATATGGAATTCAAAAGTGGTATCTGACCCTAAATACACCTGGCAGGTGCTTCAAAATACGAGTGGTTCAGAGTCACATTTTAAATATCTGCCAATGGTGCATTTAAACAACAACTTAATTTAGTAAATTAGGATACATATTGGAAAAATCTTTGATATCAATCTTATAAATGATAGAATTTTGATCTTTTCTTGATGTAAATTTATATTTTTTTATGTAAATAATTTCAATATGCATCTTTTGTTGCTTGTTGATTTTGTTGTTTAGTTATGTTCTTTTTTCAAAATTTGCACATTTTCAAAATGGCTAATATCTAAAGAGTACTTGGCTAAACCTGTAATGTTTAATTTGTTGGCTTGTACACCATGTTTCTGTGTAACAATCTATTTATGTATATATTGGTGTGTTTGCCCAATATATGTTAAACTACAGTCTTTACAATTTATTTTATAAATAGCATCCGACTGATAATCTTTATTAACATTGGGTTTAAATTAAAAAAAATATTTTCTGGATATTTTGGACGATTTATGTTCAACATTGATATCATATTTTGCCAAAATTTGTTTAAAGAATCTGTTAATATATGTTAAGGATATATATTGTTTGTTTAATTTAGTTACATTAGTATTATTATTGCTAGTTATATTTTAGATTTGTTTTGGATTTTTATCCGAATTAGATTGATTTTTGTTAATGCAACTTCTTTTTTTAACCCTGCAGATCTCGGGTTGGTTATCATTGTACCCCAATTGCCGAAAAACCGCATATAGCGCATGTGATACATCAGCTTCTAGGTAAAATTTCCAGACATTCTACTCAAGACTTTGATGAGATGCATATGTGTGCGTTTTCTCGTCAGAGTTATTGCTGAGGTTTTTGGTTCTGGGACACATAATGTACCCCAAGCGACCTCCGAATTTCATTTTGAGCTTAAAATTTGTTGGTAATTTGTTTATTATTATTAAATTATATTTTTTTGATGTAAGGTATTACTTATAGCTTTTAAAAATAAGCAAGGATCCGGAAAAAGGGCATGATGCAAAGTGCTAGAAGAGGAAGAAGTATTCTGAGGAGCAAATTCAAATAAGGATGATGAAGGCTTTTGTTCGAAAAGTGTTCACGATACTAATTTAGAAGAGTATACCGAGGAGGATGAAGTTGTCGAGGAGTTTATTATATGTTACGATGATGATGAAGTTCTCTGTTATGTTGTTAAAGGGCGAAAAATCTGCTGGAGAGTTGAAAACATTTGTTTATCACAAACAAGAACCAAAGTATATAATATATTTAAAAAAAGACCTGGGCCTATAGATGATCCAAAACCACAACAGAATGTTTAGAAATTTTAATAAGCAACAACAATCTGGTAATGGTAACTGATTCTACTAAAATATATACATTAAAAATGTCAAATTCAAGTACAATTGTAAACGAGATGCTAATCAAACCTTCTAGGAGTTAGTACGAGGATGTAAGCCATATATTACACGATGTCTTACAATCGGTTCCGATTTTTTCAAAGTTGCTTTCGCTTTGATGATGTCAATCGTCGTCAAGAGCAAAGGGAAACCGACAAGTTGGCAGCAATAGACGAACAACTTATAATTTTCAGAGGTCGTTGCTCTTTTAGGCAGAACATACCTTCAAGGCCTGCTAAATACAGCATCAAGGTCTTTAAATTAGTTGACTTAAGTAACATATTTCCTGTGATCCTCAAAATATACGCAGAAACTGAACCAAAAGGCCCCTTTTGTATATCAAATAGCCCATCTGATATTATTAAGCGACTTGTAAGTTCTATCAGAGGAACATACGGTAATATACCTAACTATGGAAAGTTGGTTTTCAAGCTTCCCACTAGCAATACAACTAAAGAATGAATTCAAGTTAACTATGCTTGGAACAGTAAAGCACAATAGGCAAAAGTGGCCTATAGAATTCATAAACACCACCGAAAGACGACCAGACTTCAGTAGTCAGTTTACATTTTAAATGTATATAAACATAATTACTTCATTAAAATCTCATAATTATAATAAATTTACAGTTTTCTCCAGATGACGTCACAAAATCGTGATGATATATTGAGATATAGAGTTTTATTTCCTACCAACCAATTTGTTGATACTATAAATTACTAATATGTTGATACTATATACATATATATATATATATATATATATATATATATATATATATATATATATATATATATATATATATATATATAGAAAAAGTAGTCCAAAATTTTTTTTGGCTAGTTTGGAAAAAATATGTAAATACTTTTTTCTTTTTGGGTGTGGTAGTCAATAAAAAGAGCTTTGCTAAGGCGTACTATTTATTCTGAATCCAAGCTTTCGGTGGTTTTTTGCCACCTTTATTTGCATCATTCAAATTGTTACAACATAGTAATTTTCTTTGTAGACCTTGATAAAGGTGGCAAAAAAACCACCGAAAGCTTGGATTCAGAATAAATAGTAAGCCTTAGCAAAGCTCTATTTTTAATTGACTACCACACCCAATATATATATATATATATATATATATATATATATATATATATATATATATATATATATATATATATATATATATATATATATATACGTATATGTGTGTAGTATATTTTAAAATGTGACTATTAATTTGTAGGTTGTTTGTTTTTCTTTTAACACTTGATAATATATTCACCTGTAATAAAAATATAAATTTTTATCTGTTTGGTTTATATTCTTTGTATGAATATCTAAACTGAAAATTGAAATGGCTTTATTCAAACGGCGGAAAAAGAAAATGTTTACGACTTTATCGTCTATCGATGTATAACTTCTATATCTACCAACTGCAGGGGCCTGCGATATCGTTTTGGATAAGGAAGTTCTGTAATTTTAAAATTCTTTTGTAATAATCTAGGTACACCTTAACTGATTAATATTAATTATTTACTTTTTAGTAATCGAATCCTATAATTTTAGTTCTTTCGCATTTTAAAAGTCATTTAGGTTAGAGACAAATAAAAATGAGACCTGCTCACAATCAATTTATTCTACCAACGACGGTTTCGCATATTATAACTTTCTATGCATCCCCAGGTCAACGGTACATGGCAAACTAAAAGCTAAAATTACAATAACCCGTATTAGGGTGCTGTGTGGTACAAAATATATAGCAATCATATCAATATTAAATATCTTCTATTTTTTTAAATTTAAAATCATTTAATTAAATAAATAATTCAATGAAAAACGTGAATAAATCTTACCTACATGCCGATACAAGGACTATTGTCAAATGTTTGAGAAAACAGTGTAAAACTCCATTATGCTAATCTTGAATTATGCTATCGGTTTATAACAGATAACATGCGCCGAAAAAAAAAATTAATCAACGGAGAACACTTAAAAATCAAAATTAAACAGAACCCCGAAAAGGCAAAGAGGTATGAAGCAGCTACATGATCTATTTAACGTGCATAATAGTGCACAAAAATAAAATAAGTTAAAATGGCATTGACAAAACGTTAATTTGTTCCACTAGCAAGAAAAATAAAATATAATATGTATATATAGAAAAATAAAATATATATATATATATATATATATATATATATATATATATATATATATATATATAGTCACAATATCTCATTTAATTGAAATTATTTTATAAAATTTTGTGCAGTACGCCTACTTAGAATTAATGCAAAACTCTTAACTCCAATTACTTAACGAGCTGACATAACCTATAAAATTTTAGCCAATATCGTATCTCCATGCTTTTATTAAATCATTATTATAAACTCACTACTTATGCATGGTACAGGTTGGGCTTAAAAATTAAATTGTTGTGTACTTACTTTTCCATATTTAAAGTTCAAAAGAGCGCTTAAATAACATCAAAATCAACAACAATCAAAGAACGATCAGCCTAGATGCTTCTCATAGAATAACAACATGACCACTGGGAGTTAGAAGTTGTGCCAAGATGAAAACGACAGACTGGAGTTAAGAGATTCGCTAACCTTTTAATATAACACAGAATAATTTTTTCTGGAGTTTGGAGGTTTGTCAGTCTGTAGAGAATTGATTACTTTTAAGCTTACGATTAAAAAGTGGTTTTCATTTAAATAGAGAGTTAAGAGGTTTGCTAATTAGGGTATCGATATGCCCTATTTTACACAGTTAGGTATCAAGTGGCGTTAGTAAGACTAAAAAACAACCAAACAATGTAAACATCTATTATTACCATGAAGAAATATATTGTTATGCTCTATAGCTCATTTTGTTTGGTAGCTACTCAAAAACAATCTTTTAACTAGCACTATAATATGCAAAAGTGGAAATTAAAATAAATGGTAAACTTTTAACCAATATAAAATACGCTGGCCACATAAGAGTTTCAGCAGATCGCGTAGAAGACCTTCAGCTACTATTAAATCAACTAACCAAAACACACGATAATTTTGGTCTGAAAATGAAGACACTAAAACCAATATTATGGTCGTAATCCGAAACTTAAGCTTGCAGAAAAATCTAACAATAAAAAAAATAACAAAATTTAAATACTTGAGATATTAGAACGAACAACATACATGCAAAACTAGAAACTTAATAAGAACAGGGATAGAAACAGTAAAAGCAACTTTCTCCAAGACGAGGACCTTGCTAAGCGACCACAACCTGAAAATAGCAACCAGACTATTTTGCTGTATGGAGTAGAAGCTTAGATTATTAATTAGTACAATATTCAAAACCTAGAATCCTCGATCCTATCCTAGGATCCTAGAAGAATCTTTATGTCGCAACCTGTGGGAACTAGAAGTAGAGGTAGGCCAGAACTCAGATGGAGGGATGGTCTAGACAAATAGGCGCAGCAAACTGGCAACAGTTGGCAATGGATAGAACTGACTGGCGTAATAGACTTGGGAAGATCGAGGCTCTTTTATAGGGCTGTAGCACCAATGATGATGATGATGACAAGATTCAAAATATCTGTAATTGGACACTCAATTCACATACGGTTCTGAGAACAGTACAAAATTGTACACAGTTCGTGGAAATTGTTGCTAACCTCCACTGATGGAGACGAGACTTAAAGAAATTGTTTTTTTTACTGTTCTTAAACCTTGTTTGATTAATTTTGAGTTTTCTTATTCTTAAGTTTCTTTGCTCAAGATTTTTCAGACTTATGCAACTGTAAGTTCTCTACAAGTGTTTTATTCTTCGTTAAATACCAGTCAAAAAGTAGATAAAATTAATAAACTTATAAAAAATTTCACTTTTTCTTACACATAACAATAATTTTTTACAGATTCTAAAATATAAAAAGAAAGAATCTAATGCCATATTTAAATATACAAATCTGATGGTAGTTATGATTATGAATTTTTGAAATATTTATAGCTTGAAGCTATTTATGTAATACCTTTCCGACTTTTGCTATATCGCACGCCATTGACCTAGAAAATATAAAATTGTGGGATATAATGATATCGAGCATCTATTCGGAAAATAGTAACATTTCATATCTTCGAACAGTTCGAGAAAGGATGTAAATCTTCTGAAAACTACCAAAACAAAATACTAGGGTTTACAGTCGAACACTTCAATGCATATCAAATAGATATTGGAACAACAGAATGCCATGACGGATAACCTTTTTATGGATTGGTTATTGGAGCTTGATAGGAAAATACCGTGGAAAGTAATCTTTTTAATTTCGATTTATTGGGAGACGATAAAACTAGAGTTCAAGGTTTGGTGTTAAAAAAGTATGCGGTCGTAAAATTGGTATTATAGATATACTTTATTATCAGGATGTGAAAATACATTGTGGTCTATATTTTTATTTATTTTTCATTTGATATACCTCTTGAATAAAATTTTAATTGTTATAAAAATTTTTTCGGTAAGACTTTTAGAACTGTATATTGAGAAAATTAATTTAAATAATTTCAACAACTTGTTATGAACTTGTGGTCGCAGCATCACCTAGTAGTAATTTTCATTTATCTGACCGCGGAAATTTATTTTTGTTGTGTTACGATTTTTTATCTTTATTTTATAAATTACTAACTAGCTACTAATTACTCATTACCAAAAATTAATAAACATGCCATTTTTTTTTAATAATGATTCAAATCAATTTTCTGTTTAGTTAATTAAAGTTTAAATTATTTTTTTTTTTTACTAAAACGTATTAATATATTTACATATTTTAAATTCCGATAAAATACAAAACAGAAATCCTGTATTTCCATTTTTTAGACCTACCTGGTCTGTGATACAGCGGCAACTTGTAAGAAACTATAACTGTAAGCGCCATTACACGTAGATTAAACAAGCTATAATATATTAATAGTTCTTTAACCAACAAGTGTATTAATAAGGGCGATTAACAATTGAGATATTTTAACGCGTGAGCGAAGCGAGCGCTTAATGTTCGAGATTGTTAATCGCCATTTTAATTCACGAGTTCGTTACAAAACTTTTTCGTCGACCGTACTTTTCAGAAATAAAGATATCTTAGTTTAAATATTTATTTACTTAACGATAAACAACAATTTTTTCAGCTTTCATTGACTTTATTCAAAGTTTCCTTAGTGGTAGTTTTATTATAAAAACATTAATATTCAAAATGGTACAATTACTGAAATTAAAGTAAGATATTGATAAATGATTATCTGCTGTATATCATTTTGACAAATTTATATTTAAGTCTTCTTGGACCTCTGTAAATTCTGTGATAGAAGAAGTTAAATTCTGGTGGAGTTAAATTAAACTCTTCGTCAATATCCATCCTTTGATTTTTCAAATACACAGAATTTTAAACAATAAAGTAAATAATGACATACAATGACAGATAGTACTAACAGCGGCTATTTCATTTTAAATTAATTTTTTAGTGGAAATATAAATAGGCATATGTTTGGTTGCCTACACCACAGGTCACTGCCAATCACAGAGCGTTTAATTTATGCAAGCAATGTATGTTGTGTTGCCTATAATAAAATCGTTCATTAATAGAAAATCATTCATTAATTGGGGTCATTAATCAATGATTTTGAGGGTGTTAAAATTGATCCTAAATGGACGGTCGACGGAAAAATAAATTAATAAATCATTATGTTTTCACATAAAGCCGCCTATTAAAGTATTAACAAAGTCTGTTTCTTTCTGACAGACCTGTCAAATTCAGACAAATTTAAACTAAATTATTATTAAAATAGAATTAACTATCGTTTGCTAGTAAATTTAAGTTTTGTATAAACTAAATAAAATGTTTAAAAATAATAATTATATTTATATAAAATAATTTTAAAACGAGAAATGTCATAAAGTTTTAAACAGATGATTTAATATCGTTATTAATTTGATGATATTTATGACTTAAATATTGACAATCGTTGATAATCGAATCTTTTATTGTCTATTTTTGTAGTTATTTTTTATGCAGTGGTTAATTAAAACTTGCTAGAATGAGTATATGATGACTATAAACAAATTAGACGGGAGTATTAAATTGATGTGAAGAACCGCTATTTAGTGACGCTACCCGTGACGACGCCATATTGTCGCGCTAGTTCGTGACGCTCACTTTAGCAGTTTACTGTAGAGAAAAAATTAACACAACGCCAGCATAGAAGCTTCGCTTCAAAAACATTAGTAACACTCTATAATCTTGTTTTTTTCCTTGGTTTGCCGTTATTGATATTTTTTGTAGTAAATGTTTCGCTTTTTTTCCTTTTTGTTTAGAATTGTATTGTTTTGCTATATTTTGATCTATTAATGTTCACTTTAATTGGAGATTAAATTATTTATTGTCTACTGGCTTTTAAGAATAGAGATTTTTCTATGTATATTTTGTTCTACTCTATCCCCCTGTATAATTCTAATCTTCTATCTAGGATAGTTCTAATCACCCTGTATATTGAATGAAGGCGAATTTGGTAAGCCATCCAATTATTTACAAGAATTCTTACATACTGTTCGTCTTTATATTTGACTTTATTTTTCACTTTATTTTTGTTGATATAACGGTCAGAGACGTTGGAATCGCTTTCTAAGCACGTCCTCTCGCCGTTGAAGTTTCTTTCTAGAAATGCTCTTCCCCGCTGGTTCTTTATGCATGATCTTGACATTCTCGTTATTATTGATAAAAAGGGCCTAAAAAGAGAGCAAAGGATTTTTTAAGCTTTGACACGCACAGCGGGTGGCATATTGTTGCTACAGTAGCGACACATCCTGAAAGTAATTGATGCAAAGTACCATCAAATTTTATATAAAAATTTAGTAAAAGAAGCAGAATGACTAATATGTAATTATATTCTTTTCTAAGGCTCTAAAGCGTAGGATATATGCTTACGAACCCTTTTAATAATAACAAATGATCATAGTTTAAATAAAAACAGTTTTTAATTACTTCGATCTTTACCTCTTTCGTTCCATTGGTCCTCAGTTATGGCTCTAGCTTTCTATTATTACTCTTATTCCTTCTCCCCATTATAATGTTGGTCTTTCTCTTCGTCTTCCATTTTATGGAACATAATTGAAGGCCTGTTTTTGCCTTAAACAGGAAATTGGCCAACTACCAATTAAAAATTCACTTTGAAGACAAACTCCTTAACCACATTAACACCCAAACAAAATATCTAGGTGTGATACTTGATAGAACGCTAAACTTAAAATAACATCATGCAAAAGTTAGAACAGAAAATAACATTGTGCAAGAGTTATGCGATACGTACCATGTTGGTATGTGGTTATAACACATGGGGTTCCTCAGCGTCTACACTTAGATCGATAGTACTATCGATAGTAGACTGGCTCAAATCAACCATATACCCATACCGAGAGACGGGCTTTTTACCTCATTTTAATGTGTTATATGTGTAAATGACATAGGAATTATATTAACCATATCATAAAATAAAACACACAAAACGGCCATCTTCGGGTTTTCCTGTTACAGCTCATGTTGGATCCCATTTGGTCAAAAGTATCTACGCCTAATTTTGTGTTATTGTGTAACGATATATTTTGCCTACCACACGGGGCATTAATACAAGGGGTAGAAAATTGGGGGAAGAAACTACTGGGGGTGGAGAAGGGCAAGCAAAATAATCGAAACATATGCGAACGGGCACTCAGGCTTTGGTAGGAGAGATGGGGTCGTGGATAAGTAAAAGACAAGGGGGTTTGGATTGGGGCAACTACAGAAAGATGAAATAAAGGGTCATAAATTTCTTGGGACAAACAAAAACAAAACGAAACAGGAAACACCTCAAGAAATTTAATATAGGGCGCCACTTGAGATGCCTAATTATACCTATTACAACCAGCTAGTTGTAACTGGAGATATAATTATCAGAAATGCAAAACATTCAAAATCGTTTTCAAATTAAACTAAAAAAGGGTTAGTTAAAAAAAATAAACAGATGTTAGAAACAAAATTTAACATTTATTTTTGTGTCACCACAAACAGTTATAAAAATATAGAGAACACAAGAATGCTCAAAAAAGACAATACAAAATTATAATGACAATAGCTGCAAAATACAAAAATACAAAAAAAACTTACAATTGTTAATGGGCGACAATTTGTAGCAGAAATAAATTATTACAAATAAAAAAAATATCTTTTTACGTGAAACTATGCATAGTGGTTAACCTTCTTTAAAAAACAAAAACAAAATCTCAAATATGATTAGGTATTTACCAAATGTCAAAAATAGTGCTAACTGTCATATGTTAATACTAAATCTTAAAACTGAGAACAATTAAAATGACAGCAAGCTAGGCCTCGCCCTAACATCTACAATTTTAGTTATTACAATTTCTTAAACTTTTATGAAAGCAATTATTATTAGAAAATGTTTATTTTTCCTTTAAAAGTTCAAATAAAAAAATTACCTGTTTCACTAAAATTTCTGGGGTTAGGAACTTCACTTACACTGGAGATTTACTGCCACCCAAAAAACTGCATCTATAGTCTGGAACGACGACCAAGGACAAACAAAATTGAGGCTAAAAGTTGGAAGTGGACACAAACTTCGAAAATCTGCTTCTTTAAAAAACTGGAACCATGTGGGTATTTTTCTAATTTGTTGGAAACGCCGCAAATCTCTTAGATACAAATCTCTTAGGTAAGAGACGACATAAAACAAAAACACAGTGATTACTCGTTTAAAATTGACACATTACATTGAGTATAATTCACTTTTTCAACAAATTTGCTGGCTTCTTCAAACCACACACACCGACGTCTGCTCTCAATGACCAATCTTTTCAACCTCATTTTAACTTCACATACAACTGCTACCATACTATACATTTTCCCATGAAAAAAGGCGAAAAACACGAAACATTACGAATTTGAAGGAAAATTCGGACTCCAATAAAACTAAACACGCCTTTAACAGCGGCCGGCCTTACCGAGACTGACGAAATTATCTTAAAAAATTGATGGCATAAACTAGAATAAGCAAAACGCCAACATAAACAAAACACAACGAACATTAAGACGTAGATTAATTTAAAAACGCAATATCGGTCGGTTTGAACAAAGGAATATTGAAGAATTTGCGCCTGTGACATGAATAAACAATAAAATGATTCATTATCGACGGCGGCGACCTAAAAAGAACGAAAAAGATTATATTGGTTTTAAATTGAAAGATACGAACTAAAAAACATTGAAAAAATTTTTCGTTATTAAAATGCATATATAAGGGGATTTCAATTAACACATATACGAGGGGACTTCAAAATAAAATGCTACAATTGTAATTTTTTATAATTACAGGCTTGCCTTTTCTTCTGATACTTTTACCGTTTCGTGCAATTCTGTTTTTTAGGGGCGTAAGATAACAAAGTTTTCTTCTGATCAAAACAGAATATCGTTTGCATTTCGATCTTTTAGTGCCACCATCTCTGTGGGAATTTCTTTTTAGTTTTTGCAAAGATTACCTAATGCTGTTAATTTATATGGCTCTTATAACAGTTCATCGACTAGTTTCACTGACGTAAACCAGTTGTCCATGGTTACGTTCCGATTTGATCCATGAACAGATTTTGTTAGTTCTTAGACATAATGCTCTGCTAGTGGCAAACCATTGGTATTAGTTTTTTTACTCAAATAGGGACTTGCATCCAACATATATTTACTGGAGGAATCACGTAACATAATAATCTTAATCCCGTACTTTGAAGGTTTATTAGGGATGTACATCCTGAAAGGGCATCTTCCCCGGAATCCTAGCAGTTGCTCATCAATTGTAAGATATGATGATGAAGTATATGAAGGGCGGCATATTTCAATGAAAATATACCATATTTCGCGGATCATTTACTCGTCTCTCTTGTCTTGTTTGATTTTCGTCAAATCTTATATAATTTAGTAGAAATGTAAAGCGATTACAACTTATACACGATCTGTGAAACATTCCTGAAATGGACGTGTTAAACATATATTTGCAGATAAATGGTTATCTTTTTTTGCGGCAGAAAGGACAAGAATTGCAAGGTTCTTAATTCTTCAATTGATATTTGAGACACATTTTCATGATTATTATGTTTCTCAGCTTGTCTTACAAATTCTGCATTTGTATGTTGCAAAATAATTTCAAATAGCGTGTTTGGAAAGAAATGTAAGAAGTGTTCATTAGAAGTATTGCAGTTTTTATCGGTACCTCTGGGACCTGACACGAAGTGAATAAGATTCCTTGCAGCTGTCCTTCTTAATTTATGGGGAACTTCGGTCGACCACTTATAACCATTCTTATCTTTAATACTTTTTTTGTTGTGATCATCATACTTTGATTTTCCAGATATCGACGTAGAAACTTTTTCAATATCCGAAATGGCATCGTGCCCTGTCCGTGAGTGTGAAGATTCAATCTCCAGATTATCTTCTTCCCCGTCGCTGCCACTGTCTTCGAAGGGATCTGAGTCAAAGTCTTCACCATTCACAATACGCGCAGCCCCTTTTTCAAGTTCTTTTTCTATTAGTGGCCTTTTGGAATCCATTTTACGGAAATTCAAAATATATTGTTCTGAAGCTATTTCCTTGGGGAATCTTATGTAATTTACTATTTTATTTGGAAATAAAGCCACAATGTTGGTTTGAAATAATTTATTTGACGTTTCGACTTCCACTTCGGAAATCGTTATCAAAATACCGATGACAAAAAACGATTTCCAAAGTAGAAGTCGAAACATCAAATAAATTAATTTCAAATTTCAAACTAAAATTTTGGCTGTATTCCCAAATAAAACTTACCTATATGAAATTTATTCGAAGACGATGGAAATAGCCAAAAAAAAATGTACACCCACAAATAAAACTATCGTAGATACCGGAGCTTCCTAAAATTGACGACGAAGGTATGAAAACTATATTGTAGAAATTTTAAATGGTACAACTGCACACGACACTATCGAGCTAACGACTAAATTAGAAGGTAACGGGCGGCCCAAGACCGAGCAGTGACCGTAAGTAGCCCAAAAGTACTTAAAGAAGTATGCGGATCGTAAAATTTACGAATGTCCTGTAGTCTAGGGTTAATAAGTTATCAGAACTAAAATCCGCAAGGAATCTAAGTTCCTGTAGTTTAGCTGTATACCATATACAGGGTGAGTCATAACTATTGGGACATAGACTAAGGACAGGTTATTTGGACCAAAATATGGCTATTGGGCCAAATATGCCTTAATAAAATGTTGCTGAGAAAAAAGATACAGGGTGTTAAAGTTAATTTTTGTTTTTAGATTTTTTCTAATAGTTTTCCTGTATATTTATAAATTGCTATCAAAATTGGCACAGAGGCATAATCTTAGACAAGAAATAGTATTTTATTTACAATTCCACTATCAAATACCTAACTAATAAACAAAGTTGCAACTAACGTAAGGTTTCCGTTTTGACGATAAATCAAAACTAAACACACTTTAACTTAAAAGAATTCACAAAAACTTAAACTAAATGTTCTACATAGTCTCCTTCGATTTCTATGCCTTTTCTAATTCTTTTTATAAAGGATTTTCGGACGTTAAAAAAAATATTATTCTGTCCCCTTATAAGATTAGCTGCATTTTGAATGTATCTCCAAAGTTCGTCTCGTGTATTAATTTCATTGGCATAAATTAAGGACTTCATATGTCCCCAAAAATAAAAATCTAGCAAGTTGTACTCAGGACTTCTTGGTGGCCATTGAAAATCACTGCCTCTGCCAATCCATCGTTGAGGAAATACGTCATTAAGATGATTTCTAACAGCTAATGAAAAATGAGGTGGCGCTCGATCCTGCATAAACCACATTTTTCTTCTTACATCCAGTAACAGATCATCTAAAATATCACTAAGAGTATTTTCCAAAAAGAATAAATAAGAATCTCCATTTAAATTCGGAGGAAGAGCATAAGGCCCTAGTAGTTGGTCGCCTATAATGCCACACCAAATATTCAATTTAAACTCATGCTGAAAATATCTAGCTTTAATAGCATGCGGGTTTTCTTCTTCCCAATAATGACTATTTCACCAATTAAAAACCCCTCGTCTGGTAAAAGTTGCTTCGTCGGTGAACATAATATTCTTAATTAAGCGTCTGTCATTGCGATGTTTATTCAGAATACGTTGGCAAAACTGTAACCGTCGTGGAAGATCTGTTGGAAGTAAATTTTGAACAGGAGTGAAGTGATAAGGATGGAGGATCTCATTTTCTAGAATTCTAACAATAGACGACTGACTTACTCCTGTTGCTGCTGATAGATGTCGTGAACTTATTTCAGGATTTTCATCTACTCGAACCAAAAGTTCATCTTCTTGATTAGGTGTGATTTGTTTCGGTCGACCACCCCGATTTTTAGTGTGAAATGACCCAGTTTCACCTAAACTACGATATAATTTTGCAAAAATTTTGTGATTTGGTTGCCTTCTGTTTGCGTATAACATTCCATACCTTCTGGCTGCCGAGCGACCGCAGAAATTTTCTTGTGCGTATACGCAAATCATATCTCGCATTTCTTTATTAGTAAAATGATTGTGACGAGGCATTTCAATCAAAAAAAGTAATGATTACTTTTAAAAAATGCAACATTACACTACACTGTCACATCAAAAATAATTTACTCTGAACAAATGACATTTACCAACAACAATTATCTGACAGTCCAAAGCATACTTTTCATAAATGAAATAATATTTGAAATCCTTTTTTAAGACTAAGCAGTTCGACTGCGTTTTTATTGAAAACGGTTGAAATTATCATGTTTAAACAAGAGTAAAAATTTTACGTAAAAATTATGTTTACGTCATATTTTCTAATAAAAATTACTTAAAAGTTTCATCAGAAAAAGTTTAGACTCATCAGAAAAATTTGATCATTAGGAATGATCCACGTGGCGCCCTCTAGAACAAAACGTAAAATTGTAAATAAAATACTATTTCTTGTCTAAAATTATGCCTCTGTGCCAATTTTGATAGCAATTTATAAATATACAGGAAAACTATTAGCAAAAATCGAAAAACAAAAATTAACTTTAACAAACTGTATCTTTTTTCTCAGCAACATTTTATTAAGGCATATTTGGCCCAATAGCCATATTTTGGTCCAAATAACCTGTCCTTAGTCTATATCCCAATAGTTATGATTCACCCTGTATAACAAAAATTTTTATTAAAAATCCTTTATAAAAGGTATATAATTTAAAAGAACCAACTGGGCTATATCACAAAACGTTTTCGGAATCCATGTTCCATCATCAGTGCACTAGGTGGGTATACATGTATTAAGCAAAATATGTGGGTAAAAACCCGTTAAAATTTGTTTTATAAATTTAGTTTACATTATGTTGTGATGAAATCTAAGATGTTAAAGTTACCAGTGGATTTTGTAACATGGCGACGTATGACTCCACTTGAAGTTGCTGGTCCTGAGACGATGTGTCTACGAGGACCTCTCCTTTTATAAAGGATTTTTAATAATTTTTTTTATCAGAACTAGGTTATTTTGGTTGTGGAACAGTAAAACAAACACGAAAATATTTTCCAAAAGCACATTTAGTAGATGATAGAAAAATGAATATCGGTAAAATTAATAGAGTTGTCTGCAATGCTATTATTATAAACAAATGGAAGGATCGTGACTCAAAATATGTGAACGTATGCAGCAATATGCATAATCATGCAGAATGTGGTTTTGGTTTGAGACCATCAAAACTGTAGAACGAGAAAACATCCGCAGTCCTCAAGACATTGTAGACTACAATATGTATATGGGCGGCGTTGCTCGGTTTGACCAGCGAATGCAGACATACTTAATAGCTTGGAAAAGTCGTCGATGATAAATGAAGTTATTTTAATATCTTTTTGGCGCATCCATAGTAAATTCTTACATACATTATAAAGAATCCCTTAGGCAAAGTAACAGTAGAAAAAAGCAATATCTCACCTTGAATATAGATCCAAATTGACTACCAGTCTTAGAAAAGATTTTTCTGCTAGAAAAAAAATTGGGAGGCCATTAAACATGGAGTATTTTTAAAATGTTGGTCATTTGTTGCAGAAAACAACGCGAAGACAATGCCAGCAGTGATTAAAAAAGGGGTTTAAGAAACGCAGTGATATAGAGTGCGTAGACTGTAATGTGGCTTTGTGCTTGGATTGTTTTAAACCTTATCGTTCAAGTGCCTGAACTGTTATTTTTATTATTATAATTTTGTTTGTTTATTACAAAATTGTGCAGTATTTTTGTATTATTCAAAGTCCTATACCTATTACTGATACACTTTTTATCAATTGGTACAACCCATGGTATAAAGAATAACAGGTATGATACACCCGAGTGCAAAATTGGGATGAGTTCGCGCATTACGTCACAATGAGAGTAATTTTAAATATTCCCCGTAAGAACATCGGTGCTTGGATTACTGGAACAACTATTTTGGATTTATTGAAACATAAGTGTTTTATTGTTTTAATTTAAAAAATTAATAAATAATACAGTGAACAAAAATAAATCTGTAAAATAAATAAATTTTAAATCTTTTTTTGTATTCTTCGATTTTTAATCCTAGGAAGGTAATCTTTATAAATTTTACGAGCTCTCTTTTGATTGGCTTGTCTTATTTGGCGCCAGTCTCAATTAGAGAATGAAGCATTCGTCTATTTGCAAGTAAACAGATGAAAATAATTGATTAGTAATTATCTGTAATAAAATCGACAAAACAAATAGAACACAAGATTTTAAGTTACAATTTTCTTTCATTTTCTCTTATTTCCTATATCTTCTTTAAGTTTTAGGTTTAATTTCTTAATTCTAAAATACATTTGAGTGCGAAAGAGATTGTGTAATTATCTGTTCCACAATCATCTTCAACTCTCTTTTGGAAAGTCTTTGAACAAACTTTTCGATTGTGGCAGATAAAGAAAAGGAACACCATTACTTTTCAGCTAAGGTCCTTTCTTTGGTTCATATTACAGCAATACATGAAGTATTTGGAACAAATCCTTGAGGTTTTAGTATTAAATTTGCCTTAACGACAACAAGCAATAACTCACAGTTTTCTACACCGAGTCGTTGAGAAAATCATGAAGCCTACTCGATTTATCGGCATCTCTTGTCTGATTATGACTCAAACAACCAGCTACTACATAACGCATTTTATGTTTAGCTTATAACTTGCTCCTACCAAAAGTCCCTAAAAAATGCAGGAGGGGTATGAGTATGGTTGCGTATTAAGTACTGACTCAATATTAATTAAACATACCTTATTTATAACTTCTAAAACACCAAATTATTGTACATATATAAAGTAAGTATACCTAAAAAGCCACTATCATTATAAAATCGCATAAAGAGTTTAAAATATTTCTAATAATATTTTTTTTATACTAAAAGCCTACAAATCATCTTAAATCTCGCAAAACACAACAAAAAACTACAAGTAACAATAAAACACTGAAAACTTTGTTTTCAAAACTTCCACAAAATTTATTTTAAATTCTTATCACTACAGCTGTTTCGGCTGATTGCCTTTCTCAAGTGATCTGTTTTTGGCATGGGTTTACACTTTATAGTCTCTAATGAAATAGGTTGAGGAGGGGAGAACTGTTTGTCTCAAGCTGGTCATTCAGAATTATATCTGTGTTTTTTAATTTGTTGATTTCCATAGATTCTAACAAAGATAGCTTAAGGCCTTTATTTTGAATGTGGAGAATTTTAAATTCGTCATTAAAAGAATGATTATGATCTAGAAGGTGAAGTGCGTATGTAGAATCTGTTTTTCTATTATTGAAAGCCCTTTTATGTTCTGCTATTCGTTTATTAAAATTTCTACCTGTTTGACCAATGTAAGTTTCTGGGCAGTCGCCACATTTAAGTTTGTACACACCACTGTGTAAGTGTTTTTTATGTTGGCTCTTGTTGTTTTTAATATATTTGCCTAGGTTGTTATTTGTTCTGAAAGCTGGTGTTATTCCTTTCTTTTTTATGTGTTTGGCTATTTTTGTTGATATTTTGCCTGTATATGTAATCGAGCAGGAGGTACTGGGTTTTTTCTCTGGTGGTGGAAATACTAAGTTCAGGGCTTTCTTGTGTAGTTTTTGATTTAATATTTTATTAATTGTTTGTTCGTTGTATCCATTGTTTACTGCTATTTGCTTAATGATATTTAATTCTGTCTCAAAATTGTATTTTGACATAGGAATTGCTGTTAATCTATGTAACATACTATGATAGGCTGCCAGTTTATGTTGTGTGGGATGGGATGATGAATTGTGAATAGTCGTGTCAGTATGGGTAGGTTTATGAAATATTGAGAAGTCATGTTTGTTTTTAAGTCTGGTAATTTTTAAATCTAAAAAATTTATGGATTGATTTTGTTCTGTTTCTATTGTAAATTCAATATGACTATGAAGAGAATTAATATACGATAAAAATTGGTCGAGTTTCCTGTTAGTTCCTGTGAAACATACCAGTACGTCGTCTACGTATCTCCACCAATATAAAAACTGTTTGAATATGGGATGTTTTGAAATCTTTGTCTCTAGATGATCCATAAAAATATCTGATAGCAATGGGCTTAGAGGATTGCCCATTATAAGTCCTGTACTGTTATTTGTATACAATTCATTATTAAATTCAAAGTAGTCCTGGTTTATGCAAACTTCAAGAAGATGTAAAATTTCAGATACAATGATTGGATTTGTACTATTTTGGTCTAAAAGGTTTTTTACTAGAATAAAAGTTTCTGTAGGAGGGATACTAGGAAAAAGATTTTTTACGTCAAATAAAATTAATCTGGAGTTGTTAGGTAACTGAAAATGATGTATTTTATTGACTAGTTCTATTGTATTTTTTATGGTAAATTTAGGTGAAAATTTAGTGTGTTCTAAAATAATCTCTAACAGTTTTTTTGAAAGTTTATATGAAGTTTATCTCAATAATAGAAAAACAGATTCCACATACGCACTTCACCTTCTAGATCATAATCATCATTCTTTTAATGACGAATTTAAAATTCTCCACATTCAAAATAAAGGCCTTAAACTATCTTTGTTAGAATCTATGGAAATCAACAAATTAAAAAATACAGATATAATTCTGAATAACCAGCTTGAGACAAACAGTTCTCCCCTCCTCAACCTATTTCATTAGAGACTATAAAGTGTAAACCCATGCCAAAAACAGATCACTTGATAAAGGCAATCAGCCGAAACAGCTGTAGTGATAAGAATTTAAAATAAATTTTGTGGAAGTTTTGAAAACAAAGTTTTCAGTGTTTTATTGTTACATAAAATTAATTTCCATCAAGTAACGGTCGAATCCATCAATTAAAATCTACAAGCTTAACAAAGAAACCAAAAGCTAAAAAATTGATAAAATTTCCGGTATAAACAGATATATTACAATGACGGTAACTCTCATTGTGACGTCAAGAGTATGGGAGCTGCTGATAGTGGTCTGCACAATATCATACCTGTTAATTTTTGTATCATGGGTACACCCTATGTACCAGAGAAACTAGCATGAAAATTATTCCTTGATTAATCTCTGGTACAACGGTTAACCAGCATTTTTTTTTATTAAAAAAACAAAAATATATTCAAAATCTAGTAACCGATATACAAACTATAGTATTCAAAACTATTATCTGAAAAAACTTTGAAAAAAGTTCATTATAATAAACTTGCGGCTTAAAGGGTTAAAAGTATGTTTTTCCAATACATTTTATCGCTGCATTTTAACACATACAGTTATTGATATATCCAAAAAAGTTTCTGCTTTTTAAAATAGGGATATATAGAAAGATACTAAGCAATTTCTAAAAGAACATACCTACATATTCAATGAAAAAATATTATAAAGACAATATAAATATTATTATTATTATTATTCCAGATTTAGCCATACGGCTCACACTCCCTCTAAGGGGAAAATTCACTCATCCCAGATACCTACGGTATCAAAAGGATTGAGCTCTGGTGGGACTCTTTCCATGTTATCGAGTCCTAGGTGACTTGGTATGTCGGTGTATCTCCCAAAAATTTTCGTACGCATCTGGACGTCGAAAGTAACACAGCTTTCTGCATAATCTTATATAGATGTTCATTTAGACCCAGCTTTTTTATGTTTTCTAGGAGGCTCTTCGGGATGACTCCAGTGGTAGAAAGAATAATAGGTATCGTCTGGGTACTTTCCATTCTCCATTGTCTCCTGATTTGTATTTCTAGATCTCTGTACTTGGCGATCTTTTCGTTGTATTTAACACGTAAATTATTGGTGTTGGGTATCGCCACATCAATAAGTGTTGTTTGCTTAGTAATTTTATTAACTAGTATGAGATCTGGTCTATTATGGGCCACTGGTTGGTCTGTAAGCACAGTGCGGTCCCAGTATAGCTTGTAGTTGTCATTGTCAAGCATTCTATCAGGGACGTATTGATAATAAGGAAGATGGTCGGTTTGGAGAAGTCCCAGTTTGTCAGCTAGTTCTTGGTGGATAATCTTTCCTACTGATTATTATTATTATTATTATCCAGATTTAGCCATATGGCTCACACTCCCTCTAAGGGGAAAATTCACTCATCCCAGATACCTACGGTATCAAAAGGATTGAGCTCTGGTGGGACTCTTTCCATGTTATCGAGTCCTAGGTGACTTGGTACATCGGTGTATCTCCCAAAAATTTTCGAACGCATCTGGACGTCGAAAGTAGCACAGCTTTCTGCATGATCTTATATAGATGTTCATTTAGACCCAGCTTTCTTATGTTTTCTAGAAGGTTCTTCGGGATGACTCCAGTGGTAGAAAGAATAATAGGTATCGTCTGGGTACTTTCCATTCTCCATTGTCTCCTTATTTGTATTTCCAGATCTCTGTACTTGGCGATCTTTTCGTTGTACTTAACACGCAGATTATTGTTGTTAGGTATCGCCACATCGATTAGTGTTGTTTGTCTTGTAAGTTTATTAACTAGCACGAGATCTGGTCTGTTATGTGCTACAGTTTGGTCTGTGAGCACAGTGCGATCCCAGTATAGCTTGTAGTTGTCATTCTCAAGCATACTCTCAGGAACGTATTGATAATATGTGAGATGGTTTGTTTGTAGAAGTCCCAGTTTAAAAGCTATCTCTTGATGGAGGATCTTTCCTACTGAGTCATGCCGTTCCTTATAGTCAGTTGCAGCAAATGCCTGGCAGCCCCCGGTAAGATGTTGGATGGTTTCTTGGGCTTGACATCCATATCGGCATTTGTCGTTTTGGACCTGAGGGTCTTTGACGATATATTTCAGGTAATTTTTTGTTGGTATAACCTGATCCTGAATGGCCAGTAGTGAACCTTCTGTTTCAGGGAACATCTTTCCTGATGTCAGCCAATAGTTCGACGCTATATTGTCGACATGGTCTTGACTGACCTCATGGGGATGTCGCCCGTGCAGAGGTTTACCCATCCAGGTGCGCATTTTTTCGTCCTTAGTAAGATGGTTTATGCGCATTTCTGGTTCCCTCAGTTTGATCGGTGTTGTATCATCTACTGCGCAAATCGCGCGATGTAGAGTAGATGTCTCAGCCTGCACCTGAAAATAAGTTCTTAAATTAGTAATTTGTTTTTCTAGTTGCTCACTTATATCCATAAGTCCTCGTCCTCCTAAATACCGCGGTAATGTCGTTCTTTCTACTGCACTTCGAGGATGGTGTTTTTGTGCCTTTGTGAGGTGTGTTCGTACTTTTCGCTGAAGATTTTCTATATCGGTTTTTGTCCACTTAACAATACCAAATGAGTAGCTAAGCGCGGAACATGCGTAGGTGTTTAGTGCCTTAAACAAATTTTTACTGTTAAGATGTGAACGAAGCAGCTGTTTTACCCTTCGTATAAACTTAGTAGTTATCTCAGTTTTCATTTGCTTATGGTCAATCTTCCGAGCTTGCTTTATTCCGAGGTATTTATACATATCATTTTCACCCATGGCCTCGATGTTCTGGCCGTTTTGCATATCGAATCCGCCGGGCTGAACCTTTCCTTTGATTATATTTAAGACACGGCACTTGTCAAGACCGAAGTGCATACTAATATCATTAGAGAAATTTTCTACTGTTTTTAGCATCTGATCCAGGTGGCTTCTAGTGGAAGCTAGTAGTTTTAAATCATCCAAATACAATAGATGATTAAGCTTTGCAACAACAGTGGTGTTATTTTTGATGCTAAAACCTGTGTTAGTTGAGTTCAGTATCTGGGATAGGGGGTTCATCGCTAGACAAAACCACAGTGGGCTCAACGAATCTCCTTGAAATAGGCCCCGGTCGATTGCAATATTTTCAGTTTCGATATTGTTTTCACCAGGTATTTTGAGGTGAATTTTTGTCTTCCAATCTGACATTATATGTTTTAAAAAGGTCACTATGTTATCATCGACTTTATATATTTTTAATATATCTATTATTTTATTATTATTATTATTATTATTATTATTATATTACAAATAAGGGCAGAGGAGCGAGCTCCTATTATGCCCAAAAATCAAAAATAAAAAACATCCTTATAAAACTAATACCAATTATAAAGTTAAGTAAACATAAACAATTAAGTATATCATACAAAAGTTGAATGGTGAGACAATAAATAAATAAATAAATAATGCTGTCCAAAAAAAAATCCTATAAATAAAATAAACCACTATCAAGTTTATTTTTAAAGATGTTAACACTAGTTGCCGATATGGTGTGTTTATCCAAATTGTTCCAGATATTAAAGATTCTATTTGGCAAGAAGTTCACCCTGGACCTTGCAGTAGTTTGTTCCCTTTTCAATTTGTATCGATGGCCTCTTAATCTTTCGTCTTGATTCAAAGTGAAAATGGTGCTTAGGTTCCCAAAGTTATGTTTTAAAATACGGAAGGACATAATTAGATCACCTCTAAGACGTCGCTGCTCGAATGTCGTAAGATGAGCCATGGATAATCTATCTTCATAGTTAGGTCTTACACGACCGTATGCCAGTCTTGTGGCTTTACGCTGAACATTTTCAAGTAGGATCTTATCGCGAATGAGATCTGGCTTCCATACTGGTCCGGCAAACTCAAGAATAGGTCTAACGTATATTGAGTAAAGTTTACTAACAGAAGTTAGAGATATACGTGTAAAACATTTACGGATCAAAAACAGTTTCGAGTTTGCACGTTTACACACCGACACTATGTGATCAGACCAATTTAAGTCACTATTAATTATCACTCCGAGATCATTGTGGGAGGTTACCGAGTTTAAGGGATGTCCATTAATAAAGTACGGTAGTGATGGGATATTTTTTGGCCGATATGTAAAATAACGCATTTTTCAATGTTAAGCGGAAGTAACCATTCTGAGGACCATTTGAATATTGCGTCAAGATCTTGTTGAAGAACATGTTGGTTAATAGTTGGATTCACATATAATTTCGTATCATCAGCGTAAATGGAAACCTTACTGGATACGATGACCGGAAGATCACTAGTGTAGACACAAAATAGTTAGCGGTCCAAGTACTGATCCTTGTGGGACTCCACTTTTGACTGGCTTATCTAGTGAGTGGTCTTCCCCAACACGAACCCTGAAGTATCTATAGGATAGAAAATCTTCAATCCAAATGTTCAACTTTCCGCGGATACCATAGAGATCCAATTTAGCTAGTAATCGACGTTTTGGAACACGGTCAAAAGCTTTGGAGAAATCTAAGTAGACTACATCGACAGGATTCCGATTGTTTAAAGATAATGACCAATCATTTACACGATGAAGTAAGTTTGTGATCGTTGAACGACCTTTGATAAAGCCATGCTGTTGGTGAGGGATGATATTTTCTTGAAGAAGAAACTCAGACATAGCTTCTGAAATAATCGATTCCATGACCTTGCTGACAATAGGAACCAGGCTGATTGGACGATAGTTATTGCAATCAAGTTTATTTCCTTTCTTGAATATAGGAGTAACCGAAGCCAATTTCCAGGACGAGGGGAGAGAACCTTGATTAAAAGAAGCATTCATTATAAGAGATATAGGGATGGCTACAGATTCTGCACATTGTTTTAGGAGTATAAATAAAATAAAAAAGAGGTGAGTCCGTCTAATTCAGGTGATGAATTATTTCGTAGTTTCCTTAAATGATGTTTAATTTCATCCGGTGTGAAAGATATATTGTCAAGAGTTTAAGACAAACGTGGGCACATTATTTGAGGAATGGTATCGTTAGGTTCATTTGTAAAAACCTGAGAAAAGAATAACGATAAACATTCCGAAGATTTGTTATTCGAAGAACATAAAGACCCGTCAGCTTTTTGAAGTAACGGTATGGAGACTTTAGAAGATAAAGATGTACGAATGTACCGATAAACTTTTTTACTATTACCACTAGCAATGATAGATTCTTCAAATTCTGTTCTTAACTTTAGCAAAGATTGTTTGACTCGGTTAGAAAAATTACGGTGGGCGAGAAAATCATCAAGGGATCCAGTAAGTTTATATCTTCGCCAAAGCTTTCGCTTATGTCGAATTAAATGGGTAGCTGAGAGATTAATCCAAGGTTTTAGTCGATTTCTGTATAGCTGCCGTTCGGTTGCATAATCAGAAATTGTTGTAATAGCAGTATGAAGAAAAGAGTCCCACATTGGCGATGAATCAGAGTGATTAAGAAAAATAGATTTCCAGTTTAACTGGGATAAAAGTGAATTTACATTAAAAGAAATCAGTAGTGGCATACGTTACGAAATTATTTTTGCAAGGCGGTGTTAAACTAAATTGAATGTGAGCAGTAATAAGTGAGTGGTCAGAAAGACCCACAGGAGAGGACACTTCAAGTGTAGAAATTAGTTGATCATCATTTGTGAAAAATAAGTCTAAAATTGAAGGATTATTGTTCGCTCTAAACCTTGTAGGTTCAGTTATCAGTTGTAATAAATTTGAGTTCATGACAAAGTTTCTAAACAAATTTTGGGAATTGATAGTATCAGATAGATATATATATATATATATATATATATATATATATATATATATATATAGATGGTAATCTTTCACATATTTCAAGAACGCAAGCTCGAATATCTACGCTGTGGAGATCAAAGTTCAAATTAACAACAATTTTAAGTGCTAAAATTACCAATACAAGGAAAAAAGTTTTTCAACAAGAAGAATCTGATGGCTAAAGAACCTGAGCACTCAATTTCAATCAAATAATACGAACATTTTCTACCAATAAAGTAACAATGGTCATAATGATCGCTTATAGTCGTTAACGAATCGGCGCGCACATAACTAGAAGAAGCCATTACAGTTTATTAAGTGAATAAAATTTATTATGCCTATTTATAAACTCCCTAAAGCTAAATTAAAATTTTAAAATTCAAAAGCTGCTCAGTTTTGTACCGTTTGATTGAATAAAGATCAATAACTTAACATATTTCTCATAATCCGACAAAATCCCAGGATTTAATAAGATCTGCTTCTTAACTTTTATTTACAATACTTCTAATAAGTGAACCGGCTTTTCTTCTAGCTTTTAAATTAGAGCCAAGAAGGAACGGCATTGGCCCCCTCTCAGTTTGTTCTTTGGCGGGGAAAACGGCTCATTATTTAACTTGAAGGAAGTTAATTAAAATTGACAAAGGCTCGGTGTAGATAAGGCGGCAATGTCAAGAAAGTTTGTGTGAAGTGACAAATACAACGACAAACAATGAAGTTCGGGAAATGGCGGAAATGTGGAAAATCTATCGACGGAATTTATACCAAACATTGGAAATGTCAACTTTAACTTAGATGTTATTTACGCATTAAATCGTCAATATTATTAAATTTTGCTTTTAGGCTAATGTTTTCGCTAATCCTCTTTAATGTTATGTGGTTTACACTAAAAAGATATTACTACGTTAATCTTTTCTAGAATTAGGTTTATATCTAAAAAAAAATTCATAAGATCAATGGACTCATAAATATAAGAAAACCACATTTTAAGGGGTGCATTTTTAAGAAACGGGTGAATTTGTCCATATGCAATAGAGAATATTTTGGTTATTCTTTGACGGTTTGCGTAAATATATATCTACAGGAAATTTGTTAAAAATAAAACTTTCTATTGAAATCTGTCTTCTTTTAAAGTCAAAAATAATTTTTTTTTTTGACAAAAGTATATTCAGAGAATCAACCAAAAATCAGGAACATGCGCGATTTTTTTGGTCTCATATTTTTTTTTCATATTGTATTGCTTAACAGAAAAAAACTTTGTTCCTTTCTATTTAATGACCGTTAGTGAAGGTCTTTGTGATTTACAGTATTCCAGATACGATTTTTCAAATCATACCATTTTTTTGGATATTTTCTCTATTTTTCGCAAAATTTGATCTATAACTTTTTTCTACGCAGTTCTAGGTATATACTGTCATCGAATGCCATAGTCTGTGGACTAGTACACATTTCGATGCGCATCGCCCCGCCTCGAATTTTCCCATTGGCTCTTGACCTGGAGATCCCTATTTATCGCTCGAACAGCGCATATAAATATAGAAGATTTTCAGGTTAGCCAGGTAAGTCCCTCACGGACTCTCCGAGAGCTTAGTGCTCTCGGGGCTCTGCTTCCTGCATTTATTTTCCATACTCTGTGGCTGAGAATTGTTTCAACTTAACTTGGTGTTTTTATTTCGACGAAGAAATTGCCATGTAAGAAATATCTTGCCTTGTTCAAGGCAAGACATCGAAGATAAATATTTTCCAAGTCCATAATCCGAAAATGGACTTAAGTAGAGGAGCTCTCGACAGTATATTCGAAGCCCTCTACAGATCACCCGGAGACAACAGAAGGTGGTTAGACCCTTATTTGTTCCCCCTAGGTGACGTGGCGCCGAAAACGTGGTTAAAATCCGAACCCACGACCCAGCTCGAATTCGCAGAGGGCAACACACCATTGACTTCAACATAAGTTGAAGTCAAGAGAAGAATGGGGAGAACCACGTAGTGTTAGAAAGCAATACTCTAACACTCCGACATCGAGGCCTTCTGCAGACCTGACGCCTTCGACGTGCAGACACCTTTGACGAGCCAGGCTTATTCGAAGTTAGAAGCCCCAGATGCCGATGGAAGTCCCAGAATAGACCCAGTCATCGCCCCCCTACCGAAAGTGGTTGGACGACCACGTAGGCTTCGGCACACTGGTACTCTACAAAACCCCGTTGGATATGGCAGATGGGATCCGGACGACCGAGAAGAAGACGAGACCGTTGGAGGAGTTGGCACACCGACCGAGGATGAACCTGTTGCAGCTTGAGATGCCGGCATCACCACCGATTTTCCCTGTAAGTAGTGCAGTGTTGTGTGAATTTCTTTTTAAACATTTTATGAACATTTTACTTGTATATTTATGCATATTTTCTTGTGTATTTTCACATTTGTATTTTTTAATCAATAAATATTTTTTCCCAGAGGAGGGGGATGTCATCGAATGCCATAGTCTGTGGACTAGTATGCATTTCGATGCGCATCGCCCCGCCTCGAATTTTCCCATTGGCTCTTGACCTGGAGATCCCTATTTATCGCTCGAACAGCGCATATAAATATAGGAGATTTTCAGGTCAGCCAGGTAAGTCTCTCACGGACTCTCCGAGAGCTTAGTGCTCTCGGGGCTCTGCTTCCTGCATTTATTTTCCATACTCTGTGGCTGAGAATTGTTTCAACTTAACTTGGTGTTTTTATTTCGACGAAGAAATTGCCATGTAAGAAATATCTTGCCTTTTTCAGGGCAAGATATGGAAGATAAATATTTTCCAAGTCCATAATCCGAAAATGGACTTAAGTAGAGGAGCTCTCGACAGTATATTCGAAGCCCTCTACAGAGCACCCGGAGACAACAGAAGGTGGTTAGACCCTTATTTGTTCCCCCGAGGTGACAATACAGTGTTATATTTAATAGAAATAAAAATCAATTACCTTTAAAATGGTCTTTTTCGGAAGGATTTAGGATGAATTTTGAGCAATACCTATAAGGTTCTTTAAAATTTTTTATCTTTAATGATTTACTATAGTTATACTGAATTTGTAGATTTACTTCTTTTGTATGTATATGTATTACTTAATAAAAAGAAAGCTTATTGAAGTTATACTTCTATACGCACGGTCGGCGTTGGAAATTTGCACGGGAGTGAATCTGTGAAACCATTACATATGTAAGATAATGAGTAAGAGAGAGACATAAGATATATTTTCTCTTTCTTCCTCTCTCGAGAATAAAAATGTTCCTTTTGAATATATATTTAATATTATAAATATATTATATTATATATAATATTATAGGATCTATATTAGGTCCAATTTTATTCTCTATATACACATCTAATTTTCCTTCTGTGTTTTTGTCCTGTTCACAACATTATTATGCAGACGATACCCAACTCTATATGTCATTTTATCCAAATGAGTGTGATCAAGCGGTAAATGCAATAAATCATGACCTTCTTCAGCTGCAGATTTTTTCTCAAAATCATTGTTTAAAATTGAATACATCAAAAACTCAGGGTATCATTTTTGGGAGGAATCTCCATAGGAAAATATTTTTAGAGAATTATGCCAATCGAATTATCTTAGGAAATGACAATTTAATTTTTAGCAAAAAGATTAAAAGCCTTGGGGTTTGGTTCGACGAAGATTTAAGGTTTACATATCATGTAAGTATTTGTTTACAATGAGCTTACGCCGTTTTAAAATTACTGTATCAAAGCCGCAATTTATTAAGTAGGGCCACAAAGTCATTATTATGTAATGCTCTGGTATTATCAAAATTAACTTATTGTGACGTGCTTTACAATGCGTGTCTCACTGAATTTGATTCATGGAGAATACAGAAATTGCAAAATTCTTGTTTGCGTTTGATTTTTGGCATCAGGAAATTTCAAAGGATAAGTCATGTTTTCACTGTAGTCAAGTGGCTAAATATGAAAAATCGTCGGAAACTCTATGCTTTATGTTTTTACCATAAAATCATTCAAGAGAGAGTTCCACCATACCTGTACAATCGAATAACTTATAGGACGGACGTTCATAATCTTAATCTTAGACACAAGAATACCCTCACTTTACCTAAACATACAACATCCTTTTTTAAACGTTTATTTTCATATTCAATTGCTTGCAATATTAACAGTTTGTCTTACAATATTAAAAATCTGTCTACAGTCAAGTTCAAGAGATTAATTTATGAGCAGTTGTTAGCTGAACAGTAATTTAAAAATTTAAGAATTAAAAAAAAATAAATAGTTTATAATTTATAAATTTAATATGTACTTAATATTTTTATGTTTTATTGTAAATACAATTTCATTATTTAGATAGTCTATCTATCCTATTTTCGGAGGGTTAGGTGGAAGAGCAGTTGTGTGCCGCTGTTGCACAGTGGTACACAAACTGAATCTCGCCCTACTGATATTATATTTCATTGTAAAGAAAATTTAATCTGTTGTTAATAAAGACATTTATTATTATTATTATATATATATATATATATATATATATATATATATATATATATATTAATATTATTATTTATGTGATATGTTTTGTATTATTTATTAAATGTTCATAATTATTTTAGGCTTTTGTATTTCAAAATAATCACTGTATGACAGACAACTGTCAATTTTGAAATTCGTTAGTATCATGTCTAATTGGCAAATCTTTTACGTGTTTGGTTCATACGCTGGTGTAGGTGAGTTCGAATCCCAATATGAATTTCCTTTTTTATTTTTGAAATATTTAAAAACCTCAGATTAATGTTATTAAATATATGTAATATACGCAAAAATGCTAAATTTTAAAATAAAATGAAAATTTACAACATAATCCAAGTTGTTGGTTTTTTATTTTTATCTTCGTAAAGTAAGTTATGTATATTGGCAGTTTTAAATACTTATGAATATTGCATTTTAATTTGTATTGTATAATTATATTGAATTATGTTGCAGTGTATTGTATTGTAATTTTTATATTAATAACAAAATAAACAATAAATTTTACTACAGAGCATGTGTAAAAATTTTTTTTTGCAATCAACTCGTTTTATACATATATGAAAATAGAAATATATATTTTCATTAAAATATTGATACAATCCTTCATTTACTATACTTATATTACAGGTCAAATGTTTATATACAGCAAACGATGCACTATATACCTATATACTAATTATTTTTCTCTTTCTGCTCTCTCGTACCTATAGCATTAAATATGTAATGATTGTGCAGATTGACTCCCATATAAATTTGTAACGGCGAACGCGTGTTTAGAAGTGTAACTTCTACCGGCAGTCCCACTGGACTGCCACACCCGTTTTTTTCTGTACGTTTAAATAGTTATCGTAAAATATTCTAGAACTAACGGTAACCAGATCAAATTGTGATGCTTTTGTGATTTTGAAAATGTACAGATTTTGAAAAAATAACAAAACTACAACAAAATATACATATTGAAGATGACTCACATAAAAAAAGATCCAAATTCCATCAATAATAAGACTGACATCAAGGATCTTTCCAATATGTATCATAATTTAATAAATTGAGTTGTTTTTTAAATGCACCATGGCAGATTTTTGGATATTTTGATATTTGGCAGATGCAAGAACTGCATCTGGATGTCTCTTTTGTAGATGTCATATGCATCTAAGTCTCTGTGTCTTGATAAATCTGACTATATCTTCTTCTTTCAAAAGTTGTCTTACCTCATAGTTCATTAGTTTTCTAAATTCATTTTTAGTTAAATTTAGTGAGCATGCTATTTTTCGAATGATTTTTCTCTCTAAGATACTTAATCTTTCTGTGTTAGACACATTAATTTAGCACCATATGTGATTCTGAGTAAGCTTAATATCTTTGAGGAAATTGTTGTATTGCCAGTAAGTTCTGTTAGAAGATATTTAAAGTTCTACCTTTTTAAACCCAGACTACCCAATATTTAACCTTATCACAATAATTGTACTTTTTCTTGAGCATATTAAATATTTTGTTAAATTTAGATTTCTTGCCAAACTCCTCTTGGATGCTTCCTTGCACAAGTTCGCAAATTCTTCCTAAACTGTTTAGGTTTCTACAAACCAGTGGTATGTCGTCAGTGTACTCCACAAGTTGCAACATCGATAATATGATTATACATATACATATACATACATATATATATATATATATATATATATATATATATATATATATATATATATATGACTATATATACAGTGCTAGTCAAAAGTCCGTTCCCCCCTCGTATCTTTTGAACGGTTTTACTTATAATATTGAAGTTTGGAGTGAGGTAATAAACATACGTAGGCTTCTTAACTAGTCATAACAAGTGACGTAATAGTGACAGATGACGTTATAGCGCCACTGTGACAGATAATTTTAAATAGCTTCTTGTGGCAAGTGATACCTCGTTTGAAAGGTATTGATAATACCTATTTAACCATACTAATTTTATTTAAGTTTAAGCTCATTTTGATAAATAAATTAAATAAATACTAAAATTGTAGTTTCGCATTTAATTAATAAATATTAAAACCTCCGCCACTGGTTACTTGTCAAAAAATTGACATTTTTCAATTCTCTAATTGTTTGTATGTCAACATCAACTTTTTTGACAATTAACTAGAGGCGAACGTTAGAAGATTTATTAATTAAATGTGAAACTACAATTATTTTAATATACCTATTCAATCATTCTAATTTTGTTTGGATTTAAGATGATTTTGAATAAATAAAAAAAATAAACATTGAAATTCTGGTTTGACATTTAATTAATAAAAATTCTAACGTCCGCCTTTGGTTATTTGTCAAAAAATTTGACGTTTGTCAGTTCTCTAGTTATTTTTAGTTTGGAAAAGCGTTTATTGCTCAATATTTAGTTTCTGTTTCTACTTAGTTTAGTCAATTCTCCAGTTACTTTTAGTTTGCAAACGTTTTTATACCTGAATATTTAGTTTCTGTTTCTGTTTAGTTTAGTCAATTCAAGTTTAGTCAAGTTGTTTTTAGTTAGTTGTTCTTAGTTAATATTTAGTTTAAATATTGTTTAACGAGACGTACAAAGGCAGAATGGTACGTACTGTAGCCGACAAAGTAGCAGCTGTGTTAATAATTGGTGAATATGGAAATAATTTCCATGCAGCGGAACGTCTTTTTAATGAGATTTACCCCGATCGCCCTACATCGAAAGCTTATTTAAGGAAGCTTCTTCGGAAGTTTAAACAAAATGTTCAAGATGTCAAACGATCTGGTCGACCAACAATTAGTGACGACAAAAAAATTAACATAATTTTAGAAATGGTAGTGAACCCTACTTCTTCTACAGCCCAAGTTGCATATATCTATGGAATCAGTCAAAAGACAGGTTATCTTATATACCTTTCAAACGAGGTATCACTTGCCATAAGGTCCCATTTAAAATTATCTATCACAGTGGCGCTGTAACGTCATCTGTCACTATTACGTCACCTGTTATGACCAGTTGAGAAGCCTACATCTGTTTATTACCTCCCTCCAAATTTTACTATTATAACAATAACCGTTCAAAAGATATGAGGGGGGGAACGGACTTTTGACTAGCACTGTATATGTATGTATGTATATTTATATATACAAGATCCAACTTGTAAATACAATACATTTTGGAGACGGCTATCGTTGTATTCCAGTTCTCCTCCGCCAATCCTCCAGGTCCAAGTCATGCTCCTCCTCCAAACGTCTCGATTTCATGGTTCTTCTAATTCCTTCAATCTATGAGCATCGAGGTCTACCTCTTTTTCTTTTTCTTGTTCCAGGGGACTTCCATCTGTGGGTCCAAGTTTTTGGGGCCAACGTTCGTCAGGCATTCTCAATAGGTGTCCAAGCCATTTAAAACCTCTTTTTTTTTTGTTCTGTGAATGACCGTTTGTGTAGCATTCATGTTATTTCTTATAGATTCGTTGGTCTTCCTTTCCAGCCTTGATGTTCTAGCCCTACTCAAATAATCCATTTTAACTTTCAATTCAACCATGGTGATCCCAATTCTTTTTTTGTTCCTTTTGGAGATGTTGCGATCCACCATAAGGAGTTCAGGCATCCTACAATTTTACGTCTCTGATTAATTCGGTGTTTAATTTCGGTTTATCCCAAGCTGTTTTTATTAATGAGTGCACCTAAATATTTAAATTTTTCCACTTGTTTGATTTCCACGTCCTCGTCTATCAACACTTTAAACCTTGCATCTGAATTGGTAACTAAATATTCTGTTTTTTTTATGCTGACTTTTACCTCCATTTTACATTAACCCCCATTTTACATATTCCCTGTACAGACGCTTTATCATAAATTCTACATCATAAGAATCTTGAGCTCTTCTGAATATTGTTGATCTTCCACCTCTAAATCCCTACTGCTATTTTAGTTTCAATATATTTTGAGAGTCTTTGTCTGATTAATGATGTCATTATTTTGTAGCAGTTGTTTAACAATGTTATTTCTCTATAGTTGTTACATTGTGGGGTGTCCCCTCTCTTTAAATAAAAAATATCCACCCTGCTTTCCATTCCTCGGGCATTACTTCTGCTTTCCAAATCCTTATTACAAGGTCGTATATTTTTCGTATGACGTTACATATCCTCGTATGACGGATTTTCGATTTGGTTTGTATCCATTTCGAAAGTATGTTTTTTTTTGTGTATTCGTGAGTGCTTTCTCTACCCTAAATAACTCGCACATTTGAACATCAACTGTTAGTATTTTTTTATTTTCTGGTTTTATATATTTACATAGCTTTACACTGCTATTTATTTTCAACACTTATATAAGTTCATCATTTCATTCCTTTTTAATATTTGTATAGCATTTGTTTGAGTCTTTCTTGCTTCTTTCTTTAGTCATTTCTTTTGTGCTAGTTTTTTTCGCTGGTTGCTCTTTCGCAGTTTTCTTCGTACTATTCTCTTTGTCTTTTTTTTCTCTATATCCTACTACTTTTTCTGCTGATTTAAAAATATGAATTTTTATTTTTTTTATATGAATTTTTATTTTTTTTCCACATTTTTTCTATATTGTTAGTGTTTGTGACTTTTAAATTTGCTTTTTACTCTTTAGAATAATCTTTCTACATAATATCTGACTTTAGTTTCCCTACATTCTACTTTATTCTTTTTGGGTATTGCTTTATGTCTTTAATTATTTTCATAGAAAGACGTCAGAATCTTCATTTGTACTCTGATATGACCCTACATCTTGAATTGTTATTCTCTACTTTTTTTAAATTAAAATATAATCTCTTTGATTACCCTCAGTTAATCCTTGGTGTTAGACATGTTACCTTATGCCCTTTTTTGTGTTTGAAGTAAGTGCTCATTAAAAATGTGTCTAGTATTTAGACTGCCTAGACTCAATTGGTAATTTTGGTGTTCTTTGGCCAATTGCTGTCTCTTTTTAATATTTTATGGTCAAGTTTGGTTTTTTGTTAGGGTAACATGATTTAAAACCTTGCTCAGCATGCCTACTGTGGATTATGATGTCAGAAACTGACATTTCAGCGTCACAAGTAAGTTCTATAAGGATTTTTCGTGGTTTCTTTCTGTTGTTTATGAAGATATCCCTCATTTCTCTCCCGTCATTGAGTGTAGTGACACGCTTTCGACTACTTTTTTGGGCACGTTGATGAGTGAGGGGTTTAATGGTATCGCTACTTGGTACTGTTAAGCTATTTGACGTTGAGAAAGCTTTGTATTCCATAAAAGTGTCTTTATCTCTACTATTTTAGTTTCAGGGATATCTTTAGCCTTACCCATTATAATTTTATTCTTAAAAATTAATATTTTTTAAAAATATCTTCACAATTCAAACTGATAAAATTTTTTTAGCTCACAATCACCACTAATACATGTTTCATATGACACAAATGACAATTCTGGAGCTATTTATGTCAACAATGTAACAAAACAAATTGGCATACCTTAATTGTGTAGCAGCATATGTGAAAAATTTTGTAACTGATCATAATAATTCCTTACTGTATAGTATATCGATAACTCGGGAACGAACAAGAAAATGTAAACAAAACAAAGGCTACACAATAATGTACATACCTTTCTGCCCAACAGAAACTCCACTACGACAAAAAACTGTAGAAAAATAAATATCCTTGTGAATAAAGAGTCTTTTTGTGGCTCCAAAGATAAATTTAGCTGCTATATTTTTTTATTTTGTAAAGGATTTTAAGAATCAATATCTTTAAATAAAGCTCAGTTCTCTCAACTCGTGACACAAATTGTCGACTGTACTTCTAATAATAGATTAACAGTGGTGGGTTTTTACCTATTTTAACGTTAATAATTGTTAACAAATTTTTTTTAAATATATTTACAAGAAAGTTGAGAACTATTTTTAAATAAAATGAGTAGCTAACCACAAATTCAATTTGTTGTTGATAAATAAATACTAACTAGTAACAGGCTAAAAACAATTGCTGATGTGTTAATACTAGAACAACAGAATATCTCTCACAAAGGAAGAACCTGCAACAGCAATATCACATCTGTATAAATTTGCCAAAGCCTTTATGTACGGTTTGTCAATACCTTGGTTAGTCAAAGTTTATATTACTGTCTTAAAATGTATAGAATCGAAAGAATTCTCAAAATCTATGAAGGTTAATGTTAGCGGTATTTCATATTCTTTAGCTCAACTAATTAGTTGTCGAAGCGTTTGGATATAATCTAGAGTACTAAATCCACTTCTGAAGCCAGGTTGCCCTCTTCACTGTGCAGCCTGTAATGCTCTCGTGCCTCTAATGCCAGGTTGCCCTCTTGTATATGATTGGTGGTAGACATAGAGGTCTGTAGTTTTTGATATCCTCTTCGCTATCTTTTTTATAAATGAGAATTATGTTTGCTGTATTTCAGCTATTTGGAGGCTTAGTTTGAAGTAGGCCAAGGTTCGATTTAAGATGTAGCGTCATTGGAGAAAAAGGGTATTCCAGTGGTCCGGTATGCATCTTAATCTTAGGCAGTTTTCGTACACATCTGGACGTGCGAGGAGTACAACTTTCTGCATGGCCTTATAAAGATATTCATTTAGACCCATCTGTTTTATGCTCGCTAGAAGGTTTTTGGGAATAACACCAGTAGTAGATAGAATAATAAGTATTATTATCATTATTCCACATTTCGCCATACAGCTCACACTTCCTCTAAGGGGAAAATTACTCATCCCAGATACCTATATATATATATATATATATATATATATATATATATATATATATATATATATATATATATATATATATATATATATATATATATATATATATATATATATAACAGAGTAACAGAGTCACCTTTAACAATCAAATTATTTTCTAAGAAATTCTGAACTGTTGCATTCCTTTATAACTAGTATTTTAGCGGTCATAAATTTCGTAGTAAATACACTCAGATTACCAGTGTGTATGTTACGATTATTATTTTTAAAGTATAAAATGCAAATATAAATAACCCTTTATATTAGAAATAAAACGACACTGAATTGAAAACCAATGTTCCTGAATTGATGTTAAGACCTGTAGTTTTTGGAGCTCGACCGTTACTGCCTCGGAAATAAGAATGCAATTCTAAATCACAGCCAAAGTGATTACTGGGTGTTTGAACTCGACTTCAAATGGCACCGAAGTGTCTTTTGTGTTTTCCAATACTATGTATATACATTTGAATAATACCATTTATCTATTATCTACAAAATCATTAAGGAGGAATGTTTTTACAGTCATACTATATTTGAATAAACAAAAGCTGTATAGATTAGAAAACATGGAAGCAGACATATTTCGAAAAATTAATTTAAATTTTTTTGACGTGACAACGTCTTAAATTAGGTTGTGGCTCGGAGTCACTCATGAAAAAGTGTAACGCCCGCTCACGTCTGTTACGATGAGTCACCGAACGAGAGAGAGGCCCGCCGGACCGGCGAATGCCTTGCGTCTCTCTCCCACTCAAACATGATCAGTCCGCTGCGCGCGCAGAACTAGAGAATTAGGCGCGTTGAATCGGTGCGTGCTTGTGTCTCTGTCTTTCTCGAGCGTTCTTGGCGTTGGAAAACCGAGAAAGCGTCATAATACAAGTTCACACGTGTGGTTAAAGTATCGTCAGCTGTGTCTGTAGTGAAAATGTGGAGTGCTTAGATTCGTCATTTACAACAACTACAACAATAAAGGTAAATAATTGTACACTAATATTTCATTATCGTAAACTATGATTGATTGATTAATTGTTAGATTGACACACAAGTTGAGAAACTGAGTTTATAGGTTATGTCATACTATTGACAACAAATGTTGATAGTGTTAAGTAAATTATTAGTTTAAGTCACTCTGCAATCAATCGTAATTCAGTCGATTGAGAAGAAACAGCGCGTTTCAACTGCAAACAACTATTGTGCAATTTAATAATATTCATATCAATAAATATTCTACCGAGAAAAAGACGTTGTCACGTAAAATCTTCGCCCGTAAAACCGACTTTACAGGCAACCGATTTTTTTATTTAATATATATATATATATACCGAGGGGACGTTCAGTAGCTTCTCTGTATAAACTCTTTGCTTGGCTCGACCTGAAGGCTCCAAAGCAGATTCGAAGTGCAGTGTTGTGTACAGAATTAAGAAGTTTTAAATCTGAAGAGCTAGCTGACATATAACTGAAACTGCAGTAGTCTATTTTAGAACGAATAAGACATCTAGAAATCTGAAGCAAGGAGTTTTCGTCTGCACCCCAATGATGATTAGACGGAGTTTTTAGTATGTTAAGATTTGTCATGCACTTAATTTTGAGATCTTCTAAATGGTATTTCTAAGTAAGTTTACTGTCGAATGTGAGTCCTAAATCCGCATATTTTTTACAGCAGGTAGACAAGTACCATTTATGGTAATTTTAGGATTTATAGTACGCTCCACTTACTGAAGTCCATTCAGGCAATTGGTTAGTAGCATTCTGAAGTAGCTTGCAAGTCACATCTGTCTTTGCCTCGAAAATTATTAAATTATCTGCTTAAAGTGCAAACTTGACTAAAAGCTTAGTTTTTTACATATATTGTTTAAAACTCAAGGAGGATTAAGTGCAGGACTCAATACCGACCCTTGAGGAACAGAAAAGAGGCATATACAGAGTATCGAATGCTTTTTAGATATCAAACAAAACAGCTATTCCGTCTTGTTTGCACTGAAACGCGTTATTAATGTTTGGAGCATTGCTAGATTGTTTGCTATACTTCGATGTAATCTAAAACCTGATTGTGCTAAACTTGTTATTTTATATTTTTTCTAGGGATCACAGAAGTCTTTTATTTTGCCTTGTTACCTAACAGGAATAATTATGGATTTTTGCCACAAAATTGGAAATGACTTTTTGGTCCTACGGAAGACAACAATATGGTTTTATTTGACTCCTGGAATTCCTAACCTCAGGAAGATGATGGATAAAGCAATCTATAGGCCATAATCTTTGAGTGCTGATTCGATAAGCTCATGTGTAATAGATTCACATATATTTGGTAAAACTAGACGTTCAGCTGGTATTACTAGTCTTCTTATAGTGTGGTCTTCGTCTCTTATGCGAACAACAGGATTATTTGTGAGTAATAGGTCCACAAATTTGATATTGTGTAGGTAAATTCACAATCGGTTGTTCGAGATTATCTAAGCGAAGCGGATGTTTTTCGATCCAATAATATTTCCAATTGATTTGACGTAATCAAATAATTTAAGAGTTTTATCAGTTATATGAAACATTGTACCCTGCTTTTTCTTTGCATACGTAGTTTTAAGTATAGATCTGGCAGCAGCAACATATGAAACTTGAGGGCTGTTACTTCTAGTTGTATTACTGTTGTATTAATGTACAACTCACTTTAAGGGGTTATAACATTATTTCACGATTCACTGTATTCCATCAACTATATTTTTCAAATTTTAGATATAAAAGTTTTGTTTATAGCCGAAAAATTTAACAAAATTGCATCAGTTCACACACAGAACTTAACTTCTTCAGTTCCGGTTTTTCTCCATGTATAATAAAAACTGAACTACGGTCAAATAGTGCTTTTCTCAAGTAATATACTATACAGTATATTCAATATACTCCATTTGCTTAGCTCGAGCATATTTTGACAGATTCATTGTCGGAAACCTATAACACAACAATTCCTACTTCTCAGTATTAATAGCTCAAGTATACTATTAGGTATTGTAGACTTCTTTCTTTGAAAAAAGAGGAATTATTCTAAATAATGGAAGTTTATACTAAACCCATAACATTTTGGGTAGTATATATTTAAAATATATATTTTAGCTGTTATAATTTAACATAACTATTTATTATATATGGTGCAAACAAATAAATATTGATTGTCGGTAATTTGTAAAGTTCTATTTTATATACTATTTAGTTTGTTTACTATTAATATTGGCTATAAGTACGTGTGCTTTGTTGTATAGTAATTTCCAGCCACTTCGAGTCTGTCAAAGAGTAACTAACTTCGCAAAAAAATAATTACTAAATTCATTAGACAGTTCGGACTGGAGATAGCGAACCGAGTATACCATGAATATTGCCAAATTAAATCTTTATAAAATTTCACAATCATCGAATGCAGAAGATCATTATTTGCATAATGTTAAATTAAGTACTTTCCTCACCAAGTTTAACAAGAAAATACCAGTTTTAGGACATTAAGAATTCTCTTTCCAGAACTTATAAACAGAAATAAATATAACATAGTTCTTTACACTGATGCGTCAAAGACTGAAAGTGGTGTTGGATATCCTGTAACCACTGTACAACAGCCTATCGAACTATCTAAAATTTTTTCTTGGTGTAGCATCCACACTGGTGAACTACTAGCTATCTCACATGCTTTCAAATATGCCCAACAATATCCAAATACACACATAACCATATGCTGTGATTCACTTTCCTCTATACACTCCATTAATGCTATATCCATCAACCATCCTATCGTCCAAGATATTCATGACACATATCAGCTACTTTTAAATCAAAATACAACTATCACTCTGATATGGGTACCATTCCATGTTGGTATTAGTGGTAACGAAAAAGCTGATTGCCTTGCCAAAAACGCCACATCATCCACGGACACCATTATGAATATACAAATTTGCAACGATCTCAAAGCTAGACTGAAGAAGCTAAATCTATCCACCTGGCAGATTCACTGAAATAATGTTACTTCAGCGCTCCATAAAATTAAACCCTCAGTAAACCTTCTTACCTATCCCAGTTTATCTCGAAAAAATATGGCAATCATACGGAGTTTGCGGATAGGACATACCCGTCTAACTCATGGTTACTTGATGACATCATCTCCACAACCAAAAAGTCAGCACTGCAATACGACTCTCAGAATCAGGCATATACTTATAGAATGCCCTTTTTATGCCAAAATACGCCAACAGCTCGATGTCAGTACTAACTTCAAAGAGGTCCTAAACAGCACAGACCAAATCAACAAGGTTATCAAATTCCTCGAGAAATGTCAACTGCTCAACAAAATATAAAAATGTTATATTATAAGTTTTTATTATTTTCTCTTTATGTTAAATGTTAACTACATTATTTTGTAATTTATATATTACCATGTAAATCGTAACTCGTGCTTATGACCATAGATGTCACATACACTTTAATTTAAATAAAAAAACAAAAAAAACAAAATTAAGTACTAGGAGTTCAAATTATTACGATTTTAAAAAATTTATAAACTGGGTAACAGTGAAACACTTGAAATATCTTCCCTCCTTTTCACCACGTGATTTCTACCGATTTCTAATATGTTCGGCGGCCGTGCAGTTTCAGTTTAGCATATATCGTGATTGAGTGTGTTTGGTGTGCACTAAGTAAAATAAAAAAGGAACTGAGATTTTTTTATAAAAGCATGTTAATTATTAGGATCTTTTTAGTATTACTATGACATCGTGTGTAGATTAATAAACATAATGCCATAGTTTGGTAATGCAAACTAAGTTTTCTAATAATAAAAATAATATTTTTTAAATTTTATGGCAAATGGGTAACAATGAGACGGGGTACATTGAGACATATCTTACTGTTACCCAGATATTATAGAAAATTACAATTTGTATTTTTTTCTAAAATTTCTAGTACATGTACCTAAATAAACTCTTCAAAATGTCCAAAAATCCACCTAGGAAGACAAATCATGGAACATTCTCAGAAAAAACTATGAGAAGGGCAGTTGAAGCTGTACTAACTGGCCACAGCATTAGATCTGTAGTAAGAAAGGAACAAATAAGTTTCCAAACCCCAACTAGGTAATTAATTGTGCTTAATAATGCTCTACAGATAGTTGCAATATTTATTTTTTGTTAGATATGTGCAAAAAAGAAAGTCCAGCGAAGAAGGATTTATTCGATATGCTTTTATATGCTATTATATGCGAATAAGTACGCAGTAAATATGATATTTGGTACCGATCAAGAAAATATCCTGCTGATTACATTATTAAATGATCGCAGATGTTTTATGGATTATCTTTTAGTGATTGCAGAAAACTGGCCCACCAATTGGCATTCACAAACAGTTTGAAGACGCCTCTGCAGTGTTCTTTAATAAAATGGCTGGAGAGGAATAGATGCGAAATTTTATAAGAAGAAAACCAAATATTACTTTGAGAACGCCCGAAGGATGTCCATCACGGGCTATATCCTTTAATAAGCACAACATTCTTCGATAATTTATCCAATGCGATCAAACGCAATAAAAGATTTAGCGACGGAACACGTATTTACAACCTTGACGAAACGGCTACAGTGACTATACAAAAATCATCGAAAGTTTTAGCTAAAAAAGGAGTAAAGCAAGTCAATAAAATGACGAGTGGAGAAAAAGGCATGCTTGTAACAAAATGTGTAATTGTAAGTGCTGCAGGAAATCATTTACCACCTGCGATGGTTTTTCCACGTGTTCATTTTAAGGAGCACATGATTGCTGGTGCCCCACCTGGTACATTAGGACTCGCATCTCCGACCGGGTGCATCAATTCTGGACTATTTTTGAGAATAATAGAACACTTCATTCTAGAAACCTCCAGTTCAAAGCAAAATCCAAGTCTTTTGCTTTATGACAATCATGAGAGTCACCTTTCTATTCAGGTTATAAATCTTGCTAAGGAAAATGGTGTTACCATTGTTACTTTTCCACCACATTTATCCAATAAGCTACAACCTTTGGATGTTGGTATTTTCAAGCCTTGGCTTATAATGTTGCCATAGATAGCTGGATAATGCATCATCCTGGAAAGCCAGTTACTATTTATGAAGTTGCATATTGTGTGGGCGAAGCGTACCTGAAGGCAAGGACTCTAGGAAATAGTACCTCAGCCTTTAAAAAATGTACAATATATCCATTTGACAGGGAAATATTCACAGACATCGACTTTTTGCCATGCTCCGTCACTTATGGACGTCAGTTGCCAATTGGTAACCAAACCCCACCTCGTTATTCAGTTTACGAAGAAGCTAGAGAATAAAATAGCTGTATAACTCCGTAAGAGATTCCTAAGGCTGAACCTAGAAAAGAAACATCCAAAATCCGAAGAAAGGGAAAAAGCATGATAGCTACTGATACTCTAGAAAAACTTGAGAGCTGGAAGAAAGGCAGAATAAAAAGCCAAAAAATATAGGGGCAATAACAACAGCTTTTGAAGATTTATCAAGAACTCCTAGGATCGATTATTATGTTCTGGTAATATTTAAACCAGAAAACACTAAATCAAAACCAGTTTTCTATATCGGAAAGCTACTTTATTGTATGTATGTACATAGCTTCAAATATTGCTACAATTTTAGTAAAAGACATTATGATGATATTGCCAAGGCAAATTTGTTATGGTCATACTAAACGGCAAAATTCATTTTTCTCATTCAAGATAAATTTCAATTTAATAAATGTACGTTAATTCCGATCACTATTTTTTTAATAAATAAGTATTTTGTAACTTAATTTTTTTTTATTTTTTCATATAAATAAATGTTTTGTAGCTTAATTTTTTTTATGTTTTCTTTTGTATCAATATTATACTGTCTCAGTGTTACCCATGCATGGGTAACACTGAGCCAATGACAGATTGACCTTATATGTCAAATACAAACTAAAAAAACCGAGCAATTTTCAAATTTGACTTTTTTGTCCCACTGTTACCCAGTTTCCTCTACATGAAAGTAGTTTCATAATGAATGTTGAAATTCTCTTCAAATATTCTAATTACCCATTTATATCATTTTATGTGGTTTGTTTTACAAAAAGCTCCACCACAGTTTCCATATATGCTATCTTAATTATCTACGTCACACTACATCAAAGCACTATATAAATCCAACATATAAATTTATATTACTTTCTGTTCGACTTTTACAACATTTGCTGACAATTTAGCGTTTATTTAAGCACAATATTTGGATATATGCTATTTGGATTCGTTTGAACGATTCATACCCATTTGAACGACATAATGATACAGAGTTCGGCATAAAACTTTTTAATTTTTTTTTATTTTGTGTTATATATATATATATATATATATATATATATATATATATATATATATATATATATATATATATATATATATATATAAAACAGAACCAATTTTAAAGTATGCTATTTAGTTTTTCTCTGAAACCGAAATTAGGCTTTTCCAAAATCATGGTAAACACAATTTGAGCTTTTGATTGGACGGTCGTTTTTAAATGGGAATTTGTGAGCCGATCATGAGAAACGGAGAAGTCAGTTATAATTTGGTCATCGAAGGAAACAGTCGTTTGTCTTAAAATAGGGTGTGGTTCGTGAGTTGGATACCGGCATTGTGAAAAGAATTGAATAGTTTTGCCGAAGGAGATAGCAAGTAGATTAAAAGAGGTCCTTGTATCTTCCGTTGGCATTTTGTGAAGATTTGTGAAATTAGTTTTACGGCATCAAGTTGACAAAAGGAGGTCCTTGCGTCATTAATAAGTAGTTGAGTTTTTGGAGAAGTGCATCAGGTGTTTTGGTTAGTGCAGCAGGTTTGCAGAGACGTTAGGAAGGAGCCTAGGTGCCAAAAAGGAGAGATCACATCGTTGAGGAGACTGGATTTTTCTGGGTATGTTCCAACATACAACTCAATAAGAAAATAAGCTGTAAGTGTTTTGTACAATTGAATTTTATATCTGTGAAGGATCGGTTTGACAATTGTCATTAGCATTCAAATTTAAGAACTGAGGTTTTCTTAGGCTAATCAAAAGTTTAAAGTTTTGTTGTTTCTTGTTTCAAGTAAAGAAAAATTTAAGTAAAATTGGTTTTCACTTAATATAAATGTATGTAGATTTAAAATCTTATTATTATAAAAATTTGATTTATTTTCTTGTATGCTGATTGATAAGATAACGACAGAATTTGATAATTTTATTCGTTCATATAAAATAAAGAAACGTAAATTTTTGTAACATAATGTATTTTTTATTCTTATCCTTCTTCTCTATCCCGATAAAAGATAACTAGAAAATCTTTGAATCCATCGAACACAGGTAATATAAGGAGTTTATTTTACTTTTGATAACAAATAAGTTATATATTTTTATTGGCTCAATAAACTAAGATTAAAGTCAAAATAAACAATCATAACAATATATATATATATATATATATATATATATATATATATATATATATATATATATATATATATATATATATATATATATATATATATATTGTTATGCTATGTAAAATTAAAAATAATATTAGTTTGCTCTTAATATATTTCAACATAAACTATAAAAGATATTCCGAAGAAATGAAAGTCCATTATCTTTGGAATACCTGTAGTAAACAAATTTTGAGATATGCATAAATTATTTTCTTTGTAAAATATATATTCGAGTGACGTGAGGTAGCTTAAGTGAAATAATGGAACAATGAAAGTGGTTTTTCCAAATAGACTTGTACGCCGATACGGTGAATAAGACAATAGAATCGAAATATTTAAAATGTATAATTCTCCGTTAGTTTTTAAGAATTTGTAGAACCGATTAGCATACATAGGTAAAATTGTTTGTTTGTTATTTAAATGGTAGATGGGAATACATATGACGAACTTTGATTGGCAAAGAGTGGAAAAAGTGGGAGATTTATGTAGGAAGGAGAGTTTAGCTAGATTTTAGAGGAAAAAAAGATAATCAGTTGTTTTTCAAGGGTGCAAGGCGAAGAGTCGTGTTTCTTTGGCGGTTCCCAAGTGATAGTAAGCATTAGAAGTGAATGTTTGTGAGTTTTCGTGGACTAAGTGTATCCTGACGGAAGCTGATCCAGTAAAATATTGTAAGTCATATTTTTCTACTTATATATTCCAAGAGTCACTGTTCAGGCCAGAACGAGAGATTCAGTTTATCGAGAGGAGAAGAGGCTAGCGTTTTTTGAACGATACGTGCATCTGAAGGAGATCATTGAAGACGAGAGGCTCGCAATAATTTGTTGTAAGATTGCTGATTACCTAGGGAACTGCGAAGAATAGATAGTGTAGGCTACAAGGAACAAGGATTTGGACAACTCATCTTCAGAGAGATAGTTTTTTTACCATTCGTCAGTTTTTCTTTATCAACAAAGTTTTTTTTAATTGCTTCAGAAAAGATAGAAATATTTATCAGGAGATATAGAACAACAATTTTGATTTGAAATTTGAATTTATATAGTATATAACATTAATTTTTTAAGGTTCACGTACGTAGAACAAAATTTTGATAATCATTGTATGAGATATTTTTTGTTCAAGATATTTGAGTGTGAATTTTATTTCAATATATAATTTTGTATCATATATGTTTATTATTCCGGTATTCCTCAGACCTTACCTATCATATGTAAAGCATAGATATTGAAGCACGAATATAACCCTGAGATAAGAGAATTAAATGGTGTGATAAAATCATTATTGCATCATTTAAATAAGTTTAATTAATTAATTAATTGCTTGACGCATCTCTGACTTTTAATATCACATTAATATGTATATATACCGGGTGGTGAATCGTCAAATTGGCTATATGAAACTTAATGGAAAATTCTAAACACTGCTGAAATCCTGCATTTCTAATTGTTTTACATCAAAAGTTAAAAAGTTATAAGAAACTATTGTTAGAGGAATGAAATTTGTATTTTTTTTTATTTAGTTTATTGTGTCTCAACTACAAGGTTATTGACTTTAAGTCAATTTTGCTACTATACATTTTACATTACACTATAATTTACAATATTAAGAATGAAAAATAAAATAAAAGAATGAAACATTAAATGTTGTAATAAGCACACATTCGTTTCTCGAAGAACATCTAGTACATTCTCACCAAATTCTAATTGGCAGCTGAGGATCACATTTGTAACACCTTGTATAGAGTTTTTTTTTTTTTGTTCTTGTTCGTACTTGACTCACTGTATTAAACGGATAATGAATCACTACATTTTTTACAAACAGGTGATTCCTCCGAAGCGATCAGGTGGTCATGTTTCACCAGTGTGTGACCAATTCTTAGTTTGCGGATTAATTTCTCTTCTACTTAAGTTAGGTAGTTGAAAGGTTTTGATGGTAGGTTGTATTTTGGGTAGTTTAGAAGCTGAATTTTTTCATTAGTTTTGCCAGTTTTTATTTGGAACCTTAAAAGTGATTTTAGATCATTTTTAGATTGATTTTTTTGCAGCAGTATTAGCATTCTCATTACCTAAAATGCCAGCGTGTAAAGGAAACCAGATTAATGTTTTGTTTGTTCCAAAAGAAGTGAGACAGTTTCTTGCTTCATGTATGACATGAAGTAATGGATGTTCGCAATTTACATTTTTAATGGAGTCGCCGGAAGACATCCAATCTGTACATATTGCAGTGTTTTTGGCTTAAGTTTGGTTACATAAATATTTAAATGCTTAGAAGATGGCATACAGCTCTCCTGTATGAATGGAGGTTAATAGTAAAAAGCAGAACTTCTGAATGATACTATTTGCAGTTGTTACTGAATATCCGACTCCTGTCTCAGGTTTAGATGCATCTGTGTAGAAAATCTCGTCATATGAGTTAGTGTTGACCATCTCTTGAAAACACTATCCCAAAATTAGGCTGTTGGTGCCATACATATATAGGGTTATTTTGATTTAAAGACACTCTAGCAAAATATGTCACAAATTGTTGCCTGTGAAACAAAAGGGGAAGTTTACCTGTTTCACAGCGAAGACTTTCGGTGGAACTGGATCTGAATCTGGATCTCAAAGACATATTCGTAATGCGGTATTCTGAATAATGTCCAGAGTCCTTAAATAAGTCTTGGATGCTGTATGCCTTAATTAGAATATCTTTATCAGCTCCCCAGTGACAGTTTGCTAGAGATTTTGATATATTATTCTAGTTAAACAATTAACTTTGACGTTTAAAATCTCTTATTTTCATGTTAGTCGACTATCAAAAATTAAATTTAGTATCTTGTGTCCATTAGCTGCTTTGAGTGGAAGTTTGCTACGTGTTCTTCGACTGGGTAGTCGAATTGAGATAGGTCTCAATTTGGGTACTTTTGATTTTTCAGCAGAGACATTAATACCAAAACTTATAGACCAATAAGTTAGTTCATTTACTGCTTTTTAAATTAAGTTTATAGTTGTGAACGCGACTTTACTGCGGCAATATAAAATTAGGTCATAAGCATACAAGTTTTACTTCACTGGGTTGTGAATATTCTTGCAAATATCATTGATAGTTATTATAAATAAAGTGGAACTTAGAACTAATCCTTGTGGTACAATGTTTTCCTGAACGTAGGTTAAGGAATCTTTTCCGTTAACTAGTACTTTAAAGCGGCGATTAGAGAGAAACTGTTCGATAAAAGATAATGTATTTCCCGTAATAGTATATTCTTTTAATTTGGTCAATACAGTAGAGCGTATTAGAGTGTCGAATGAGCTTTTGATGTCAAATGATGCTATTAAATCTTGCTTGTTTCGAAATGCGGTTGTGATCTCTGTTTGTAATATTACTAAGTTGTCAGCTGTGCTTCCGAATGTTCGGAATCCGGATTGAGCTGAATCTAAAATTTTCTGTTTTTCTCTATACCACATTAGTCTATTTTTATTGGTTTTTCTAGCAGCTTACACAAGGTGCCTATTAGTGAAATAGGACGGTAAAAATTATTTCGAGAATGTTTCTGTTTCTTGATTGGTATAACTATAGAAATCCTCCATAATATTAGAAATTTCCGATTGGTTCATATTATGTTGTACAGTTCTGGTCCTTTCGGTCCTGATTTATTTTGCGGTGATAAAAAATTCTGATTTTGGCACATTAGTATTATTATTTTTTTGTAATTTTTTGACGTTTTGTCCAAAAGCCTAAATTTAATAGTTGTATGAGTTATGATGTGTGCACCACAGTGCACACTGGGACTCAACGGTACAATTGATAACGAGTAAATATTTGATCAAATATTTATATTTTTTTATTTTTTTGGGAGTAACACAAAAAGCTTCTATTAAATTTGATTTAATTCAAAACAATTCTGGTCTTTACTAACACATAGGTGAACATTTTTCACATTTTATATGAGTCCTACTCTTACATGAAGGAAATTTGCAGCGAGATGCAAAACTTTTGTCATCAAAAACTGGAAAATGGCCATATCGATCTAGTCGAACATCGTCTAAGGGTGCTTGTTCTTATCGTCCTCTGCTTGTGGAGGGTGTAGAAGGAGGTGTAGCTGATGGTCGTCCGGGTTTTGCTGGATTAGTTTTGTTACCCAAAATGAGGGCTTCAGCAACATGCGCCCGAAAGTGTAAAAGCTCTAAGACCATCTTTTTGGGTACACCGAGTACCATTGCTTTTGACTTATATTCAAGCCAGGCATTTGTACAAGCTAAATCGATAGCATAAGTGAAAAGTCGAAGTGTCCACTTGCGAATTCGAATAAAAGTCCGGTAGAGAGTAATTAAAAATTCCATTTTATCGACACCTCCCATATGTTCATTGTAATGCTTTATTACTTCTGGTCGTGGAATGTTGATATATTCTTTCGCCACCTTATCCCAGCTTCTACGCTGGACCACCGTACCCACACTCATATAGTTTGAGGCCATTACCACCGGTTTGTTGTCAAATCATTTGACATTTATGATGCATAAATGTGCTTACGTCTCAAAGTTTGTAGGAGATTATAATTTGAAAAATAGTTGTCAAAAAATAATCTGACGTCATTTTCTTTTATTCGCTCACACAATTTCAGAACTACTGCAGCCCCCTGTCCGTAAGCTTCTTTCTCTTGGGGATTGAGCACTGTAAAAGAACCTTGGTATATCAAGAAATCATACATTCTACCACTGGTGCCACATAGCGCAAATATTTTTATCCCCCAAGGACATGGTTTTTCCGTAACTTACTGTTTTACGTCTAGACATCCTTTGAAAGGGACCGTTTGTTCATCAACGCTCAATGTGTTTTCCAAAGGTAATTGTAGCATTTTGGAGCGAAGAATGTTGTACAGTGGTAGCACCTTATAAAATCTGTCTGTGCTATTGACCGGTTTCTCTTCTACGTTCACAAAATGTAAATGTTGGCGTAATTTGAAGAACCGGTCTCGAGTCATATTTTCTGCTACCATCGGAATAAGCAACTTGTTCTCCCAGTAACGTGTAATGCGTGGGTAGCTCAAGTTTCCCATTATGATGTGCAACCCCACAAACATTTCTAATTATGATGTTGTTGTTGGCACAAATCGGGAATGTTGTTAAACTGCATAAAGATTGGTATTTTCTGCCATTGTAGTAAAAGGTTCTTGAGTAAAATATTCTGTCATTAAATGCACAGGACTATTCAACTCAGTAAGGCAATCGATATCTGGTTAAAACCAATTTACATTTGGAGTTGCGTAGATCACATTTTTTTCTTCATGATATATTTTTTTGGGCGTTAGCTTATTTTCTACATAATACTCATTGAGAAGAGCGGCTTTACTACTTTTAATGTTTTTTTTTACAGACAGTGAGGACACGGGCTGACGTTCGATTACTTCAACATCTAGTACCTCTGAAGAAAACCTTTGAAACCCAGTGTACACCACAGTGCACGCGTCTTTAACTCGCTCAAATAACAAAACAAAGTCAAAAATGCACTAAATAAACACTTTGTACATCACAAAGGTACTCTTATCTGTAGCAAAGAATTTTTCTGGTTGGTAAAATCTGTAGTACAATAAAACAACGATCTTTTAGAGTACTGCATTGCCAATAGAAGTCATCTATGTTTTCTGTAATATTTTATTTTATTTAATCTTTTTGGCGCTAGATCACAGCACCTGCCTGCTTAGGATAAATCTATGGTATGTTTGTACACTTACATATACACCGGGACTATACCATAAAATCAAACCAAAATTTTGGTTGAGCTGCCATGAAAATTTTGTACACTGTAGTGTACACTGGGACCGAAAGGAATAAGAAGTTTTTTAATGGCAAACATGGGAAGATTTTTAAGAAATATAAAGGGGATGTTGTCGAAACCTGTAGCTCAATTTTTGTAAATAAGAAGAATATGTTTCTGTTATGTGAATGGAGTGTTTAAGATAATAGAGTAAAATTTGAGAGATTGGAAAGAATATTGTACAGGAGGATTTATTTCTTTGAGTATATTCTTGTTTTTAAACCGTTTATAGAAATTTTTGGCAATTACATTAAGGATTTCTTGATTTATATGTTCCTAAATTACGTTTATCTAAAAGAGCTGGAATTTTTGTGTGCTTTTTTTTTCTCCGCATTTGATTATTTTTCTTTCAGACTTGAGCAGGTGCAGAATTATGAGTTAAAGTGAAAATGTAGTTCTTCCATGAGTGTTTCTTACTTTGTTTTAAGATATACTTTGCCTTGACTTAAATTTTTTAAAACAAATGAGGCTTTTGTTACTTCTGTTCCAGCGGTACTTATGAAGAGCAGTTTTGTATTCTTTACAACAATTGCATAATGTTCATTCCACCAAGGTGTTAATTTTTTTGTAGAAGTTATTAAACTTTTTCCTACGTAACCGTCAGCAGCAGAGATAACGCATTTGTTAAAATTATCTACATCATTATCTATATTTTCAGAGAAGAAAATTTGTCCCATTTGACGATCTACTTTATTTCTGAAACTTGCCCAGTCAGCATTAGAAATCTTCCACTTTCTTGCTGTTCCTGGTGATTTTTATTTCATTATTTTTTATGAGGATGGAAAAATTGTTACGACCATATAGATCATCTACAACATTCCATGTGAGAGAAGAATATATTTTGGAAATGCATAGACTTCATGCATAGAAGTAAAGGAACTAATAGAACCAAAACACATAGAAAAGGATACGTGGATTGACTACCTAAAAAAGCTATATGCAGGGGAAGAACAAAAGACGCTAGAACCGGAAACACCAGCGGTTACCACAAATGAAAAATTTAATATAAATGTACAGGAAGTTCGGAAAATACTTAAAAACCTAAAGAACAGAAAAGCAGCAGTTAAAGACGGGATACCTAACGAGGTACTGAAATATTGTGGAGCAGCAATGACAGAACATTTAACAACATTAATTAATAATAGTATAAGACATAATAAAATACCGAAAGAATGGAAAAATAAGCGAACTAATTCTACAATTCAAAAAAGAGATAAAAAACAGCCAGAAAACTGCAGAGGTATAACCTTGTTAAATAATACGTTTAAACTTACAACTAAAATTTTAGAAGTGGTAATAAATCAGAGGATAAATTTAGCAGATGAACAACGGAGTTTTCGCAGTGGAAGATCGTGTACAGATGCAATATTTGTTATAAAGCAAATTACTAATAGACCAGCATTTCTGTGTCTAATTGACCTAAAGAAAGCGTTTGACAGAGTAAGACTCAAAGATATAATACATCTTCTATATAATACAAAAATTCCCCTAAATATTATAAAAAATATCGAAAACATCTACTAAAACAACAAAATGGAGGTCAGAATAGATGGAAAACTTACAGAACCTATAGAAATAAGCAGCGGAATAAGACAAAGGAATTTATTGAACGCCATGTTCTTTAATTTGATCATGGATGAAATCATCAAAACCGTTAAAAAAAGGAAGAGGATGCAGAATGGGAAAGTTAGTTATCTGTAGGATAGTCTTCAAAGACTGGTCCACAGATTTAATATAAGAGCAAAAAAATTTAATATTACAATTTCATCTCATAAAACTAAAACAATAGTAGTCAGCAAAGAACCAACTAGATGTTAAATAGATGTTAATGGCATCAGTACTGAACAAGTAATAACTATACCAGGGAATTACACTGTGTAGCTATGGAGACTTGGACAAAGAAGTGAGAGATCACGTATAAAAAGCAAATAGACTGGCAGGATGCCTTAATAACACTATATGGCGAAACAGACACGTTAATACTGAGATGAAGTCCAGAATTTATAAAGCCAGTGTAAGACCAATAACGACACATGCCTCAGAAATAAGACCCGACACAGCCACAACTCAAAGGCTACTGGAAACGGCAGCGATGATAGACTGAGAAGAATTACAGGATATACGCTTAGAGATCGAAAGAGAAGTAAACGCATTAGAAGAAAATGTAACGTAAAGTGTATAATTAATGAATAGACACAAAATAGAAAAAATAATAGAATAACCACATAAGCAGAATGAAGGAGACTGATGTCGTCAAAATAGCAAGAGATAAGTCACCAATCGGCAGAAGAAGTATCGGATGACCGCGCAAAAGATGGAGTGACAACCTTCCATAGAGGTATTAATCCGCCAATGAACAAGCAGAATTAATTGCTCCCTTTTAGGGAATGAAAACTAAGATTAAGATTTCATAGCAGCAACGTAAGATGTGAGTGTTGAAGAGTCGGTGTTACTTACTGGATGTAGGTCATGTTTTAGTATTGACTGTAGATGTATTATTCATAATTTTATTGCTTTGTAAGTCAAAAACAACGAAGTGATCAAGATTAATGTTTCTATGTTTCTCCTGAAATATCCGCAAATAACAAACCCATATTGCAAATTGCATAGACAATTGTTTTATTTTATAAATATTGCAATACTTATATGTTGTCTGCTACATGTTGCAAGCAGCAATGAAGAAAATATCACCAATATATACACACATTGTAACGATAAGACTACCAAAGATAATTGAAGTACTATTATAAAAATAATATCTCCATCAACCATGGGAGCTTATCGTCTATGCTTCGTCTAGCTCAGTCTCTCAAGTGTGAATTCGTCTTGTCCTAAACCATGAACCCTCAGCCGATAGCAAATAAACAATTACTTAACTAATCATATTTATTAAAAATAAAAAAAGAATATTTAAGTAGGCAAAAACAACCCTGCCAATGCTTTACATTAAATAAATTCGAACGATACTTATGGCATTGATGAGCTGCTTGCTACCAAATATCTGTGGACTCCCAATTAGATAATTAGGTCCTCCTGACAGCTTCAGTTAGGTCCTCCAGAGCATTTTGTTACATATATTCTATCCAATATTCTCCAATAGAGTCTTCTATACAGCCAATAAGTTCATAATATAGCCAATAAAACAGCCAATAAACTAAAATATAAGAAACAACTTGTATTAAAGACACATCAAAAGGGGTTTAACTTCCTTGCCATTTTACCAAATTACAATTAAACAAATAACAGATGGCAAGGATTAAACGAAATATAATTATTATTAAACTTAGTTAAATTCTTCGTTAAGATTCCTACTGCTCAAGAAAAACATGGTTTAAAAGAAGTAAGGTTATGAATATTGAGAATGTTGTCACAATTATCAGAATCTAGATTACAATAAAAGTACGCACCCCAACAGAATTCTGCAGACCATAAAATGAAGCTTATAATACTTTTTGCCTTCTTTATAAATTTTAGAAAACAGGCAAAAAATTATATTCCCACTACGTTGGAATGATGGAATGGAATGATGGACCACTATGATGGAATTAGCACTTCTGTCAACATAGAACAGAATATTCATTCTACCGGACAGGAAGAGAGAGGGAGAATATTTATTCTACGGGACAGAAAGAGAGAGAAAAGAAAGACTGGGAGCGCTAACTTCTTTTTGAAGAAAAAATAGTAAAAACGAATCTGAAGGCAAAGGAATTAATAAATTAATAAAGAAATTAAAATAAAATAATTATTTAAATATAAATTAATAAAGATGTGACGTTTATAACGTTACAACATGTTTATTTATTACTGTTTGTAATGAAATACTACTTGTACTAATAACACTGGTATTTACAGTAATAAATTGCAAAAATCGAGACTAATTTACAGAGCGATACGTACACGCTCATTCTCTATAGACCAGTCCTGAAATCTATATTGAAAACAAAAACAAGTATTTAGGTAGCAAAAGATTAAAATGGTACTTAGAAAAGAAAAATCTCCTTACATCCATCCAAAGTGGGTATCGATCAGAAGGGTCTACAATAGATAACATTATAGCATTAGAATCTGAAATACACGAAGCTTTTATACATAAACAAAAATTAATAGCAATTTTCTTTGACATCACAAAAGCATTTGACACCACGTGGACATATCACATCTTAAAAACAATGAAGAGTTGGAAAATAGATGGTAAATTCTTAGCCTTCGCCAAAAACTTCCTGGAGAACAGAAGTATAAAAGTTAAAACAAACGGTGTCATGTCAACTAAGAAATCACTGGAAAATGGTATCCCTCAAGGATCTGTATTAAGCCCCCTGCTATTCTTAATAGCAATCAACAACGTATCTAACCATTTTATGCTTCCAGTAAAAGCAAACCTTTACGCCGATGATCTTGTAATATATATGAGAAGTAAAAACCTAAAATCAGCTGCATCAATATTACAAAATACACTAAATAAATTAGAAGGGTGGTCTTTAGATATAGGCTTGAGATTTTCAACCGAAAAAACTAAAGTAATAATATTTGACAAAAGGAAAACACAACACCACTTAAATTTAAAACTTAACGGAAATACTCTTATAACAATCAACGAAATCAAATTTTTGGGAATGACATTCGACTCTCAACTAAAATGGACATCGCACATAAATGAACTAATTAAATCATGCCAACAGAGAATAAATCTTCTAAAAGTTCTTTCCAATCACAAATGGGGCGCAGACACAACTATTCTTCTGCGATTATATCAAGCTCTAATTAGAAGCAAACTAGATTATGGATGTATATGCTACGAAACTGCTACTAAAAGTCAAATGAACAAACTGGACATCATCCAATCCACAGCATTACGCATAGTTTTCGGAGCTTTCAGAACCACGCCAATTAGCAGCCTTCAAGTCCTAGCAGGAGAACCGCCATTAACTCTCAGAAGACAATATTTTTCAATGTGTTGTGCTACTAAATATCTCAGTGCAAAGGAAAACCCGTTTATAACAAGCCTAATAAGGAGCAACCCTCCAAATCTGTACTCAAATTATTGCCCTAGAAACTTACCTTTTAATGAACGAATAAATCGATTTGAATTCGATATACATCAATTGAGAGTCACTTCTACAAACAGATGCCAGTCTCCTCCCTGGAAAGTTTAAATACCAAAAGTAGATTTTACCTTACTTAACTATCCCAAACATTCACACAATCCTTCTGAAATACAACAACAATTCCGGTCTACCATATCCAGATACCCTGATTTCAAACTAATTTTTACTGATGCCTCTAAAAGCAGTAATGGTGTAGCTGCTGCAGCTATTTTTGAAGACAACACCTCTGTCACCCGTCTAGCCAAGGAGTGTAGCATATATACTGGAGAACTGCAGGCAATCTTCAACGCACTGAACCAATGTACCAGCATTGATACAAACTTTCTTATTATATCAGATTCTCTAAGTGCCTTAAATGATGTCAAGCAGATGTATCCTACTCATGCCAATTTAGCATTAATAAAAGACATGCTATACAATGCCCAAACATGTGGTAAAAACATAACATTTTTATGGGTACCATCCCATGTTGGGATAAAGGGTAATGAAGCAGCTGATGAAGCAGCAACAGAAACTATCAATAACATGACAATTCCTATTATGCAAAACATACCAATTTCAGACCAAAAAACATTAATAAAAACTTACATGAACAAAACCTGGCAAGTAAAATGGAACCAAACAGAAGCAAAATTAAAAAGTATCAAACCAGATGTTACTTCTGCTTTACTATCGCTCCCAGCTAAAAGACATGACCAAGTAGTTATTAACAGACTGCGGCTAGGTCATACAAAATTTACACATGGATACATCATCTCCAAGGACCCTCAGCCGATTTGCCACATCTGTCAAATACCATTTTCAGTGCAACATATAATGATAGACTGTCCAGTGTACTCAACAGCAAGATCGACAGCAAAACTAAAACACAATTTGAAAGAAACTCTAAAAGAAGACATCAGCAATACAATAAATTTTATCAAAAATTGTAAACTGTATAACAAACTGTAACATAACATAAAATGTTTGTATTTTACAAAACTGTTATGTAAATTTTAATAATATATTAAATGTAACTTTTCTAAAATAAAGATATACCACCCGCTAATAACCCTAGGGGTTGATGCTGTAACAAAAAAAGTATTTAGGTAGAAATTATTTGAGGAATTTGAAAGTTTTGTTTGTAATCAGACAATTGATTTTTTTTTGTCAGTACTACGAATTTGGGAAAAACATAGTTTGTGTAATATGGATTACAATTTATTAGCAGAAGGCTGATGTATTAACATTCACGAATAGATGGATTGAAAAAATATGGGAGAAGAAAGAAGTGATTGATAGAAGTGAAGAGATGAGAAGAGCATCTAAAGATAGATAGAAGTCATTCTATATTATTACTAAAGTTATCATACAACTTTTTCTGCAAAAATCCGAATTTCACCTCTACCATCCAAATTTACTCGTTTTTACAGATCCGCCTGGTCTATACACTCAGTATTACAAATACATGAAGGTATTATTCCACTATGTTTAGAAGTAGAGGTGAGTAAGGTGGATAATAAATATATCAACTGCCCATTTTTTTATTACTCCTTATTCCATTACTAAATTTATTAACCTAGTTTGTGACATAATTTATCTAATATTTGTACAACTTTTAAATTGTTAAATGTAGAAGAAGTTATATACATTTCTACCTTCTGGTAAAAAAATGTGTTGCGTTTTCATTTTACTCTAGTCTGTTAATGTCCCGTGGAAAATATTATGATTTATGTTCACATATAAAAGAAAGATATTGCTAATAAAATATAACAATATTTTTCGGGATACCAAAAACCAGCGGGTTGACCTGGAAAGTAAATTTCATAACTTAGAGGGGAAGACAACACGGATTCAAAATAATAAAGAATTCTTTTTAAAACATTCTTTTGAAATATACAATTTTTTTACATAAACATATTAAACGTATGATTTACATATTTTGTCACGCAGTACATTATGAATAATATGCAAACCCTTACAAAAATCTTTATAAATGGTGTCCATAAATGTACCCTTAGGACAGTATGCTCCAACATTTTTACAAATAGATTACAAAATACTACATAAGATTAGGAGAAGAAGAATACGGTTTTTAAAAAGGTTAAGTCTACTAATTAGATCTTACTGAATTAATCCACTACTTAAGTCTACAATTAGGGACGACTCGAACGAAGAACAAACGATCAAACATTTTACATAAATAGTGCAAAATGTAAAAGATAAAAACTCAAAGACAGATACCTAGATTAATTAAGAAAAAAAATTATGGATGACAGATGAGATCCTAAAACTAATGGACAGGAGAAGAGAAGCCCAAAATGACCCAGACAAATATAAAACCATAAATATATTAATAACAACGAAAATCAGAGAAGCAAAAGAAAAAGAAGCAAGGGAAAGATGCAAAGAAATTAAGACTTTGCAGTCAAAGTACGATAGTCACAATATACATAGGAAATTTAAAAAAACTCACTGGGGGACTAAGTTGAAGGCAGAAAGAAAATATAACTGATTCTGACAAACACCATCTTGGACAAACAGAGTAAAATAAGAACGTGGAAAAAATATCTAGAAAAACTATTTGAAGACCAAAGAGATAACACCTTTGAGCTTAGATTTAAGATTACCGTACTGTAAGTCTCATGAGTCATCTCTTTAAATTGTTCCTAAAGATAATTCATAAGAAAATCTACAAGCTGTGTGAAAGTCAAATTTCCCCCAACCAGTTCGGGTTCACAAATGCTGTTGGTACAAGAGAGGCTTTGTTCTCAGTACAAGTCTTATTCCAGAGATGTAGAGACGTCAACTGCGACGTATACGCATGTCTGGTTGATTACGAGAAAGCGTTTGATCGAGTACAGTATGCCAAGATGATGCAAATACTATTATATGAATTCCGTTATTCCACTTTAACATCCTGTATATTTCTTAATAGCAACATTTAATTAAATTTTAAGCAAGTTGGCTTAGATCGTAATATTTTAAAGTGTAGAATCTACGGTTTTTATTTGTACAATTACCTAAGGACCACCCTGTATATGATATAAATCTATATTTACTCATGATACTTTTATCCTCCTCTACGAATTCCTCATTATACTCTAAAAGATAAATAATTAAAACAGACATATAACTACCTATAATCGTGAAATATTGGTGATTTAGATCCACTGCCAGTCTCTATAAATTTTTCCGCTTTTTTTATGAAAATACTGTGTGTGAAAGATATAGTTCATAACTCATGTGGTGAGCCACTAACGAATTCACTCGAATACCGGTTTTATTTTGGGTCGATAGGTACCCACATTTTTTATTTCCTTTACAGGCTCGATACCACCCTTGCTACTTAATTGAATATTTTAGATTTGCCAAACAACTACCACAAAAAACTCATTCTGTAAGAGAAATTTACACGGCCCTATTTCTTTCTTTGTTATTTACCTCTCTCTGTTGTAGTTGTTGGTTAACTTGACCACTTCACAACTACTATACCGTTCTCTCTGATTAAAACTTTCATCGTTTTAACCGAATTTTCAGCTTCAGTTAATTCTAACCCATATGAAACATTTCTAGGTGATTAGCGGCTCTGGGATCCTAACACACATACATGTATACGGATAAACTCACACATAGTGCCGACGCGACGCAACTATAATGGAGGTTTATGAAGGCACGCATGGGCGGAGAAATTGCTTTGGGTAATACAATGTAGTGGCAATTAAATATCTTACCATTAAGCTTCTTATAAAATATGTATGAGGAAGCGTAGGTTTTATGGAGAATATAAATCCTACCATCTCGGTTATTCTGACCACTATTTCTCAAATATTATTAACTTATGTGTCGTTAACATTGAACAAATTGTTTAAGATTTCATAAACCGGCTAATATAAAAAATTGGTTTAAATTTGGTGCTAAATGAATATAATAATACTAATAATGTTTATTAATTGTATGTACATTGTATAAACAACCACAATAATTTTAATATGTTATATATACATCAAACAATAAACATCTGGTATTACCCGTTAAAACCAAAAGTAGGCTAGCACGGGCATAGTGTATGCATTGTGTATTTGATACATTAACAATCCAATAATAAAACTAAATAATAATAATTAATTAATTATAGTTATACAATAAAATTATACATATTTCAGTTTGTATAACCTATTTTATGTTTTGATTATGAATATTATACTTTTTTTTGATTTTATGACTTTCGGGTCAACATATTTACTAAACAAAACACAAGTATACTGGTTGTTTAATCTTTTAAATTTTGCATATAGCTGCGATATAAATTAGAATATATTTTTTAAATACTGATTTCGTAACCTTAGAAACCTCACGACGTATTTGTCATTTTTCTTTTAATAATTATTATATTTCAATTTCTTTTGATTTTATTTATTTAATACCTACCTTTCTCTTTTATTTAACTGTTTTTATTCTAAAAATAGTTGGCGCTCAACCCTTTTATCAACTTTCTATTTACTAAATATTCTAATTGCTTTATCCATACCCCATTATGGTCTACGAGATGATAGAAGATATATAAATTTCTATGACATACTTCAGTCGAAAAAGTATATTAAACAGTTGATTACTCTTGATTTCTGTTATTTTAGCTATACTTCATAATAGAAAGAGAACCATTTTTTGTAAATATCCTATATCTATAAATAGACATGCTTCAGTTTAAAATTCATTTTTAAAACTTTTCTGGATGTTTTGGCCTTTTTCTCGTCCACCTTTCGATAGAACATATCGAAACCACATGATTGGAACTTCTCGAGCCTCGTTAAAGCCAACTGCAGCTACTCTTCAGAACTCAATGATGACACGAAGATACAAACATGAAAGTATCTAGATTCAGCTACATCAGCAACTAACCACTACAATATGCAATCCTGTCTAACTACTTAAAGACAACATCAGAAGTCATTAGGGTGAGTTAACCAGTAATTGACCAATTAAGGAAATTTTCATAATTAAACTCATATAAGTCATTTTACTTTTAATTCTACACAAAAGAAAAAATGCTGAAGTGTTCACTTATAATGTAAGATCGTGTAAAAGCGTTGAAACTAAACCTAAGAAAATTTGTTTTATAAAAAAAATATTATATATATATATATATATATATATATATATATATATATAAATAAATATATATATATATATATATATATATATATATATATATATATAAATATATATATATATATCGTATTCTACCGGTTGTTGCCCACTTGACAACTAGTGTTTGACCATGTTTTTCCAGTAATTGACCCATACCAAACGATATAAATAAAACTCCAATTTGATACGTTAACATTTTATATTAGGTACCTACTTCTTGCTAGGTATTGCAGCGGAAAATTTGTACCTAATACGATTCTCAGTACCTACAAGTTTTGGCTGCTCCAGCCTACGTAAGAGCTGAACTTTAGTGACTAGGCTAATGTCACCGTCAATATGTTTATAAGTTGTCTTATCTTCGTCAACAGGACAAAGAGCTTGAACTTCTATTTCATCCCGACTAACTACGTTTAAAATAGTACAAACGTAGTTGTGTGATATTTTTCCCAGGAAAACTAACTAAATAAAATTCACCGTCCTTTACTTGGATTTTTTTTTCAGCAATTTTGGATAAGGCTGAGCCCATGGCTAATCAAAATTTTATTTATAGAAGTCATTATAGCATATTGTTGGAATTGTAATCTATGTGAGCTAGTTGTTACAAAAAATGTTTTATATTTGTGATAAAAGATGTTATGCTAATTATATTAAGAATTATTTCTAGAAGGAACTTTGACAGTTTGCTGCAAAGATAACCCATGCTGCTGCAAATTGATCTGAGGGGTAAATTATTTTTGTGAGTTTTAGGTATTCCTTAAAATTGTACAGTGGTTTATATATTTTGTTTTCCAGGGATTTGGTTGGATCCTTTTTTAGTTTGTAAGGTCCATTTGTAACCAATTTTTGTATTTTTTTTACAGGGCATGCTTTTCTTTTTCACTATGGGTAGTAAATATTCGTATTCATTTTTTTACATATTCATATTTTCCAAACGATAAAGTACGTGACGCCGCTGTTTACGGCTAACAATGCATACAACGGTGTACGTAAATCAACAAAATTGTTAGGGTTGTTACCCTCTAAAATATTGAGTTTGTAATTAGTGTTAAATTAGAAAAAAAATTACTTTGTAATATATAAAACTTGTCAGTAATTGTAAAGTGAATAGAGGTATTGTTTCACTTATAAAATAAACGCAGTACTTAGGATTTAATATAATAGAAAAATGTATTCTATTGTTTTATTGCTTAAAATAAATTTGCTTTTGAATCATTCCTTCTTGATTACAAGAAGCATTACGAAAAGCCATATCATGTCTAGATAATATATTCATCATAAGACAAGTGATATAAAAGAACAAAGAGAAAAATATTGAAACCCATATGACCTTTATCGACTTGGAGAAAGTATCTGATAGCGTACCCACGAGACAACTATGGAAAGCAATGAGAAGAATAGACGTTAGAGAAAAATGAATTATTATAACACAAAGATAGTATAAAGAAACAGGTGCAAATAGAGTTAGGAAAGGAAAAACCAAAATAATCACAGCAACAAAAGTCCCTCAACAGGGATGTGGTCATCACCGACACTTTTTTACACCTCCACAGATCAGTTTTTGAAAAGATGGTATAGAAAATGCGCAACAATGGGCATACCGGTATAAGAGAATATATTAAATTCATTACTTTTCGCAGATGACCAAGTCATCTTTGGAAAAGAGAGGGAGGACATGGAATATATGATAAGGAAATTAAAGGAAGAATATAAGCTATGGAAATATGTGTAGGGCCGATTACTTATATATTTTATCCAAAGTTGCAGATTTGATCATAAGTTTAGAATATGAGACTATTAAGAGTTATAAGATTTTTAAGTGTTTAATTTCAATGATTAGCCGAGATTAATAACACGAGAAAACAAGCTACGACAATGACAACAACAATAAGAAATAAAATAAAAACAGTTGATTTGGACTTTATGAGAAGATATTTGCAGATCACCAGTGAGGATAGAATAAGAACAGAGGAAATATGTAACAAAATCGAAATAGAATGCTAGATTATAAAAAAATTGGAAAACAAAGCCCTGCAGTGGAACGGGTACCAAGAAAACTAGAGCACGGGTGATCAAAGAGAATATTGAGATGCTATACAATGTAAATAAGAATAGGAGAAGAATGATAAGAGAAAATACATATACTCTATTCTATTTTCCAGGTCAACTGCTCCTCCACTACTATACTTTTAAACAACTAGCTGTAAAAACCTATATGCAGAGATCATTTTGATTAGAATACAATACAATAATACAGATTGTCTTGTATTGGTGGTATTAGAGTATCTCATTCGATAGCGTATCCATCTTCTGAATAACGACTTTGATTTTATTCAGCCATTAAAACAGTTATTCGACCGAAAACGTTTTTTTTTGCATAATCTCATAGTAAAATTCTTATTGGTCTTTACCAACCAATGCTTTAACAAATTAAGAGACTCCAGGCATTGTTGCTGGTCACACGAGAAAACAGTTCGTCATTTTTTTTGTGTAATATTCCCCTCATATACTTAGCAGAAAATGCTTTTACTAAAGAATAATCACGTGAAAATGATTACTTTAGTCGTTTTTTTTTTTAAAGTTAACTTACTTGATATGTGACAACAAAAGAGTCACTCGACGGAATAGCTTCTACTAAATCACTGACTAGGTCTGAATCTGAATTGACATTAGGTTAGGTTAGGTTTAATATGAGTGCGCGATTAACCATCCTTTTACGAATAGGTATATTGCTATTGACTATTGAGTTAATAATACTTAAATGTATGAAGCCTTATCCGATTTAACCCTGTGCAGTCGTATAGAAACCGTTCCGCTGTGTCGTCTTTAGCCTAACAAAATCTGCAGTACGCACCTTCTGTCAGTCCGATTTTAATCATGTGCCTCTTGAGACGCCGGTGTCCTATTAGGGGACCTACGATAATTCGCAGATAATTCCTATTATTAGTAGTTAGTAGATATTTAACACCCTTCTTTGAAGGTTCATGTATAAAAGTGTCCGAATGTTTAACAGTCATTAAGAGCGTAGGCGCAAAATTTCGGGCCAATGCTTTTTAAATGCATTCATTTTTTTCGAATCCTAAAAAAACTAATAAGTATTTTTAAAAAATTTAAACGCAGAATGAAAGAATACGTTATTACTGAGGGCCGAAAGTCCCTGAAAACTTCTATAATGTTTATTTTAATAAGTTACAGGGGTGAAAAAAAAAGGGAAAATTTAGTGTGATTTTTAATTTTAAATATCTCATTCAAAAATACTTTTTGTTTATTCTAAGGGACTTTTGGCCCTCGGTAATAATGTAATAGTCATTCTGCGTTTAAATTTTTCAAAAATATTTGTTAGTTTTTTCAGGATTCGAAAAAAATGATTGCATTTAAAAAGCATTGGCCCGAAATTTTGCGCCTACGCTTTTAAACGTAATCACTCATATACGAGTGGCTACGTTTAATCCGTTCCACCCAGTCCGATATCATTATTTTGTCTGTGCTTTTTGCTATGCCAACGAAAGCTTCTGGGCCTATAAATGTTTCTTTTGTTCCTCCTTTGGCAAGTAAGTCCTCTTTTTTATTTCTATCAATACCAGTTTTGTAACTTTTCCGTTTCGAATCAGATTCTGTAGACAGTTTCAACTAACTTGGAGTCAATTCTTCTATTCGACTATAGTGTCTTTAATACCACAATATCATTTTTATAGATCTGTAGCTGTAGTTCCTCTTTATAAGTTCCTACAGGCACATCAACAACCTTATATCTAACCAATCATATCAGGGATTCGATCTCCTCTTCAGACCTAATTCCCTATTGATTTGACTAATAAAAACGAAACCGGAAGTCAACCTCGGAATGCAATTTTTAATTTATCAAATGTCGACGTGGATATCATTTAGCAGTTAATTTTGCATGCTGATCACGAATCCGGTGTCAGATTTGCTCGACCTTGACGTTTTATGCGCGTTTCGGGTCACTTCCGGTGTCGGATCCCAACCGGAAGTACATATTTATATTTGTCTCGACGAGACCTTTCGATCCATATATACATTGTGGGGTCTAAAACTTAAAGTAAATTTTAACTTCCGGTCATCTTAAAACCGGAAGTGAATTTTTGTACCAAAAGTATATCTTGACAATCTCATACGTAATACTAATAATATTCCGAAAAAATATTTTAATTATCTAATATGGTTTTTGAGTAAAGTGGTGGACAAGAAAAGGGCTTAGCGTTTTAGTATATAAGATTCGAGTGATAGATTGCCAAAATTTATTTTAAAAGAAATGATGAGAGCAAGGTGTGGCTGGTGGAAATATTGAATGAACATGCGAGAAAAATTTAATAATAATATAAGGTGTAAATGAGAATAGAGAGACAGCTGGCCTAGTATGATTGAGAATATCATAGAAAAAATAAAGAAATGTTACAACGTCAGGCTCAGAATAGGGCACTCAAATTAGCTTTTTGTGTACACTACAAAGAACTGCGGGAAAAAGGAGTAAACATGCATTATCTAACGAAAATGAAAAATTTTGGGGACATTCGATGTCTGTTTAAATTAAGATTGAGTTCTATATTATTTGAATGATCGACCTGACAGAAATGGTGAAAGAAGGTTTTGCTCAATATGTAACACGAAAGAAAGGAAAGATGTGATACATTTTTTGGGAAAATGTTTGGTGTTAGGTTAAAGTGGTTGAGTATAAATAAGCTTAGTAGAGTGGTAGTAGTTACTATGATGAGACAGGGACAGGCTGAGTTAGCAGGTTATTGTAGGGAGGCATGGCCGTATTGGTATGAGTTAGTGAGCCTATTTAATTACTAAATCTACAATACTACAATAGGATGAAAATATTAAAATAAGGATTAATAATTTGTTTGAGTATTGCTATTATCTTTTTATCTGTCTTGTATATCTTGACTATCTTGTTATCATTATTGGTATTATTATTATAATCAGCTTTCACTCTCTCTAAGGGACAAATTCAATCATTTCAAATGCGCATATACCTTACTGTTATACATTGTTATTATTGTTTAGTCTAACGCGAAGTCTTACTCAGTCGGATACACACTTTTAGTTTATTACTATAACATTTATATGAATATTTATTTAAATAATTTTTTATTAATTTTTTTTTAATTAATTAATTGATTTTAAGATTTGTTTGCCAGTCCTCCTGATGGAATGTGTAAAATCTGTAAAAGTTTAATGAGAAATAAGAAGGCATTATTAATTGATTTGATTGATTGATTGATAGAAATGGACTGTGTATTGGGGTGTATAGGCGGTCAGATTTTTATACCCCACAGAAAAGGGGCATAGGTAAATTCGCTCCGGCCATATATTTCTTAGAAAAGATATTTGAAGAATGTCTTCTCAAACTTTGTATTTACCTATTAATACAACACTCCCATCATTGTTTAAAAAAGAATGAGTCCTTTTTAAACGATGCTACTATATAACACTACTTCTTATTTAAAAAAAATATTAAAATTATAACGATAATATCACTAAAGTATTATGATGTTAGAGCTCATATTCCCTTGTTCAATATTTGATTGCGTTATTCCGTATCAGAAGTTGCAATTGATATATTTCTTTCTTTGAAAAGATTGGTAGCTAATTAGTCGTCTACCTGAAATTTTATGATAAGAAATAGGGGTGGTGTGAATATTAATATTATTACTTTAGTTCCAGTTTGAATGTCGTTATACCTAGTTCATGATGGAGAAATCTGAAGTAAGTGAAATGTTAAGTGAAAAGGGCAAGTCAATGTTAGTTATTGACAATTACAAGTATAACTTCCATAAAATGCTTGCTAATAATATCAAACGTTGGCAGTGTGTAGAAAGAAGTTGCAAAGCATTTGTTAAAACTTTAAATATTTGTAACAGTGTAGTCGAATGTAGTCATAACCATACCCATGAAAATTTATCAAAAACAGTGTTAAACCGGCAAAAATTAAGTAATAGTGTTAAGCGGAAGGCAATGGATGATTTGTGTGAAAAACCATTGAAGTTGATACACAGCGAAATCAAACAAACAGGCACTAAAAGTCTTACTGTGGAAGATGGTCATTTGATTAGAAAAAATATTTATAATGGCAGAAAACAAGTTATTCCCAAAATTCCGAAGTGCGCGCAGGAAGTACATGACTCGTTAAACTCCATGAAAGTGTCAACCAACCAAAAAGAACAGTTTTTATTGAAAAATGATCCATTAAAAAAATTTGTTGCTTTCTCTTGTGTATCTTGTGTAACATAACATTTTTAGGTAAATTAGAAACAATTTATGTTGATGGAACTTTTAAATACTGCACTAAATTTTTTATTCAACTATTTACATTTACATATGTGACTGCCTTAAATTGTTTAAAGACGGGGTGTCAAAAATTGAACTTAAATTTTAGTCCCAAGGTTGTGTATGCCGATTTCGAAAAAGCGATCCATGCAGCTGTGTGTGAAGTGTTTCCATCTGCGAAAATAAAAGGATGTAGGTTTCATCTCGGACAATCATGGTGGAGAAAATTTCAAAAAGGTGGTCTGGCTACTAAGTATTCCAACGACAATGAAGTCGGACAATACCTTAGATATATGTTTGGTCTACCTTTCCTAGATCCATTAGAAATAGGTGAGTGTTTTGCTTTAAACTTTAATGAAATATTACCAGCACAACACCAAGCCGTACAACAATTTGCTGAGTACTTGGTGGACAACTATATTTCTGAAGAGGCAGACTTCCCTCCTGAGATGTGGGCAGAAAACAGTTCATCACTTGAGCGTACAACCTATGCCTGTGAAAGCTTCCATTCTAAATTTTCGTTATTAAATTTCGTTTTAAAATTGTATTATATTCCAATTTTTAGAAGTTTTAAAAGATATTCAAATTGACACTTATATAAAAATACGAAGTTCTGTGAAACCAAAAAAAGTGTACCGAAAAGTACTTCTAGAGCGTCAAAAATTTGTTGATATCAAAATAGCGAAATTAAATAAAAATAAAATTAGTAGATTTGATTTTGTCAAATGTATTTCATTTAGATTTCTAGCGAAATAAATGCCACGTCTTAATTTATATTTGTTTAATTTTGTAATGGTAGAGAATATCCCATATTATGTTAGTTTTTACACTTGTATTGCTTTCTTATTATACCTATATTTTGGAATAGGCACAAAAATTATTTCAGTAATTTTTAAAAACAATTCAAAATTTCTAATATAATTTCTAAATCAATCACTAACATTTTTCAAAATACATAACAGTAATGAGCGCGCTAATAACCGGCAAAATAATGCAAAAGATGGAAAACAAATTAAGTTGTGAGATAAATAGAAATAAAACTAGTGGAGATGGGAAATTTAGCGATAGAACCTATAAATTTACATTTCATTTATTGTTTCCCACCTTTAGACGTAAGAGTTTGGAAACTACTGCTGTGACAGTGACAGTTTTAGTTGACATCCTCCTCTGATACGTCTAAAGGTGGGAAACAGTGAATAGAATGTAAATTTATAGGTTTTTATGGCTTAGTTTCTCATCTCTACTAGTTTCATCTCTTTTATCTTACAACTTCATATGTTTTCCATCGTTTGCATTATTTTGCCGGTTATTAGCGCGCTTATCACTGTATTTATATAAATATGTAACTACCAATATTTGATATAATTTCTAATATAAAATACAAAAGCCGCAGTACCTATTTTCCTGGTGTTAATTGTCCTAGAACTTAATAGATAAATACTTAATCCGCTTGTTCACGAGAGCGAACTAGGTTATGGTTTTCGGAGCGAACTAGTATGTAATTAAGAGGGTTTTTTGACCATGGGAGCGAACTAGTGTGCTCCGGTGTTTTGAATAAGAAAAACCTTCGGCTTTTCAAACGATTTTATTATGCATTTTAAAGTTCAGGTTTGTTAATTTGTTACAGTAACATTTTATACTAATATTTTCCTGTTTAATTTCTTTCATACTGCATTTGTTTTATATATTTGACACTTTTTCTATTTTTTTTTTCTTATTCCTACCTCAGAGATTCTATTCTATTACGTGTTTTTTATCTAATAAATTAAAATCTTTGTTTTCTTCTTTTAAATTTCGATTTTAAATATTCAAAAATTTATTTTCTCCTCTAAACTTTTTTATCTCTTTCTACCTCCTACGTGTTAAGTAATTCTTTTTTATTGTAAGATCCTTTTTTTTGTTTGGTTTTATTTTTTTTCTATCAATTGGTTATAAAAAATATAATATCTATTTGAATACTCTATATATAGTTTACTTTTTTTAAATTACAAAACAATATTTACGTTACTTCCCGTCAGTAAAATTTAATTTTTGTGCAAACAAAATTTTATCGCTAAAAGCCAATTCACGAATAGCTTTGTTTAATTAAATGGTAAAAACCAACAATGCAAAATAAAGCAACCGAATTCATGAATTGATTAAAAAAAACCAACTTGAAAAATATTTGTAAATAGATAATACTGCAAATGAAAAAATTAAATTGTCTTATTAAAAATTTAAAAGATATTTCACTTTAATTATCTCTTTCATCCTTTATCCTTTTTGATTAGTAGACGAACAATACTGGTGTTTTGGCTTAAAAATCTTTTTACCCCAGCTTTTGCTGAAATATGTAAACTTTTTCACATTTTGTATATATGTGTATATTTATATATGTATATATATATATATATATATATATATATATATACAGGAAAGTTTTGTTGGTTTTTATGTTACTCCGATGTGTGTACCCTATTGTGGAAATTACGAGATGATTCTGCTATGTATATTATGTTGTATGTATGTATGTGTATAAACAACATTAGAAGACTCGTGTATTGTGAAAAGATCTTTTTTTTTGTGTATAGCTTTAATACCGTTTTCACATTCTTAGTGGTAATGTTTAAGCCATTAACATTTTTGAAAATGTTCATTAGCTTAGGTGTCAGAATTGGAATGTAGGGTAAGGAACCATAAGTTGGTTTAGATGGTATCACTGATGTGTCGCATGTCAATGTCAATTGTCGGACCTCATTGTTATGAAAATTTTTGTTGTTAGAAAATTGCGAAGGAAAAGGAGAACTGAAAATGAGTTTATTTAAAAGTCCTATGGGGTAGGAGTCCTCTAGTAGTATAGAACTCAACTTTTTAGTCCCTTGTCCCTGAAATCGATGTGTGATAGGTTAGTTACTCTAGTTTTTAAGGCCAAAACCAAATTTGTTTTCATCTTGAATGGATGTTGAGAATGAAAATTTATGAAACGGTTACTAAAACAAGGTTTACGATACCACTCCGTTCTTAGCATGCCATCACTACCACGATGGATAAGCATGTCTAAAAAAGGAATCATACCATTAGCCTCTCTCAACCGTAAACTTTAGGTGTTCACATTGGTAGTTAAATGTGTTTAAAACATCAGTTACTTTGTTTTCAGGGACCGATAAAATCAAATCATCTACATATCGTTTAATGAAAGGTATGTGAAATGGTATATTTTCTTTACATGTTGTTATAAGTGCAACATTTATCTTTGACTATAACATTTTTTGTTTAATGGTAATTTTTTTAAACAAATATTTGGCACTCCAATAGTTAGCGAAATGTCCCCAATACTATGTAACTTTGTTTTGGATGAACTTCTAGTTCATCTAGTTCTTCTAAATTATATATTCTAAAATAAAACTTCTAGTTTTATTTTAGCATATCATAATGGTCACTCTAATACTGTTGCCAATTGGCTAGTATCTTCCCGCTCTAACAAAATTACGTGCCTACTATACAAAGATGCAGCGGATCTACTGTACCTGCCTACCTTTATCGTTGCCAAATTTACAACAGCAGGGCTTGATAAGTAGAAGTGACTATAAATTTAAGAATTAATAAAAATTATTTTATTATTTATTTGTAAAGTTCTGGTCGTATTGGATTTCTGTGCCTTAAACATTTTTGTAAAATAAAATACTATAATTAAAATAAAATACATTATAATATTGATACTAAATTGACAATTATTCGCGTGAGTTGGTTTACAAAGAAGATCTTTACAAAAAACAATGTTTTGACGTAATATAACATATTCTCTTTCAGAATAAATTCAAGAAAATTTGACGTTTCAAAAATGTTTGTTTTTTGACATATCTGTCAAAAATAAAGTTTATATTTAAAACATGGGTAACTGGCAGTTGGAAATTGGAAGAATGGCTTTATATATCGCCTTCCCAGTAGCTATGTTCACTTACTTTAACCAACCTCAGTACTTTGAAGATTGGGTAACAAAAACTAAAAGAGAAATGTATCATGCAAAGTCAGTTAAAAACCAAAAAGAATTTGAAAATATTATCACCTCTTTGAGACGTAAACAGGAACTGAAAATTTTAAACCAATTGGAAGCTAAGGAAAGTAGTTAATAATTTTGTTAAGTAGTATAATACGTTTTAGATATCATGAAAAAACTCTACAATTTCTTCATTTTTTAAGTAAAAAAATGTTTCTTTAATATTTACTAATAAATATTTTAATCATAATATGTGCCAGTGTAATTAATAGCTCCCCCTGAACTTCTTTAATATAATAATGGAGTTCACTTTAAGTTTTTGTAGAATCACCAGAAACTAGTATTTTTAATATGCTTGAACTAAAAAACTTATAAGGGTAAATCAAAAATGGACATTATAGTTCACTTTTTTTTTATTTAGAAAAAACATATAATCCACATCAACCACGCAGGGTTATTAGTGGAGTAACGTACACAAGAGTTCATTTTATTTACATTAAATAGATGTATATAACGTAAATCTTTTAAATAATTTATTAACTGGTCAGTGTTTATGGTTAAAGTGGTTTTGATGTTATCTGAGATTCAATATTTTCTTCTTGTTTCTTCGTAGTACTGGTAGTCCGGTAAAATAAGGATGCAACCTCGGAATGAAAGATAATAAGCTGAAAATTTGCGTACGTCTTTATTTTGATGGTATAAAACTTACCTCAAAAGTCTCATATAATTACGTGTCCGCGACTTAAGATATTTAAGGTCAAAGGTCACGAAAATAAGTTTTCTGCAAATATCTCGTTTCCCTTACACTTTATGACATTTAAGGTGGTAAGAAAAATTGTAGAATGGAAAATTCTCTTCAATTTGCAGCAGATATTGAGCAGCCAGATGAAGAAGAAGAAGAAGAAGACGATGAAGAAGAAAATTAATACAAAAATATTAACCATACATAATAAAAGAATATATATTATATTTGTAACTTTAATAAATCGATTATTGGATTAATAAATAAATATATAATTTAAAAAAAATAATAAATATGATTTTTTCAGTATTTAATTAAATATAAAAATTATTATTGTTGAATTCTGCACTTGATCTTAATTTATCGTATATACAGCTGTTTAAAATATCATTAAAGTTCATTTGAAATATTTCATTTAATATGGTATGTTTGTTAAAAATAAAAAAAATATTATATAAAAAATATATATTTTATAATTAATATCTATAAATATAGTTTATTAAATAATAAATAATAAAAATTTAATGATAATAATAGTATTTTAAGTGAATAATTAACTATATAACTTATTATTTATTGAATCCTACTGGCTGACTTCGCGTTACCGTATACACAGGTAAGCGGTCGAGAAACGAGATATTTGCAGAAAACTCATTTTCGTGACCTTTGACCTTTAATATCTTAAGTCGCGGACACGTGATTATATGAGACTTTTGAGGTAAGTTTTATACCATCAAAATAAACACGTATGCAAATTTTCAGCTTATTATCTTTCATTCCGAGGTTTGCCCCCTTTTTTGCCTTATTTTACTGGATTATGGCAGCTTCGCCGTCAATGGGATTCTTTGTTGATTAAGAGTTTATGGGTCAGTGCAGTGTGTCCAATTCTTAGTCAGTTAGCTATTAGTTGGTCCCTTCTATTGGATGAATTATTCAAGATGGTCTTTACAAGGGGATAAATCTCATATAGTTTGGTTCCTGAATCTTTCCAGTAGTCTTGCCATATGTTCATATAGTGGTCTTTAATAGGGTTTTTGAGATCGGAGTATGGGTAATTTTGTGATTCGGTTGTGTATTGTGAGTTTATTTGACTTGTGTTTTCTAGGTTGTCCAGTTTCTCATTTCCAGCTATTCCTAAATTCGACGGTACCCAGATAAATGCTACTTGTTTTCGAGTTAATTGAATTATATTTATCTCATTTTTTATAGCCCGAAATATTGGATTTGTAGGGTATATTTGTTTTACACCTAATAGAGCATTTACTGAGTCAGTTATGATGACACATTTATTCTCACTACGCGGTTTGAAGAAAATGAAGGCTTCCAAAATGGCTGTGGTCTCGATTGTGAGGATGCAAAAGTTTGTAGGTATGGATATAGTGAGAGTAGTGTATTTACAGTAGTATGCAGCAGCGTGTGCGTCATGAACTTTGGAGGCATCATTGAAAAATTTCGAGATAATTAGCATAATGAGATATCACTTCGGAGTACAAGTGTTTATTGAAAATCGGATTTGTAGTTGATTTGGGGTATTTTGTGAGGGTTAGGAGGAAAAAATGTGAAAACTATAGAGGAATTAGCATAATATCGTCGGTAGGTAGACTTTACGGAAAAATTATTTAAGGAAAAACTAGAAACTGAAATAATAGGAAAAATTGGAGAAGACCAAGCAGGGTTCACAGTAAGAAAATCATGCCTAGATCATACGTACACATTAGAACAACTGATAGAGAAGAAAATGGCAAAAGTTAGACCGGTCCATCTGGCCTTTATTGATCTAAAGAAAGCATATGACTCAATACCTAGAGTCAAATTATGGGAAGCAATGAATGATCTCGGAATCCGACAAACACTAATAAAAGCAGTTAAAGCACTATACAAAGAAAACAAAGTAGCTAATAAATGTGGAAATAAAGCCTACAATCCATTTAAGACGACAAAAGGACTTCTACAAGGCTGTGCTACGTCCCCTACTCTGTTTAAAATATTCTTGGAAAAGACACTCAAACCATGGAGGAGAAAGTGCGAAGGAATGGGCATACCAGTAAGAGACGAATACCTATACACCTTAAGTTTTGCCGACGATCAAGTAGTCATCGCACAACATGAAGAAGATCTCAGCTTTATGCTCAGAAAACTAGAAGAAGAAGAATATAAAAACAACGGAATGGAAATAAACTTAGAGAAAACCGAATACCTAACAACAGAAAACAAAAATATGAGAAACCTAGAGATAGACGAGGGAAGACAAATAAATGGAACAGATAAATTCAAGTATTTAGGAACCATAATATCGAACCAGGGAACAACAGAAGAAGATATAAACAACAGACTGAGACAAACAAGAAACTGTATAAGACAACTAAACTCAGTGTTGTGGGATAAGAACATTACGATAGAGACAAAAAAGAGAATATATAATACCCTGACAAGAAGTATCCTGACATATGGGTCCGAAAACTGGACAATAAACAAGAGAAATAGAGGTAGAATAAGAGCAGTAGAAATGGAGTTCCTGAGGAGAAGCTGTAGACTTACAAAAAGAGACAGAATTGAAAACGCAGAGATTAAGCGGAGAATGGGAGTGCAAGCAGACATAATCGACTATATAGAGGAGAAGAGACTATCCTGGTACGGCCACGTCAGAAGAGCGGACAGAGGACGCTGGATAAACAAAATCACAGAATGGAGCCCGATTGGAAGAAGAAAGAGAGGAAGACCCCGAAGGTCATTTAGAGATGAAATCGACGAGGCTATGGAGAAAAGAACCCTGCGAGATGGAGACTGGAATGACAGGGAAAATTGGAGAAAACGGCTGAGTGAAGGAAGACAGTGAAAACTGTGGAAATCCTTAGTAGTAGTGTGAGGGTTAAGTCAATGGTAAGTGGTTATTAGTATTGGATTGTACATGGAGGAAAATTTACACTGACTTGTGGAGATCGATTTAGCTTATCCATATCAAAGTCAGAAGATTTTATTCGTTCTATAAGGGGAGTACTATTTTTAGTTAGTTTTGTAAAAACCAATACTGGGATGGCAAATTTGGAAGAGTACTGGATGTTGTTTCTGTGCTGATATTTTCCCTATATAGTTTAGGTAGAATTAGTCATCACTTGATTATCCTTTAACTAGTGATGATTCGTCAGTTTTGTATTTTTTTCTTTACTCGAGTAATATTATTTCTTAACCTAGAATTTTGTGTGTAACAATAAACAAATAATCAAGCCAAATTAGCTATCAAGATATCAATTTGATATCTTACCAATATCATGGTAACATCTACCATGATATTCCTCATCTAGGTAACTTCTTACTGCACCATAATAGTGTACAAGAGGACCATCTTGTTAAAACGTTATTTTAAAGTTACAGAATTTATCAGGATTTTCTTACAGAATATTAAGATTTAACGGCTTAATTGCGTTTTGCCAGTATTGGGAAAAACAGTCCTAACTATGTGGTTTCTTAAAATACCTGCCCAAATATTTACTTTTTCTGGAAATGGAGTATATTTTTCGCTAAAGACGCGAGAACGTGTGTTACTCCAACACCATTTTCGTTAAGGGAAAAAGTACTTTCGCTACTAAAACAAATTCATTTTATGTAATCTGGCTGTTGGTTAATAGGATTGGACATACAGTCCATCTAATTTACTTACCGTTGCACGTCATTATCATTGACAGAGATCGAAGTTGACATAGTTGCCAAAGTATAAAAAAATCCTGAATCCATTTTAAATCAAATAGATCACATAATTATTACAAAAGTGGATTATACAACAAAACAAATTAATATTTAATGTAAATAAATAGAAACAAAACAAGAGTTAAAAAATAATCTTGTTAAAAACAATTTTGAGTCGCTTGTATGCGTCGTATAAAGATGTAAAATGGAATACTTAAACAAAAACATTTTTTCATTACTTATTAACATTAATCAACACCGCAACTTTCAAATAAGTGTTACCAATTTATGCCAAAATATCACCGTCGTTCGCTTACAGTTACAGTGTGTTCCGAACAAATGTTCTTCATAAAATCGCTTTATAATGCATTTATATAAATTAAATGAAACCTATTATGGTGTATTTCGTTAAGTTAACATTAATAGAAATCTTTAAACATTATTTCTACGCGTATGTAATAAATTATGTCTAGTGGCTGGCATGCCAGTGTACTCGGCAAAGTGATTCTAAAAAGAACACACCTACCGCCTAAATATTTCGTGTTGGTATCAAGTGACCTCACGGGCTATGACGCTGATGACGTGCAATGGTAAATAAATTAGATGAAGTATATTTTCATATAATTCTAGTCTTCGGTCGGGGTCATTATCTGAAAATTGGTGCATTTAATTTGTAGTGATGAAATTTCTTTTTAGACAACACTTCGTGTACTTTGCTTTGACTGATTCTAGAGATATACACAACTTGGGCTGTAGAAGAAGTAGAGTTCACTACCATTTCTGCAATTAATTGTTTTGTCATCAGTAATTGTTAGTCGACCTGATCGTTTGGTATCTCAAACACTACCTGTTTCTTCGAATTTTTAAAGAAGCTCTCTTAAATATGTCCTAAATATACGGCCATCGGGGTATTTTTAATTAAAAAGTCGTTTCGCTACATGGAAACTGTTTCTACATTTATTAATTATTAAGACAGCTGCTACTTTTTCGCTAATTTTTTGACAAATAACCAGAGCTGGACGTTAAAATCTTTATTAATTAAATGCGAAACTATAGTTTTAGTATTTATTTAATTTATTCAATAAAATCAGCTTAAACCTAAACAAATTTAGTACGATTAAAAATGTATGTTCAATTACTTTCAAACGAGATATAACTTGCCATAAGGTCCCATTGAAATTATCAGTTATGTCATTTATCATAACGACTCTTTTTGTGACTAGTTAGAAAATATTATTTAGAGTGCTTTATTAAAAAAAAACTTAATATTAATTATGTTTAGCTTTATTTTTACTATTATATTTAAAATTAATTTTAGAGCGTGATGCTATGCACGCTCTGTAATTTTTTCTTTAGCTGCCATTATAATGGATAGTTATATAAAATTCGAGAATTTAAGTTATTCACTGCAAAATATTTTTTTTTTTAATTAAAGAAACAAAGTCGCTCCACCCAAAGGTTATTAGCGACATTCCTGTAACATTTGTAATAATATTAAATTTAACATTTGTAACAATCAATCATTGTAACAATTAATTACAATTTGTGAACAATTGAACATTTGAAGCAATTAATTAAGTTAAATTGTGTTTAATATATTTATACATTTTAAGTAACCTAATAAATTGTTGGGAACTAAACTTTTGTTGAGGAGTGCTTTCAGGTTATTTGGCAAATTGTAATACTGTCTTTGATTTACATATTTAGGACAGTCTATCAAGAAGTGCTTTATACTGTCTACTGTATTGCACGTTTCGCATTTTGGAGGTTCACTATTTGAGAAGAGATATGAGTATACCTGCAGTGTCCGAGTCGTAGACGTTTAATAATAGTTTGGCATCTTCTACTTCTGGCTGTGGACGTGGACTTCCATGAAAAATATCACTTTTGATGGTTCTGAGTTTCGAACTAGAGTCATTCCACTCCAGATGCCACGCACTTGACACCTTATTTTTGAAATAAACTTTTAGATCGCCTGCGATACTCCGACACTCTGTTTCTGATGCGTCACTGGTGATAGCGTTACGCGCAATAGTATCTGCTTCTTCATTCTCTTCTCTGCTTATAATATGAAATGGTATCCATAGGAAGTGGACTCTTCTGAAATTTTCTTGAGCTTTCATTAATTCGGCCCTGATAATTTTCTCAATGGTGTGTTTAGGGTATACATTTTGCATAGCTTTGACTGCGCTGAAAGAGTCAGAAAGGACTAGACAACGAAAACAGTCATATTGGTTAGAGTTATATTTTTTGGGGGGATTCAGATTAGTTTCCTGTATGCATATTACATCAGGAGATTGTTCACCAATTAGATGATGGAGCATAGCAAGGCGATAGAAAAAAACATCAATATTCCACTGAAGTAGAGACTTGAATTTAATGTTGGCTTAACTGAGATGTGTCACTTTCCTCTTCCGATGCCTCACTGTTAATATAATTATGGATTTTTTTCCTTATGGACGTAAATTTACGTTTTATGGATCTTTCCTTTAAATGGGGATAAACTTGACTGAGCATATGGGACAAAGCTGGTAGGTCTGTGGTATAATCTTGAATTATGGTCATAGGATCTGTTGACCCCGTGATATTCATTAGGAGCATGTTAAGTTGATCAACGTTTAGAGGGAAAGGTAAAGGGTGATTTTCTATGAAGTTTTTAGCAGGGTCAAGTAAGAGAGAAAATGAGCATTCAGAAGTGCTTGCTGAAGTAATTTTATCTTTTTTAGATTTTGCTTGGACTTTAGGTGGTGGAAAAATGTTACATTCTTTTGAAGATGGATCTGCTTCAGGTGAAATAATTTCATCAAAGATTCTTTTTGGTTAATTAATTATGTGACTGTCCTTATTTGATGCATCTACTTTGTTCGGTATCTCCAGGATATTAGAAATAGACATTTGTTCACACTGAGAAGGGTTTGTGTCATTGGATGCTTGTCTGGTCATTTGTTGCGCTGGATACCGATGCTTCATTGTTTTGGTTAGGGTTTAGTTGAGCTAGTGGTTCGAAGCACTGGGAAGCGATGTGTCCTGACTAAAGACTAAATGACTCTGGTAGTGTTAGATTGTGAGGACTGATATAGATTTGTCTTCGAAAACTAAGGATGTGATTGTACTCAGGCATAGAAGCACTTATTTTGAGGAAGGTCATGGGGGAGACAGGAACTATGCCGATTTTTTGTAACTCATTGATTAGCAAGTCATGCGGTATTGAAGGACATACGCCGAGTCGTTCCGCTGGTGTAACTAACCTTCTTGCTCTGACAATTTCACCTTGTATTTCTATTTGACCATGATTATTCATAAAATCGTCCACTATTTGTTGTCTTCGAAAACTAAGGATGTGATTGTACTCAGGCATAGAAGCACTTATTTTGAGGAAGGTCATGGGGGAGACAGGAACTATGCCGATTTTTTGTAACTCATTGATTAGCAAGCCGTGCGGTATTGAAGGACATACGCCGAGTCGTTCCGCTGGTGTAACTAACCTTCTTGCTCTGACAATTTCACCTTGTATTTCTATTTGACCATGATTATTCATAAAATCGTCCACTATTTGTTTATTGGATAAATATATACATATGCGATTATTAGATAATCTAGAAGAGAAGATTATATTTTTCGGTTGAATTATATTTCCAAATGGGAGAAGGTAGTCTTAAAGTTTGGTGTTTTCTAAGGCACTAAAGATAAATGCTTGGAACTGTAAAGGAAATTGCACTCTCGACGCTGCCGAAGAGTATGACTGTGACGTGTTTATTTGATTTTGATGGTCTTGTATTGTAGAACTGTTGTGTTATTCCATGTTTGAATTCATTTCAATAAACGTTTGTGAAAAGTAAGTCCGACCCTATACGCCTGCTAAAACAGGTATATCGGTCTTTACTAAAAGCGGTTATTTGCTGGTAAAACTGGATTTGTTTATTGACAACAATAACAAATAATTGCAATTTGCTGACTTTAATGCTAATTTAACTGGATGTTATGTAAAGAGTTTGTACACTTACAGTTTATTTTAATATATCACTAAGATTTACAATTTATAACACATTAAATTTTGTTAATGTTAAAAATATTCGGAGCCCACGTTGAATACAACATTATAGTTATCGATGCAGAATCGAACTCCACCGCCAAATATTTTACTCTTTGCTTTCTATTGATTGAGACAAATGAGATAAATTTATTCTGCTTGTCATACAAAACCTAAAATTGTCCTAATAAAATCACAGTGTACATGTTTATAAATACAAAATCTCGGATGACGGTTACTGTATAATTTAAACGAGGATGAATAATTATTTCATTATTTTTTGCATTTTTCTCCGCAAAATATTGAATTAAGACCTTTATAATTGTATTACGCGTTTTAAACTTGCAAATGTATAAAACCCGAGCCGTTCCAAATTTATACATTTTACAAATAGAATTTTTTATTAAGCATCCTATTAAAAATGTCTCCGGTTCACCAAATGAATACAAAACAAAATAGGAGCAGGTGCTTATTAAATAAACTTTCATATAATTTGATTTTGAGGGTGACTTCAGCGCTGCAAGGTACAAAATTCGCCACAGAGTCGTAGTTAATATTTGTAAAGAAATATTTCTAGATAACATGTGCTATTTTAATTAGAAGTCTTAATTTTAATTATAAATTTACATAAATTCAACTTCTTAATCTACACAGTTTAAGACTTGCTTAAAATTGCTTATTTCACCTCCTGATTTTTTAAAGATTTGACGATATCACCACATATCGAAGACTTGTAACTTGTTCTTGATATTAATATTCATAATCCAGGTTTTACATTAATATAGTAATACAGGACACAAATAACATTTTAGAGACTTAGTCCTTAATTGTAAGTTTAGCTGAACATTTTGGAGTCTATATCTTAATTTCATAAATGCTTCTCTTGCTCTTTTTGCATTAGTTTTAATTTCTTTGTCAAGACTTATTGTGTCTTTCATTCAGCACCTAAGTGTTTAAAATAGTATAAGCCACAAGTAGCTGATTGTTCATCATTCTAGATTTACAACCCTGCGTGTGTCCTAGCTCCTTAAGAATTTCTCTCTAGTCGTCCCTATCTATCACCTTTCTCCGCCAAGCACTGAGTCCCATATTTCTCATGTCTTCATCGATGTTATCAAGGAACGTTGTTGTCGGTCTTCCTCTTCTTCTCTGACCAATGCGTCTATCAAGGAGCTCTTTTCTAGCTGGGTTTAGACGTTTATACGTTTTGCTAAATGGAAAGAAGAGCAGATGGAGAACCCAAAAAAATGGCCTACCTCAAGGAAGCGTTCTGGCGCCGTCCTTATTTAACATCTACACCAACGACCAACCAATGCACCCTCAGACTGAGAGTTTTGTCTACGCTGATGACCTTGGTATGGCCGTAAAGGGGAAAACATTCACACAAGTAGAGTCGACAATGGAAGAGGCTTTAAACATGATGTCAACTTACTACAAACAAAACTCATTAAAGCCAAACCCTACTAAAACCCAAGTATGTGCATTCTATCTCAACAACCAACTGGCGCATGTAAAGCTGAATGTTTCTTGGGAGGGACAACGCTTGAAACATATTGATAAGCCCAAATATCTTGGAGTAGTACTAAACCGGTCACTAACGTATAAATTCCACTGTCAGAACACAAGACAAAAGGTTTCGACGAGAAACAACCTTCTCCGGAAACTTGTAGGGAGCAAGTGGGGTGCAAACCCCCAGGTCTTGAAGACAACAGCTAAGGCCTTATGTTTCTCAACAGGGGAATATGCTTGTCCCGTCTGGGGTAGATCTAGACACGCCCAACAAGTCACCACGGCGTTAAATGAAACATGCAGAATAATTACCGGTTGTATGAAGCCTACCCCCCTACCCCTACTGTACCGAGTAGCTGGATTCTCATCACCAGAGGACCGTAGATGCGCCTCACAATATGTGGAGAAGTTCAGGCAAACTTTCGATGAAAGGCACCAAATATACGGGTTTGACGAACCACCAGGAATCAGCCGACTTAAATCAAGGAAAAGGTTTATGAGAAATGTCAGCGTCGAACCACCCGAACTGTTCCCCCTACATCCAGAACGACCTAATGGAATGAACCTGGACTGGAGAACCTGGCGGACACTGAATCGCATACGCACAGGTGTTGCCCCTGTAAAACAGAACCTCATTAAATGGGGCATCAAGACAGACAGCGACGCACTTTGTGAATGTGGGGAAATACAGAACATGGAGCACCTGAGAGTATGCAGACTTTGCCTATCACAGTGCACCCTCGATGATTTATGGCTCGCAAATACAAAGGGTGTAGACGTAGCCCGATATTGGGCAGAAAAACTGTAGTCGGATCCAGACACGAAAAAGTAAAGTAAGTCTAGCTGGGTCATTTTGTTCCATCCGCATTACATGCCCTATCCACCACAGACGTCACATCTTAATACTTTAACATCTAATTAATCGGATTACCACAACGTGTGATGAATATGGCCTAAGCTAAACACCGCAAAGACAAAGGTGATGGTCGTCAATAAAACGCCAATACAACCGAAAGTGGTAACAGCTTATGGTGAAAAACTCGAGAGAACTAACAGTATTACTTATCTTGGTTGTAATCTAAATGAGAAGTGAAACATGAGCAAAGAAATTAGAATACGGATAGAGAAGGCCAGAGCTGCATTCTTTAAAATAAAGAAACTGTTATGTGGAAACAATATTACTTTAGTTCTGAAAATTAGATTAGTGAGATGTTATGTGTTTTCTACTCTTCTGTATGGTATCGAAGGTTGGACTTTGACGGATACACTTCTCAAGAAACTAGAGGCCTTTGAAATCTGGGTGTATCGGAGAATCCTACGAATAACTTGGGTGGATAGAGGTCGTAACGAAGTTATTTTGCATCGGATGGGAAAAGTTACGGAAGTCGTCAAAACAGTTAAAAATCGCAAACTTGAATATTTTGGCCATGTTATGCGCCACCCAGAGAGATATAACATACTCCATTTAATAATACAAGGCAAGGTAGACGGAAGAAGCGAGCCAGGTCGAAGAAGAACGTCATGGCTTAGAAACCTGAGAGATTGGTTTAACAGATCCTCTGCATCTCTTTTCCGAGCTGCCGTCAACAAAATTACTATAGCCAATTTGATAGCCAACGCTCGATAATCGAGCTCGGCACATGATGAAGAAAAAGTCCTATCTTAATAGGATTTACAATATCTGGTAACTGCTATATTCTATTAAGTTCGAAGTTGTATCGCCTTCTCCACACTCCATTGTCATTTACTGCTCCATAGATTCGCCTTAGTACTTTTCTTTCGAAACATCCTAACATGTTTTCATTACTTTTGGTTAGAGTCCAAGTCTCTGTACCATATGTTAGGACTGTGCGCATTATTTTTTTGTAGAGTTTTATTTTTATATTTCTCGATATAATTGTGGATTTAAGGAGAAAATTAAGCCCAAAATAGCATCTGTTGACCGTACAAATTCTGCGGTTTACATCTGAGGTAGTATTATTTTTAGTGTTAAGGTATACAAGTTCGTTTACTGCTACGATGACGTCGTTTCCTATACCAAATGGTCGTAGGATTTGTGATTGCGTGCTTATTTTCATATACTTCATTTTTTTGGTGTTTATTATTAAGCTTATTTTTGAAGCTGATTCTTTTATTGCTACATATGCCTTTCGTACAGCGACTTCTGTTCTACCAACAATATTGGCATCATCAGCACAGGCAAGGATTTACACTGATATATTATATCTTGAACCAATGGTTGTGATTTGTGACATACGTATAACTTTGTCCAGAGCAAGATTGAACAATATACAGAAGAGAGGATCTTCCTGGCGCAACCCGTTATTTGTTTTAAAAGGTTCAGACAGTTCACTCTGAATTCGTACTTTACATTCAACTTTTTTAAGAGTTAGTTGTGTTAAATTTACAACTGATTTGGTTTTTCCTAGTTCTTTGATTGCTTTAAACATTTCTCTTCTATTCTATCTATACAAATATCCTTGTTACTTTTATACCAAAATCAACTATTTTAAGTGTAACGACGGTACTAACCACCACATTTTTATAATGACCGCTTTAAGAAGTAGAACAGCTCCACAAAATTCACTTTATTATGAAAATTCTGATTCGTATCTTGAGTCTGATGAAAGTGTTACAGACAAAGACTATATTGAGTTTGATGATAGTGATAAAGACAAAGACTTTATTGAAAGTAATAGTGATAGTAAACACTCTTTAGATAGCGAACTACAGGTGAATAATTAAAATATGTGGATTATCCCCTTTTTAAATAAAATTATTGTAGCTTAAATATTCTTTTTTTTTATTTCTTATAAACAGTGTTAATATAATTTCATATTGCTAAAATACCATAGCTACCTACTACTACTTTCGTAATATTGCTAAAAAAAATTAAATTATTCTTGCTTTGTAAGTTATAATGTCGATTTAACGTCGAATTGTGGCTTATCTCCTTATTGCCTTAAACAATTTTATAAAACTTTTATGCTAGTCCCTTCTTCAAGATGGCGCCATACAAACCTAGAGAGACAGACTAGACATAAGAAAAAAATCAAACGAAATTTGGGCCATAGTTATGTAAATAAACGTAAAAATAAGTACCTGACAGGAAAATCGGACCTCTATGTAAATGTAGCAAGAGATGTCGAGATGCTATGCAAGGAAATTAAGCACATCTTTAATGTATTTTGGAACTTTGCTGACTATGATAAACAAAATATTTACCTTCTTTCCCAAATCAAATCTGTTCCAAAAAAAGAACCTACCCAAAAAAAACAAAAGACATGTATCGTCGTGAAATGTTTCAATACAGTACTTTGTAAAGATGAAGGGTATAGATGTAAAAATATGCAAACAAGAGTTTCTTGCAGTTTTATGCGAACAAATGTTAATGAAAATATTAATGAATTATAATTCGTTAGCGGATAGATTTGGCAATGGAGTCAGAACCCTCAAACCACCAGTTGCCAAATTGCAAAAGGTTTTTTTTTAACTTTATTATTGATATTGACATTTTACTATTTAATTTTAAAAACTGTTTTAAAACTATTTAATTTTTCTTTTTTTGGTAATTGTTAAGTGTTAGTTTTTAAATATGTTATTACTTTTGATTGCGTATGTTTTATTTGTAATGTAAATTTCAACAATGCCAAACACCAATATTTTATTTTTTCAAATTCATTTGAGGCTATCTTCACTAGGACCAAATGTAAAAAACATTCAATAAAATTAATGACTGTGATCGTGAAAATGTACACATCCATATTAAGTCCATCCCAAAATATACTAGTCACTATAGTAGGCGAAAAAATCGAATCGATCACGATTATTACCTGAAATGGTGTAAAGATAGAAATGCCAATCCAATAAACATTGGATTTAAATTACTTAAAATGGACACCTGCAAAACATGTGCTTTTCTAAATATTCAAATTAGAAATGATGCCAGTACGGGAGCATCAGCAGATAGCTTAAAGACTCAACTTAAGCTACACCATCATAGGAATGAAGCGTTGCAAAAAAGCCTTAAAGATAAAGTATAAAATGCTAAGAAAACAAAAGACATTCTTGTCATCAATTTTGATTTACAGCTAGCTGTACCTGTACCTTCGATGACAGTTGGTCCTGTTTTTATCTGTGAAAAACCTGGACCTATAACTTAGTAATACATGACTGCGTTGAAGATATGGGCAAAAACACTTGGCAAAACGTGGATGTGACGAGATTGCTATCCGAGTGAACATTGTTGAAGCTTGTTGTATATAGCGATAATTGCGCCGGACAAAACAAAAATTGGGCCATTGTAGGTTTGTGGTTACAACTAGTTAAATAAAGTTCCTTTAATACAATAAAGCATAGATTTCTGGTAGTGGGACATACATATCTTTCTTCTGATCGTGACTTCGCAATTATTGAAAAGCATAAACGTCGGCGTCGGTATTTAAATCAAGTGTATACGCCTGCTGATTGGTATCAAGCAAATTTAAAATCAAAAAGAAAACATTCTTTTATTGTCACTGTTCTAAAGCAACAAGATATTTTGTCGTTTAAGGACTTCTTCTTCTTAAAGTGCCTATCCGTTCCGGATGTTGGCGATCATCACGGCTATCTTTACTTTGTTTATTGCAGCGCGGAACAGTTCAGTGGTAGTCGTGTTATACCACTTTCGTAAATTTTGAAGCCAGGAAATGCGTCTTCTTCCCGGTCCTCTCTTACCATTTACTTTCCCTTGGAGAATCAGCTGGAGAAGGCCGTAACGTTCTTGATTTCTCATTACATGTCCTAGATATTCCAACTTTTTAGTTTTGACGGTCATGAGAATTTCACATTCTTTCCCCATTGTACGCGGACCTCCACATTAGTAACTCTATCAACCCAGGATATACGTAAGATGCGCCTATAACACCACATTTCGAAAGCTTCGAGCCGATTCATAGATGCAACAGTCAGTGTCCATGCTTCCATTCCGTAGAGCAGAACTGTGAATATGTAGCAGTTCAATAGACGGCATTTTGTTTTTAATGATATGTCTCGACTGTTGAAAATGGTTCTCATTCTAACGAATGCTGCTTTTGCTTTTATTATTCTCTGTTTAATTTCTGTTGAGTGGTCCCATTGGCTATTTAAATTGGTGCCTAGATATGTATATTGCTCGACTCTTTCGATATTCTGTTGGTTGATTGTAAGTTGAGCGTTTAGTATTGGTTTTTTACTAATTGTGATAAATTTGGTTTTCTTTATGTTAAGAGCTAGTCCGTATCTGTTGCTGACTTCTGTTATGCGATTTGTTAATATCTGTAAGTCATTCAGATTATCGGCAAAAACTATAGTGTCATCTGCATATCTAATGTTATTCAACTATTAATAAGGACAAATAATATACATTAAGGACTTACAGATCCAAAATATTACCAAAAAATCTCAACCAGAAAATAAAGAAAAGCTTAATTTCAGTAATATCTGTACATTTAAAGTTATTCAAGAAACTCCGAATGTCATGTTTTATAAACATCTTTGGAGCGAAGAATTTAAATCTGTCAATATTGGTAGGAGAGGTGTTAGAACTGCAGTAAATCTGAGTGAAAGAGATTTAAAAATTAAATATGATGCGCCCATTCCATTAAATCCGAAAAAAAATTTAATCTTTTAATGCTTCTTCGGTATATACAATCTATTTACCAGAATTAATATAGAGAGATTGGTGTTGTTGAAAATATAGGAACAGATAATGACATAGATAATGATACAGAACATTTGGATGACTTTAGCGATCTAAAGGATGAAAATTAAAGTGATTTTAAAAAAATCTTAAGCATGGAATTGCAATTTATTGTGTTTTTTCTCATTTAGTACTATGTATAATTTTTAATACCATATTTAAAATATCTATTTTACAACTTGTTATATTCATAATTTTTTTTGTAATAAAGAGGCAAGCCACATTTTTTTTTTAAATTTCATTGTTTTTTTATCTACAAAAACGACTTTATTAAAATTAACTTAGCGTTTCGAGGTTAGTAGATATACAGTTTTTAAGTAGCACCATTTACTGAATTTCTAATCTATATTTAGTATTTCAGGACTTAATTTAAACCTTTATAGTTGATTTTCTCAAAAACTTACTTCTGTGGTATGTACCGTTGTTGCTCTAAGGTCTTTACTTTTTCTTTAATGAACAACTTGTAGTCGGAACTAGACATTAATTTTACTAAAACTAAATAGGCACTGTGTATTGCTTCTGTGGAATCCGCTTTTTCATTTCCTTGAAGTCCATTATGTGGTGGGAACCCATATAAAGCATGCTTAATTGTTGTTACATTCATAAAGTTGGATATATCCCTTGTGTATGTTTCTAGTAAGCTTAGAAGGTCAGATGAGCTAGAATAATTTTCAAAAAATTTGTTCGTATGTTAAGTTAAAATTATTTGACATATTGTGAAATATTATTTTTGTTTGCATTCTCATTTCTTGAATTGATATGGTAGCTTCGAGTTTTTTATGGTATGGTTTATGGTAATTTTTCAGTGGGAAATGGAGTAGTATTTTACTGTTATCTAGTTTTATTAGTTCATTTGATAGAGGATATCGTCTTAAATGATAATTTTTAGTCACTAGTTTATTAACAAAATTACAAGTTTTGCTGATGGGAGTATTTTTTAATTAAACAAAGTTAATCCACGATTTTTTTTATTTGTTTGTAAATAGAAGTTTACTTTTGGCTGGAATCTGTTTGTAATAATATAGTTTTTATAATTGGAAACTTCTATATAACTTTTGTATGCAACTTTTTGCGAACAAATCATATTTTGCATTCATGATTCTACCAGAACCTGATAAAAAAGTCTGCAGAATACAACAAACCATTGGCACTAATATTTGTCGACTACGAGAAAGCATTCGATAACATAAGCCATCAGAAAATCTTAACAGCATTGACATAATGCCGAATAGACCAACGCTATACTAATATAATCAAATATACCACAGCTAGCGTAAGACTATCTGAACAAGAAACAAATAAATTCTGTATACAGCGGAGAGTACGTCAAGGAGACACGGTCTCTCAAAGCTATTCACGATGCTTTTAGAACATACTTGTAAGAAGGCACATCTGAACGAGCACGTTATCAATATAAATGGAGAGCTCAGCCATTTAAGATTTGAGATGATGAATCCCATCAGACTGGAATTCAAAATTTTGGCTGAAAATAATTTTTGATATTCCTAGAAAATGAGGCAGCATCGTCAATTGTCATTAAAAGGAAGAAAAAAGGTTCCGCTGACGTGATTTTATCAGATACATTTTTAGACAATATTTTTTCTATATGCCATTTAAAGATATTTCAGTTTGCTGAAAACTCTTTCTGCTGTGTCTAACAGCACTTTACATGAGTCTCGCTATTTTACTAGGGTGCACGAAGTATCTTGCTGTGACTGAGGTGAGTAAGCACATAAGTCAAATTTTCCGAATTTTTTTTTTTTTTTTTGATAAAAATATGTAGGTGATTTATAACAATATTATCGGCTCTAAGCTCTTTAGTCTACTATGCATTTTTACAGCTGTTATTGCGAAGTGTGCATAATAACCATACTGAGAAAATACCGACTTGAGTTTGTGAATAAACACTTAAGTCGACTTATGTGAAGAGAGCCAGTTGGAACTTGCTGTCTCTTGTCGTCCCGTCGGTGACTTATGTTACTAGGCGCTAATGAAACATTACATGCAGAAAATAATTTAACCTAAAACAGTTCAGTTTGGTTTGATATTGCGAATAACACATGTCCAGAAGTTTTTTGCTTAAAGTGTCTGTTGATGATGAGTTGATAGCAGATACATTCCTAAAAGCAATTCTGATGACAAAATAATAATACTACAAGCAATTTTACTTAGAGCGTAAAAATCACGTAAACAGCTGCAAAAACCACCGGACACAAGAAAGGCTAGAGAATTACGAAAAAAAAAAGTAATTTGGAAAGTAATGTATTAACAAAAAGTGGTAAAATAATTCCAGAAAGACCATTTCAACCTCAGCCACTATGCCGAGCAAAGTGCAAAACAAAAATCACTGAAAATCAGCTGAAAGAAATTTTTCCCGAATATTTGAGTTTGGGCAGTTACGACAAGAAAGTAGCTTATAAAGCCAGTCTTTTCACCATACATGACGAAAAATCGCAGAAGCCTCATACAAACGATCCAGACAAAGAAAAATTTCGCCTCAAAACCTACAAATATTTTTATGAATGAATGGTAGCCATATTTCTGTTTGCTGGAAATGCTTTCTTGTGACTTTCAATGAAACAGACAATTTCATAAAAGTTATCGCTTTAATAAAAAGAGCATAACCTGCGGAAACAAAGACTGATTTTGACCAATGAAAGAATATTCCACCAAACAAGTGGTCTGAAGAAAAATTAGAAGAACTCGGTAAGCATATTTTGGGTTTCCTGAGTTACGAAAGCCACTACTCACGCGTCCAAACAAATAAAAGGTTTCTACCATTACATTTGACCCTAGAAGCAATGTATTTCCTGTACAAGGAATCATACCAAAACTTTGTGTCGTATCCATATTATAGATCTAAATTTTATAAATTGAATATGTTCTTTAAAAAGCCTCAAACAAATATTTGCTATAAATGCGACAAGTTAAAGGGACCATTGGTGTCTAGGAAAAAAGACGATCAGGGAGAACCTTTTCGCTGGCATGACGTGCAATGGTTAAATTATATAAAATGGGATAATGGGAAAATATTTTTTAAAAAATCCTTAAATGCAGAGAAGCCATTTAAGGAAATTTCTTTTATTAGACGAAATGGGTTGGGAAATTTAGTTCCCCCATTGAAATATAAGGCGGATGTGCCTATAAATAAAGAAAAAAAGAAGGATCCTCTTGATTTGCTTCCCTTAATTCCTACAACTTTTCATGGGTTCTATGAAAATCTTTCATCGATCGAAACAGCGTTGCTGGACTATTCGGGAATCTACGAAGATATTGATTAAATAGTTCTTATGTTTAAGTGGTTCATTCTTTTTTTTAGGTTTATTTTTTTTATCAAACTTCCTTTTTTATAACAAATAAAAAATAGTTTGTTTAATAATATTATTTTCATAGCCATTTTCTGTAAGTGCAATAACACATAAGTCATGGACACACTTGGGATCAAATGACATAAGTCACGAATTTCATTTTTGACATATATTTTATTTCATGGGTGGTGGAAAATTTGGAGAATATTCTATATTAGTATAAGACATTTATATAGATAATTATAAAAACAACAATTAAAACCAAATAAAGTAAGTAGCACGTAATTTTGAGCTATAAAACGGATTTAGAGGTAACCGGTGAATATTAAATCGCTTCTACAGCAAAACTAGGCAAAATGACTTTTGTGCTTTCTCACCACGGTCAAAGCGTCACACGAGTTAAATCAATTATTTAAAAACAAAAATAACATGGATTGCACAAGTGTCAAAAATATTAAGGGTGAATTTTCTCTACCGTTAAACTGGGTAAGCAAATAGTATATTACTTTATGAGGCGGAGAAGCATGACTTTTCTTGACGCGCCCGATATTACGTGCCGAACGAAGTGAGGCGCGTAATAGAGGGCAAGTCAAGAAAAGTCGCTTCTTTGCCGAATAAAGTATACTATTTTTTCTTCAAACGTAGCAATTTTCAACCATAAATAGTACAATTCATACGCTATTTTTACTCGAAATTAACTGTGACAACTATCAAAGTCCTCTAGATGTTAGAAATTAAAATAATTAAGTCGTCGGTGGCATTTGCGTCTCCCAGTTTACAGTTGTTTGCAATTATTAAAGACAGCTTATTGTTGTTGCAACCGCAAGCGCAAATTTAGTGCGATAATGGGAAACCTAAACGAAATTGAGTCCGCGGCTAATGATGCAGTAGCACGTTTGGGGCCCTCCAAGGCCGGAATAAAGTATCGGTTAGCGTACAAGCACTTCCAAGAGTGGTGTGATACAAGAGGAGTACGGCAAGTTACCGAAGACGTTTTACTGGCATATTTTAATATAATGGAAAATGAAAATAAATGGAAATCTTCTACAATGTGGTCACGATACTCTATGATAAAATCCGAGTTAGTTATTAGAAAAAATGTGGATATAAGCAAATTTTTAAAGTTACGTGCCTTTCTGAAAAAAACAAGCGAAGGATATACTGCAAAGAAGTCTAAAGTTTTCACTAAAGACGAGTTTGATAAATTTTTATTTGAAGCGCCAGATAAGCTGTATTTAGGATTAAAGGTAAAAAAAATTATATTGCAAAGCATGTAGTATACTCTACTAAATTATAAAAATATTTCAGACTGCTTTGTTAATTGGGGTTACAGGCGCCTGTCGATGCGACGAAATGGTAAAAATGAAGACTGTGGACATTGAGGATAAAGAAAATGTAATAATTATCAAAATCTCAGACAGTAAAACACGACAAATTAGATCTTTTACGATAATTGGTCAAAACTACATTAAACTGTATAAAAAGTATGCATCACTGCGGCCTGAAAATTTCACAGAAAACCGATTTTTTATCAAGTACCAAAATGGAAAGTGTTACCGAAGCGTCATGGGAATACATTCCATCAGCGCAGTAGCCCAAAAAGTAGCTAGTTATTTAAATTTAAACGATGCAAGCGCATACACGGGTCACTCTTTACGACGAACTTCAGCAACACTTTTAATTGATGGAGGCCGAAATCTAGAATGCCTCAAACGACATGGGGGCTGGAAATCAAGCACGGTTGCTGAAGGATATATGGAGGATTCAATAAGAAATAAGAACGATAATGCTCAAACAAATTTAAACCCTCATGATTCGCCAACATCGGGAATGATTGCTGAAAGTTGTTCTCGACCATCAGTATCATCAACAATTACCAATGCGTATCAAGAGTCGGGAACATTTTTGCACGGTTTTAATTTTGAAAATGCCTCATTAACTAATTGCACTTTTAATATTACTATAAATAAAAATGATGTTTAATTGTTGTTAATGACATTTGTATTGTTGCTTTGTGACATGTTTCATATTGTTGCCATGACAACATTTTTCCCTCCGCCGTAAAGAAATGGGAAAAAAACTGCTGCCGGCTGAGATATCAAACTTTGACAGGATCAAGTTAGATAAGTAATGTCATCATTATTTAACGTTCGAAGAAAAAAAGAATTTATTATACCAAACCCAAAAATACTCAAATACAGATCCTTTGTTTTAACAAATTTGGTTTATCCATATTTAAATATGGATCAATTAATATTATTTAATATTTAGCAGCATTTGAATTATTGTTAGAGAGTATTGTTTTGTATGATAGTATCAAAAAAACCTGCAAAATAAACCCAATTTCAAACAGAAACAAAATCTATTTAAATTCTAGTTTCGGGATTATTCGTTTAAATCCCATTATCTGGCATCCCGAATGATACCCGTACACGGCGCCTCTAGCATCGTATTTGTAATTCTAATTCATATTCAAATGAAATATTCACTGCAAAATTCCGCCACAAATTTATTCGAGTTTTTTCCATTCATTCATTGAAAAGTGCTTTTTCAATTGAACCTTTATTTCTTCAAAAAAAGAAACGTTATACGTATGCGAGATGAATACGGTGTATTTAGGAAATGAAGTTTTATATTAGCTTTCATGTTACTATAAGCTCAAATAAAATGGAAATATCAATCCAAAAAATCATCAAATTTATTGGCAGTCATATTTGAAAGTGGAGGTAAAATTATTACCAAATATTTGTATTAAAAATTTCTCGGCAATGTAGATAACCTAAATCGCCTGAAATTAATGTCTTCTCCGACCTAATTGATCGGTCAACTTTTTTAATTTTCGATTGGTATAAGTACGTGTAGATTATATGATTTTACCGTAATAAGTTAATGGCTATTGTTTTAGTGAATATTGAATGTATGAAACTACAAGTGAAACAAAAAGCTGGAGCATGGTCAAATGTGTATAGTAACCATTTAAATTCCTTTCTAATATACTATTGAAAATGATTTATGATTTAGTTGAAACACTATCAACTATCGGTTTCAAATGTTTTATATTCTAATAGTTTTTCTAGTCTTTTACCGAGTCTTTAAAATGAGCATGAGTCTCTACAAGCATTTTAATGAGTGATGTTATATCCAGTGTCTATCTATCTATATAAGGATTTTTACAGCTATCGCCGCCTTCCTTCTTTTCGTCAACGTCTCCAGTCCTTTCTGTTCTGCCATTCTCCATTTCTAAGGTCTCGTCTTTCCATGGCCTCGTCCACTTCATCCCTCCATGATCTTCGGGGTCTACCTCTTTTCCTCCTTCCTATTGGACTCCAATCCAAAATCTTTGCTATCCACCTTGTATAATCTATTGTTCTCACATATCCATACCAAATTAAACGTTTTTCTTCGATATAGCCGAGTATGTCTTGTTCTACTGCCATTCTTCGTTTTATCTCCTCATTTCTGATGCGATCCAGTTTTGTCACTGTGCAGCTTCTTCTCATGAACTCCATTTCAGTTGCTGTGATTTTGGACCTGTTTCGTTTATTTATTACCCAATTCTCTGCTCCATAGGTCATTATACTGCGTACCAAGGTGTTATAAATTTTATTCTTTGTATTTCTGGTAATCTGTCTATCCCACAGTACCCCGTTCATTTGTTTAATACAGTCTGTCCCAAACCCTTCTTTCAGTGCGTCACTAATTTTGACGTCATATAGGATTTTAAGAATGTCGGGTATTATTGCATGACATTTTAGTTAAATTTGACAGTTGCAGGATCGTAATCTGTCTTTTTCTAATTGAAAATGATTTAATAATTTTAATATTAGTCTTTGTTCTGCATATTAAAATATTTTTATAACAATAAATACAAAATTAAATACTACTACTAAGGATTTCCACAGTTTTCACTGTCTTCCTTCACTCAACCGTTTTCTCCAATTTTCCCTGTCATTCCAGTCTCCATCTCGCAGGGTTCTTTTCTCCATAGCCTCGTCAATTTCATCTCTGAATGACCTTCGGGGTCTTCCTCTCTTTCTTCTTCCAATCGGGCTCCATTCTGTGATTTTGTTTATCCAGCGTCCTCTGTCCGCTCTTCTGACGTGGCCGTACCAGGATAGTCTCTTCTCCTCTATATAGTCGATTATGTCTGATTGCACTCCCATTCTCCGCTTAATCTTTGCGTTTTCAATTCTGTCTCTTTTTGTAAGTCTACAGCTTCTCCTCAGGAACTCCATTTCTACTGCTCTTATTCTACCTCTATTTCTCTTGTTTATTGTCCAGTTTTCGGACCCATATGTCAGGATACTTCTTGTCAGGGTATTATATATTCTCTTCTTTTGTCTTTATCGTAATGTTCTTATCCCACAACACTGAGTTTAGTTGTCTTATACAGTTTCTTGTTTGTCTCAGTCTGTTGTTTATATCTTCTTCTGTTGTTCCCTGGTTCGATATTATGGTTCCTAAATACTTGAATTTATCTGTTCCATTTACTTGTCTTCCCTCGTCTATCTCTAGGTTTCTCATATCCTTACAAAATTAAATTTTTACTGTAAAATGTCTGATAATACTAACCTGGAATGACAATTATCATTTTATCAGTTGACATTGTGAAAGTATTGTCACTATCGAGACAATCTGCCTCAAATTATATTTATGCGCATCATTGATTGAATATCTATTTAGCGTATTCTAAACTCCAACCAATTATACATCCGTAAGTAGAATTAGCTTTACGATAAATAAATTTTTTAAGTTCTATGTATAATAATCACAGACTCACGTTTTTTTATGTCACTTCTAGCTTAATGTGTTAGAGAGAATTCGATCAACTATGACGCACTGAAAGAAGGGTTTGGGACGAACTATACATGTTCTTGTCTGTGCTAATCCGCTGGTTATCTCTTGCTCGGTGGTTCCATTTTTTGAGAGTATGAATCCTAAATATTTGAATTTGTCAGTGCCGTTAATTTCGCTATTATCGGTCATTTCCAAGTTTCTCACTGGTTCTTGCTCTGTTGTTAAATATTCGGTCTTTTCTAGATTTATTTCTAGTCCATTTTTTGTGTATTACTTTTCTAATTTTCGGAGCATATAGCACAGATCTTTTTCATCTTGAGCCGTTACCACTTGGTCATCTGCAAAGCTTAATGTGTACAAGAAGTTGTTCCGGATTGGTATTCCCATCCCTTCACATTTACTTTTTCATGGTTTTAATATTTGTTCGAGGAATATCTTGAACAGTGTCGGAGATGTAGAGCATCCCTGCAATAAGCCTTTTGTGGTCTTAAATTCGTTGGAGTATTTATTACCGGTTTTAACTCTTACCTTGTTGTTGTTGTAAAGGTTTTTTACGGCTTCTATTAACCTCTGAATTATTCAGTGTATAATCATTAAAAACAATGTAGACATGTTTAGCTCTGTATGTCTCATTTAGTAAATCCCGAAATTAAACATAGTTTAATGCATATGATTTTGAATGTTTATTGATAAATCTTTTAGCAGCTTCTTCGGTTTCTGTCTTTACTTTAGTAGTTGTGTCAATTTGATTTTGAAATTTCTGGCCTATTCGTATTTGTTGTTCTTAAGCTCAGTCCTGAATGGATGGTATTATGTGTTTCAGGTGCAGAATTAGTGTGGGCCCTTATTTTTTGGATGCAAAAAAAATTGGTTGCTCATTCTTCTGTTGGAGATGGGAATTGCGATAGATGTCTTTTGATTGACTCAAAACTGTTAATTTTTCTGTTGTTGGAAGGGTCAGATTTGACACCTTCAAATTTATTGAAAGTGGAGAAGTTGCTGAACTATCATCGTGACTGTCTGTTGTAGGAATCTGCTAAGTGATATTGTGAGGTGGATTATAAGTTGGAGTAAAATTTAGTATTATATCAGAGTTGATTAGGGGAGAGGATTCTGATTACAATTCTGTTTGCATTTGAAACAAAGTGATTGGTTGCTGGGCAAAAATACTTTGTAGCTAACATTATCATAATTGATAAACTGCGTTAGGCTTTCAGGACCATCGTCTAACCTGTTAAACTGTTTGTTCGAGCGTTAGGCCGTTGTCTTCTGAGATTAGTTCTCGACATTTCGCCAACACTAGGGGTTGGCATCTTCTGAAGATGTTACTGCTTTGCTTGTAACCTGAAACTGATGCCGCGTTGTACTACGGAGGCAACTGTTTATATTTCCCACTCGCTTCCCCTATATTGGTTTCGGCTTGAGGGGGCGTGTCGTCGTTCGTAGTAGCTTTTCTTTCTTCATGTTTGGCGGGAAGGGTGTTTGTGGATTTTAATATTGGTATCCATGTCTTGTTAATTTTCAGTCCTTCTTCTATTCGATTAAAATTATTTGGGTGCTTATATATTTCCACCGCTTCCCGATACAACCGTGGGTAGTACTGTGAAGTTTTGTCCAGTATCTGCATTTCTTTAAACAGTATTCGATGTTCTCCGCTTCCCAAAGCGTGTTCGGCCACGGCAGAACCCCTAGTGTTGGCGAAACGTCGAGAACTAATCTCAGAAGACAACGGCCTAACAGCCCGAACAAACAGTTTAACAGGTTACAACACCGAAAAACAACACACGGAAAGGACAGTGGTCAACCTTTTAGATAAAGTTTTAACTCCAGCCAAAACATCATTGCTAGCCAAAGGGGGAAATTTTGCGATTACACCTAAAGTTATACCCAAAGAAGATATCATCGCTAATACAGAGTCTGCGATTCGCAACTTACCAATTGAAAAAGCTGAAAAAATTAGAACAGAATCAGCTAGAATTCTGCATAAAGCATTCTAACGTTCTAAAAACTCCGTTCTGCACTCTAACTTTACACTCGACTCTTGAGAGGGTCGCTTTCACCAATTTTACTAAGTGTGCTAGTATGCTAAATTCTATCATGTCCTTGTACAGTGCGTTTCTTTCAATACTATCATAGGCACATCTAAAATCAACAAACAGGTGATGAGTATCAATGCCATACTCATATGTATGAAGGAATATTTGATCGGTTGTTGATCTTTCTTTACGAAACCCACATTGATATTTAGCTATTATGTCTTCACAATATCCCGATAGTCGGTCGTAAAGAATATATGCCAATATTTTGTATGTTACGTTTAAGAGGTTATTCGTCTGTAGTTGTCACATATTGTTTGATCTCCTTTCTTATGAAAAGGTACAATTTACAATTTACAAAGGTACTATCTCTGTTGGGATGTTATCTTTGTCATTTTCGTCGTCAATGTCCACGAGCTGGATTTCTGATTCGTGGAGCCCTGTCTCACCTCTTATATTTAGCCTTTCCCCGAAGTTTTCTGCCCATCTTTTTGTTGTCTGTTTCTGATCACCAATGATCTCCTCTGTTCTATTTTTAACGATTGATAATCTAGGTTTGAATTCTTTCCTATTCTGGTTGATCCTTTTGTAAAACTTTTGCGTTTCTGCTTGTGCCTTATAGTTCTGTAGTTCTTTTAGTTGGCTCTCTATACGCTCTTTTTTCTTTTCTTCTCGTCTCAGCTGCCTATACTCTTCCTCTGTTTGTCTCGTTCTTCGCCCTTGGAGTCTTCTATATGCCTGATTTTTCTTTGCGTTGTTTGTGCGCATTCCTCATCGTACCAGTCTGACCTTAATTTTTTACGTTTTTGCTTTCCGATAACTTCAGTTGCCACTTCTTTCAATATAGCTCTACACTGCATCCAATAGTTGTTAATATCTTCAACTATAAATCCGTGCAGCCTTCCAGCTTGCTTTTGAGACTTTCCCTGAACCTCTTAGCTATCTCAGGGTTCTTCAACGCTTTTACTTTTCTCTTTTACTCCTTTTTCTTTCTTTGCATTGGAGATTCTAGCACTTAGTTTAGCTTGTAGTAGGTAATGGTCCGTGTCTATGTTCGCCCCGCGTCTTGCACGTACATCTATCAAGTCGCTGAAGTGTCTTGTGTCAACCACCACATGGTGGATTTGGTTTACGGTATTTCCATCTGGACTTCTCCATGTTTCTTAATGTATATCTTGTTCATTGAGGAGGTTAAAACAACTTCACATAACCTCACAAAAACAATCAAAAGTGTGTTTATTTAATCAGGGATTCACAGAACACAGTAATTTACGATACAATAAATATATATGTTGATAGTGTTACCTGCAAAACATCCTGCCAAAAAAGTCACTAATATAGAATCTTTTAGTTTACAATGATATATTTTAGCTTCCTATTTAACATGCATAGAGAAACCAGACTTAGAATGTTTTTGCACCAAAAGAGGCAATACTGTTAATAAAACAAATTTTCATCAAAATATCAAAAATACAAAAAAAAAACAAGAATGTTTTTGTGTACACCGATTTAAATATTGTTGTCGCTTTTATTTTTTATAAATGTATTAGTTTTATATTCGACTCAATTTGTTATTCCTTAAAAAAGTAATATTTTTAAAAACGCATTTATTTTATTTATTTTTTTTTCCTTCAAAAAGCCATTAGTTATACCCACCTGCTCTTGTGCGTGAACGGTAAACCGATTTTTTAACAACTGTTTACATAATATCCTTGTCCGGTGACATAATGCATTGAAAAATTAGGAGGATATGTTACCGTCGGGTATTTCTTCATTTCGCTTTCAAAAATGAAAAATGGATCTTTAATCCTGGTATAACTTAGGACCAACTTTTTATACAGAGAAGCATTTAGAAATTATTTTAGTTTCTGTTCTATTTTATTTTCTTTTTAGATTAACTATAAAACATTTTAAATATTCTTCATAATTCATTTGCTACTTTTAATGGGAATAAGCCACAATTTAAGTTTGAAATAAATTTATTTGACGTTTCCAGTTCGGAAATCGTTTTCAAAATACAGAACATTGATAAATTAAGCAAAGTTTCTTGTTACTTAGTGAACAATTCTTCTAATAACTTAATTTTATCTTTCATATTGGCAATTCAGACATATGTTATTTTATATCATATTAAATCATAATGATATATAGCCATATTATATAATTTTAAAGTAGACGTTTTACAATGATATTGCCAATATTGCTGAGTTGTGTTCCTTGGACGACTTTATTGTAAGATAGTTCATTCCTCACAATAATAATTAAAATCTTTATAATACTATCCTGGCATGGTAAATACATGGTCTTAAATTTAAACTAGTACCAAACTCTGATTTTATATGTATGTTATATAAAAACATAAATGATGTATTCTCGATATGTTATTGACTTACTTGTAGTGATATATTAAACTTAAATTGTGGCTTATTCCCATTAAAATTAGTAATTCCATTAAGATGCCATAATAAAATAGCAACAGAACAATTCTTAATTATTCTATACAATACAGTTGGCTGTTCTCTAACAAATTATTACATAATTATCTTGTATTAATAATGTTAAATATTAATTTTACATTCCACTGTATTTGTTTCCAATTCTTTTATGACGTTTCGGATGGCATCAAATCACTTTCCACGTGGTCTCTTTCTCCTTTTCTGTGTTATCTTGCTTGCATAACTCTTAAGACGTTTCCTTCTTTTGACGTTCGTAAAACGTCCCAATTATCTAACTCTTTTTGCTTTAATTTTCTGCGTTATTTTAGGTTTCTTATAAATCCTTATTAGCTCCTAGTTTATTCTTCTGCGATATTTTCCACTAATCTCCTTTATTCCACTTAAAACTTTTCTTTGAATTTTTATTTCCCAAATCTCTACCTTTTTTTGTTCTTTTTGATTCATTGTCCACATTTCACGTGCAAACAATACTGTTGGTCTTATTATTGTTTCATAAGTTCGAATTTTAACTGCCCTAAAACGTTTTTTGACTTTAACAGTACGTTTAATCATCCTACTGCTTTGCTATCTTTTAACAACCGCTTATCTATTTCTTTTTCTTCGCCTGCTCTATTTGTAACTGTTACTCCAAGGTACTCAAATTCTGTTACCTTCTCAAATTTATAATCTGCCTCATTTATTCAGAGTGATCCCTTTATTTTAGTCTTTATTTTCACATCTAATTTCGATTCTTCTTCTTTAAGTTCCATCTTCTATCGAAAGTTGGAAATTATCATGCTATGCGGACAACTATCATGCTGTTGACTACCGCTCTAAATTGTTCTGCGCTACTTCATTCAAACTATTCCCTCAAGTTCTTAAGCCACGATATTTTTCGTCTTAATGGGTAATGGTAATAATGGGTATCTTTGCCCTCTCATTAGATGGCCTAAGTAGTCAAGATTTCTTCTTTTGATAGTCAATATTATTTCAGCTTTAGTAACTTCTGCGTTTGGCATTCTTTGAGTCCATAATATTCGTAGGATTCCTCTTTAACAGAGAAATTTAAAAATTTAAAAGGGGCCAACTTATTTAGATAAACTTGTTTTAATGTCCATGCTTCCAAGCCATAAAAAATAGTGAAGAATATGTAACACCGAAGCATTCTTAGGCGTAATTCTAACCTTATATCCCGATAACAAAGAAACTTTTAAATTTTAACGAATGATGCACGTGCTATTTCAATACGTGTCTTAATTTATTTGGTTTGGTCTACATTTGATGTTACTTATGTTCCTATATTTATGTTATAATATATTTTAAGTATTTGTAGGCATCCACACTCTCAATTACAGTATCCTTAACATTCAATTTGATGTTTGCATCTACTGATTAACAAGGTATTTAGTTAAGCCCGAAATTAAAGAAATAAGTTTAACTTCTGGAGTAACTAATTATTTTGAAGAATTAGAGTCATATTTGGGTGGTGATAATTCCGATGTAGATGAAAATTATATTCCTTCGGACCCTTCCTCTGACACAAGTGACAATGAGAGGCCAGATAAATATCAAGTAATTTGATCTATAAAGTGTAAAATAACAGCTACTACCAATAATAATATGTGCGACAAAGTAAGTAATGATAATTTTACAAATAAAAGTGATAATGGCAAAGACCAAATAAATATCAAAATATAACAGAGTAGAAATAAAACAAAATGTTAGGAAAAAGATGTTAGGAAAAGAACATATTGTTCCAACATGTATTCGGCGTGGCCCATGTAACGGTTGCATCTCGAAAGCGCCGAGAACTTTCCATAGATGTATCGAGCGCGGGAGAGGTCGATCCATCAATCATCGAATTAGAGGTGGAACTACTTAAGATGATTCTAGAACAATACTTTTGGTATATATATGTAACGATGTTATTAGTAGAGTTGAGTTGATAAGATATTACCGAACTTATAAATAATTAAGATTTTTAATAAATTCGAACCGCTCGTTTTATTTAGAAACGGTACAATATTATAAGAAAAGGTATCCAAAAACTTTATCTAGAAAAACAAAAAGAAATTTTTTATGATTTTCTTTAAAAAGTGCAAGACAAAGACCAAGTAATTTCTGAAAGAATAAATATACAGTAAAAGAAAACAGAAAGCAAAGATAAACGAGAACGGGAAAATAATAAAAACAGACAAATTGTGGTTTTATATTATATCACGTATACCGACAAAACATTAAAAAATTTTAAAGAAATGTTTTAGAATCTACATAGTATCACAAGAGGAAAAATTGATATTTTAATAAAAAAGAAACAACTATCACTCCCAGGTTTTATAGAACCTAATTGATCTGGAAAACGCCAACCACATAACGTTCGATCAGATGAATAAGCTGTAGTTATAAAACATACGGAATTTTTCCCAAAATATAAGAGCCGCTACTCTCGTAAACACACAAGTCGACTCTATCTAGCTCCCAACCTAAATATTAAACTCACGTATGATCTTTATGCATCAAACAGAATGATGCTTGTATCATATTCATTTTATGCAACGATTTTTAAAGAACTTTGATATAAATTTAAAAATCCTATTATTAATACATGTAAGACATGTGATTATATAAAAAACAAGAAGAAAATCTTCTAGTTCTAATAGTAAAGATATACGGGCAACCGTGAATGAACGGAAAAATAAACACATTCAGCTAGCATAGATTGCCTATAATGGAAAAAAAAGCAGACATAGAGTTCTCCAGAAATAGTAGCGGTAAAATGGTTGTTTTAGTATTTGACTTGCAACAGAACCTACCAACACTCAATTTAAGCATAAACGTAATCTACTATAAAAGATTTCTCTGGACATACTTATAACCTCGTCTTCTTCTTCACCTGCCATCTCCGCGACGGAGGTTGGCAATCATCATGGCTATTCTGATCTTAGATGCTGCTGCTCTGAATAGTTCAATTGATGTGCATCCATACCATTCCCTCAAGTTACGCAACCATAAGATTCTTCTTCTTCCTACACTTCTCTTGCCCTGGATTTTCCCTTGTATAATCAATTGAAGTAGGTTGTATCTCTCATTACGCATAACATGCCCCAGGTATTGCAGCTTTCGTGTCTTGATGGTTTCCAATACTTCCATTCTTTTGTTGATTCTTCTCATGACTTCGTTGTTTGTTACATGCTAGGTCCATGATATCTTCAGGATTCTTCTATGCACCCACATTTCAAATGCTTCCAACTTTTTAGCAGTCGACGCGTTAAGTGTCCATGCTTCTATCCCATAAAGCAGAGTCGAGAAAATATAGCACCTTGCCAGCCTAACTCTCAAGTCCAATTTTAGTTCTCTTGCACAAAGTACCTTTCTCATTTTATTGAAGTTCTTTCTCTATTCGAACTTTGATTTCTTTGGAGTAATAATTATAACCTCACGATCAGAAATTGTACTGCAAATACCACTTCATGTTTCCTGGGGTATGAGGGGTTGTTAGACCGTGGATCAGATCAAGTAGCTTCCTCTCTTTTAAAATAACTTGACAGCTGATTCGATACGGTTAAAAAAGTTGTTCTGTATTCGAATTCTTACTCCAGGCTAAATAAATATAACATTGTTGCAGAGGCACCATCTTTATTAAATTTGTTTGTAGATCAACAACCATAAATGAAATAGAACACAAGTTCCTGGAAGTGAGTCCTATTAGAATAAAATTTGATGCCAACCATGCGAGAATTGAGCGTGCCAAAAAATCGTCACAAATTGAAATAAAGATTCCTCATGACTGGTGCCAGTTCAGTTTGTCAGAACTGTCCCTGGTAGGATGAAATTTTGATTCATAATTATTAGTTTATATGGTTCCTAAAAGTACCCTTAGAATGTGCTACTTTGCACTATTTCATAGCCATTTACAGTACGGAATAACTGTTTTGGGGTAATTCTTGTCACGCAAATTGAATTTTTAAACTACAAAAAAGATAGAGAGGATACTTGCAAGAGCAGAGTATAAGGGACACTGTAAACCTTTATTTTTGAATTTAGGTATTATGATACTACCTTTACTCTATATATGAGACGCTGATTGAAATTCATACCAACGAAACTAAGTTTAACATAAACTCCAACTTCCATGATCACAATATAAGATCTAGACTGATGTTGGTTTGTATAACTTTTTGCCAGATGAAGTCAAAAGTCTTCACTTATTATCGTTTAAGCTTAAAATCAAATCATACTTTTTAAAACATTGTTTCTATTTAAAACAGATTACCTAAATACAGATTTTACACAATAGTACTAATATGGTCACTGTGGCGCACCCAGAGGGGGATTTTTGGGGGTTAACCCTCCCCAGAGCATATAAAGTAAAAAATATATAAAGAATAGTATGAACATGTAACTTATCTTTCACACACAATACAAAAAATTAAAAACGCTAATTGAATAATTAAATTACCACTTTAAATATGTAGAACACAATAATTATTGTATAAATACACAATAATGACTACACAATAAGTAATAATATTTTTCATTATATTTAGATATAGATACCTAATATTAGGCTTATGACTTATGATAAAAGTAGACAGAACGAGTCTGTTGCGAGTAGCATGCGCCTACAGGACTGTATCTGCGGCGGCATTGTGGACTGTCGCGGATTGTGTTCCTCTGCATGTGTTAGCATTAGAAAAGACACATCTCTATGAGAGAAGAGGGCATTTGACAATAGCTATAAAAAAAGAAAAAAGAGAAAGATTAATGGAAAGATGGCAAGAAGAGTGAAACAACGAGGAAGATGTTGCCCAGTGGACCCAGATGCTGATCCCAACCCTAAGGTACTGGGTAGATTGTCTGTTTTAGGGCGTATCTTCATAGGTTCAGAAAGAAAGATACAGATAAATGCCTATACTGCGAATATTCCGACATTTCTACTAACACAATGCTAAAGTGTAATCGATATACAGTGGATATAAACATAATGTATAAAGAAATAGGTATGAACCCTGTGACTATAAGAGAGATGATCGTGAAGATGGCGGGAAGTACGGAGTGATAGAATAGTGTTCACAATTACATCCGAGCAGTCATCCAAGAGAAAGAAGAAGAAGAGGAACACCAATCGAGCAAACGACAGAGATAAGATCTTTTACTATTTTATTAGGAATAAGCCGCAATTAAAGGTTAAAACAAGTTTATTGACGTTTGAATTTTTGATCTTTGATCTTGCACTGATTATACTCCAACCATTAATAGAAAAAAGAATAGCGGTTGGTATCCAAGTACATCTAGCCTTCATCGGTCTAGAAAAGACGTATGATATAGTTCCAAGACTTAAATTGTGGCAAGCTTTATACAACAACTCAACATTAGTCCATAACTTTTAGGAATAATCACAGACGTATACAGGGATAACACTACTTACCTAAAAATCGGAAATAGACTATCAGAGCCAATAAAAATAACTAAAGGATTAAGACAAGGATGCAGTATGTGACCCTTACTGTTTATTTATATATTGGGGCAGCCCTTCGAAATTGGAAAAACCACTGCCAGGGAATGGAAATCACCATAGGAAATGACGTACTGTTCTCCCTGAACTTTGCGGATGACCAAATCGTCCTAGCTCAAGATTCTTGTGATCTAGAATTTATGATAAAGCGTCTATACAGAGAATATGTAAAATGGGGGTTACAAGTCAGCATGAACAAAACAGAATATTTACTTATCAATTCAGATGCAAGGTTTGAAGCGTTGATAGAAGAGGACGTAGAAATCAAACAAGTGGAAATATTTAGGTGCACTCATTGCTAAGAACGGCTTGGGAGAAACCGAAATTATACACCGAATTAATTAGGGACGTAAAATTGTAGGATGTCTGAACTTCTTATAGTGGGATCGCAACATTTCCAAAAGAAACAAAAAATTAATAGGGCAAACCATGCTTGAATCAGTTCTATGATATGGCTCTGAAGTATGGACAATTAATGCAGACCTGAAGAGAAGATTGTTGGCACTTGAAACGGATTATTTGAGAAGAAGTGCTAGAACATCAAGGCAGGAAAGGAAGACCAACAAATCTATAAGAAATAACATGAATGCTACAGAAATGGTCATTGACAGAATAGAAAGAAGAAGTTCAAAATAGCTTGGATACATTGAGAATGCCTGACAAATGTTGGCCTCCAAAACTTCACAAATGGAAGCCCCTGGAAGAAGAAAAATACCTCGACGCTCATGGAATGAAGGAATAAGAAGAGCGATGGAATCAAGAACTTTGAAGGAGGAGCATGCCTTGGACCGGGAGGATTGGCGGAGGAGAGCGGGAATACGGTGATAGCCGTCTCCAAAATGTATTTATTTACAAGTTGGATTAATGTCAAAAGTCAATAAACTTATTTTAACCTTCAATTGGGGCTTATTCCCAATACAATAGTAACTACCTTAAAATGTCACAAGAAAATAGCTACAGGACGACAGATAAGATCTAGATAATAGAAGGGAGTTTTCCAAAGATGTCGTCAGCCTTATAGCGGCCACCCCACTTTCGGAGTACGGTAAGTGTGACAGTCAACTGCGCATAAGTAAGGAAGGGGGGTTTTAGTTGGTAGGCAGGATAATAGATAGCTGAACCTCTGGCACTGCTATCTTTAGTACTTTAAATTAATTTAAACCCAAATTTTAGGGACTCAAAATGGAGGGAGCGTAAAAAATTTCAAAACCCCCCCTCAGACAAATTCTGGGTGCGCCACTGATGGTCAGGGTATTTGCCTATTATGACGATATTTCATGTTTTAATATTTTTATTTAGTGTGTTTGTCGTTTCTTAAATTATTAATAATAAACATCTGTTTGTAATATTTAAATTCTCAAAAATTTTATATGTATGTATGTAAAAATTGTCACTCTTCCTTTGACTTGTCGAAAACAAAACTATTTTTGTATATCGACTAAATAAATTCTATTCTATTCTAATAGCAATCCGCATTAAGGTGAACGGCATACCAATTAGAAACCTACGCTATGCGGACGACACAGTGATTATAACTGATAATTTGGAAGATCAGCAGTTATTACTTGATAGGGTGAATAGCATAGGTAAAAAATATGGCCTCAAAATCAACATTTTGAAAACGAAATATATGGTCATTAGCAGAAACCCTCCAGAAAACCCGATAATATGCATAGGTGACGATCGCATAAAACGAGTGAAAACTTTTAAATACCTTGGCACTGACATCACAATCAATGACCAATCGGATCCACAACTTCTTCTTCTTCAAGTGCCCTGTCCGTTGCGAACGTTGGCTATTAACATGGCAATTCTGATCTTATTTGCGGCGCTTCTGAATAGTTCGACCGATGTGAGCCCGAACCACTTCCTCAGATTTTGGAGCCACGAGTGTCTTCTCCTGCCTGGCCCTCGCTTACTGTCTATTTTTCCCTGGACAATCAATTGCAGTAGACGGTACTTATCGTGTCTCAATATGTGGCCTAGATATTCAAGCTTTCTTTGTTTAATTGTATTCACGATTTCTTTCTCCTTTCCGATTCTTTGGATTACCTCTATGTTGGTGACATGTTCGGTCCAGGATATACGAAGAATGCGTCGGTACACCCACATTTCGAATGCTTCTAGTTTTCTCGTGAGCGTCTCCGTCAGCGTCCAGGCCTCCACACCATACAGTAAGATCGGAAAAATGTAGCATTTAACTAGTCGTAGTTTTAGGGGAAGAGACAAATCCCTGCTTGACAACAAGAGATAAAAACCCGAATACAAATGGCAAGACAAGGTTTTGTGAAATTCAGACCGCTCCTATGTAATCAAAACCTAAATTTCGAAATACGCTACAGAATGGTCAAGTGCTACACATGGTCCATCTTGCTTTATGGCATGGAAACGTGGACTTTGAAAAAAATATCTATCAACAAACTTGAAGCATTTGAAATGTGGTCATTGAGAAGAATAATGCGCATACCTTGGGTGGATAGATTTCGAAACGATGACGTTCTTAAGAGAGCCGGCGTGGAAAGAGAACTCTTTGAATTAATTAAAAAACGCAAGATTGGTTACCTTGGGCACATATTGAGAGGAGCAAAATATGAAATACCACAGTTAATCCTACAAGGGAAGATCGAAGGTAGGAGAGGAACCGACCGCAAACAATTATCCTGGTTAAGGAATATTAAAGAATGGACAGGAATACACAATACAGGCGAGCTGTGTCACGCCGCTAAGAACAGAATTCTAGTAATGAGATAGTCGCCTACGCACTTTGGTGTATGGCATGTTAAGAAGAAGAAGCATTCCGCAATATATACACAAATAAATTCTAACTAAAAAACTATATTTTTATAAACAAATCTAATTAAATTTAACTTTTAAAAATGTGTAAATAAGATTTTACAATATAAGAGTTGCAATATAAAATCAGATCTCTTTTATTTGTTCATAAATTAAGTATTCTATAGGTTAGAAAAAAAATTTTAACGAAATGTTTTTGCTTTAAAAGAGTAGCAGCTGTTTTAAAATGACTGGATCTTCAAAAGTAATTTTATTTTAAAAAAATAAATTTCTTTTCCTTACCATTTCAATAGAAACCCCTAACTCCTGTCCTCCCTAAGTTGTGACAAACTTGATCCCTACGTTATCCTTTTGAGTGACAAGTGAACAGCGAGGGGTGTGAATTCTTGACTGGAACGTCCATTTATCAAGAGACGCGATTTTATCGCGTATGAAAATGTTTTACTCTCCCTCGTACTTTTTTCACTTAATGAAAAGCATTTTTTATCTCGTTGAGTTTTTTAGCTTTACGATACCATCTAGTGAATTGCTGTCCACTAACCTTTTAATTTATTTCTTACAGCACAAAGATCTAAAAAGGGGTTACTCATGAAATAAAAAGTCCTTCGCAAGACTTCAAAGTGGTTATAAAAAATGTTTTCCTAATGTAATTGATGAACCAGGTCTATATTTAATAAAAGTTGATTTTATATCCCTTAAATTTAATGAAACTCATGCATAAAAACATTTTTTACGCATGATTGATGATACGTATTATTGATAATAATTTTATATATCAGATAATAAGTATTACCAATTATTCTACAGTGTGGAAACCACTTATGGAATTAAATTGTTTGTCATTATTATAGAAAGTAATAAAAAACTCTGGGACACTTTAACTTTTAAATTTAAATGTACGCTTTTTAAACATGAATTTAAATGTACAGGGTGATCCACGCAAGTCTGGCATACTACATAATCGTTATCATTAATGAAACACCCTGTATATTTTTGTTTTCAAAAGATTCTTAACAACCTGATATTAACGAACTATATCATGTAGGGTCTATAATGAATAATACAAAGTGAAATTTTGAAATACATAAGTTATCACGTGTTATGGTATTATTTTAAATTATCTAAATACACACAATACACTATACACAATCTACTCTAAGTCAGTATATTGGTGAAAATTTCTGTTTAGTAACCGTGTTAACATTTTTTGTCATGAATAGGTAAAAAGTGTCTAGATAATCTGCTAATTAAACTAAATCCCTAAATAATGCTGATTGTTATCAATCAGTTGTTGGTGTGTTGACATTTTACATTAAAATAATTAATTTCTAATTAAAAGCTAATTTCTTGCAGAAATAAAAATGAAATATTTAACTGAGACCCACCAAATGGAGATTTTAATGATGACCAGTTACGGGGAAAACCATAAAAAAACCGAACTTCATTGAAGATGAGGTGAAAGTGGATATTTTGTTAAGTGTCGCAGAGAATCCAACGTCGTTAACGTCAAATTGCACGTCAAAATAATGTTAGTCACACAAATGTCCTAAGGTGTCTCCATAAAGAAAAACTTCATCCATATAAATTGACTTTTGTGCAGGAGCTAAAAGAAGACGATCCAGATCCTAGAATGGATTTCTGCGAAAGAATGATGGATAAAATTAACACAAATGAAATAGCTCTTGGCACAATTCTTTTTTCTGATGAATCAACATTTACATTGAAGGGAGAGGTAAACCAACAAAACTGTAGATATTGGTCACCGGAGAATCCTCATTGGATGCGTGAAATACACACTTAGTATCCTCAAAAGTTGAATGTTTGAGCCAGTATTATAGGAGATCATATTGTTGGTCCTATATTTGTAGATGGTAATTTGACAGCGGAAAAATATTTAAGCATGCTAAGAGACGATGTTCTTCCTTAGTTGGCTAATTTATATCCCAATTCAATAGATCCGACCCTACCGCATAAAACTGTCTGGTTTCAGCAGAACGGTGCAATTCCCCATTATGCTTTAATGGTGAGAAATTACTTGAATGAAATATTTTTCAATAAATGGATTGGACGAAGGGGTACTATTGAGTGACCAGCTAGGTCGCCAGATCTTAAGCTTTTGGATTTTTTTCTGTAGGGTTATCTCAAGAACAAAGTATAAGCAACATAACCAACTAGCATAGAAGATCTCAAAGGGAGGATAACTACAGAAATACGGAATATTTCACCTCAAACTTTAAACAAAGTTCAAGACGAGTTTTATAGGAGCTTTCATGTTTGTGCATAACATTTATGCATAAAAATTTACAACTGGGTACTTTTAAATATGCGAAATTATAATTTGATGCACACTTTGATGTAACTGTTAGAGGGCGCCACATATGCCACATATGTGGCATAAATTTGCACTTAACTTTTTTGCTCTTTGAGTTACCTGTATTTGTAATAAAAAAAAAATTTAGGATACATTATTTTAACAAAAAAAAGTATACCTATTAATATCTTTAAAACTCAACAGTTTTCGAGATAATCGCAAGTTACAAATCAGCTGCATACTTCTGATTTAAGGGAGTTACTACAGGCAACGAAGGAAAAATGCCTTTAACTAAAGTTAATAGTTAACGAAATATAAAATAAAATAAATACATCAGCAGCATAATTAATAACAGGATTTAACAAAAAACAGAATAATAGGATTTTACATCAAACATTTTATGTTTTAAGTCATAATCAAAACATTTTGTTTACAAACCAAATTAAGGAATAGTTAAAATAAATAACAAAACTTTTTGTTAAAGTAAGTGTTCGATATGTCCACCATTTTCATTAATTCATTTGTCAATATATTCATATATGTTTATGGGATTTTTAAAGACATGTTGTTTTAATATGCCCCATACACCAAAATCAAGCGAATTAAATTCTGGGCTACGTGGTGACTATAATATATAATGGATGAATATATTCTTTTGGATACATATCCAAATCTTATGGTATATTATGGAACTACATCTTATTTGTCGCAGAGGTTAAATAATGTATTAAACTCTGATGTATCTCATTCATTGGTTACTTATATACACACGGAATAACCTATCGATGACATTACTTATTTGTATGATTATGTTACAGCTTACGAGTAACTATAATTACATATCGAACAAATGGACTATTATGATTAACTAACGAACTAATATTATGCTGAACTAAATTGCCTGTGTGTTTACTATATTTATAACAATATCGGTTATTAGGTCAACTATGATGTTTTCTAATTTTCTTGTTCTTCTTCTTCCTGTTCTCCATTTTACTGGCTTGTTAAAATCCAAGAGCGCACTGTCTTTTCGCCAACGCTTAATGAGTTGATAAACATATTTCGGCAAACACGTTTCGACACATCATCTTCATTTTCTTTTACAGTCAAGTAAAAAGAAAATCCGGTGTTTTTTTTAAGTAGTAGTAATTTTTCTTCTGTATTTTGGAAGTGCCTGCAATACAGACCCAGTGACGTAAACTTTTTTAGCCTCCCAAGATGACAGATTCCAAAAATACGAATGTATGGACTTTCGATCATCCTCACTAATCGTATCACATTTGAAATCTTGTCTTGGACCTCCTTTACCTTTTTTCGGCTGAGGATGCCCATTACATCTTGACACTAGGCATCTAGATTCCTTAATTTTAGTTTGCTTATATTTTCCATTTTGTTGTTTTTCAAATCCAACATAAGACTTCCCCTCTAATCTTAACTTGGCATTTTTTAATCTCTTTCACTCATTTTGGTTAATTTGACCTTTACGCTTTCTTGGTTTGTGTTGTTCTTGATCTGTAATAATATTTTGGTCTGTATATGATATTGATTGCGGCTGTTGTCGTGTTGGTATATTAGCGGCCGAGTGTATATTAGTGACATCATCTGCTGTTACATCTGTGTCAGTTTCACTTTCGGATGGAGCATAAAATTCATCTGATCCTGAACTAAAATCTGTATCTGATTGCTCCTGCATGACTTCATCGTGCTTTTCTACAGGATGGATCTGTGTTGTGTACTCCATTATATCATGATACTCAATGAGGGTGTAATCGCCCCAATCGAAGCGGTTGGTTCGGATAAATGTGCAAGCAGTTCTTCGTCTCTAATATCATGCTGTTCTACGACGGGTTTTAATGTCGTTGATAGTACCTGAGCACCTGTCACTTCAACGACTAATTTCGAAGAGTCCCGTTAACTTGATCTGGGCTGACTAACAGAGCTGGCTTGATATTTGCTGAATTCACCAATACTAGAACTAAGAGTCACCAAGATGCGGTTTCTAGCTCCAGCCATATTAGGAAAGGTATTTTTCTGTTATTTCTGCACCAAATAACGAGTTAATAATTTGTCGAATGCAATAGTTCTTATGTCAATATTATATTATCGAACTATGATTCTTGCAAAATCTCTTTTGTCGACAAAAGCATTCAAAAATTTCAATTATTTTATACAGAAAAAGTTAACTAATTATTATTATAAGTGATTCAAACTTTTATCTTATTGTAAAACATTATAAAACTATGATCATTAAAGTTTGAACTTGAAAAACATAGAAAAAGTGAGGTTAGTATTTTTTTTAAAGTAAATTTAACAGTTATTACAAATACAAAGTATTATTATTATTTGTGAGATTAAATTATATTAAAAAAAGAGTTAAATACTTACACAACTAAGTACGTGACACAATAATGATGCTTGAATAAAAACAAAACAAAATACGTCTCACGCCACGGGAATACAATGACATTGACTTCTGACATTGGTCTTATTGCAACTAATTCAAACGCTCGCTTCTGATTGGTCGATAGACATAGGAGTTTTTGCAAACGTTGGAGAAGCGTGTTTTGGATACTTACATGTCAAAAAAAGAAAAAATATATTTTATTGACATTCGACTGTTTGCATGTACCACGACGACAAATTTTGAAGTTGTATCGTCTTCTCCACACTTTTAATTGTGATTCACTGCTCCATAGATTCACCTTAGTACTTTTCTTTCGAAACATCCTAACAGGTTTTTATTACTTTTTGTCCAGGTATGTGAACCAAATGTTAGGACTGGGCGTATTATTGTTTTGTAGAGGTTTATTTTTGTATTCTTCGATATAATTGTGGATTTAAGAAGGAGATTGAGCCCAAAATAACAATTGGCCGTGCAAATTCTGCGGTTTATCTCTGCGGTAGTACTATTATCTGAATAATACCATGTCGCCAAACTGTATCGTATGCTCTTATGACAAAAAATACTGCAATGCATTTTTGTCCAAATTCCATTGCTTCATTAATCAAACTCGAAACTAATAAGATTGTCCAGTGTTGAACTGTGTTCCACGAATCCGCTTTGTTCCGGGGCAAGTAATTGTTTATTTTCTCAAAAACCACATTAGTTTTCTCAAGGACTTTACGATGTTTTTCTATACTAATTTTAGTAATATTAATTAATAGTAGTATGTTCAAGAATAAATTAATGATAAAAATATTATAAAGAAAGTTGTGCTCTATTTTAGTAATAAGTTGAATGTAATGAATAATTTCAATGTAAATAAGATGGCTGATACACAGTTTAAATAGGGTCAGAATGGGCCATAAATAGTTATTGCATGTTTTTCAGATATATTGCCTTTTCGTGATAATATTTTACTGGTAGTTATGTAGACATTGATTACTTTTAAACATGATGAATAAAAAAGTAGGAATAAATTTAAATATAAAACGGTGTTGCCCACTCGTGATTATTTTTCAAAGTCTTATATATGACTATTACTAAATAAATACAATCAAAATATTTTTATTATGGGTTTGTTATATTTCGCCCATTCTGTCACGTCACTTTAATTCAGTGAAAAGCCAAGTAGTTTTTATAATTATTTTCATCTATTTAAAGCGAATTTCTGCCAGTAAGGTCATTTATATATTTAAACATTTTTCTGATGTGAGTCTATTTCATATTTTTAGTTGATAAATATCTGTCTTTTTGTAATATTCTTTTTGACTTTGTTTTATACACAACCTAACTTCCAACCCACGTGTGTCTTTTCAAATCATATATGCATGTATGCCCTTTATTTCATTTTCCAGCAGCTATGTTCTTTTAAAAAATTGTTTCTTCTATGGCATGATAAGTCAAGGTTTATTATTTTATTTTTTTGAACACTGAAATAGAATAGTGTGAAGTGTGTAGTAGTGTAAAATAGATGTGTAGGAAGAAAACAAGTTTTATGGTTAAAAATCATTCGTGAATGGACACAGATATCAAATGCAGGAAAATTCTATATTGCAGAAGATCGAGAAGCCTTCACAATGGTGATCGCCAACGTCGGATAAGCCTGATATGGCACGAGAAGAAGAAGAATCATTCAGTGTATTATAGTATACTCATCATCATCCAGCCTTCAATTATCACGTCCTCTTATCAATTCTTGGTGATACGCCTGATGTAGTCAGGTGGTCTTTCTTTACAACGTTTGTCTGCTTTTGGCCTCCAATTTGTAATTTTTTCGTCCATCGTGAGTCGTGCATTCTCGTTACATGGCCTGTCCAGTTCCATTACAGTTCCATTATGCGTTCCACAACATCAGAAATTCTCGTCCTTTTTCGCAGATCTTCGTTGTCCCGCAACTCGGTCACTCCCAGCATGGACCATTCTATTCGTCTCTGTGCCACTCTCAATTTCGAAGCCGTAGCATTGGTTAGAGTCATAGTTTCCGCCCACAGGTTATGACCGGGACCGAGAGTTATACTATACTATAACTCTCTATATAATAAAGGGTGATTCATGTAGAGGTACTTTTTTTAACAAAAAAAAACAATGAAAGAAAAATTTTATTTGAAAATATTATGAAAATAAAAGAACCATTCTTTACAATTACTTCTTAAAGATAATTTCTTTTAAATGTTGGCCATGACTACGGTTAAGTTGTTCATTCTGAAGTTCCAATTCTCGATGACTCGTTCCAGCATTTCGATTGGTATTTCACCAATTACTCGAGTAATATTAGCCTCCAATGTCTCAATCGTATCTGGTTTCTTCATATAGACTTTGGACTTTAAGTAGCCCCAAAAGAAAGAGTCTAGAGGTGAGATGTCACAGGATCTAGGCGGCCAATTCACTGGTCCAAAGCGTGAAATAATTTGTTCACCGAATCGTTCTCGCAGTAAAGCCATGCTTTCACGAGCTGTATGGCAAGTGGCGCCATCTTGTTGGAACCAAATGTCGCCGAGACCACGAGCTTCAATTTCAGGTACCAAATAGTCCGTTATCATGGCTGGCACGATAACGGTCTCCATTCATAGTAACATTCTAGCCGGCCTCTGTTTTAAAGAAATATGGACCAACGATTCCACTAGCCCATAAAACACACCAAACAGTTGTTTTTTCAGGGTGTAATGGCAACTCTTGAACCTCTATGGGTTGTTCATCATCCTAAATACAAGCATTTTGTTTATTAACGTACCCATTAAGCCAAAAATGGGTCTCATTTGAAAAGAAAATTTTTCTCGAAAACAGTGGATCTTCTGAAAGCTTATCAAGAGTCCATCAACTGAAACGGTGACGACTCGGAAGGTCGGTCGGTTTTAAATCTTGCACTTATTGAATTTTGTATGCTTTTAAACCAAGATCCTTACATAAAATACGCCAAGTTGTTGCATATGACAAGCCAAGCTGTTGAGAACGGCAACGAATCGATTCTTCATTATTTTCGAGTACATTATCCGTTACCGCCGCTATATGTTCTTCAGTACGTGCTGAATGTAGTCTATTTGGTCGCGTGTTATCCAATAATGAAAACTTTGTTTCAAAATTACTAATCGTAAAGCGAATTGTAGGTTCGGTAGGCCGATTATGTGGACCATAAATTGCTCTAAGCGCATGAAACACATTCCTCACAGAACTCCCATTTTCAAAATACAACTTAATAATTTCTAGACGCTGTGCCGGGCTAAGTCTTTACATCATGAAATGTCAAACAATACTGAACAAAAGCGAAATGTCAGTTTGCTAGTATACATGCACGATCTTCAATCAAACCCCCACCAAAAAAAGTACCTCTAAATGAACCACCCTTTATATATAAGGAAAAAATAGGAAAAATAATGTGTATAAGATGGAAGGCAACCGTATATACGTATTCTTGACTATTAGTCATCTTCAGTTCGGTACATCCGTAGTTAGAAAAGGAGCATGTTAACTTGGGAAAGGATTACTACAGAAGCAATGCGACCATATTGTGGCAATAATGTTAGAAGACTCTGAGGATTTTAGAGCAATAACTCCTGGAATCCTAGGCAAGATGTATATTGGACGAACATGTGCTAACAGGGCTGAAGTACTGAAAAAACAAGCAGGAACCAGCTTAAAGTCAAAACAGGCGTCCTTACTGGACATGCGTCTGTTATGGCGTACTTGCGTACAATGGAACTGTTTTATGGAGACTTGAGCTGCAGACTCTGTAGCAGAGAACATAAAACAATCAATCATATCTTGCATGACTGTGAGGCATTGGATTGCAGGCAGCAAACACTTTTTGGCAACGAAGTGACTCCAAATATATATGGTACTCATTCACTAGACCAGTATAAGCTAGTACAGGGATCCGGAATTCTGAAATGAGTATCATAAAGAAATGGAAGATGTACAATAAGCCAATTGGCTGCAGTCTGATTGGTTCATAATAGACGGCTTTAGGCCGGTCGTCATTTGGATGCGTTTTCGTCAGAATTATTTTCGTCAGAAATCGGAGGAATAATTTCGTCAGATTTCGCATATGTGGTATCGTGCACTAGACAAGTTTTCGCATTGTACGAAGTCAGCCGTATGTAGTGATTTATCAAATAAGCGTACTATAATTATTAATAATATTGATCATTTTCTTTTGGAAAATAGTTATCTTGTTAGACGGCGATTAAAATTAAAAAGAAAAAAGTGTTGGGCTAATGACATATAAGCAAAACGAAAAGAATTCGGAGAATTTTATCATTTATATGATGATTTGAAGATACATTTAACTATATTTTAGATGCCATAAGAGAGCCAATAAAAAAAATGTCGAATTTCCGTGAGACCATTTCACCAGAAGAACGATTGAGTGCGACTCTAAGGTAAGTTATAAATACAGTAGTTGCAAGATTTTCAATTTTAATATTTAAAAATACAAAGAAAAGAAATATATTGCTTTATGCACTAAAGTGAGAAATATAGTTCTCAATGGACAACGGCTATTGATAGGAAACATCTCTCTTCTTTCACTTAAATATTGTGAGACCCCGAAAGATTCTGTATTTTTCAAAGATAAAGAATGACGTGGTGTTGATATTAAGTCATTACAATAGAATGACGCTCTGGAGGAATCGGTGTCCGTGTAAGACATTGGAGAAGGCAACGGTGTTGATGTAATTGTTTCATTGGAACGATATGCTGCTTCGAGCTCGTGTCTTGTAGATAATTGTTTTTCTTCAAGAAATACTTACTGCAACTTACTTCTCACCAACATTTGTCGATTTTGAGGTACAGCTTTTAGGAATGGGCGTTCAATGTCACCGTCTTCTCTATTTTTATGTTGGGACAATATTTCTAATTTGACTCTTTTTATTTCGAAGAACTTGTCGTCCATTGAATTTGTCTCCGAATTCTTAGCATATTTCAGACGATTGTTTGTGTTTTTCTTACTTTGCAAAATTGTACTACTAGGTGTACTAAATATACTTGTAACCTTATTACCATATATAGATTACTGTCTCGGAAGAAGAGTTGTATTGTTGTATTGTCTTCCTTTTGCATAGATATATTTTCATGAAATTTACGTCGCTTAACAGTTATGGATAAAAAGAACAGTATTTTATAATATGGCCATTTGAAGGTAACTACCGATTCTGCACCATCTCCAATTTTGTGTTTTTTCGACTTGCTGAATTCCTCTCGGAATGTATCTCGCAGCCCCCTCCATTTATTTTTTACTTCATCAATTGAAAAAAAAAATCGTTACAATTAATCACGTTTTTTTTTAGGTATTTGGCAAGGGGCTCCTCGTTCAAGACATTGGGGTATTCGTTTCGAATATCAGACGTCACGGTGAGTAGAATTGTTTATGAAACGTGTGATGCTATTTGGGATAAGTTGGGTACTGTACATATGCTATTTCCAAAAAAATGAAGACATGGCGTCTATATCTAAAGAATTTTTGAATAAGTGTAAATTTCCAAACTGTATTGAATGCATAGATGGGAAATACATACGCATACAGAATCCAAAGCACTCTGGAAGCATGTATCGGAACTACAAACAATAATAATATGTCTAAATTACTATTACTGATTTTGGTTTGTCTAAAGCTTATTAAGCAGAAGCAGTGAGTACTGCAATATATTTAAAAAATCGTAGCCCTACTATAGTTGTTAATGGGAATCTTCCTGAAGAATTATGGACTGGTTCTAAGGTTAAGTTGAGTCATTTAAGAGTATTTAGATTTAAAGCTTATGTTATGTACCTAAAAATTTTAGAGATAAATTTTATGTTAAATCTAAACCCATGATTATGGTAGGATTTTGTAAACATACTAAGGGTTATAAATTGGCTGATCCCGATTGTAGAGAAAAAATAGAAAAAAAATGCAGATATGTTGTATTTTTTGAACACATAATGTATAGAGAGAATTCAATTTCGATACAGCCTGAGGTTATAATAGAAGCAACTACTTTTATTAAGGAATTTAATGGAAATATTGCTGATGATTATATAAATGATGAATCATTTACCATCACTCATGATTATTTAATGAGTCTGAAAATCAGGAATCAATTGATGCATAGATCACACATTTTTCCGATTCAGATGTAGATTGTACTAATTAATCGAAGGATAGGAAAAGATTGGTTAACAGTTTATGTTAGCTACTTTTTATCTTTTTTTTTTAACTTTTATCAACAAAACAAGCTTCAAAGGGTACCCATCGTGAGAAATGCTTTCAGGCCCTGCAGTCTGAATACAATTCGTTTAAAGATGATGACGTTTGGACTTAAGTAGATATGTAGACTTTTACCGCGTTAATTAATCTTCGTGGAACTTCGATGTCTTCCATTGCTTCCCATAGCTTGGTTCTAGATATTGAGTCATATGCCTTCTTAAGATCAACAAAAGCCAGATGGACGGATCTATTTTTGGCCATTTTCTTTTCTATTAGTTATTCAACCGTGTAAATGTGATCTAAGCATGCTTCCCCCCGCTGTGAAACCTGCCTGGTCTTCTCCGATTTTATCTTTCTAATTTTTCCTTTATGGTCTTTCCATACAGTCTGCCTATAGACGATATAATGCTGATTCCCCGATAGTTTTCGCAGTTTTTTCTATTTCCTTTCTTGTATATTGATGTCATATATGCTTGGGTCCATTCTGCCGGTAAGTCTTCTCCATTCAGTGCTCTCTCAAACATTTTATGTATCATACGGAATAACTTTTCCGATCCGTTTTTTATCAATTCATTTGATATTCCACCGGGAGCTTCTGCTTTTTTGTTCTTTAGAGTTTTGATCGTTCTTTTTACCTCATCTTGGCTTAATTCGATTTCGTCATGTGTGTAGATTTCTATTCCGTCTATTTCTGATTCTTTGAATTCGGGGCGGTCTTCGGTTAGCAATTTTTTATAGTATTCTTGCCATTCGTTTTCTTTGATTCTTTAAACTTCTTATTTTTATAATTAATACCGAGCTCATAGTATAGCATCTTCAAATTCAAAACATACCTAAACTATATTTTCCTAATAAGACTAAAAAATGTTAAAATTGAAAGGGAAGCTCGATTTCTTTCGTATACCCACTCAAAAGGAAGTTAAGAGTTGTTAATATAAAGTTCTGTAACTATCGTTATTCCTTAACTCAAAGTTGTGAAGGAGTTCGTGAAAACTTTCAACTAACGATTTCAGTTTCATAATGAATTTTCACATTGGCACATTATGCGACAAACAATGTGTTTTTGTTCCCATTCCTAAATTGTTTGTTTAGATGAAAATTTCAAAGTATCGCAAGTCTGATATGGCTCAAGCCAGAAAAGCGTGATTACAAAAGTAGGTCAGTAAAGTGTGTATATTTAATTATAATTAAATAAACCCTGACTGCCGTTACATTATTAAGATATTATTAGGATTTTAATTTAATATATAAATAAAATCACAAATGTTTTTAGATGAGATTAATATAAAATTAAAACAGTTTATCAAACATATTACTTATATTTTAAAAATGTTTCTGAACCTTACAGTTGAAATATTAATAGAAAATTTACTTATTCCGACACTCTCCCGTAAACTGTAAAGTAAGAAAATCAAGAACTTAAACAAAAAATTTAAATACATTGGTAAATATTATATATTGTAGCGGTTATATTGCCTACCACATTGGGGTAACTTATAGGGGGTTGAATATTGAAGATAGAAATTGCTGGGCTGGGGATAGGGTAAGCAAAACAAACCGGAGCGTTTGCGAACGGCTACTCTTGGTTTGTCTGGAGAGCTGGGTCGTGGGTTAGTGAATAGAAAGGAGACTGGAATGCGGTTACTACAAAAAGTAAATCAAAAAGGTACATATATGGCTTTCCTGGTCAAAAAAACACAAGAAGGTTCCTAAGCTATTTAAAATGGACGCCGTTTACAAGAATCTTCCTTCTGGGTGGAAAGATAGGCTAAAAAATATCAAAAACATTAGAATCTTTTTAAAGGAAATAATACTCTTGGTTTAGAGAAAAACATTACATATTTATTATTATCTCACCATAAACAGTTACAAACGTAAATATTAATAATAAATAACTTCTACTACTTCTTGGAGATCTTTCGATCTGTTTAATTCTGAAGCTGCCTCTAGTTAATTCCCTGGGAGGTAGATTGCCGACTATCCCTACATCTTTTGGGTGGTCTTCCGGGAGGTTTTGAACCGAACGGATTGTTTTCTAGAACAATTTTTGGGAGTCTATTCTCATCCATTCGTATTACATGATTGTACCACATCCTCTTACGCTGCCTTACCTATCTTACAATATTTTGAATTTTGCACTGCTTTCTGACCAGTTTGTATTTCTCACCCTGTCTCTTCTTGTTTTTCCCACTATTGTTCTTAGGGTTTTTATTTCGGCAACCCTTAGCATATGTTTCATTTTGTTGGTATCTTCGTGCACTTCTATGCCATATGTCATGATGGGTCGTATGCAAGTCTTGTAGATTCTAATTTTACTATCCGTGCGCATATACGGATTTGACCAGCCTATTTCTCGCAGTCATCCCCACAATGCGGATATTTTGTTGATCTGACTCCTTAGGTCCTTTACTGAGACTAACTTACATCTCAGTGAATCTTTTGCTATTGTCATACATTTAGTTTTGTTGGTAGAAATGGTGATATTTAGTTGGCGGCTTATTTGAAAGAACTGAAAGAGCTGTCTCTGAAGATCATTTCTGATTCGGCAATAATTGCTGCATCATCTACGTAACACACCATATCAATTCTTTTGTTGCCCATTCTGTATCCGAGATTGAGAGATAATACTTTGTTTATGATTTTGCCCATGAGTAGGTTAAACAAGAAGGGGCTTAAACTGTCGCCTTGTCTAATTCGTCCCGGTGTTGAAATATTTTCAGTAAATTTGTCTCTTGCTCTAACTTTGGTTACATTGTTGTTATTTAGGTTATGGTCTATCTTTGTTATGTTGGTCGGTGTTTTATTTTCTATTAATATATTTAGAATGTCTCCCAGACGAACCCTGTCACACGCCTTCGTCAGATCAATGAAGCAAATATATGCTGGCATGCCGAACTCTCTAGCTTTTTCTTTAATTTGTTTTATTATGAATACTGCATCTGTTCTAGATCGCCCTCTTGTAAAACCGTGTTGTTCTTCAGCATAAGTGATTTGCCTTTCCAATTTGTCCTTAAGAGTACTCGTGAAAAGATTCATCGTTGTATTTAAGAGGGATATTCCTTTGTAGTTTTGTGGGCAAGTTTTTTGTTTTTTTGTAAATACGGAGAGTGTGATGCTCTTATGACATTCCTCTGGTGATTCTGTATCGTTTAAGATTTAAATGGTTGTGAGAGTTTACTTGCAACTTATATTATTAATAAATTGAAATTATCTAGGTATTTCAATGCAGTTTATATTACAGTCAACCTTTTTAAAAACAAACAAGATTTATGGTTAGGTATGTTCCAAATGTCCGAAGAAACTAATGCTAACTGTCATATGTCAAGATTAAATATTAAAACTTTATAAGAATTAATATGACATTTAGCCAATCCCTAAAATTTACAGTTTTATTTATCACAATTTTTTAACTTGTCATGAAAGCAATTATTGATAAAAAATATCTATTTTTACTTTAAACTTTAACAAAAAGAGTAAACGATTTCACTGAATACTATATTTCCTTTAAAAGTTATGGTGCTGAAACTGATTTTTTAAAAACTGCAAAATAACATAAATGCGTCTCACAAGCTGCAAAATGGTCTGGAATGATTAGGGACAGCAAATAGAGGATAAAACCTGGGCACTGGATTATGAAATCTTTAAAGCTTGGCTTTTTAAAAAACTCAAGCTCCTGCTTGAAACCATGTGGACATCTATAAAATTGTTTGAAACGCCGTCTTACAAATCCCTCAGGTAAAACACAGCACGAACAAAACAGTGATTACTCAGACAAAAACTGACACATTACATTTGAGTGAATTCATAATTCCACAAACAAAATTTGCCGGTTTCTTCAGGGCACCCACGCCTATGTTGATATAAATCAATAATAAGACCGATAATGACGTACACAGCGGAAACAGGAGCAGATACGACAAAAACACAAAGACTACTGGAAACAACAGAAATGAAAGTCTTACGAAAAATAACAAACCAAACTCTAAGAGACAGAGTAAGAAGTGAGGAAACACGACCGAGATGTGGTATAGAGGAAATAAACGCGTGGACCAAAAGAAGAAAAGTAGAATGGAATCAACACATCGAAAGAATGACAGAAAATAGAATATTACGAATAGCAAGAGACAAATCGCCAAATGGAAGAAGATCATTGGGACGACCGAGGAAAAGATGGTCAGACAACGTCAATTGAGGCTAAAAACCGAAGTAAACAGGCATTAAGCCTCAAATGAAATCGTAGGCTTCCACGGCCAGAGTCATAATTATAGTTTATTCGTCTTCCGGGTTTGGACCGTGTCATTTGTGAGTGACCAAAAAGTGGGTTCATCTCAGGGAATCCCTGTCCTATCATTTGGTTTTCACCTCTGGCTGCGTTGAGTAGTTGAGTTACTGTGACCAAATGCCCATCTTGGTAGTTAGTATTCGCCTCTGGTTGCGTTGAGTAACTGAGTTACCGTTGCTAACTACCCATCTTCCTGTCTCTTGTTTTTCTTTTTCTTTTTTGTTCTCCTGAAGAAGCTACATACAATTGTAGCGAAACGTCGAGATGAACCCACTTTTGGGTCACTCACAAATGACACGGTCCAAACCCGGAAGACGAATAAACTATAATAGGCATTAAGCCTATTTATAAAGTAGGAAGAAATTGACTTTTACAATTCTCTTCGTAACCGATCACCATTAAAATCTCAATTCGGTGGGTCTCAGTTAAATATTTCATTTTTATTTCTGCAAGGAATTAGCTTTTAATTAGGAATTTATTATTTTAATGTAAAATGTCAACACACCAACAACTGATTGATAAGGATCCGCATTATTTAACGATTTATTTTAATTAGCAGACTATCTAGACAGTTTTTACCTATTAATGACAAAAAATGTTAACACGGTTACTAACCGGAAATTTTTCTTAATATACTGACACATATAGTAGAAGTGTATTGTCTGTATTAAGCTAATTTAAGATAACACATATCTTGTTCCAGTTGCCCACGTACATACGTAGGACAGACAAACCGACGAATCCATAACCGTATTTACGAACATTCTCTATCAGTCAAACATTCCGATACCACTTCAGCCCTAGCCCCACACATCATATTCAGACAGGCCACAAAATAGATTTCGAAAAAGCAAAAACCATCGCTCCCATCCGCTCGTTAAAAGCGAGAATCATTCGTGAAGCCATCGAGATCGAAAAACGGCCAAACAGCTGGAACACGCGCGATGACGCGAAACGATTGCCGGCAACATGGCGACCCCTGCTTCAGCGACCTCCCGCCCACACCGCTCAGGCCACGTCAGTTCAGACCACGTCAGCGCATACCGTTCCCGCGCATACAGCGAGTATAAAAGAAGCCACAGAGGGTAAGACCGGTTGTCACTCGAGACTGAGGAGTAGGCAAATTGAGACCTCAGAGCCGAGAGACAGTTCTTGCAATATAGAACACGATACTGGTACGTCTCGAGTGAGGGAAGTAGGCAGATTGAGACCCCGAACTCGAACCGAACCGTATCACTCTTGATAATGGCTCCAAAATGGGTGCCGAAACGTCGAGTTTTAAATTCTCAACGCGGTTCTTCCCGAGAACTCAGTAATTTATATATATATATATATATATATATATATATATATATATATATATATATATATATATATATATATATATATATATATATATATATATGTGGGTAGACACTTGCCATTATATTTTCATATATAAAACATTTTCCAATTATCCAACGATATGACGACTTTAATGTTTAATTTATGATAACTACGAGATCTAAACCGAAGTATTAGAAAATCAAAACATATATATACATATATTATACTGTACTAATAAATAACTTTCTCTGAATGTGTTGATTTTCAAAGTTTATGTATTCAAGCTTCTATTAAATTCCTCTCTCCAAAGATAAATTTTATCCTTTGATATGCAACACACAAGTAAGCAAAAAGCGTTATATACCCATTTAACTTTATGTTATATTATGTTATAGGAAGTGTTTAAGCATTGAATTTTGGCAGATAGATTTATGTTGGTCTAGGTATAAATCAGATAAATAAAGCCGATTAACCAGGAAAAAATCTGTTTGAATGATTTCAATAATCTTCTTCTCTAAATTTATCACATCTTTAACTTATTTCTTCGATTCGATTATGTGATTCGATTATGTGATATCGAAAACATGGCAATTAACATAAGAACACCCTGGACAAAATGATATTTTAACAAATGTGTTTGATTGAAAATTTTTGGGTGCAGGCTTTGTGATGCCTGCACTCATTATTTATGAACGCTTTTGTGAATACTGAAAAAGAAAATAGATTACCGAATTCCAAGAAGTTATGCAAACTAACTCTCAATGTTCTTTCATTAGTGGCTCCAATAGTGAATTCTAACCTCAATGTGACCGGGATAACTGATTTTCCTCAATAGAGCCCATCAACGAGCTACAACAACGTAAACTTACTTATGTAGGCACTGTCAGAAGAAACAAAAGAGAGTTACTAAATGAATTTTTGCCAAATAATCAACCAGAGGTTTTTTCTTCACTCTTTGGTTTAACTAAAGATGTAAGCTTGCTGTCTTATGTACCAAAAAAGAATCGATCAGTTTGTCCCATTTCCAGCTTCTACCAGTATGACAAAGTTTTTCAAAAAGAAAACACTGCTAGAAATGATACATTTTTACAATATTACTGAAGTGGGAGTGGATGAACTGGATCAAAGCTAATTATAAAGTAGGAAGGTGTACCATAAGATGACTACAGGCTATTTGAAAACTATCTTAATGTTTACCAACCCACAAAAAAGAAGATCACAGATTATTATGTAAACTTGAATTGGAAAAGTCTATTAAAATTGAACAAAATATAAGCAAGGAGGAACTAAAGAATATATATGAACTTTAAAAAATGACGACTCCATAATCATTCTACCAGAAGACAGGAGGAATGCTACTGTGATAATGGATAAATGTCAATATGAAAACAAAATTAAAGATCTAATAATAAACGGACCTTATACAAAATTAACAAAAAATCCATCAAAGCCTTTGGAAAACAGAACATCTAGAACTTTATTTAAGTTTAAAGATTGTTTGTTTAACAATTATCAAAGAAGATTAATTACATCTCATTACAGTAAGACCCCTTATTTTTATGGAGTAATGATGGAGTAAAATAACACATTTGTAAAAAATACCTAACATTTTTTAAATGAATTATCAAATATTGAACTTAATTTAAATAATGTTTTGGTAAGTTTTGACTTATTTACGAATGTGCCATCAGATAAGACTTTAAATATATTCAAGACAAAATTAGAGAGTGATGATACATTGGCAACTAGAACAAAACTCCACATATCAGCTATAATGGAGCTCTTAACATTATGTACTTGATAATACATATTTTCAACTAAATAATTAACTCTATAAACAAAGTTTTCGTCTAGCATTGGGCTCTAGTTTATCTCAGTTATTAGCCGATATATTTATGGAAGATTTTGAAATAAATATTATTTCTAAACAAAATTTAAAACCCACAGTATAGTGGAGATATAAAGATAATGTATTCTCAATATCGCCTCAGGGATCAGAATTGTTGGACACATTCCTGAATGATATAAACGATAAAGAAGGGACAATAACATTTACCATGGAAAAGGAATATAATAACACACTACCTTTCTTAGATGTTTTAATCTCTAAGAACGATACTGAATATGAGACTTAGGTGTATAGAAAACCACACCAAGAGATATTTAAATTTCAAATCGAATCACAATATTAATATTAAAAAGGGAATCATTAAATCCTTATAAGATAGAGCCAAAATTGCTTGTTCTAACGAAAATTCGTTCTTGGAGGAAAAACATTTGTTAACATCTTTATCTTTTATAAATAAGAAATTTTTAACAATCGACCAAATAGAACAGAACAACTTAGAACGAGATCCTACAGCATACACAAGGAATAATACCAGGAAAATAACAATACCATACATAAAAAGATTATCAGAAAAGCTTAAAAGGATAGGAAATAAAATGAAAAAGACAGTCAAGATTTGATTTCACGTACAAAGCGTCTATATATCTGTTTATACGTATTTCGCCTTAATAAGGCTCATCAGAACAGCTCTTCATAGGCGTTCTCAACGTGAAAAATAAATCTTTCCTGTCTTTAAGAAGCAACACTAAAATGGCTTCGAAACATTCGCTTCACATTCGCGAAACAAGCTTCGTTGCATTCCACGACATGTCTCCTCAACTAAAAATTGTGTTTCGAAACTATTTTACGGATTTATTATCAGATGTCGCTATTGCGCCCGTTTCGAAGCCATTTTAGTGTTGCTTCTTAAAGACAGGAAAGATTTATTTTTCACGTTGAGAACGCCTATGAATAGCTGTTCTGATGAGCCTTATTAAGGCGAAATACGTATAAACAGATACATAGACGCTTTGTACGTGAAATCAAATCTTGACTGTCTTTTTCATTTTATTCGGATCTACTCTGTATGAGTACAAGAAACCAATTCGCTAATGATTTCTGCATAGTTGAGGAGACATGTCGTGGAATGCAAATTTTAGATTCCCCATGACTCTATTAACATCTTTATCAACGTCTGCTTTGCCTCGCAATTTTTAGAAGGCTCAGATTAAGGCAGAAATCTGAATTGTGTTTCGAAACTATTTTACGATAGGAAATAAATTCAGCATCTCAACAACATTCAAACCAACAATCACATTGAGATCTATTTTGTCTAAAACCAAACCTAACAATGAACTAGAAAGGACAAAGAATTGAATTTATAAAATACCTTGTGAATGCGATTAGTTTTATTTATGGAATGGAATGATTCAAGTGTAGTCCTAAACGAAACGGATGGTAAAAAGAGAAAAATCAAAGAGGCGGCTCTAATTATGCTAAATTGCGACCAATTGTGTCGCAAATTCCTCCACAGAATATAGTAGGATCTGGTTGCCCATATTAAAAGAGGAAGTTATTAAAAGGAAAATACCAGTATTAGTAAGTCAGTCAGATATAGAGAATACGTCATGTTTGTTTTTTTAAATAACAAATATATAAAATCAAAACTTGGTGTTTATAGAAAGTAAACTAAATGTACGACTAAATACTTACCATGTCGGAATAGTATTATGAGGTTTTTTCCTGGTTTTTCCTTCATAATTTACTATGGAATCACTAACAGGAGAATTTTACTGTCATCATGGCATATGTTTTTATAGACGAATTACATGCTATGATTTTTCTAACTATCTTACAAGTAAAGTCGTCCCAGAAACGCAACTCAGCAATATTGGCAATACCATTTTAAAGTCGTCTACTTTAAAATGTATAATATATGTCTGAATTGTCAATATAAATGAGGCAGATAAAATGAAATTATTAGAAAAATTTTTCAAGTAACAAAAAAACAAAATTTGTTTAATTTACTAATGTTTGTATTTTGAGAACGATTTCCGAGTGGAAATAAAATTTGTATTTATTTAATCACATACATTAAGGCAACTTAAAAGGCCTACAGAAAAAATATCGGCATTTGCCCCGAACCTTTGCATTATTTTAACGTCTTGCTTCAAAACGTACACAGAGCTAAGACTCGAAAATCAGAATGTTTGTCAGTGTATATCAACGAAAATTAGACGTGGGTAATTACCGATTATATCGCCGAATAGTTTCGATGCCGATTGACAGTAGGTACGACAATGCTAACATATGTCACAAATTCTGGTCTCATTCTCTCTCTCCAAAATGGTACCCAGAAGAGACCGATAGGACTTTTGGAGTCCCTTTTAATAATTATCTCCTATGGTGTTGACAACCTATAATAGTCAATTTTGATTATATTCTATAAGTACCAAAAATTTTTCACATTACATAATTTTCTGTACACCTAAGTTTTTTTTTAAGTTGTGACAGAGATGATGACAGAGATGTCGAAACGCGTCCTTTGTGTTAGAAAAAAAGATTGTTTTTACAATTTGTGGCTTTACTTAGTGTTAGTAATTTTATTAAAAGATTTTTAAATAATTTTCCTGCAGCTATGACTATGATTTCAATGACTATGCCTTAATTATTTTATATAGGGTAATATTAAACAGTTTAATTCTGGAGAGTCAATTAAAGCCACTTTATTTATGTTTATAGGATAGTTAGAAGCGGTTAAGTAGGGGTTAAACATGAATATCGTAAACACAAGTTTGACATATTTACACCGACAGGGTATTATTTATACTCCGGCAAAGCAGGGGTTGTTGTATTACATGTAAATCCACAAAATGTCAGCAAGTCATTCTTGTGTATTTAGTTAGATAAATAGAAGTTTACTTGTAATACCCGTGGTATCTGCCTTGTCGGCGACAATATTGAAGTTTGTATTTAGTTTAGTACATAAAGGGATTAATTTATGTAAGAAAATGTATTTAATCAGTATCAATTATATTCGGTTTAGTTGGTTTGTTAAAATTTATATGGTGAATAGTATTTAGCCAAGGGGGGTAAGTGAGGGTTATCGCATTTTGACAAAATGAAGGTTAAAATTTAAATGTTGTGATAAGTCCTAGGCAGGTTTCTCTTCTCTATTTTAATTTTTATAGTTTCAAACTATATGGGACTTTTGTTTATCTATTTACCAAATTTAAAGAAATATTAACAATAGTATAGCAACTTGCTTTTTCTTCTTCTTCCCGTTCTCTGGCTCAGTTGTTGTCAGTTCTTTGTAGAAGTTATGATAAATTGGTGGTATAAAATCCAAGAGATTTTAAAGATCTTTGTACTTGGCTGGATTGATTGATTTTGTTGCCTGGTTTTTCTTTTAAGATCTGAAAATATTTCAGAACTTGGTAATCTGCCCTTTGTTGGAATTCTTAGGCTTCTTTGATCAAACAGAACATCGGTACCAAACGCTGTTTTGTACAGTAAGGTAAAAGGATTTTTCTTTTCAAGGCGCAACCATACCATCTTCTGTATACCTATTATTTTTGAATTAAGTAATTTATCAAGTGGTACTTCTAAGAAGATAAAATTATCCGCCATATCAACAACAAGAAAGTTCCTACTGGCTTTTGCTACAAGTCTTCGCCAGGGCTCTGGAACAAACACCTGACCTTCACTTGTTCTTTTGGCATTTTCAATGGTGGCAAAATCCTGGTCGCATTCCATAAAAGAATGACCTGGTACAAAAAAATTGTGATCTACGGAAAATAGAGGTTTTGGCTACTACATAAGACCAAATTCGTATGATAAGAGCACTCTTATTTTGTCCTACGCAATTATCGCTAAATGTGATAATATTCTTAACAGTGGATGGTAACATTTCAATATATTTAAGTAAGCGAGATGCCACTTCTTTGAAATTTCGACCACTCTGTCCCTCATGCCACATAAACATTGTGGTCTTACCACTTTTTAAGTCGTGGACGCACAAATTGTACGTCCACAACTGCCTGCTGTAAAACACCTTACTGCAAGTAAGGTGTGGGGTTGGTAGAGTTTTTCCAAGTCAAAGCATACCACTGCTGTCGTTACGTCATCCTTGAAACGAGTTATAGCTTCAGTTTTTAATGTTTTAGCAGCTTCAGCTTTCCTCGGATGCAGTTCCTTTTCAACCTTATATGTATTAACACCATCTGTTGAATTATTAATCAGATTTTCCAGTCAATGACATGCTGTGCAAGGCTTCTCGTCTAAACAACAAAAACAGAATCTCCTTTTAAGGATAAGACATTAGCGAGTAAGTATAAAAACTCATTTCATTTAAATTGCTGTTGCTGACAACAACTAAAAATAACTCCTTCAACTACTATTTATATACTTAGTAGGCATGTATGTAGTACACTAAGAATACTAAAAAACACTTTTTTGCTCTGAAACCTGTATTCAAACCAACCAGACCACACAAACACAAAAATGAGGCGCTAACAATAATAGTGCTGTTAAGTTGGATGCCAACGGAGATAAGTACTACATATATCTCCCTTAGCTTCTAAAAATGTGTCTAACTCTATTGGCTTCCAAGAAAACACATAATTTAGGAGTAGTTAAACTTTGCACCGCTAGATTGCGACAACCGTTAGAGAATCATTTATATCCCTTGACCACAAAATTTTCTAATATTTAAACTACACCTACACTCAAAGTCAAAAACTTCAAAAATATCACTTATCCTCCTTGGTCCCTCGATGCCTCAAATCATAGTGTACAAGCATAGTTACATAGAGGTATACAAGTATTCTTTTTCTTCTTCAAGTGCCATCTCCGCGGCAAAGGTCAGCAATCATCATAGCTATTCGGACTTTTGAGACGGCTGCTCTGAAAAATTCATTTGATGTACATCCGTTCCACTCTCTCAGGTTGCGCAGCCACGACATTCTACGCCTCCCTATGCTTCTCCTTCCTTGGATCTTTCCCTGCATAATCAGTTGGAGCAAGGTGTATTTCTCTCCACGTGTAATATGTCTGAGATATTCCAATTTTCTTGTTTTAATTATATTTAAAATTTCTATTTCTTTATTCATCCTTCTCAGAACCTCTTTGTTTGTGACGTGTTCTGATATTTTAAGAATTCTTCTATACACCCCATCGAGCAAAAAGACAAAAGAGGGAATCTAATCGTTATGAAAAGGCGACCAAAAAAGTGGCCTCTGATGGCGGACATATCCGGAAATGCGAATGCGCCAAATTTAAATTTTCCGACACTTATTAACAGTAGTTATAAAATAGTTTTCAGAATGTGTCTTAGACGAGAAAATTTTAATTAAATATTAACGATAACAGTCTAAAATGTGAAACAATTGTTAAAAAACTTTAATATAAATAAGATTTCATGTGACAGTTGGGACAAATAATAACATAACCCAACTAAATTTGATTTCTTAAACAAGGAAAGACTCTCTTTCCTTGTTTAATTTGGCCTCTCAAGATGGCACTTCCTGTCTAACAATATTTTTGGCCCCACTACCTTTACATTCCCTCTTTTGTCTTTTTGCTCGATGATACACCCACAGCTCGAATGATTCCAGTTTTTCATTGATGTCGCGTTCAAGGTCCAAGATTCCATTTCATAAAATAAAATCGAAAGAACATAGCACCTCGCCAACTTAACTCTTAGTTACAATTTTAAATCCCTTGTACATAGCACTCTTCTCATTTTGTAGAAATTTGCTCTAGCCTTTTCTATTCTGATTTTAATCTCCTGAATGTAATCATTTGTGGAGTTTATCATTGTTCCCAGATATGCATATTTGTCTACTTGTTCGTATACATACAAGTATTAGTATTCAGTAAAGTAAAATAATTTATTAAAAAGTATATAAAAATAAAATTAAAAAGTGCTAAAACAATACAGGGGAGTAATTGGCTAGTGATACGCAACATATAGCCTCTGCTATATGTTGCGCTCAAATGTTAACCTCGCCTGCTCGTATGATGACGTAGATCATGGTCCTCTAGTGCATCCTGCTGGATAATCAACGAGGATCTGACGTCCGAGTGTTTGCCGGGATAAGCAATCCACCATTTACTGGCCAATGGGTTCGGGTGGATGAGCTGGTAAGTGGAAAGGCACTGTGTTGTACTAAGATTGAGAAATTGGTCTCGAAGGCCGAAGAACCAAGAAAGTAGTCATCGGCATCAGAATGCAGAAGGCAACGAGAAACCACTGCATTAAAGGTCCCTGGTGACATCTCTAGTACAGCTATCGTGGCAAACAAAACTAAAGTGGAAACAGCAACTAATCATGAAATACGGTAGCTAAGATTCGACAGGGGATGTGATCCACCTCTAGATCACAGGGCTTCCCAGGTCGTAAACCAGAGAAACCCCTGTGACAGAACTGGAAAAGTGTCTCTGAAAACTTCAGAGTTGATTATCAAAATATGTATCTGGAATGTGAAGACAATATATCAGGCTGCAAAACCTCATAATACCATTAAAAGAATGACCAGACTTGGAGTAGGTATAATGGGAATAAGCGAAATAAGGTGGCCAAATAGAGGTGCTTGTATTGTTGACAACCATATGGTATATTACTCGGGAAATTATGGCGTTCAACATATGTATGAAGGAGTAATCCTATCTCCTCAATTACTTCAATATGTTACAAATGTCATACCTGTTTCTAAAAGATTAATAATAATCCAACTGAATACTACTCCAGTCAAATTAAATGTTTTACAACCAGCTATAAATCAGAAGAAGAGGTAGGGTGACTTGAATGCAAAAATTGGTAAAGGAAAAAACGGTGAATTAATTGGTGATTTTGCTCTAGAAGACACATACTTAACAGCTGAAAAAATTCTGTCTACCTGGCATAAATTTACTACAATCCCTTGACTTTTTAAACCAAAGTGCCGATTATTAAAGTTTAATATTTATTTATAATCCATAATTCGATTAATACTTGACTATGGAGCCATTGACTATAATTCCTCCAAAAAAAAAATCCACTTATAATGACTGGATATTATCCAAAATAGATCTACACTCCCATTCAAAGTGTCTATTGGGAAACTAGGGAACTTTCCTTTAGAAGACAATATCTGAGCCCAATTTTCGCAGCACCAGTGTCATCATATCAAAATAACCCAGTATTACGTAATGTTTTCACTGATTGATTTACAAACAAATTTCAACAAAAACAAATTTTAACAAATACATAAAATTGATCATTGTTTTTACTTTCGTATACAATTATACTTTTCCAAATTAAACTTTTAATTTTCAAAAACTTACCATACCTCTTTTTTTTCTAATTTTTCTTTCCAGATCCATACACCATGGACAATTTCTCTTCCTGCTATTGACATCAGTATAACAAACCTAAGAAAATCAGAGATATCATTAATCATCATAAAACAAAGGTTTCATAAACTATTAAACAGATACGGTAATATCTACAATGTATACATCGATGCGTCAAAAAATGAAGACAGAGTTGGAGCAGCAATTTATTCAGAAGACTCCTCAGTAAGCTTCAAATTGCCGTCAACTACAACCATATTTTTGGCTGAATTATTTGCAATTCTAAAAGCACTATCGCTAATATAAAACAAAAACAAAGAAAGATGTATAATAATCATAGATTTCTGCAGATCGTGGCAGACTACTTGGGATCACATGGCTACTAAACTCAAATAATGCCTAGATCAAGTAGGCACCTCGCTCATCTTACCAAGTAATAGAAAAGACCAAGTCATAATTATTCTACTTCGAATAGGACATACTTTACTTAAGCACAAACATATCTTTAGAAAGAAGGCAGCTCCGATGCATGTGTACTAAGTGCAGCCGTACACAGTTCGCAGTGAAACATATAGTTATCGAATGTCCCGCATGCAAGAACCAAAGGATCACCTGTGCCTTGTCACAATTTAAAAAATGTGGTGACTAAATTTAATATATTTATTAAATTATCTCAAAACCTCTAAACTACACTGCTCCAAGAAATTAACAAACCACTATAAAACTTACCATATAACAGGAAAATATTCACTAAAATAAAAAGCATTTTATTTCGATTTACTTTACTTTGTAAAACAAACATATTTAGTGATGTTGTCGCTAACCATCTTCAATATTCATAAAGTTAACACAAAACAATTAACAACAAAATCTCTAATTCTAAAAATAGAAATTGTTCAATTTTGTTTGCTTAATAAGATGTATTTTCACCCCTGCTACGATGACAGTTTGGCGTCCACGATTTATACTTAAAATAAACGATCTTAATGGACAAGACGTTGTTCCAGTTCCTGCAGAGTGTTTGGTTGATTAGGAAAATTCCGTAGACGTCTGCCAAGCAAGTCCCAAACATTCTCTATAGGATTGAGATCGGCACTATTTACTGGCCATTTCATAACGTCGATTCCAACTTCCTCTAGATAATTTTGCACTATATTTGCAACGTGCGGTCGTACATTATCGTGCATTAGAACAAAATTTTCGCCCATATAAGGAGAAAATAGCACAACGTGGTCTTAAAGAACGTCAACGATATATCGGTGAACGTTGATGGTACCGTTATTCAACATTACCAAGTCTGTACGACCCGTTAAAGAAACGCCACCCCAGACCATAACCGACCTTCCACCGAATAACGTCGTTCCTCACATGTTACACTGTGCATACCGTTCGTTCTGACGTCTGTACGCGGAAATACACCTATCACAATTGTAAAGACAGAATTTACTCTCATCTGTAAACAGAACTCTATTCCAATCAGCCTCCAACCAATGGATATGATTTCTGCAAATTCTTGACGTTGGCAACCAGTTTCGCAGCTGATTCGAACATTATGAACATCTTCAAGTTGGGATTGTAAGCTTCTGGTAGTTACAAATCGTTGTCTTAGGGTGCAAAGTCGTAAAAAACGGTCTTGAACGGACGTTGTTACACGATGTCGACCTTGTCCTGGACGCCTAGAGTGACTACCGGTCTCTGTGTACCGTTCAATCATTCGTGAGGCCGATGTATGGTGTACGCCGAACCGTTCCTCTAAATGTCTGTAACTTCAACCTTCTTCGTGCAAAAACACTATTTGAGCCCACTCTTCATTTGAGCCCAGGCAAATTTCTCGATTCGTGTTACATTTTGATTAAAACAGAAGCAAAATGTTACTACCGAACAGTAATAGTTCACACAACGACTGAAAAATGACACTAACCTCTTATAGACAATAACAAATTTACAGCACCTTTGTTTTCTGTTCCTTAGAAACCGAAAGAACCAAAAAAACAATACAAATACCTAACCTAACAAAAACATTCCAAATACATGGTATATTAAATACAAAAATAAAAACTAATGAACCGCTTTTTTTGTTTTTGTAAACGGTGCGTTAATTTCTTGGAGTAGTGTATATACCAAATTGTAAACTATTTTTATGTAATAATATGTATCTTACTGTTTTGTGCATGTCCCCTGCTAATAACTCTTAATGGTTGATGCGGGTATATTTGTGTAAACCAAAAAACGAAATCCATTGTTGGACAAGTATTTGTTCAGAAAAAAAGGTATGTACTTCTAATAGCATATTAGTGAACTTCTTCTATACAATGGGCATTAATGTAATTTGTATATCCAATATAAAACATATATTTTTCAATGTTTTTTAGGATTAAATGAACACAACAGTATTAGGGAACTGAATTGAAACATTGCAAATAAATACAGAGTAAAAAGAATGAATATAAATAGAAAGTGACAGTATTCGATTTTTGAATGCTTTCGTAAGGAATATCCTGAATTTTGTTAGCCTACAATTTCAATACTTTTTGCAAAGTTTTGTTAAATTCTGTAGAGTTATTTAGAGATACCGGTAATATTGATCTGGAAGTAGTCGTTGTTGAATACATGATGTTGTAGTTAATTTAGGACCTAACAGTAGGTTTTTTTTTAAAAACTAAAAATCGATCATGATCTGCAGTCATAGCCAGTCCCTGTAAATAAATTTTAGTTTTACAAACAGACCTTTATAGTCCAATTTCACTCCGAGAAATTCTAATGCACACAACTACCTGATTTTCCTCATGTCAATGTTAAAAAGTCTGTACAGCTGTATTCCTCCTGTTGATCATGTCACGTCGTTTTATCACGAAATCGAAACTATGGAACATTTATGCTTTAATTCGTTTAGAACAATAAAATAGTTTAAGTGTATATGCAATAAGAATATACAGACTTAAAAAGTAAATAAATTAAAGAAACAAAAGATATAGTAAAGATATAACAAAAAAAAATGATAATGATGACAGCCTTTTAAAACTAAGTAATTCAGATATTCTAAAAATAATTGTTTCAATATTATAATTACTTTTATAATCATGATTGCGACGAAAGTTTCAATCAATGGTAATCTGCAGTCACTCGTTAAATGTTTAAAACTTTTTTCATGTAAACCAAGTAAATATAAAGTATGATCTAATAAAAGTAAAAAGACAGTTAGGATTTTATTTCACGTCCAGTACGCCTGTGTATCCGCTTATACGTATTTCACCCTAATAGGGATCATCAGAGACAACTATTCACAGTCGATCTAAAAGTGAAAATAAATCTTTTCTGTCTTAGGAAGCAACCTTGTTCTAACATGTTCCAATCCTGGAAGCCACCAACATGGCTTCGTATAGACGCAAATAGTGACATTAAAATCCGTAAACTAATTTTCGAAACCAAATATTTTAAGTTTATGATCTGATACTCTTCTGACTCTTCTGGTCATTTTTTTATATATATATATATCCTGTATATATATATATATATATATATATATATATATATATGATCTGATAAAAGTAAAAAGACAGTTAGGATTTCATTTCACGTCCAGTGCGCCTGTGTATCCGCTTATACGTATTTCACCCTAATAGGGATCATCAGAGACAACTATTCACTGTATACATATATATATATATATATATATATATATATATATATATATATATATATATATATATGTCATTATGATATATATACATATATCATCCATAGTGTCATGTGATATCTCGTATATGGCTATACGTTCATAAATAACGAAATGCTGTGTAACGCCATTTTGGTAGTCGCTTTGTTTATTTTTCATCTTAATATATTCGTAATATCCTCCCCCTCCATTTGCTATGCCTCACGTTAGGATTCAGTGTGTTGTTTATAGTGTACACTGCCAGAGGCTTCATTTAAATCAATAAATCAGAATTTCTCTTACACTAAATATATTTTTATTCATAGTGTCCTAGTTACTATGCTGGAAACGACACAACACATCACAGAAACGGCACCGCAATAATAGTTGCCCCACGTATTAATTCGGCAGTAAAATCTTTCACTCCCCATTCAGATAGAATAATGCTTTTACAAATTCAAGCAACACCGGTGAATATTAACATATTACAGGTATACGCGCCAACGGCAGATAAAGATGAGGTAACCAGCGAAGAATTCTATGAACAACTGGGAAGCCTGATGAAAATGACAAAAAAACATGAAGTAACAATAGTGATGGGAGATTTTTAACGCAAAGGTTGGCAGAGGCAAGGTGAATGAGATCGTGGGTAACTTCGGCCTAGGAGAGAGAAACGATAGAGGTGATAGACTTATATGCTTCTGCCAGGAATATAACCTGCTATTAAGTAATACACTCTTCAAGCTCCCCAAACGTCGACTTTACACATGGAAATCCCCCGCTGACTCACCTGACAACATCATAAGGAATCAGATAGATTATATAGCAGTGCCAACAAGATATAAAAACATGATAAAATCATCAAAAACGTACCCAGGTGCCGATGTTCCTACGGACCACAATCTGTTGGTATGCAGAATGGTCATGAGAGTAAAACGGCTCGAGAAAAGATCTAATTTAAACACAATTGATATTAAGAAACTCACTAACCCAGAAACCGAAATAAAAGTACGAGAACAACTAGGAAAGAAAATAAACGACATTAACGAGAACACGTCGGACATAATAGAGAGATGGGATAAATCGAGGGAAGCAATCCAAACAACATGCGCGACTCTATTAAAGCGTGACAGACGAAAGAAGAACGAATGGATGTCTGATGAGATAATGGATATGATGGATGAAAGACGTAAATTCAAGAATAAAAATGAAGAAAAATACCAGCAGATCCACAAAATCATAAGAACGAAAATTCGAGAAGCCAAAGAAAAATGGTTTTCCAACGAATGCAGGGAAATAGAACAATACGAACGAAAATACGACAGTTACAATATGCACAAAAAAATAAAATCAATGACAAACAAGAGGAAATTCAATAAGTCACCCAACAGCATAAAAGATGGCGATGGAAATCTTATCTCGGAGCCATCAAAGATCTTAGAAACATGGAAATCATACATAGAAAAATTATTTGCATCTGACAGGACTGATGATCACCTATATGGAGAAGGAGAAACAGGACCTTCAATCCTTAAATCGGAGATAGAAGATGCCATTGCAGCACTAAAAAACAATAAGTCAGCAGGTCCGGACAATGTACCCTGCGAAATATTAAAGATCCTATGTAAATCGGACAAACAGTTCCTTGATAATCTAGTTGAACTTTTTAACAACATATATAATAGCGGTAAAATCCCGGAGAACTGGCTGCAGTCAACATTTATTACAATCCCGAAGAAACCAAAGGCCCAGATCTGTGATGACTACCGGCTTATAAGCTTGATTAATCATGTCACTAAAGCGTTCACTAAGATCATTCATAGAAGAATATATGATAAATGTGAGTCAAATATTGATAGATCGCAGTTTGGCTTTCGGAAAGCACTTGGAACTAGAGAAGCAATTTTCGCTCTCCAGGTGCTTATACAGCGGTGTAGAGACGTTGATAAGGACGTGTATTTGTGCTTTGTGGATTTTAGAAAAGCATTTGACAATGTCAATCATGAACAATTGATAGATATTCTGCGAAAGACAGGTATTGACGACAAGGACATTCGAATTGTGGCAAACCTATACTGGGGTCAAACAGCAAGAGCAAAAATTGGCAACGAACTCACTAAAAGTGTGCAGATCAAAAGAGGTGTCCGTCAGGGTTGTATATTATCCCCACTCCTATTCAATATTTATTCCGAAGAAATATTTAATAAATGTATGGAAAATGCAAATGAGGGCATAAAAATAAACGGCGAGTTAACAAACAATATAAGATATGCCGACGACACGGTGATCCTTGCCAGTACCATAGACGAATTACAGCAGGTAATGGAAAGAGTTTATTTAGTTAGTGAGGAATACGGCCTGAGCCTCAACTTCAAGAAGACAAAGTGGATGCTGATAAGCAGGAAGCAACAGCCTGCTCGACAGTTACGGATAAGTAACATACTAATTGACCATGTAGAATCTTATGTGTACCTTGGCACCAACGTAAATGCAAAATGGGAACAGGCCACAGAAATTAAGGCGAGAATAGAACGAGCTAGAGCAGCATTTAGCAATATGAAAAAGCTCCTCATAAGCAGGGATTTGTCTCTTCCCCTAAAACTACGACTAGTTAAATGCTACATTTTTCCGATCTTACTGTATGGTGTGGAGGCCTGGACGCTGACGGAGACGCTCACGAGAAAACTAGAAGCATTCGAAATGTGGGTGTACCGACGCATTCTTCGTATATCCTGGACCGAACATGTCACCAACATAGAGGTAATCCAAAGAATCGGAAAGGAGAAAGAAATCGTGAATACAATTAAACAAAGAAAGCTTGAATATCTAGGCCACATATTGAGACACGATAAGTACCGTCTACTGCAATTGATTGTCCAGGGAAAAATAGACAGTAAGCGAGGGCCAGGCAGGAGAAGACACTCATGGCTCCAAAATCTGAGGAAGTGGTTCGGGCTCACATCGGTCGAACTATTCAGAAGCGCCGCAAATAAGATCAGAATTGCCATGTTAATAGCCAACGTTCGCAACGGACAGGGCACTTGAAGAAGAAGAAGTGTCCTATGCCATGGTACAATAAATACAAGGTATGATATTGCGCATGACATTTGACAGCTGGCCCAGGAGTGTGACGTAGTGAAGACCGCTCGAACCCATCTTACAGCTTTACGTACACATTAATTTTGAAATTATGGTCAAAAATGATCGAATTTTTTTTTAAATGTTTTGTTTTGGTTATAATTGAATAAAAAATATATTTTCAGTAGCGTAAAACCTTTACTTTTCCTGGGGGTTCAGGCGAAATATGTATGTTTGTTTTTATGTTTTTTATACTAATAATATACGCACTCTTTTTGTATAGGTAAATAGTAGTAGATTTGCGTATTTTGATTCACTGTCACTCATTTCTGAGCACTTTTAAATGAAATAAAAACAAAATAGATTACAATAAAGAAAAATCTGATTTATAACTCAATATGGTATTTTAGATTTATTTATTTTTAAATTTAGTAAAATAAAAAATATATACAATACCAATACAAAATTTACTTACCAAACAATATAATAATATGAAAATAAGGCACAAATTAGTTCAAACGCAAAACACAATAAATATCGACTTCAGACGATTTTACTCCGGCAAGACAGAAGACTTTCGACTATAATATCGGTTATCAATGGTGACGACTAAATTGCAAGTTAGGAGATAATAAATATATTTTAAAGTAACTCAATACTGACTGAGTCATCTATTTTATAATAGAAAAAGAATTTAGATATATGCTTACATATGTCTCTTTATACAAATATCCACTTCGCAAGTGCTTAAAAAACTTGATGGGTAAAATGTTGAATACCATGTTGAATACTTTGCTTCACAACTGCTTGATGTTCATGGTTTGAAGATCTTCCTATATATCCTCTATCCACCTTTTATTGGGCCTACCTCTTGTCCTATTTGCTTGGGGTTTTAATCTCTGGATTACTTGTACAGCCCGATTACCTGGCATTCTTTTTAAGTGGCCAAGACAGTTTAGTCTTTGTGACTTTACAAATCTAACGATATCTGCTCTCTGCAGTAATTCATCCAGCTCTGCATTTTTTATTTTTATTCTTCATGAACCATTGCTATTTTTGAATGTTTGTTATATGTTAAAAATAGGTGCTTTTAAAAACATTTTAATAAACTGAGTGATGTGCATATTTATGTACTTGTTGTTATTGTTTTAGACAGCAACCTTAAATGGTCCATTCATATCGGTTTGTTAAGTAATAAACTAGCCTCATCCTGCTATGCAATTTGCAATAAGATCTGTTTCGGAGAAAATCAATTTAGCATCTTCCAAAATAACATATTTTTCTTTGTTAAATCATGTTATCAATATTAAAATATGTAATGTTATCATTATTAAACAATAACAAGATAATTTTATGTGTGAAAATTACAAAAGATGTCATTTAAAATATTGTGCAATATTGTGTGACCTCACTACTACACTCATATTCGATGGCCAGCTAGTTAATCCAATCTAAATAAAATTTACTTTATCATTATTTATTTTGATTTTGTGTTTAGTTCAGTATATACCTACAAATTGTGTGTACCTTCATTACCACTTTTTTGTATCTTTTTAAATATCTGAAATATCAAACTCTTGAATATAAGTTGATTAACCTGTATCTACGTGTAATTAAAGATAATTAAGACTTGTTTTATAAAGGATATCTCTGTTAACAAAATAACTGTACCAAAAATCAATAAATTTAAATTAACTTCAAAATTTTATGTACGATTAAATATTATAATAACATAATTTTATCAACTCTTTATAATAACTATAATAAAATTAGCCAAATTATATAAAAACACTTAAAATTAAAAGTCTTTCCTATACAACTACATTCAAATGTTGCTTGAAGAAGCGGTCTTGACTACGTCATACGCGGCACGAACCGTTTTTGGAGCATTATGTATCATACCTTGTGTTCATTGTACCATGGTCCTATGCTATCTCCTATTTCGTTTTAGCGGTTTTTTAGCATTTTTCTCAATTTTAAATCATTTAACACGCAAAGATTACCGAAAAACTAAAACACACCTTTTTGTTCAGAATGATCCCCAAAATCCAGATCGTTGGAAATGACAAAAAAAATTTTGCCTGCGCGACTTCTTGAACCTTATTCTGGGGTCTATCATAAAAGTGATTATGCAAAAAAATCTTATGAGAATATTTTCCCGAACGAACCCGAGGTTTTCGCCTTGTCTATAAAGAAAATTTAAACTTATGAGAGCAGAATTAGGATTTTACAATTTTAGAGGTTGCCATTTCTTAAAAAATATTTTTTATTGCTTTCTTTTTATTATTTTAAGAACGTCACATACACTTGACCTACTTAAAATTTTCGTTCACATTTAATTGTTAACTTCCAGTCACCTCCCACACTTAAGCGAGAACATTGCTTTTGTAATCGTGTATGCAGAGAAAAGCTTTTGTTTTAAAACTGGTGACCACCAGTTAAGAAAAAGAAAAATGGTCGTGTCTAAATAAAACAAAATGGAGCAAACAACTTTTCTCGTTATAAAACTAACTACAGCAGCCAACACCTTCATACGCTACAATATTGTGCAAAATTTAACACAATAATCATATTTCTTTTAAGCGTTGCATGAGCATGAAGCATCCGCGCTATAGTATGACGCGTTATTTTCTCTCGAAAAATATATATGCCACCATTTCGCCCTGGAAAGAATAATTATATCAACATATTTTATGGAAAAAATTTCGCTCTTTTCTCAGTTTTGTGTGAGCTAAGGAACGACTGGTATTCAGTAGACACACTTTATCAAATAAAAGCTTCATTTGCTCTAAAATTGAATTCTGAACACGGAAAACGAGGTCGAGAATACCAAATCGGACAACGAGTGTATTTTTCTATCTACGTATCGAGCAATCTGATGAAATTAAATTACGAAATCGAATTATTAATTTTTACTGGACAAGACAATTTTGTTATAAACATAAATTCAACAAAAATAAATAGGGAAAGATGGTGGAATATCTAAGTACTTAAAAGAAAACTGTTATAGACTGTCTGCTATAGCTTTTACAAATTTGAAACTTATAATATGGACATTTAGTTCATTCAGTTAACCAATTACTGCTATAAAAATATTATAAAATAATTACAAATATTTTAAAAATACATATTTTTGAAACTCAAAAAATTCAAAAGAACTTGAAATATCGATCACAGATGGACAAGTTTAATGGTTCAAAGTTTATTTATAGTTTGAGTAAATATAAAGAGTAGCAGTATCCGCTTCCGTGCAGTCTTCATGAGCCCAGAGACCACAGAGACGACATCTCCACCATAATTCATTTGATCCAAACTCCGAACATACTGCACATAGTTCGCTTTCTCGTATTTGGTGTGCTTTCATGCCATTAGTCTTCTTCTTGACTAATTTTTCTGTTTTTAGTAGCTCCAATTGTTCGTTTAACTTTCTCAACCTTATTCTTCTTTTGCTTTTTATTCCTTATTTTCTAATTGTTCTTTTAATGGTGTTAATGTTAAAATGGTCGAGTGTTGAGTTCGCCTGCTTCTAGTTTTTGTATAACTATTGATTGGTAGTGCCGGTAGATTTTTTAGCTGCACAGATTTATGCTTATCGTCGCTCAGATCAATGTCTGAAACTTCCTTTAATTCTGATTTAGATAAAGAATCTTCTGATGATGGTGCTGCTTTTGGTCTCAGTTTTTTATTTTGGGCTCGTATCGGGCAGAGAAGGCACAGTATCTTGATATTGTTCAACTACTGGTATAGATATTAATTTTTCTTCACAAAAAACATCGGTATTGAAGATAAAGATCCATGAGGTTCGAAAATTGTTTCCAGCCTTCTCAACAGACGCAGCTCTATTAAAAGCATTTTTAACATGTTTCGCAACATCTGTTGTATTAATTGTTTTATATTTTTTTTTTGTTTTATATACTTGTCACATTCTGTCTTGAACGGAGAAGAAAACGTGATATCTAGAGGCTGAAGGCAGTGGGAGGTGTGCGGTGGCAGTTAAAGGAGATTTATTCTGGTGTCGCGACAAAAATTGGAGGAAGCCAGACTTAAATGCATTGTGTGGTTATCTATCTCTATCTCAATAAGATTGAGAACACTAAAATGTTATGTGTGGTCTTTATTACTATATGGCTGTGAGACCTGGACATTAAAACAGTATGACGTCAACAAATTAAATTCATTTGAAATGTGGATGTACCGCCGAATGCTAAGAATAAGCTGGACCAGCAGAACTACGAATGAAGAAGTACTGAGAGCAATGAACACACGCCCTCATCTGGTCAATACTATCAAAATTAGAAAGACGTCATATCTAGGACACATAATGCGCCATAGGGAATTTGAGTAGCTTCAGGTAATATTAGAAGGCAAGATTGAAGGTAAAAGAGGCATAGGACGAAAGAAAAAATCTTGGCTACGAAACATCAGAGATTGGACCCACACAAAAGGAAATGAATTAAATTTTCCATATTGATCGCCAACCTCAACAGAGAAGGTACTTAGGAGGAGGAGATTATCTAGCACTAAAAAAAGTGGATGGTCTTTAAAAGCATTAACATGGCGCTGAAAATGTTTCAACCATTCCATGAAAAGTTGTTCCGTTATCCACCCTGATTTGGAACATCTGTATATTGCCCCAATAATTTTTTTGTCCAAACCTTCTTTCATCCGGTTTCGTCTATAAATAAACATAGGTGGAATATATTGACCTAAGGCATTGAAAATGCATACTAACGTCATGGTTTGTTCTCGTTCACCACTGGTAATCGCACCAACTTATTTCTGGCCTTTGGCAGCAACAATTTTACAAAGAATATGAACATTACTGATACCCGTCTCATCAAAATTAAAAATTTGATGACATTCAAATTTGTAATGATCACATAGAGTTGCCAACTTTTTGTAAAATATCTTTAGTTCTTCACGATTAAAAGCTTTAATTCGACTTAAACTTGTTGCTTCTGGTTTACGTAAACTGAGTTCTGCATGACGGTACATAAATAAATAAAACCAATTTTTTCCAAACATTTTCGTTGCCATTTTAAATGGATGTTTAATTTTGTTTTCCTCTGCATATTTAAAAACCATTTGACGTATGGTACGGGACGTAAGGCAAAAAACGCCTTCGACAGTTCTAAAATTCTAGATACAAATTCGGATTCATCTTCCTTGGTAAAGACAGCTTTTCGTTCTAGTGTAATTCTCTTGGCCTCGAAACGACCTCTTAATCGGTGTTGCAATGTTCCATAAGAGATGTTGTATAACTTGGATGCTCCTCTTATCAAAAGTATTTTGTCAGCTATATCGCTGAGGGCTCTTTCCATCGCCTCTTCGCCCCATGAGGACTGTGTTGTTTTTGTGTGATATGTTTGTGGCATCTGAAATAAATAACATCAACTGAGACCTATCACAATTAGGGTAATATCGAAATAGTGCTTATTGTTGACATGAAGTTTTTATAAAACACTGAACCTGAAATTAAATGATTTTGTGATAATATATGTATTGTAGAAATATGTTTTCATGCATTGTGAATACTAGAATGCTGACTTCAGCTAATAAAGGAGCCCTTACCTTAAAATACGAATGTATCATCTTACAAAAATCTTGAACAAAACACAAATTTACTAGACATTAAGTGCAAATGGCATATTATGAAAAACGACTAAGTGGCCTGTGCATCACCTACCGTTAATGCGTTCAACATATGCGCATTCGTTTGGCTCTGCGACGTCAATTAGATGAAATTTGAGAGTAATCAATATTACCCTGCGATCGATATTCCCCCAACTTCCCCTAGAATATACAGTGTCTTTATAAATTAAAATACTTTCTTAACCATACTAATCAGTATTTGAATAACTAAATAAGATACCTGTTTTTCTGTTCATATTTTTTAATGGGATGCAGTAATGTAATTATTAAAAATGGCAATTTTTAAGTCCCGTGTGTGGTCGCTAGTCTCTCATCGGGCATCTTCTCAGGTGGCGGATAGGAGAATGTCTCCAGACATGGGTGACAGGGTGAAACCAAATACCCGGGGTGGACCAAAACACCGACACGGTGATTCTCGGTGGGAGAATCGCTTCAAAAGTTGACAAAAATTATATAAAAGGAGAACTATTATGGATAATGTGGCGAATTTAATAATAAACATCGAAGATAATATCAGTGACAGAGGAAGTGAATTTTCTGATGATGAAGCTGATGGTGACTTAGATTGCAATAATTTCTTAATTTGCCATTCATACATTATATAATATTTTATTGCATCTAATACATAGGATTACAAGTATTACTAAATCATTGATGAACAAATAATAGAAACGCATATATTTATTATTTAATTAATAAATGTATTATTTCAAGAAATCCAAAGCCATTAAAAAATCGTCGTCAACCAACCGATACCACGTAACTTAATTACTATTTAACTGGGAATAAGCCACAATTAAAGGTTAAAATACTTTTATTGACGTTTCAATTTCCACTTCGGAAATCGTTCTCGGAAAAAAGTGGAAATTGAAACGTCAATAAAAGTATTTTAACCTTTAATTGTGGCTTATTCCCAGTTAAATAGTAATTAATTTAAAATGCCACAAGAAAATAGCTTCAGAACAATACCACGTAACTTATTTTCTTCAACTTACAGGACGACTTACAGGAACAAAACAACTTACTTTTGTTGATGATGAACCCAGCAAACCAGCTATCATTGGTTTTGGTATCGGAACTGAATGAGAATATCTATTGTTATGGTCAGAAATGTTATACGTGGTGTTGCTTTACTGCGAGTATAACAAAATCGGTTGAGATTTTTTCAAATCCAAGGTCATTTACCAAAAGCCTATTTATCAAAAAAATTAGTTACGTGCTGTTGCTTGGTTGACTACGAAATGTAATATTACTTCTACAAACAGTATTATTAGTATTTAATCAGGTCATAAGGCTCATAAAAAGTATTTAATCGGTTACAGTTATTGGTGTTATCTATAATGAGCTAGAGCCAATTTTATGTTTAAGTAATTAAAATACCTTTTGAACCAGTAGTTGGAAAAGGAGATTAGATTTTATTATCACAATTTTTATACCCTATAATATTATGTATAACTCATTTCTCAAAGTTTTTTCGATAAAATTATGTCATTTTTAACCTTTTTTTAATTATTTCATTTTGCTTGGACTATAAAAATCCTTTTACGTCACCATCTAGTTGGTCCTATTGCTAATGAAGCGCTTATGACAGGACGGGTGCTAGGGCTGCGGCGTGTATAAGAGAGAGAAACAAGATCTAGGGCACAAATTTTTGCTACCTTAAATTTTAAGTGTACAAATGAGCGGTCGCCCTCCCATACGCGCTTTATTATCAATTAAAAAACAATAGTTTTATAGATATTTATGCGTTAAGGGTGTTATTAAGATGATTACGCTCAAAGAGCAATATAATCCAGCCAGCCATACAGAGTGTCCCATAATTATTTGGACATAAGCTAATGGATGATAGCTGACATCAAAATAGCTGAGCTGAAATTGCTTAGGCAAAATGGTGATTTCATCCATGATCAAATTGAAGAGCATGGGGCCTAATGAATCCCCTTGTCTTATTCCGCTGAATATTTCTATAAGTTCTATAAGTTGTCCATCTATGCTGACTTCCATTTTGTTGTTTTGGTAGATGTTATCGATAGTTTTTATAATATATACAGAAGATGGATTACATCTTTGAGTCTTACTCTCTCAAACGTTTTCGTTAGGTCAATCAGACCCAGAAATGCTGGTCTATTATACTCTAGTGATTTCTCAGTAATTTGCTTTTTAACTAACGATTATTGCATATATACACGATCTTTCACTACGAAAACCCTGTTGTTCATCTGCTAAACTTATTCTCTGATTTATCAGCACTTGTAAAATTTTAGTTGTAAGTTTTAGCGTAGTATTTAATAAGTTTATACCTCTGTAGTTTTCTGGCTGTTTTTTATGTCCTGTTTTGAGTAGTAGAATTAGTTCGCTCGTTCTCCATTTTTCCGGTATTTAATTGTGTTTTATAATTTTATTAATTAATGTTGTTAATTGTTTTGTCATTGCTGCTCCACAATATTTCAGTTACTCGTTCAGTATCCCGTCTTTACCTGCTGTTTTTTTGTTCTTCATGTTTTCAAGTATTTTCCGAACTTCCTGTAAATTTATATTAAGTTTTTTATTATTGTTCTGAAGCTATTTTCTTGTGGCATTTTAAATTAATTACTATTTAAATGGGAATAAGCCACAATTAAAGGTTAAAATACGTTTATTGACGTTTCAATTTCCACTTCGGAAATCGTTCTCAAAATACAAACATTAGTAAATTAAACAAATTTTGTTTTTTTTTTTTTTTAATTTTAAAATTTGTTTAATTTATTAATGTTTGTATTTTGAGAACGATTTCCGAAGTGGAAATTGAAACGTCAATAAACGTATTTTAACCTTTAATTGTGGCTTATTGTAAGCCTCTGCACATAGCTTTTTTAGGTAATCAATCCACGTATTCTTTTGTATGTGTTTTGGTTCTATAAGTTCCTTTACCTCCGTTCTTTGACGCTATATTTCCTTTTGCAGACCGTAAAAATCATGTAAAAATGGAAATAGAACAGGAGGATACTGAACTACCAACTTTGGAAGAAATAAACAAAGCAATTCAGTCTCTAGCAGAAACAAGTCACCCGCAGCAGACAACCTACCCGCAGAAATATTTAAATGTGGCGGTCAAATATTTGTAACCCTCCTTCACAAACTACTAATACAGGTATGGCAAGAACGCGCGTTACCAGAAGATTGGAATACTGGAATTATATGCCCCATACACAAAAAAGGAAACGTTCTTGAATGTTCCAACTTTAGAGGGATTTCGTTTCTTAATACAGCATATAAAATTGTGTCCCAGATAATTAACGAATGACTGGCACGGTATACTGACAATATAATAGGATCCTACCAAAGAGGCTTCTTGAAAAATAAATCTACCATTGATCACATATCATCCATCAGACAAATATTAGAAAAAACGACGGAGTACGACATAGACTGCCATTACATCTTCGTAGACTTTAAGGCAGCGTACGATACTATTGACAGGTCCCAATTATATTCGGCGATGATCGAATTAGGAATACCAAAAGGATTGGTAGAATTAATTAAAATGACAATGATGAAAGTCGAATGTAAAGTGCGCATACAAGGGGATGTTTCAAAACCATTTAAAACCAACAGAGGACTGCGCCAGGGAGATGCGCTATCATGCACGCTGTTCAACCTAGGGTTAGAAAAAGTTATGAGAGATTCGGGAATAAACTTAAAAGGTACGATATATACCCGTAGTATACAAACAATGGCATACGCTGATGATATCGTCATAATTGGAAGAACCCAAAATGAAGCAGTGGAGGCTTTCACACGTATCAAAAATGCCGCAAAAAACATCGGACTTCTGATTAACATCCAGAAAACTAAATATATGCCGGCCATATCAAGAATTCGACAAAATAACTTAGAGGTGCAACACGAAACGATAGAAATGGTAGAAGAGTTCTGCTACTTAGGATCACTGGTAGACTACAAAAATAACACATCCAACGAGATAAAAAAAAGAATATGCGTGGCTAACGGCTGTTATTTTGGCCTGGGCCCTCAACTAAGAGCGAGAAGTATGTCAATAGCAACAAAGTGCAAACTTTATAAAACAATAATACGCCCAGTGCTCACATACGGATCGGAAACATGGGTAATGACGACCCGAGATGAAGAGTTACTGCGAGTCTTTGAAAGAAACGTATTTAGGACCATATATGGCGGAGTAAACGAACAGGGTCTGTGGAGAAGGCGATATAACTTTGAACTCTATAGACTTTTTGGTGATGCAGATATTGTGAAGACCATCAAAATAAACCGCCTAAGGTGGGTGGGCCACGTTATGCGGATGGATGAGAGTGATCCCACTAAAATAACTATGCTAAACAGGCCGGTCGGAAGAAGAGGAAGGGGGCGACCTAAACTCAGATATTTGGACGATGTACAGGAAGATCTGAGGGAGATTGGAGTAAGGGGCTCGAGAAGACAGACACTCGATAGGGAAGGATGGAAGCAGTCCAAGGCTCACGGTCGGAAGAAGAGGAAGGGGGCGACCTAAACTCAGATATTTGGACGATGTACAGGAAGATCTGAGGGAGATTGGAGTGAGGGGCTCGAGAAGACAGACACTCGATAGGGAAGGATGGAAGCAGTCCAAGGCTCACGAAGGGCTGTAGCGCCAACTGATGATGATGAAAAATCATGTTCCATTTCTTTCGAAAAGCATTCCCAGTGATCGTTTTTTATTTTTCTTACAGGTACGTGTGTACCTGCATTCTTACAGGTGCATTACAAGAAAATTAGAAACACTAATTGTATTGTAATTATGGTATGCCTTTTATGTTTTGGTTGATATGTATTTCAAGTAAGCTTTTTTCTTTCTTTTACATTTTTTCTTCACTTCTGTACAAAACCATGGAGTTCTTTGTCTTGGGAACGATTTATTTTTATTTATATTTCTTTCACCAAGAATTTCCTTGGCCGAGGCTAAGATATTAGACTTAATTTTTGCCCTGCTTTTTTTCCCTTGTGGTGATATCTCTGTTGTTCTCTGGTGCATAGATTTCTATCACATTCAGAGGTTTTACATCTAGTTTAATGTTTACATTTACTATTATTTCAGAGGTACATTTACATTCTTGTACTTGGTGTAAATATTTTTTGTGTACTAACAGGCCGACTATTTCTTTGGCTCTGGTTTCTTTCGCAACACCACTGTTAATCATCAGATAATCGTCTAGCATAATTTGACCCTTTCCTTTTTTCTTTGTCTCTTGTAGTGCACATATCTCTATAATTTTTTTCTACAAGTTCTTTTGTAATTTCCTGCTCTCTTGTGTTTAGGGAAGTTCCAAGTACCGATACGACGTATATTTCTCGTTTTCCATAAATTAGTTGTCCTCTTTCTCGCATAAGTTGTCGTAATGAAACCATTCCTGATCCAAGGCATAATCCTGTTTCTATCAGCTGTATGGTTTTAAAGTCTATCAGTAGGGTGCTAACTTGGCTGTAGACCCCCTCCTCCTTTATCCGGGCTTGGGACCGGCAACAGTTCTGTCGAGCTACTCGATCCACCCAACAAAACTGCAGGCGGAGTTAAAGAATATATTAAGATATAAAAACAAACAAGGCTACTACCAAACGGGCACTACACAGTATCTTTATTATTAATGAACGTATAGCGACATATAAGATATCATAGTGCGCTATAGATAAAAATAGATTTACTATAAGTCAAATTCTGATTTGTTGACTTAAAAAAGGCCTCTGGCTAAGTACAAAATAAACAAGTAAATTGAGTCCTAACATGCAACATAGCAAATGAAGGGGGGGGGGGGAATAACGAGTATACTATGATAGAAAAATAGAAAAAATCAATCAGGGTTTAGTTGTTACCACCCGTGGAGAAGTGGAGAAACGATGACGACTATTAAACCAAAGTCTGTTTGTTACTAAGTGGCGAACACGATACTATAACTTATTTGTAATATATCGTTTTGTGCGTCTTAAAACGTTTTTTTTTTATATTTTTCATATTCATTCATAATATCAAAATAAATACGCATAGAATATTTTTGGGGTGACGAAACAAAAGCATTTTAGATAATTTGATATTAATAGACATAGGTAAGTTGTTCAATGTGCGCCACTGGAATGATTTTCTGTTTCGTTATGCCGCTCTTTTGTATTCCAGTCCTAGGATTTAACTTTTTCATTTACTGTTAACACTATGCAAAAAAAGTAATTGGAGAAATATGTTGGTAGTTCCAATAATTTACTTAGTCAAACTAACTTTTTCTGGACGTCAAACTAGTATGGTGGCAGCATGCTAAACACAGTTTATTTATTTGTTCAGCATGCTTCTGAAAGGTCTTTGAGCGGGCTGTTAACGTACTTTTTCATTTAGTTTAAAATATTGCGTATTTTAGATTTGTTTCGTTTGACTTGCTACACGGATAGCATTTTTCAGTTTTCCAATATTGTTTGTTAAATTTAACATTTAAATTAGATATAGTTAAAAAATGTCTTTACATATTTTGGCAATGTGAAGTCATAAGTATATCACAGTAAAATAAAATTATTATTAAAAAGCTTCAGTAAGAAAAAATAAGTTTACGCCGAAACTTTAACGTTACCAGCCAAAATTATAAAGTTTATCTGTACACAAAAGAGTTATAAACTTATAAAAAGAACAGAATTAATCAAAAGATGTATCTTGGAAATACTTCGCATAAAAAATAATAAATATAGTAGATATCTCCAATATATATCATAAACTAATAAATTGAGTTTGTTTCGTAAATACATCATTGGCAGATATTTTAAATACAAAGCTAAGCCGGTCGTAGTTTGAAGTACCTACGATGTGGCTTTAGGGTCAAATATCACTTTTGCATTCCATCGCAAACTAGCAAAAATTGCAGAATGAATACGAAATGTATTTATAATTTATATCAATATTATAATTTGCTTATTCTGTCTTTCCGTTATGAAATCCCCAGCGCCACTTACCTACAAAAACTACTACTGTAGCAGGTGACAATTTGTTTTATGGAATTTTTCATATAAAAATGATTGCACGTCATTCAAGATTTACGACGTCAGAACTCCACATCGTTGCCAAAACATCAGAATAGTTAGTGAGTGAGGAATTTTTAAAATGTCAACTATTTGTCAAACACAAAATACACTTAGTTTTAAGGCAACACACTAAAATACATAAGAAAACATTTTAATACAAAATTATTGAGGACTCTAGAAGTAAAGGGGCATAAGTGACATTTTTGTAAATATTAAGAAAACTGCATCGCTGAACTGGAAATCTTTCATTCTATTTGGAGGTAAAGAGATCTAAGCAATAAGTCTAACAGGTATTGCTTTCTAGAGGCAAGTTACTTAGCCTCCAAGCCAACTATGAGTAGAGCTTGGACGATAAGAGATACAAGTGCACTTGTACCCCTTTTCCACTGTGTCAGACTGTTAGTTAAGTTTGTTATCATTTTGGATATAGTGGTATAGCTCCTCTAAAGCAACATTATTTTATTGTGAAAGTAATACTGTTTCTGAAAGTAATACTGTTACTAATTGTACTAATTGTACTAATTGTAAACTGCAGCTTTTTACGTTAGAATAAACTACAGTGTTTTTAAAAAAAGTTTGTTTCGAATTAGGAGGCCAGATAAGTGCAAAAAATAGGACTAAAATAGCAAAAAATTCAGGTAAGTTTAGATGGACAATTTAAAGAGTATTGAGCATTCGGCACTGGAATCTTCAAACAGCTTTTCTTAATCGATTCATACAAACTGAGCCTATAAAAAGAAAAAACTAAATGCAGTTAGCAACAAAGAGGTGTCATGTGTTTATAATCTAAGTGGTTTTGGAGTATGTAAACAGTTTATAATGAGAATTCTTGATGTCTCCAAAAAACGTTTGCAAATTAAAGTAGAAAGAAAAAAAAAGTCTCCACAGACGTGTCATGCATAGACAAAAGAGGAAAGAAATCACCCTCCAACAAAATGTCTAAAAGGGCAATTGAAATCATAAAAGAGGATATTAATAAGTTCCCTAGGTCACAAGCCAGTATACTAGAAATAAGACTACGAATAGGAGGTATCTTTCTCAGGAGTGTAATTTGAAAATAATGTACAAACTTTGTGATTTCTGTAAGGAGGAAAAACAGGAAGAACTTGTTAAGGAAAGCTTATACAGGAATAATACTCAGTTCAACCTTAGTTTCAAAAGGGCAAGTACAGACACCTGTGATAAATGTGACAAATTTCAAAAATAAATCATGGTTCGGCAGAAGAAAACGCTTTAACTCAGACAAGAGAAAGACTTTTAATTCTGTAAGGCGGAAGCCATCTAAACAGCAAAACATGAGTGCCATGACCTAAAGGAACCAAAGTTGCCATCATATTCGACTTGAAAAAAACTATGCCAAGTCCTGATGTGTCAACTTCTAAAGCATATTATTTAAGGCAACTATGGACGTATAGTATAAATCAACAGGCCAAAGAAACCTACAGAATCTGACAATAGGAGACTATAACATCGAAAGCGTGAAAAGTTTTACATACCTAGGTTCACTAGTTACCGCAGATAACAATGTCAGTGAAGAAGTTAAGAGAAGAATACATATCGCTAATAAAACATATAATGGACTAATTAAACATCTAAGATCTAACAACATCACAAGAAGCACCAAATGCAAAATATACAAGACCCTGATAAAACCGGTCCTTGTATATGGATCAGAGACATGGACACTATCGAAAAGCGATGAAAACCTATTAGGCACATTTGAACGAAAAATCCTTAGACACATATAAAAGGGGGTAAAGGAAAATGACATATGGCGCAGAAGATATAACTTTGAACTGTACACAGCATACAACGAACCCGAGATCATAACATCCATAAAGATCGGACGTCTGCGCTGGATGGGCCATGTTGAACGAATGTTGGAGACTGAAACACCCAAACATATTATGAGACAAACACCAGTAGGAAGAAGGTCAAAGGGAAGACCCAAACTTAGATACATGGAACAAGTGGAGCAAGATCTGAAAACACTTAAGATTACCAACTGGAAAAACAAAGCAAGGAACAGAACAGAATGGCGGAAAATCCTAGAACAATCCAGCACCCAGAAAGGGTTGTCGAGCTACTGATGATGATGATGATGGACGTATAGCTTAGAGATCCATAACCTACAGATTGGAACTACCCATTTCTTTACGTGTCACGAAGATCAGGCGTCACGTGGATGTCACAAAATATTATCTTGTCTCCTAAAATATATCAGAAGCCTTTCATCATCTGTGAAACACGTAACTGCATTTAGCAGCAACTGTGGGGGCCAAAATAAGAGTCATCTGACAATCAGATTTTAGCTCTATATTGTCAGAAATATTAATATTCAAACAGTAAATCATTGCATTTTTATAAGTAGTCATTCTTGTAATTGATGTGGCCAAGACTTTGCTTTGATAAAGTTAGAAAAGAAAAGACTGTATGTACCTCAACATTGGATGAAGCTAGTAATTTCTACTTTACAGTACGGATGGAAACTGACGATTTTTGAAACACACTTCAAGAAGAGCTTAAGTGAAAATGCAGAGGATGCAATGGTTACATTTTTAACCTTTAACCTTGCTTTCGAAGAAATCAGCTGGAGGTATTATAACAGAGTTTATTGAGCTGTATATGAAACCCACTTAAGCTGGCAAAAACTCTGCCCTTCTGTCAGATCCCTTGCCAGTACCGATTGACAAAAGGCCTTTTATTATGCAAGCTAAATACTTAAATCTTCAACAGTTACTCAACTACGTACCTTGAGTTTTTTATAAATCTGCGACATGATGATCAACAAGCTGGAGAACCAGCAAACTTAGAAGAAGCAGATGTCGAAGATGACGATTTGGCTCACCATTATGATACTGATGCCAATGAATCATAAGTCAATTATGTATTAGTGTTATGGTCAAGAATAAATTTGTACAAAAACATTATGATCTTTTTACATTTTTTACCTTTCTGTTACATTTTTTAGAAATAAAAAGGTACAAGTGCTACTTAGCAACGTAAAAATGGCTACAAAAAGAGTAATTATTAAAAATTATTATTGTTTGTTACAAATACTAATAATATTGCCTACAGTTACTTAAATGGAGAAAAAAACTAGCATTAAAAATCATGAAAATTACAGCAAAAGCTCAACTTTGAACGGCGTTTACTCAAAATTCACTTTTTGTCATTTATACCTCTTTGATTCAAGGGCCTCATATATTCTAAATTTTAAACTTACCTCTTTTAGAGCAATAATATTAAAAACGTTCCACCATTTTTTCTTCTTCAAAATAATCTATCTTATATAAAAGCTTATCAGCTTTCTACAGACTATTTAGTTGTTTTTGCATAGCACAATCACAATACACAACATCAATTAATTTTTAAAATATTTAATCCAAATTTATTATGTATTTATAAATACAATTTATTAATATATAATAATAATAATAAGGGCCTGCGTAGCGCAAGCGGTAGGATGCTTGACTCGCAAGCCGGTGGTCCGGGGTTCGAATCCCACCGCCGGCAAGAACATCTAGACATTTTAAAAATGTCTATAGACCCCAGGTCGACTCAGCCTGAATAAAAATGAGTACCTTGGGTAAAACCAGGGGTAATAATAGACGGTTGAAGCGTAGCACTGGCCATGTTAACTTCCTTGTATACCGTAGGCCCTAGATATATCAGACTACCCTGCTATACTCCCAAAGCCGCGACAGCGGTATAAAACGGGAGACTATTATATTATTATAATATATAATATAATACGATTAAATTGTGTAAGAAATAAAAACATAAACAAAATTCTTACTCTAAAAAAGCGGTAACACTTTAAACAATTTTGCCACACGCTGAACTGTAATTAAGATTTAAAGTATTCCCGTATCAGTTGCGTACAATTGTCTAATCTATTTAATTAAAATTATTATTTTGAGGAATATTAGACTTAAAGAGTTATTCCATAAAATTTATATTATTAATAATAATATAAATATAAATGATTTTGGTTATTTAATCAATATAATTTTTAATTTTTTAATTTATATAATCAACGTTTTTACTTTGAAAATTGGTAAGTCGTTATCACATATGGTTACCACATATGGTTATTAATGTCAAACATGACACTATAAATTATTTGTAGTGTATCATTAAACTTATAACCTATTATCAACTAAAGTCTATTATAGAGTGTAAGTAAATATACTTTATTGTTAAAGAATTACAGTTCTTAAGAAGTTTAAGTAGTATAGCATTTTTCATATAAAAAGGCGTGCACAATTTATATAAAGTGACGTCACTTATATTTGAAATTTTCAGAACGTCAACCTTAGAATTCAAATTTTCCTAACACAGATAATAATACGAATCCCATAGGGAACTGCTAGATCTTTCATAGTCGTCAACATGGTATAATAATCAGAAAAATGTAATCATCATTATATTGGGAATTTTAGAATTATATTCATTAAATAACCAAAAACATTTATTATTATTAATAATATAAATTTTATGGAATAACTCTTTAAGTCTAATATTCCACAAAACAATAATTTTAATTAAATATATTAAACAATTGTACGCAACTGATATTGGAATACTTCAAATTTTTTGACAGTTCAGCATGTGGCAAAATTGTTTAAAATGATGCCGTTTTTTTTAGAGTATGAATTTTGTTTATGTTTTGATTTTATACACAATTTGATCATAATATATTATATATTAATAAATTGTATTTATAAATACATATTAAATTTAGAATAATAGCTTTAAAAACTAATTATTGTTGTGTATTGTGATTGTGCTATGCCAAAACAACTAAATAATCTGTAGAAAGCTAATAAGTTTTCATATAAGATAGATTATTTTGAATAAGTAATAATGGCGAGACGTTTTTACTATTAATGCTCTAAATAGAGGTAAGTTTAAAATTTAGAATATATAATTTTGTATTAAAATATTTTCTTATGTATTTTAGTGTGTTGCAGTAGTTTAAATCTACGTAAATCTTCGTAATCTACGTGAATGGTTCGGGTGTAGTTCGATTGAACTTTTTAGGCGCGCTGCTAACAAAGTCGCAGTGGCCATGATGATTTCCAATCTCCGTTAGGAGTGGCACGAGAAGAAGAAGTAGTTTAAAAACTAAGTGTATTTACTGTTATATAATAGTTTGACAAATAGTTGACATTTTAAAAAATTCCTCACTTACTAACTATTCTGAAGTTTTGGCAGCGCTGTGGGGTTCTGACGTCGTAAATCTTGAATGACCTGCACGCATTTTTATATAGTATTTTTCATATGCACATCTTTCGTTTTTAAAATAAAAAATGACCTTTACTGCTTTATTCTTTAGTATAATTTATTTAATAAAAAAACTACAAAAGAAAATAGTATAATCGAAACGAACTACAACAGATAAAAATTACGAGTGAATTTGAACCAAATTGTCTAGTATCGGTTATTATGCCCTAAAATATCAATAACTTTTGAAGTTCATCAAAAAAATGTTCGGTGATATTCAGATCAGGGCTGAAGGATGGCCATTCTAGAGTATGAATTCCCACTTCCCCCTAGTAATTTGTCACGATTCTTGCAGTATGCGGCCGTACATTATCATGCATAAAGACGAAATTGTCTCCAATAAATGGACCAAATGGAACTACTGCTTCTGCCAAAACATCATCTATATACCGGTGAGAATTCAGGGGGCCGTTGATGAAAATAAGTTCAGTTCGAGCTTCAAATGAGATTCCAGCCCAAATCATGACACCACCATCACCAAAGTTTCTTCTCTGGTACATACAAGCTTGGGCATATATTTCATTTCTTCGTCTTCAAACCCTCTCTCCGCCATCGCCAGACTTCAAACAGAATCGCCATTCATCAGTAAAGAGAATTCGACTGCAATCCTGTATATCCCAGTGTTGATGTTGTCGAGCAAAAATTAATCGATTTCTAGTGTCTAGGTTGTAATTCCGGAACAATAGCTGGCCTTATTGCCATTAGTTCTCTTTCATTGAGGAGTCTTCTAACAGTTCTCTCACTTTCATTCACATTTCGAACCTCATGCAGACGGTTTCTTGCAGCAATTGCAGTAAAATGGAGATTTCTTAAAAGTTCCATCAAAATAAAACTCTTCAACGACCGGAATCAGATCTACGTGAGTATGTTTCAGTCTCTATAAAGCGATGGAAAGTTCTCTGTACTGTAGTTCTCGGAATACCTAAATCTTGTAGCAATGCAACAATTCGAACAACATCCACTGTAGATAACACCATATCTTAATTATTCACTTTGTCGAAATGCACGTTTGAAGAGCTAAATTACTGTTTAATTAAATGTTTTTAACTTGAAGATAAACAGCGACTACAGAAAACAACTTAAACGTCAAAATTGTCAAAAAGCAGCATACATGATCGCAACAAATATTTAAATTGAGACGCAATATGAAACTCTATGAAATGAATTTCAATTTTAGGAAATTTATAGGGTGGTCACTTTTTTGCCGTTCAGTGTAATATAATTTTAAAGAACAATTTTTTTTTAAATTTTAATAGGTGTGTGATTCTACATTTTGTAAAGTAAAACTTATTTGTAATCTCGCGACTAATTATAACTATATAATTTTTATATTTATACGAGTATATTGTCAATAGATGAATTGAGAAAGATAACTCTCCTACTTCTTTAATAATAGTTCTTTTAGTTTAAGCTTTTATGTTTCCTAGTATATAAATATTTTTTATAAAAACATATATTTCGCTAGTTCGGTTTTATTTTCGATATTATTATTCGATGTTTTAAGAGTTTCTAGCAAAGATTGGGAAAATCCAAGTAAAAGACATCATCAACTTCAAAGAAACTCCAGAATTCAAGATTGTAAAATGGGTGAAGTTTGCTTTTCTTTTCATTCATAAAAGGCTATTTGAATTGTTCACATTGTGATTTGATTTAAAAAAAATGAGATTTTTTTCTTACTGTCGCTGTACAATTTAGTCCAGTGATAGTTCTGATAATATTTAGGAGAGGAGATAAAAGATATTTTCTTGTTAATTAGAATATAGAAAGTGTTGAGACTGATGAGTTAAGAGAAGATATTTTGACAAAATATGTTGCTTCTAAAAATTATTTTCTTGTTGAAAATATTTTCTTAATTTTATTACTTAGTACTTACTCGTTAGTTTTTCTTGCCTTTTAAAATATATTTAACATCCGTCTATGAATGCACATTTCTAATGGTTTGTGCTTGATACTTTTAGAGTTCACACTTCTACTCCATACAAGAGTACATACCAAACACAGCACTCATAGTATTATTTGTCTTAGTTCTAAATTAAGATGGTTATTGTAAAGGAATGACTTCATCTTTAGAAAATTTTGTAAACTTTTTCAACTGAAACGCCTTTTAATTGAGGTTTCGCATCTGGATGTGAGTTTCGGCTAAATACTAAAAATTTGGTTTGCTTGAGTTTGTTTTATTACTATATGGTTAAAAACGTAACTTGTTTGTTATTTATCTTTCAATAATTATTTTATTTCAATTTCTTTTGGTTTAATTCATTTGTTAACTTTCTACTTTTTTAAATATATTTCTGAAAGTAGCTGGTGCTTAACCCTTTCCGACACGGCGTACACTGTAGTGTACATATACTTCAAATGCTAGTAATGGGCTATTTCCGAATCAACTCTCTGTAAGTCATGCGACACACTGTAGTGTCGTATGACAAATTGCATATAAAATCGACGCATCACATCAAAACGTTTACCTTCTACTGTTTTGTGTAAAGTGACCATTCTTAGTACAGTGAATATCACGTTGGTGTATAACCTCAAATTAGTTATAAGTGTTTCTGGTGTTTTTTGCGTGTTTATCAAACTGTTATATTTTTCTCGAGTCTATTGTAATTTTAGGTAAGTTATGAATTATTGGTTTCTTAGAAAACTTCTAATACTTTGATAGCATGAAGGTTTACAAATATGTACTTTACAGTGTACATGATGACTGACAGACGGTACTGGAGAAAACCGTTAACTGAGAAGGAACTTTATGAAATCATCAATGGAGATAATTCCGATTTAGAGGAACTAGATATGGAAGAGGATAATAACTTTGAAGATCGTGATATGCAGTGTAGGGGTAAGTGGGACTCTTCTTAGTTTTTTATTCCTTTTTCTTTAGCAAAATTGTGTGATATTAGAGTACTGTTGTTTGTAGATGAGAAGAAATTGGTGGAAGGCGATATATGTGAGGAACCAGAAGAAGCTACGCTGATTGAAATTGTGTCCGAATCACATGATCAAGACACGCCAATGCAAGAAATACACACATGTCAGACAGTACACGAATCTGCAAGCGAATACCTGAAATCACAAAATTTAATTGAAAAAGAGCAGATCAGTTGGACAAAGGGGATCTATGAAATGTCAAAAAATATTCAGTTTTATAAAAGTAAGAAACAAGAAGTGATAAGTTTACCGAGTCCAGTAGAAATTTTTTACCAGTATTTCACGGATGAGCTCCTCAATATCTGCGTAGAAAAAACAAACTTCTATGCTGTTGTTAGCTCTGTGCCAAACTTTCCCGCTACAAATATTGCAGAAGTCAAGACATGTTTTGGAATTCTGTTAATAATGGGTAATTTGAATTATCCGAGAGTCCGAATGTACTGGGAACAAAAATTTGCAGTTCCTCTAATATCTGAAAATATGCAAGTAAACAGATGTTTCAAACTACGAAATACGATGCATTTCACTTCCAACGAAGATCAACAGCCGGAAGACCGACTGTGGAAAGTACGCCCCCTTTTCAATACCATAAGAAAAAGATGCAGGCAGTTGGAACTGGAGGAGGTATATAGTATCGATGAACAAATGGTTTCTTTTAAGGGTGCTGTGAATATTAAACAATACATTAAAAATAAGCCGACGAGATGGGGTATAAAATTATTCCTATTATGTGGGATAAGTGGAACAATATATGATTTCATCGTCTACCAAGGTGCAAATACAGAACTGAAGGCAGAGTATATGTTGTTTGGCCAGTCTCCGGCTGTAGTAATGCACCTATCCGAGCAAATACCTCCAGGAGCACAACTTTATTTTGACAATTATTTCAGTTCTTATTGGTTATTTCAATGGTTGTCAAAGAAACCAATATATGCCGCTGGTACAATTCGGTTGGACCGCTTTTCTAAACCACCTTTTACTATGTGCCAAGAGAATAAAAAGAAACTTACCAGGGGTTTCATCGAGAACGTTATCTGCAGAAAATCTGGTGTTGTACTAACCAAGTGGATTGATAGCGGAGTTGTTACTCTGGGTTCCAATTTCGTTGGAGTAAGTTCTTTTGATGTATGTCGAAGATAGGATAAGAAGATAAAAGAGTATATTGAAGTGACACGCCCCAAAGTAGTTTCTCTTTATAACAATGGGATGGGAGGTGTTGACAAGTGCGATTTTCTTATTTCTTTGTACAGATCGTTTATCAGAACAAAAAAATGGACTGTTCGATTAATGTCATATGCTGTTGACATGGCTGTCACCAACAGCTGGTTGGAATATAGAAAGCAATCGGAGGAGCTGAAAATACCGCAAAAAAATGTCATGGACCTTATACATTTTCGACAACACGTTGCTGAGGCACTTATTTTGGCAGGAAAAATACCCAGCAAAAAACGGGGTAGACCAGTTTCAAATAATCCTCTACATCCTCAAGGTAGTTCTCCTGTAGGTAACGCAGCAGGTCCTTCTGGTAAACAAGTGCGTCCGATTGAAGATATTCGTTATGATAACTTTGGCCATTTACCGACTTTCTGTGACAAAATCGCTAGTTGTAAAGGAAGCAACTGTGGATCAAGAACGTATATTCGTTGCACAAAATGTCAAGTATCATTATGTATTGCTCGAAATCAAAACTGTTTTACAGATTTTCATACCAAATAAATAGTTTTTGTCAATTACAGTCTTATAAATAAAAATCATTTCATATTGATATGTGCCTGTTAATCATTGTGTACACTGCAGTGTAAATGACGTAACTTGATAATGTCAAATTTGACAAATTTCCTGAGGAGCTTAAAAATTGTAGAAAAATATTTCTAATAATCGCTAAAACTTAAAAAAAATTATATATCGTTTTAAAAAATTCGTATCGGAAAGGGTTAACTCTTTGTATACCCCCGTACACTAACTGTCATGTAGTTACAAATATTGGATTAAACGATTTGCAGAAGAGATGTCTCTTTTGTAATTTAAAGAGGATTTTTAATTCCTAAATACATTTTATTTTTTCATCTTCTACTTGAATTTTTTTATTATTTTCCTTTTTTATGGGACTTCCATATAAAAACCACGCATGTTGTTGACCATAATTCCTCGTTGATTTTTATTCAATATGGTTTTCGCTTAAGTTCTTTTTTTAAATAAATGGTTTAGTAAACATTTAAAAATGTTGGAGTCAAATGTAACTTTGTCTGACTCCTCGTTGTATGGAGATTTTCGGTGTGCAGATTCTTAATGACACGAATATCTTCATCATCTATTTCTATATTTTGGAGCATCTGCTATAATTTTACATGCCATACTTTATCGAATGACTTTTCTAAATACACGAAGCATGTAAAAACATAATTTCTTTGATTACGGCATTTTTTTAATAGGATATTTAACCTCCCTAGTCAAGGGAGCAGAGTATTTCTAAAACCAAATTAAGTTTTTCGAAATCTTTTCCGCATTTGATCCTTTCCGTTATCACAAACAAAATGTAACAAGTACACATCTTAAATTTGTAAAGCGAACCAGAAAGGACAAATATAGAGATATTTAAAACCAAAATTTTTCACAGGCAAATCCTGAGCGGCTTGGGCCATTAACTTAATATTCAGGAGATTTCGAATAATGGGTACTATACTGAAGAGATAGAAAAATCAAGAGAAATTTTCCACTATCACGGCACTTGCTCCATATTTCTTTAGAAAAAGTCTCAAATATCATTGACACTAGTCCAACAATCTACTTCAAAGATTATTTCAAGAAAGCTCCCATTTCACGCTTTTACTCCCAGTACAATCACTTATGACAACAAACAGAAGACATACAAAAAAACTTGTAAACTCAAAAGAGGACTCGGTAATTTCAAGGGCACTATATCATTGTACCATTAATTATATTACAGATAACCCAGTAGACTCTAACTTAGATCTATTAAAGTCACACATAGTTTCTATAAAAAATAAACAAAAAATGAAATAATAAAAATTTAATAATGAACTATCTTATAAAAATTCTTTTAATACGAGATTAGATAAACTTTTAGAAAAAATAAATACCGATAGTAGAGGTAATGGATTTGAACTTATATCATACTTATCTCGGCAATTAACAAGTTATCTGCTGATTTTGACAGTTACATTATCTTACACAATGAAATAATAAATCTACAAAATGTAAATAAATTCATAATAAAACTTATTAGAACTATTACCTTGTCCGAATTACATATTTCAAAATAAGATTTATTTACTCTAAAAGAACTGGAAAATCTGAAAGATAATCTTCTTAAAATTTATTACAGAAATTCAATACTGAGGAATCGATCACCCATACGAACTTATAGAATCATCTAAAACTGTAGTTTACGTAACACCAAATACAATGCTCATAATAATCAAAATTCCTATACTCCATAAAAATCCTGGGTCCCGGATAATTGCCCGAAAACAGTTTCCCGAAAAACAATTAACCGAAAGCAATTCCATGAATGGGCAATTCCCCGAATGGACAACTGACCCAATAGGCAATTGGCCGAATAGACAATTGGCACATAAACAATTGCCCGAAAAGAAAATTGACCGAAAATACTTTTAAATAGTTATTGCTTTATATGTATTTTCTATATTCTAATATGGTAACTTACGTGCTATTTAAATAATTATTAATGCTTAGATTGTGTTCGACCTAGCTATCTCGTTAATTAATTTATTATTATAATATATATTTTTTATTCCATGTCCCCTTAACACTAGACTCAGGCTTAGGACTGACAGCGTACCGCTGGTGTGTTTAGAACTTGGAATAAACATCCAATACTTATTAGTCATTACGTAAATTATTTACCTATTTTTATTAGGACAAATAGAAACTAGAGCACAGTTATTGAATAACACATATGTGTCTTGTTTCATAATACTTTTGCTACAAATCTAACCTTAAAGACTCAGCGTTTTTACAAAAACATCATCGTTGGCCTAATAACCGATATTGTTATAAATATAGTAAACACACAAACAATTTAGTTCAGCATAATATTAGTTCGTTAGTAAATCATAATAGTCCATTTGTTAGAGATGTAATTATAGTTACTCGTAAGCTGTAACGTATTCATAAAAATAATTAATGTCATCGACAGGTTATTCCATGTGAATATAAGTAACAAATGAACGAGATACATCACAGTTTAATACATTATTTAACCTCTACGACAAATAGGATATAGTTCCATAATATAATATACGATTTGGATATGTATCCAACAGAATATATTCATCCATTATACATTATAGCCACCACGTAGCCCAGAATTTAATCCGCTTGATTTTAGTGTATGAGATGCACTAAAACAATGTGTCTATAAGAATCCCATAAAGAAATAGGTAAAAAGAAATAAGTAATAGAGAGTAAGTCTTATATTATTTGTTTTTACCTATTTGAAATGAACTCACATAAGCAACACATTCTTGATCATGAGTCCTATAAATATTCGCAACCAACTATCGGAAGAAATAAATACTGCAGCAGTTTCTTTAGAACCAATCACGCTATTTAATATGAGATGATCTTTTATGGAATATATTGACAAACGAATTAAAAAAAATGGTGGACATATCGAACACTTACTTTGACAAAAAATTACGTTATTTAGTTTAACTATTTCTTAATTTGGTTTGTAAACAAAATATTTTGATTATGACTTTAATTTAACATAAAACGTAAAATGTTTGATGTAAAATCCTATTATTCTGTTATTTTGTCAAATGCTATTATTAATTATCCTGCTGATATATTTATTTTATTTAATATTTCGTTAACTACAACTTTAGTTAAATCCCAAATATAGGTAACTTAAAGAGCAAAAAAGTTATTTTTGTACAATTACTTAAGTACCACTCTGTATATATATATATATATATATATATATATATATATATATATATATATATATATATATATATATATATATATATATATATATATATATCGACACCTGATATGAAAAACATTGTAACTCACTTTTGCTTAGTTTAGAGGAGAGCGATTTAAAAAAAATTCCACAACATTTAATTTTTTAACTTCGTTAGTTTTAATATTTTTTGTACTTTTCTTAATCTATATTTTATTACTTTTTCTCAGCTTTTCACTTTTACGTACCGCATTGTTGTTAACATTACTGGTCCTGATTTAGATCGAGTAACAGTACCTAGTTTTTCAAGAATTTTAGGTGAAGATCATTGTAAGTGGTCAATGATATTTCAACAAAGTATATTTCTTTGATTAGGGTCATAATCTAGGGTAGGTAAATAAAACTAATGAGTAATCAAAATAAAGCGATTATTATTAGTTTTTTTTATTGACTTTGTCTTAACGTGATTTTTGTACTCAAACAAGTGTCTAAGAATTCTCATCATACATACTAACAAGAAGTAAATAAAATAATATCTGTTAGATATAATGAAAGCAAGCATTTAGAAATTATAAAACAGTTTATAATATTTGCATAACAATAATCTTCCGCAGATCCAATATCAAAGATAGTAAAATTATACACTTTAAACTTCCTTTTATAATAAAACAATGATACCTGTGATTAAGTTGTAGTTCATTTTTTTTGCAAATCTAAGCAGGCAGTTACTGTTGCTGTTTTGTTAGAAAACTCTTTATTACGATTTTTGCAACACATTTGTTTGCACTCTTTCTCTCACTCTCTCTTTCTATCTCTCTCTCTCTCTTCAATACTGACCGCCCGGAGGGAGTATAGTGATCATCGAGATGGCCGTGTATTGTCCGTCTTCAAAGATATCTGTCTCTGGTCATTTCTTTTAACTCATACACAGATTTTTTGCATATGCCTCTAATTTAATTTTTTTGTAGATGTTCCTCGTTATCTTCGGCCTTGTATTTTCCTCGGATAATAAGTTTTTCCATGTTTTCTGTGTCTGCTCTCATAATATGTCCCAAAGTATTTTAATTGTTGGAGACGAATTTTGCTGGATACCTGTTTGCTGACTTTTAGCTCATTTAAAATTAACATATTTGTCCTTAGTCGGTCCACGGAGTTTGCAACATTCTTCTTCAACAGAACATTTTAGTGGCGTCTATCTTTCTTCTTTCCACTTGTCGTAGAGTCCAAGTTTTACATTCGTATGTTTGCAATATGTAAAGCATATTCCTTTTCTATTTGGTCTCTCTCTCCTTTAGTGTTATTACAATTACAAGTGAGACAATTATAAATGAGAATATGTGCTTTTGCTGGCTATCTTATTGCATGGGTGATTCTGTAACATCCATTCATTATACAGTGAAAACAATTTGCGAAGCGTTAAAAACTCATCAGAATACATCATAGTTGTTCTTTTCTTGTATAGTGAGATTCCTTTGCAGGAATAGTTAGTATTTTCATCTACAGCATTTGTTCTGTTTCTATGGCGACCTCACATACCTCCAGGTATAAAGCCTCCAACTTCCTGACTATAATTTTTTTTAAATAGCGTAGTTAACCACATATCTGTTATGTTAAAAGTGTCCAAAAATGTTTTTTTACAAACTTAAGAGTCGGTGTTCTGCTAACTGAAAATTATATTCATATGTCCAGTTTCTTCTAAACTCTTTTAACTTTGCAATCTTTCTCTCTTGTCTGAGAACTGAGATAAATATTCGCTTTGTTTTTCATGATCACCCATTTCCCAAAAATTAGTAAATAAATTGAGTCTATCAGTTTCAGATAGTTACGATTTACATTTTCTGTTACATTTATCGTCTATATATATATATATATATATATATATATATATATATATATATATATATATATATATATATATCCAACAGGTTATACGTATTAACGTGTTTTTTTATCATTTTGTATTATACATTATTTTTTATCGTATTGACAATCTAATTTTTTGCTAATCAAAAATTTTACGGTAAATACACACAGGTTCGACTTCATCGTAAATTTTCATCAATTCCACATGTGTAACGTATGAAAGGCTGTTGACCTGTTCACCTGTAATTTGCATATACGAACCTGTGACTTTGAAATAAAAGCGCTCCTTTAAGCTTGCCCGTACATAGTCGGTCGTATGTGTTCAGAAATTAGGGTGGAAAGCGACATTATTCGAAAATAAATCGGGTAATTTATTTTGTGGTCAAGTGATGTTTATTTATACAAGTAACAGGATCGTTTTTCTAGTTGGTGAAAAACACACCTTGATATATATTTTTAATTATATATTTTGCTATATATCAAGAATAGAATCTATAAAATAATATACTCCGCCAAAAAAGTATCGTATCAGTTATAAAATTACAAATATTTCTGACAGCATTTGGTTAATTTAAATTATTTCTTTCTGGCCCTTAAGAATATTAACGCTAGAATAAATATTAAAAAAACATTTGTAAATACAGCTTACTGTTCAAGAAAAAAAATGTTAATTGCTATTTTGTCTGGTTTTTAATTCGCGTTTAATTTAAAATTTCCTATTAAATATTGAGTATAGAAAGTCGTGACAGTATAAATTTAAATTTAACGAGAGATCAAGTGGTTAGAATAATTTAGTGGGTGTAAATCAGTCGACAGTATCTTGAGTGGTAGTAAGGTACCGAGAGACTGGTCTTTGTGAAAGACGAGCTGTAACAGGTCGGCTGAGAGCAACTACGCATGTGGACAATAGATTTTTCGTCCATCAGGCTTTGCGTCGAAGACATGTGACTGCAAATCAACTTCAACATGACTTAGCCGAGACTCGAAATGTATAACGTGTGTGTGTGTTTTACGTGTGTTTCCAGAAACTGTTAGGCACATCTTAAGACAGTCTGGAATTAGGGCCAGAGTAGCTGCCACTGCCCCGAGACTTACAAGGGAACACCGTATAGCACGTCAAACTTTTGCAAGAGAGCATGTAAACTGAAATATCGACGACTGGGGTAACATTCTCTTTACGGATGAGCCAAGATTTTGGTTATACACTTCGGATCGAAGAATACCAGTTTATAGACGAGATGGCGAGCGTTATTTTCAATGCAACCTAAGACCGGCGACAAACTTTGGAGGAGCATCTATTATGCTCTGGGGCGAAATATCTCTTAGAGGTCAAACCGAATTGGTACAGCTAGATGGAAGATCCTTAACTGCTGATAGGTACATTAGAGAAATTTTGGAGATGCATTTTGTTCCTTACGCCTCATTTATTGGTAATGACTTTGTTTTAATGCATGACAATGAACGCCCACACGTCGCAAGAATCGCTACCGAGTACCTTCAAGAGGTAAGTTTGCAAGGTTTGAATTGGCCATCGCACAGCCTGGAGTTAAATCCAATAGAACATGTTTGGAACCATCTTTACAGAAGGGTGAGATCTGGTAATGTGACACAAGCTAATCTTCAGGACCTGCAACGACTGTTAACCGTAGAATGGGATAATATCAATTAAGATTTTCTAAGAAGATTAATTGGATACAATACGTCTTACTAAATTATCATTACTTTTAAGTTTTTTTTTATTTAATGCTGTTTGTACGCTTACCTCTAATTTATGAAATAAATTAAATAAAACCTTTGTTTTTCGTACATTCTACATTTTTCTTTTAATACTTGTTACGTACTTAAAAAACAAAAAAAAACAGCAGTAAAAATCCATGTTTTAAATTATTTTTAATACAAAATTTGCAGCTTCATAGCTGATGCGATACTTTTTTGGCGGAGTGTATATTTTTCTACTCTTAACTACAACTATTGTTAACATAGCTCATTTAACTAACTCTTCGTAGAAAAAGATAATTTTCACCATGGCTGATACTTTCATTAATTACTTATTAATTTATTTTACCAGAGTCTAAATTACGAGCTATATTTCCTAATTATTTTTGTTTTTTCTCTCTAATTAACGCAAGTTATCTTAAAAATCCATCTAAAATAAATCCATCATAAAATAAATTTTAAGCAAAAAAGTTCTCTCCTCTGTTCTTTACCTTCTGTTGTCCTTGTGGTGACGTTATAATATTCGACGTATGATTGCTATTCATTCATCTCGCTCCCGTCTGTTATTCCCATAATGGGTGATCTTACTGCAACCCCTGTACAGCCTTCATTTCTTCGCGCTGTTACTGGTGTTGAAGTTTGGCACCTGTATACTGGTTGTTTCAAAAAGATATGTCATAAATTAAATCACGCATTCTGGGGACAAAAATAAATTGATTCAATCCAACTTACCTTAGTACAAAAGTATACACAAAAAAAGTTACAGCCCTTTGAAGTTACAAAATAAAAATTGTTTTTTTGCATCTCCTAAACTACTTGACATTTTGTAATAAAAATGGACACGTTACTTTCTTGTTCTGAAAGCATTTTTCATAAAAAAGAAACAACAACAACAAAAATTTTAAGGGGGGTGTGCAGCCCTAAATCCCCCCAAACTTTTGAGTACGTTCAAATCAAATGAATTTTGTGGCATCATTAGTTTAACATATTATTTTTAATTTTTTTTGCCTCTTATCACTTTTTTCAAAAAACAGTTTTTATTAAGTTACGACCCTTTTCATTAACCTTTAAAAAATTACGTGCAACTAAATAAATGGCTTAAATGAATTAACAAGTACAAAAAATGTCTATAACCTCTAGAAATATGATATTACAATAAATGTTCAAAATGGCTCCCATTTTCTTCAATACACATTCGGTATCGTTTTAATAAGGAAAACCGAATGCGCTGAAAAATCATATTTTTCTGGCGAAATTGATTTGCAACTTTAATTATTCTATCCCTCAATTGTTGTTCGTCCTCTATTGTTACAGAATACACTTTCTCTTTCATAAACCCCCAAAAGCAAAAGTCCATGGAGTTAAGACCTGGACTTCTGGGTGGCCAAGAAATAGGTGCGTCGCGACCCCTTTCAATCCACCGACTGGGATATTGCATGCAAAGGTATTCCCGGTCTTCATTACTGTAATGCGGTGGAGCGCCATCTTATAGAAAACACATATTTTGCCTTATTGCAATATTCACTTCTTCCAAATACTCTTGTAAATCGTTTGCCAAGAACTGCAAATAATTATCACCATTTAAATTGTTGGGAAGAAATACTGGGCCTGTTAGATTTTTATCCACAATTCCTGCCCAAACAATAACTTTGAAAGTCCTTTGGTGATGAGTCATTTTTTTTGGCGTGAGGATTTTCGTCAGCCCAAATGTGCTCGTTATAACAGTTTGTTATTCCACTTTTACTGAAGATAGCCTCGTCGGTAAACAAAATATTTCTAATAAAATTAACATTTCGAGTGTTTTCCATTAACAACCAATCGTAAAATCCAATTTTTTTAGGATAATCTTCAACCAATAACTCTTAAACCGTTGTTAAATGGTGGGGTTTAAGCAGCTGATCCTTCAAAAGCCTCCGTGAGGAACACGCCTTACATGAGGAACATTTAGTTGAGCAGCTATTACCCTTGTACTTGTTCCAGGAACTTCTTCAATGATTTCTAAAATGTCTTCATTAGTTGCATCCATTATTGGACGATCACTATTGCCAGGAACTTGCGGTTGGAATGTTCCCGTTTTCCGTAAACGACGATCAATGGTCAGAAATAATCGTCTATCGGGTGTATTTCGATTAGGGTATTTTATTGCATAACGCCTTGCGGCTGCTGCACTATTTCCTTGACATTCACCTATGATATTCCCGATAATTTATTGAAATCATAATTTAATCTGATCCAACTTACCCAAAGGTAAATGCATATCTGCCATTATTTGAAATGTGTAGGCCATTGTAATATCAAAAAATTTTTAATATTAATCTTATTCACATAATAAATGATAGCTTAAAATTATTGACTATTATTGATGGAACTGTTTGTAATTATTGTGTCCGTAGAAACTAATTGTAATTTTATGGAAAACTAGGAAAAAGCTAGTTTTTCAAAAAGTGATAAGAGGTAAAAAAGTTTTAAAAATAATGTGTTAAACCAATGATGCCACAAAATTCATTTGATTTGAATGTATTTACAAGTTTGGGGGATTTAGGGCTGCACACCCCCTTTAAAATTTTTCTGTAGATAATGCAAAAAACAATTTTTATTTTGAAACTTCAAAGAGCTGTAACTTTTTTTGTGTACACTTTTATACTAAGGTAAGTTGGATTCAATCAATTTATTTTTGAGGCCGGAATGGGTGATTTAATTTATGACATATCTTTTTGAAACATCCTGTATAAACATTGTTAAAATACTGACAGACTTTTTGGTAAATTTGATTCTCCTCGTATAGTTAGCCAATATTTTGGTTTTAAAAATCCAGAGACTATCAAACAATTAAATGGTTTTTGTACAATGACGCAAACAATGGAGTGTTGATTTATAAAATGTTGTTAACAAAAAGCCATATAAAATGAGTGGTTTTCGTTAAAAGTGCAGAACGCTTGTGTAATTATCGTCTACATGTAGCGTCAACTTAGAAAAAACAATTCATTAACCAAACGTCGTTTTTCAACGAGAATAGTTCCATCTGCCTAACCACACCTACCTCGACATACAAGTACACTACTTTGGTACCGTATTGTTGAAAAGACTCCTAACTTAGTTACGTACTATTGCTTAGCTGCATCCAACTCTATCCTACATACCAAAGTATAATAAACCATATCAAATACGTTTACTTGGTGTTCAATTATTTCATATTGTGTCGCGATTTAAACCTGTAAATTAAACTTTACTTCAAACATTTTACTTTCGTTTTTAAAATTATAAACTTTATAGTATATTTATGTCTTTGTTGCTAATTGTTATTAACACGCATTTATCAATAGATTTATTGATATCATTATCATATATATATATATATATATATATATATATATATATATATATATATATATATATATATATATATTTATCATCCTTACTCGTCGCAATGAGTACAAGAATGATGGTAATTTATATGGGTAAATTGTTGATGCATAGTGGAATATAAATATTCCCAGCATCGCTGTGAAAGGCTTGATTAAGCTTGGGTATACAATTTACTTTAATTGCTATCGACACATTTAACTTCATATTTCCTCACTAGAGGTCTCTAGTAGAATACTTTGGTAATTGTTTTTCCTATAATTGCCACAGTAGACGGTGCGTTTTGATTTAGTTTGAGTCTTCTTACAAACTCTCTCTGATGACGGGTAGACCCAGAAACACGTGTTGGGGAGTGGTAAGAGACTTGAATTAAATCGAAACGCAACCGTCTTCGTATATTTATCGTCCTTACTCGACGCAATGAGTACAAGAATGATGGTAATTTATAACACTAATTTTCTGGATGTTTTCTCCTCGGATATTAAATACTCTGAGCATTAGCTGATCGATGTATCAATCTGTGATACATCTCTGGCCTATTTCGATATATCCAGTATAAACAATTCCCCGGAGCTCTCTTGAACTCTCTAGCAGAAGCTCTAGGTCAAGAATATTCCTATATTAATATAATTAAATATAAGATAGGTGTAGGTAATATGGCCATGTACAGTAATATGGCCATCCAACAAATTTCTTACTATTTTTATGTTTAAACGGTAGAACTCTTGATATTAGCATAGTAATACACATTTAGTGCCGAAATTGTTAAACAGATGGTGCCACATTCTCTATACGTCAGAACCATACACCATTGTTGTGAAAACTCGTCATTGCAGAAGCTGGTTATTAATTTCGTAATTTTTAAAAAAATCTTAACTGAATCTAATAGGTAAGTTTTTAATATATTAATTGTACTTACATGTTTCGTATACCTTCAAAATCATGTAAAATGTACATGTACATGTTTTTATTTTATTGTATAAATTTTGATTTAATACATTTTTTCTTAGACAAAATATCAGTATACAGTGTTGAGTAATATGGCCACTTGAAAAGTAGGTTATATGGCCATGGCCATATTTATCTTACGTGGCCATATTACTCTACAATGCATATTTTGTTTGCTGTATTGATATTATTTCTTTTATTACAGAAATAAAAAATGCCCCAGTATCAGCGCAGGGGCCTACGAGGCAACTGGACGGAAGAAAATTTGTCAACAGCTTTAAGAGCGGTGGAAAATGGGACCGCAGTTAACACAGCTAGTCGTACACATCACATCCCAAGGCGGACACTTCGACGATATTTAGAAGAGGGAAAACAAGTAAAGTCTTGTCTAGGGCGAAAGACTATACTTACAAATGCCCATGAAGCAGAATTAGTTCAACGTATTATCCGTCTTTCGCAAATTGGATATACACTTACTGCAAGGGTACTTTGTAAGTGTGTATATCGGTTTACAGAACTCAATAATATCCCAAATCCTTTTTAAGAAAGCAAAGGAATAGCTGGTCGTTATTGGCTACCTGGTTTTATGAAGTGCAATCCTCAAATCAGACCTAGGAAAGCACAAAACTTAAATCCGGCTAGGGCACAAAAGCTTAATAAATTTATTGTAAAAGATCATTTTACTAAGCTGGAAGGTATTTTAAGAGAAATGGACATACTTGATAAGCCCGAACGGATATATAATGTAGACGAGAAAGGTTGCAGGTTAACACTTCACCACCAGCAGAAAGTTTTGGCGCAAAAAGGGGCTAGAAGAGTACATGTTGTTGCAAACGAACATGGAGAAAGTGTTACCATTGTTTCTTGTGGTAATGCTCTCGGTACAGCAATCCCTCCAATGGTACTTTTTAAGGGTAAACGTAGTAAGCCAGAATGGGTTGACTCACTACCTCCAGGTGCTGTTGTTCAAATGACTGCAAAAGGTAGCATGAATATTGAAACGTTTTCAGTTTGGCTTCAACACTTTTTAAAATTTAAGGTTGCTGGTCCATATATTATCATATTTGATGGTGCAAGATGCCATTTGGATCACACTATTGTAGAAACTGCCGAAAGATACGAAATTACTCTATACTGTTTACCTAGTAATACTACTCACGAGCTCCAACCAATGGACAAAGCTGTATTTAGACCCTTTGAACATTACTGGGATGATGAAGTTATGAAATATTATTCTATTCATAGCGATCGTGTTATTACCAAACAGAGATTTGGGGCAATTTTTTCTACAGTTTGGGACAAAACAATGACACCATCTAATATAAAATCGGGGTTTTCTTTAACGGGAATTTATCCATTCAACCCAGAAGCTATCCCAGAGATAGCGTTTGCCCCTAGTACTATCACATACCAACATCAGGAAGATAAAGAGAATGTCACATTATCAGAAACTAACGCTTGTAATAAAGCAGATGATTTATCCATGCCATCAACTTCAGGCATTCAACAAAAATATTACCGTTGTCATTCTACTTTGGGATTACAACCAAAAAATAACTCAAAAGAAGTATATCTGGTCACTGATAGTAGTAACTCTTGTCGTCCCTCTACTTCAGATTTTCAACCGAACTCTGACTTATCCTTTAGTTTGCATGATTCTAGCAGTGATGAAGTTATTGATTCAGAAGACGATCACAGTGATTTCTCAAACATCCAAAATACTTCATTCACAATTATGCTCGAAACACCTGAAAATGCAGCAATAAAGAACGATAACAAAAAGCCTAGAAAACCAGCTATCAACAGTCGAGCCCAAGTTGTTACTAAAGATTTATTCGGTAGATGTATTGGAAAAAGTGATTCAGAAAATATTGAAGCCAATACGCATACTACAGATAATAAAAGAGTCTCGTCAATGCTACGAAAATTACCCAATCCAAAAAAAAAATTTAAGACCTTGCCTGCTAAGAAAAAGGGAACAAAAAACAAGAATCTTGGTTCTGCAAATTATGCAAGGAAGACAGGATGGTAGATATGAGACTGTGTAGCGTATGTAGCACTTATATCCACGAAGAGTGCATGGGTCTCACAGCTAAAGACAAAATTGATACGTTCTTATGCCCTGATTGTGAAAAATAAGACAATATTAAGTTTCTGTACTGTATTTGCTTAACATGTAATAAAACGGTTAAAAAATCTGAAACTATTTTATTCTATTTTGTATTAAGCTTCATAATTAGATATAAAAATTTACTTTCTGTAGAGTGGCCATATTAGCGACAACATGTTGGTAATATGGCCAATAGCAGTATTTTTTTAATTAAGTCATAAATATCATATTTTTATCAATTTTTGAAAAATTATACAATAAATATATATTTAGATAACCCATGTAACTGTAATAACAGTTACTTTTTAAAAAAATTATATTTGGCCACAAATACGGACAAAAGTTCTTAAGGTGACCATATTACCTGCACATACCTTACAAGATCTTTAAACATTTTCTATAATCTGTAGTTATTCAGTGTTGTTATCTATATTTTGTTCCGTCGCGGTGCTAATAATCGTTTTGATGGATGCGACTTTTTTTAATAAAAAAAATAACATAATTATCTCGTTTTTCAAACCATTTCATTGAACAACTAAAAAAGCAGAATTTTTAGTAAATAATTACAGCAAAAATTTATCTGTAGCCAACACTTACCAACCGTTTACAAACTTCCCAGCGCGTAAAACTTTTTTTTTGTAACTTACTTAAGTATTTTACTTACTATAGCTTCCTTGGCAAAAGTGTAACTATATAATTCCCTTTTTCCTACCCAAAGCCTAGCCAATGCATTTATCGCATTTCAACTATTACAATTTTGCTGACAGACATTTTCTAAGTGAACCCTTTTAGCCTAAAATATCGTGACAGGTAAGCCAGTCTCGTACATATTTCGAAAATATATTTAGAATCAAGAGAAAGGTCCTTTCTGATGATGTTTCTGAATATGTATGAAACTGAAAACTGCCGTATCTATGCTATTTGTGTGATATACGGGATGTTCAGAAAGTTAGTAGGAATTTTAGTATTTTTAGAATTATTTAGTAGGAAAATATTTAAAATAATGTTAGTTTTTAGGTTTGTTTAATTTTAAAACTAAATAAACTAGCAAAGTCCAGATTTAAAATATGTGGATTTTACTTCCTGAACTAGTATACTGAAATCTGTCCCAAAAATGGTAACTTTTTAAAATTTTCTTCTGCTTTTTGGGCAATAAGATCATTTTGGATAGGTATCAGAAACCAGAGGCGTTCGGTCCGTGAAAACAAAATAAACAATGCTTCCCTAGGTTTCCGTAGTAATACCGTAAAACTGAGTTACTGAGAATATTAAAAAAAAATGAATAAACATATAAGCAGCATTTTAAGTTAAGGTAATTTAAGTACAAAAACAAAATGTACAAAATAGTATCGAGTTTGTATTTACTAACAAAAGTTTGGTATAATTAGGTGCTGTTCTTACCTGGTGCTTGTAAAAATAAACTCCTAATCCTCAGAATGTTTAATAGCCATTTTTCCAACTTTAACTTTCACCAATCAACAAAAAATATTCTTTTGATTGGGAATACTATACCATTTTGGTAATGTACCTTCTTCTCTTTTAGCAGTGTTTATTAGATATATAAAAATTGATGTATACTGTTTTTATCGCCTTTTTCTAAAATTTGGGATATGATGTTTTATAACGCCATTTGCAACTTGCAAAGGCGTGGATTACAATGTTGCCACTAACAGCACTAACAAATTTTTTTGGTGGATACTCATAATTCTTCAGAAATAAATTGTTGTAAATTTAAGTGATGATTTTAGTAGAATTTGCTACATTATTTTATTTTGACATATTCCTTTATATGACAGAGGCATATTCCAGTTTACAGCGTACAAAAGTGTAATAAAGTAATTTAATTGCCTTAGTATTAGTGAGATTTCGACTATTTTTAATTATGAATCCATAAGATTTAAGTGCTTCTATAACCTTTAAATTAACATGTTCAACAAAGGTGAGTTTATAATCAAATGTAACTCCAAAGTCTTTAATTTTATTCAAACGTTCAAGTTCATTGCCGTCGATAATATAAGGATGGTATATATTAGACTTTTTCCTAGAATAACTAACTACTTTGCACTTGTTGGCATTAAGATTCAAATGATTTGCATTACACAATTCATGTACATGATTCAGTTCACTCTGCAGAAAATGACAATCATTAAGGTCGCTTATCAATGAATAAATCTTTAAATCATCGGCATAACATAAACATGGTGCAGAAATTGATTCACACAGATCGTTAATAAATAGCAAGAACAATAATGGACCTAGATTAGAACCTTGTGGAACCCCTGAAGAATCTAGGTACTTTTCCGATTTGTAACCATTATAAGCAACAAACTGCGTTCTATTTGACAAGTAAGACCTCATAAAAGTCACGGCATCCTCAGAAAGACCAAAGAGACACAATTTAGAAAGTAATACGCCGTGGTGAATCCTGTCGAATGCCTTCGTAAAGTCAGTATATATGACGTCAACTTGACTTCTATTATCTAGGGCCGCTGAGATATATTGTGTGACCATTAACAAGTTTGTCACAGTGGACCGAGACAAAACCATGTTGATATTGAGACAGCTGATTACAAGTGCGTGAGTAAATACGATTATACAAAACTATTTCAAAGACTTTCGATAGATTGCAAATACTGGAAATTGGTCTGTAGTTTTCTACCTGACCCTTTTTACCAGTTTTGAATATTGGGCCCACTTTTGACTCCTTCCAGAGACTCGGATATTCCTTGTTAAGAAGACATAAATTAAAAATTTTTAATAGTGCACAGTTAAGGCACCTATGTAATCCTTAACCAAAAGGGATGGAATATTATCAGGTCCACACGTTATTTTGTCTTTTAATTTCTTACTAGCTAAAATTATCTCAGACTCTAAAATAGGATAGAAATTTAAGTCATCTGCGTTAACTGAGTAAGAGTTAGCCCTGAAATTAATATCTGATGACAGAAAAACACTCTTGAAAAATTCTGCAAACACATTCACAATAATTTGTGGGTCGGAGGTAGTAATGCCATTATATTTCATCACACCAGGAATTTTTGAACTATTATTTTTCGAATTTACGTACGACCTTATGTGGTTATTCTATTCTTTTTTCTATTTTTCTATTTAGTGTCCATTCATTTATACACTATGCGTTATATATATATATATATATATATATATATATATATATATATATATATATATATATATATATATATATATATATATATATATATATATATATATATATATATATATATATATTATATGAAATTCTTCGCACTATTATCTAATTTTATTTTCACTTTTGCCGGACTATTATTTACAAACTTTTCACTATTATGTGATTAGTGTGCAAATAAAATTATCTTTTATAAATACTATTTATTTAATTAAAATCATTTTCCCTACTTTTCATCTCTTGTTTCGAATGAGCACATTTGGTCAATTACGTAAAAAAACATTAATTTTAATTTATGTCTGTGGAAACGAAAATACAAATAATAGAACCGTGAATCGTGCTTGTGTTCATCCCGGCATCGATGCGCTTCTATCGTCCATAAGAAATACATGGCCCTATCTCCGCAATGTTATTTTCTTAACGTGGAACGATCTATAGTTTTAAACAACATAATTGATAAAAGTAAACAAACACGATTCATTGCAATGATTTTACACGAAACAACTGATGTTACAAATTTTCGCCAGCTCTCTGAAATGGTAGAATTTGTTAGTATAGACGGAATTATACAGGAGAGATTTTTAGATTTTATAAATGTATCCGAAGTTAGAACAACAGACACATTATATAAAATTGTATGCGAACTATTAAAATCCATTAATGGTAATGACAAGCTGATTGCCCAAAGTTTTAACCCTTCGGTACACGGGTGATACCTTGATACACGAAAGAACGGGTTAGGTCTGAGTCTGAGGCCAATGTGTAACGATAAGACTACCAAAGAGAATTGAAATACTATTGTAAAAATAATACCTCAATCAACCATGGGAGCTTATCGTCTATACCTTGCCTAGCTCATTATCTCAAGGGTGAGTTTGTCTTGTCTTAAACTAGGGGTTGAACCTGAGTTCTCAGCTGATAGCAAATAAGACAAATTTTAACCAAACATATTTATTTAAATGAATAAAAAAACAATAATTAACCCTGCCAAATCTTAACAGTTAGTAAGTGTTACTTATTGCTTCGATGGGCTGCTTGTGTGTTCTAGCTGTTGGGTCCTCCAATTAGAATTTGTGGCTTCTGGAGAGCTGCAGTTACACGTAGCTGTATGTCCTAAGTTTTGGTGTCCAATAAACCAATAAATTCAACAACTCCAATTAAGTTTTGATGTGTCCAACAAACCCAATAAAATATCCAGTAAACCAATAAAGTTTTGATATCTCCAATAAACCCAAGAGAATTTGTAGACTATAAAAAAAAATGGTAAAAAGTAAACTAAGAATATTTTATGTTTAATTTTGTAACAACAGGTTTGCGTTGCATATATTAGAACTACTACTAAAGACAACTTACATACATTAAAAGAAAATGAAAGTCTATTATATTACTAAAACTAAAAATATAAAAGAAATTACGTACTACAATATGGCCGATGTTAAAAAAACACCTGGTGTATAACTTATTCAGTCATTTTATTAATGCATATGCGACAAACAGGTACGGTATGTTAACGGTAAGTAAATAAATTTTTTACAATAGTAACACATGTATCGAGTTTTACGATCTCTACAAAAAGCACAACGCCCCCTTTTATTTTGCAATTCCGTAGGTGCTTGTACTGGTCCAACATCACTGAGTTTAGCAGCAAGCTCTCTTATATCTCGTACCAAATAAAGAGATTGAGCTCTTTCTTTTATATTGTCCATTACTAACTGAGGACGTAGTTCTATTAAAAAATATATTTTGCTTGTTTTTAGATCCAGTTTGTTAGTTCTCTGTATCACAAATGCATTTATTGCAGCAACATCAAGCAATCCATAAAAGATGACCATGGGCCAACGTTTTGTATTTCTTGCGACAGTATAGGAACCTCGTAGTTGATCAACCGTGTCCACACCACCTTTCGTAGAGTTATGGAACGTTATTACTTCAGGTTTACTTTCGTCGCCCGTTGTCGGATCGATTTGTTCATCATGGTGTAGAGTTGACAAAAGAACAACATGTGTTTTTTGGTTTTGGTATATAGGACAATATCGTCTATTCTTTGGTAAATCCAAACATACCTAGTTGATTTTGGTGCTCTATTGTTCAATCAAAATTTGGTTGGGATATGCCTTTTGTTTTTCTGTAGAGTTCCTACAATTGTTAGACTATGATTTGTCAGTAAGTTTTGTACGACTTCAATTGATGTAAACCAATTGTCCATTGTGACATTCCGGTTGGATTTGGAGATTGGTTTGCAAAGCCGCTCAGCCACATCGTAGGCTGCAGAATTGATAGAATATGGACCTGGTGGTTGTGTACCGGCATAGATTTCTAATTGATAAATATAGAAAGTACGAGACCACCAAAGAATATACCTTTAGACCGTATCGGTCCGGTTTGTTTGGAAGGTATATTCTAAAACTACTCTAAAGCCTAAAGCATCTAATCAATAGTGACATATTGGCCAATGGTATATTATTTTTGAAAATTTTCAACTACATCCTCGAATACGACTCTAACTCTTGCAAGTTTGTCTACTTGTTTCCGTTCGTTCCTTGTACGAATATCATCTAGGCGTAAGCACTTCATAAGAAATATAAATCTGCGGAGAGCCATCATTGCTGGAAATATGTCAATGCCCGTACCATTTTTTCCCAAAACTCAAAAATTGAAGTTCTACCTCCACGGTAAACTCCAGCTAAGTAAAGCAGGCCAATCAGAGCTTTTAGTTCACATATATTTGTTAGCCTAGCATCGGAATTGTCTTTATATCTCACGGACACACGCTCGATATATACATTAGTACATTCAACAATATGTTTTATAATTCTCTCATTAAAAAACAGTTTCCAGCATTCCTTTTCAGTTGTGCAATTTTTCGCTTCACAAATAACTCCTGGAAGTTTTGTGATAATATTTTCTCGTCTAGTTCTAACATTTCGTGATCCGCATGTCTTATTCCATTTCATTCCATCTTTGGTATTGTAATAAAGGTATTGGTTTGACCCACCTTGTGGAATACATTCTTGTAAGTTTAGTTCGGTGTCTGATAAATCGAATTCAGACTCTGAGTTATGGTTACCAGCTTCATTTTCTAATTTTCCAACAATGGACTCATCGGAATCTGAATCTTCATAATTTTCTTTCTCGTCGGTTGCAACTTCCTTGTAGAGACATTGCAAATGTTTTACCTCTCCCTCGTAAGAATACACTGTTTTGCTAAGCTCTAAAAACAATGCACTGCAAATTTTGTTTTGTACTTTCATAAAAAAATACTTACATTAAGGAAGGGGTTGGATCTGAGAGAACGAAAACAGATATAACATCGACACTATCGCTTCAATAAGCATTAGTAACTTAGAGATTATAGCTGGCCATGCCGTCGAAAGGTACCTAGACCGCCAGGACCGTACTTAGACTAGCTGACCGAATAGAGATATGACAACTAATGATATAAAACTGATAAATAAAAGGAAACTAATAAAAGGAAACACATATGTACTGATAATGTTGTAGATGTTGAATCATGCTACCGCTGACTATACTATCACGTTTTAGATCAAACATACCAACAAACGGAAAATGGGTTTAAGAATTTTGATGACCTAGACTTTTTTGAGCTGTGCAATGTTAATGCATTTAAAAAAACAAATTTTCCTGAAAAACAAATAAAATCCTTATGGACAATATTTTGACATGATTTCATTACGTTCGGAACTAATAGTTTCATACGAAACTGAGGAAATTGACAAAAAAATCATAAAGGCGAATTTTGAATGTTTTTAAACAACTTTTTTGGACAAAGCATATTCTGAGGTAGTGAAATTATGCGAGTTAGTACTAACCATTCCAGCTACTAGTGCCTCTGTAAAACGTAGTTTTTCAACTCTAAAACGAATAAAGACTTACTTGCTTTAAAGAAATGTCGCAGTACCCAAGTTTTTACAACGACGTTATAGACGAGTTTGCAAAAAAAGTGTAGACGAATTGAATTATATTATAAATAGGTGAGTTTTTACAATTTTTTTATAAATTTCTTTCCACGTTCATCGCACGCCTCTGTCAGAAACCAACTGACGCCGTAAGATTTTTAAATTATTTTTTTCTCTTAAAAATCAAAAAATATATCACTGTTATTACGATAAGAATAAAATTTTGCACATTAGCAATAATATTTTCTTACAAAAGAATTTAAAAACATTTCACACCATGTTTTTAAATAATGGTCATCTTAGTAAAATTCCTAAGAAACTAATCTACAACTCAGACTTATATGATGGACAATGTGATAACAGACCAACAGATTTCATTATTTACAAAAAATTACCCTACGCAAATGGCTTAACTAACAATCTAATTAAGCTGCTTTCACTAACTAATTAATTAAAATCAAAATAGCTAAATGTATTAGCGTATCCAATTACAGCTTATTCTCGAAGGTTAAGAAGGTTAAAGACCAGAAACCGCTTCTAATTCAAAGTCATGTTATTTGCCAACTTTATTGTCTCTAATGGGATGGGTAGTATCTAGCACAAAGGTCGTAGTGGTTGAAGCAAAGAATAAAACATTACAAAATTATTGCAAAATAGATAAAAACTCTTTTTCAGTAGCACATCCTTCCAACACAACAGTCCACATATTTAATTTATTATCTGTCAAAATTTTGGATATAGAAAACAACTTTCTCGAAATGTACCACATTAGCAAAAACAAAATATCAATTAATTATAAGACAGACATGTACAAGTTAGGGAAAATGTATTATAATATTTTAAAATACAAAAAAAATGATATCTATTAAACAAGTGGTTGTGATTTGTGACATGCATATTACTTTTTCCAAAGCCACATTAAACAGTATATAGGAGAGATAGTCTCCCTGGCACAGCCCGTTATTTATTGTAAAAAGTTCAGACAGTTCCCTCTGGATTCGTACTCTACATTGAACTTTTTCAAATGTTACTGTTGTTAAGTTTACCAACTGATTTGGTACTCTTTCATTACTAGAAACATTTCTTCTCTATTTACAGAGCCGTAGGCTGCCATATATATGTGATGAGTATCTATGTCATATTCCAGTGTTTTAAGTTCCAGTTGCATTCCAGTGCAAAGTATTCCAATATTGCTATCACTGGGGAGGGATTTCTGTGTGCCATTATGATATCGTGCCCACCTTATTTATGTAGTTAAGCTTGTACAATCAAACGGCCAAAATGAAAATAGAAGACCAGTTAACTGATAAAATTGCAATAGAACGTGGAGTATGACAGGGCTGTATTTTGTCTCCATTGTTGTTCAACATTTATTCTGAATGGGTATTTAAGGAAGCTTTAGACGGTTGTGCGAAAGGAATACTAATAAACGGTGAATGGTTGAAAAACATTAGATATGCAGATGACACTATAGTTTTTGCCGATAATCTGAATGACTTACAGATATTAACAAATCGCATAACAGAAGTCAGCAACAGATACGGACTAGCTCTTAACATAAAGAAAACCAAAATTATTACAATTAGTAAAAAACCAATACTAAACGCTCAACTTACAATAAACCAACAGAATATCGAAAGAGTCGAGCAATATACATATCTAGGCACCAATTTAAATAGCCAATGGGACCACTTAACATAAATTAAACAGCGAATAATAAAAGCAAAAGCAGCATTCGTTAGAATGAGAACCATTTTCAACAGTCGAGACATATCATTAAAAACAAAATGCCGTCTATTGAACTGCTACATATTCACAGTTCTGCTCTACGGAATGGAAGCATGGACACTGACTGTTGCATCTATGAATCGGCTCGAAGCTTTCGAAATGTGGTGTTATAGGCGCATCTTACGTATATCCTGGGTTGACAGAGTTACTAATGTGGAGGTCCTGCGTAGAATGGGGAAAGAATGTGAAATTCTCATGACCGTCAAAACTAAAAAGTTGGAATATCTAGGACATGTAATTAGAAATCAAGAACGTTACGGCCTTCTTCAGCTGATTCTCCAAGGAAAAGTAAATGGTAAGAGAGGACCGGGAAGAAGACGCATTTCCTGGCTTCAAAATTTACGAAAGTGGTATAACACGACTACCACTGAACTGTTCCGCGCTGCAATAAATAAAGTAAAGATAGCCGTGATGATCGCCAACATCCAGAACGGATAGGCACTTTAAGAAGAAGAAGCTGAAAGATTCTCTAGTTGAGTTTCTTGCTAGTTTTTTCACCAACTTCAAGAATCGTTGGTGGTTCCTCTTCCTTCTTGTCTATTTCGCGTACTTTATCTCTTTCGTCTTTCAGGTGTTCTTCTTTTTTCTTTATATTAAGTTCCTGGTCAAAGTATGACATAAATCAAGCCATAAGCAGAAGGTACCTTCGGTGTTACCAGCCATACTAGGAACGGCTCAGAATTAGCGTTTTTGGAGTGCAGTTAATTTATCTGAGACATTTGACGGGAATTGCTTCGATAATATCGTAGTAATTATCAGGAAGTTCGTTGGCAGCAAAGTGTAGAAGCTTTGCTAAAACGAATGGAAATTTTGTTAGAGTGAGCCTAGTGAGTATGTGCCCTTGAGTCCTTAGAGTTTGCTTAGCTCTGTTGTTGGAGCCAGCTATTATGCGGAGGACGTATCTTTTGCTGAGAGATCGGACTCTGTCTTTTATTGATGTTATGTTCCCAATTTGGTGAATTAGCGCTGACGGATAATCTGCATGTTTCCTCATGTTTTTTCTAAGAATTTTCCTCTAAGTTGTCATAATGGTATTGGTTTGACGAGAATTTAGTGACTTGGAGACACACGCCCTGCATTCGATGATAGGCCTAAGGAAAGTCTTGTAGGTGGGCAAGAGAGTTTTATTGAAGATATTTTCGAGTTTTCTAGACAGCTCTCAGAAGTCTAGCTCTTTTTTTAACCCTGTCTAGGGTGTCTTTGACGTCAATGTTCCAGTTAAGAGTACTACTAAAGGAAACTCATAAGTAGGACACTAAGTTAGTAGTACTCCCAAGTTGAACACAGAGTAATAAACATGCTCGGATTAAGATGGCAAGTAAATTATGTGAAATCCACAAAAGAGGCATCCTTTAAACAGTGACAATCCAACCACATCAAAAAAGATGATTTTGTCCAACAGAATTTTTATATAAACTATTAATAAAAACGAACAAATCATGCTCTAACACCTTCAAGAATCTACAAAATGAAACTATCAGATACTCCAAACTGTAATAATGTAAAGCTTCTCTATATCATATTTCCAAACAAATTAAACAACCTAAAGTCCACCCTATTCACTTGCTTACCTTTTCATGATAAATAGATTAAAAATCTCATAAACTTCCAAATTTCCAGTAATGACCTGAAACTTTTACCTCTCGGACCTAAGATTGGATTACAACCTTCTTTTAAGGATTATTCTATATGCAATTTCGTCGCTAAAATAGAAAATATACTATCATATTCTAAAGCCAATTAACATCTTGAATTAATATCATCGGCCAACAACATTCTGACCAACTTCTCTCACAAACATTCCTATGCTAGCTCTGATATTGATCAAATTTACAAAGAAACGTCCACGTTCTAAAAAGAATACCTAGACCTGATGGTTTTAACTACTGACAAAGGTAATGCCACAGTCCTGATGATTAGAGATCAATACTTAAATTTGAGTCAACAACTCTTAGATGATAGTAAATAATATCAGCCACTTCTCCGGCATCTGACTTCAACTTCTTCTTCTTCGTCTAGCCATTCACGTCCACATCTGAACATAAGCATCTTCAAGTCTTCCTTTCCATTGTGTTTTATTGTACGCTATTTGTAGCCAATTTTTCCCGGCAGTCCTTTTCAGATTATCTGTCCATCTAATAGGAGGTCTGCCTCTGGGTCTTTGGTGTTGGTATGGTCTCCAGGTTAAAATTGATCTGTGCCATTTGTTTAGATCGCTCCTGGCTACATGTCCAGCGTATTCCCATTTCAACTTTAATGATTTTTGCACCACATCGGTGACTTTGGTTTTCTGTCTTATCCACGTGTTTGTTTTCTTGTCCTTAAGTAATATACCTAGCATTGCTCTTTCTATCGCGTGTTGAGTGACTCTAAGTATATTCATATTCTTTTTTGTGATTGTTCATGTTTGTGCCGCATAAGTTAATATCGGAATAATGCATGCATCAAAAACTTTAGATCTAAGATGTAATTGAATTTGTTGATTTCTGAGTATATAGTTCAGTTTACCGAATGCTGCCCAAGCTAACTTTCTTCTTCTTTTTATTTCTTCAGTTTGAATTTCCCCATTTAGTATTATTTTTTGTCCTAAGTATATATATTCTTCAACTTTTTCTATAACTTTATTGTTTATTATTGTCACGGTGTCTTCGGAGTGCATGACTTTTGTTTTGTTTAAATTCATTTTCAGTCCTATTTTAGAAGATTCGGTATGTAGTTCTAAAAGCATGGTTTGCATTTCTTGTAGGTCAGTAGCTATCAGGATTATGTCATCTGCAAATCGTAGATTACTGAGGTAGCGGCCACTGATGTTTATTCCCTTATATTTCCAATTTAGGTTTTTAAAAACATCGTCCAAAACTAAGGTGAACAGTTTGGGTGATAAAGTATCTCCCTTTTTGACTCCTCTGTTTAATGGTACAGGGTTCGTGTGTTCATTTTCATTTAGGTAGTATGTAGCTGTAGCTTGGTTGATAGTTTCTTTTATTAAGTTAATATATCTGCTGTCTATTCTACAATTTTGCAATGCGTTTATTACGGCCGTGTGTTCTATGGTATCGAAAGCTTTTTCGTAGTCTACAAATGCTAGACTTCAACTTACACGAGCAAAATTACCAAATATATCACTGATCTAAAAAACAAAAAAATCTATGACTAGAAATTAGGCAAACCCTTTATAATTACAATAGCAATGCTCCCAGGTTCTATTGTCTACTCAAAATTCATAAACTCCAATTGAGTATGCGACCAATTTAATCGTCAATAAATGATCCGAATACTAATTTAGCACAATTCTTAACAGACATTTTATCGCAAGCATACAATTGTAGGAATGATATTAATATAATCTTTCCAGTTCAGTGACTTCATAATTAATTATTAGTTACCAAGTGACTATGTCTTAGTAAGCTTTGATGTTTTGCTTATTTGAAAATTTTCCACTTTACTATCACTGCGGAGGGATTTATGTGTGGCATTATGGTATGGTGGCCATCTTATCTATGTAGTTAAGCTGGGAGATTCTCTAGTTGAGTGTCTGGCTAGTTTTTCTACTACGTCCCTAACTTCAAGAATTGTTGGTGATTACTCTTTCCTCTTGTCTGTTTTGGTTACCTCATCTCTTCCGTCTTTCAGGTGTTCTTCTTTTTTCCTCCATATTAAGTACTTAGTCAAAGTATAACACCAATCAATTCAATATATCTTTCCTTTTTGTTAATTGATCACCATTCAGACTTCTGCATTGGTTTGTAGTTGCATTGAATTCTTTTCTGTTAATGTGAATTTTTTTGTAGAATGTTCTAAATCCTTTTAAGGATTTCTATATATTTAAATTCGTTATTATATTCTTTGTGGAATCCTCTTTGCTTTTTTTTTTATTTTGTTTTTTTTTTTTATTTGTCTGGTTATCATCTACAGTTGTTCTAGTTTGTCGGGTAAATATTTTTCTGTAGGCTTTATTTTTATCTTGTTACATCATTTATGGTAAAACTAATGATTTTTATTCTACTAAATTCTATAACTACTGCATTTTTCATTTTTTGTACATTCTATATCTTTCTAGCCATTATGTTTTTCTTTGACGTTTAAAATTCTAGCTCTCAATGTTTAGATCTCTAAGTAATGATCTGAGTCTATCAGGTTACTTTGTGTATATTATTGTGTTTAAAATAGGTGTAAGTGACTGTCATGCTGCTAAACTTATCAGTCGTAATCCGTTATCGCTGCTAACGTAGCGTAGGTTTTTTTTTATTTTTGACGCTCTCCTGTTAAACCCAAACACAAATTGAAACACGGGCCGCGAAACTCTTACAATCCCGAGCAAAATTTTGTATTTTCGACGATGTGCTTTTTATTTCTAAAACTACATACGACACTTCTTTGAGCATATTATCTTTAAAACTTAATATTTAGAGATCTAACTTACAGTTAATATAATAAATTCAGAATAAATTAAAAGAATTTTTTCTGATTTTTGCACTTATAAATTCGATCGCGTGCCTCAAGATATTGTATCTTTTTATGAAACAACATATTTTGCTTTGTATCAAACACAATCTGGAATTTATTTCAAAACATTTTTCCCCATAAAATTCCTTACAATGAAAAGCTACATAGGAATTTTTCTTGGAGCTCGCCAGAGAGAGCGTTAGAAAACGTTCATGTTATTCTAATGCAACGATGTCGTGTGAATTATTGGATCTTTGTATTTATTCCGTCACGCGATATATATCATATTTCATTCTGGAAACGCTCGAAACTCTGGGAAATCCAATTGAAGTATTTTTCTTGTGGCGGCAGTGGGTATATGTTGATCTCTCTACATATATATCCACATCTACCCATCCTATACTGATGGAAAATTTATATAGTTCAGTAAACATGATAAGAAAAGCGCCAAAGTGCTGAAATTGTTAGATACCACTAACATATTTTTGAGTTTGTGAGCTTGATTTATGGATATTGTTTGGAAAGGAAGGTTTTGCTTTATGGAAAATTGCAGAGGTGGATTAGTTCATTGTTTATATAACATGATTGTCTCCATTTTAACACGATACGTGCCGTCATCTCTTTTGTTGAGACGATTTGGCCTTTTTTCAATTTCTATGGCTTGTAGGATAATTTTTTGTTTAATTTTGCCTTTGATTAATCGGACAAGAAATAAAAAATTTTGTTGGGAGGAAATATTTTCTTTATTCCTTTTGATGTAAGAATTTTGTCGATTTTGTCAGTGACACCGTTAATGTAAGGAAGAAAAGCTTAGCGGGTCTATTTGCATCATCGCAAAAGCGTGATGATGAGAGTTGGCATGCAAGTAACGATTGGTATGGGTGGGTTCATCATACGAAAACTTTTCTTCCTTACATGAAAGGAGTCACTGACAAAATCGACAAAATTCTTAAAACAGGAGTAAAACAGGAATAAAAACAATATTTATCCTCTAACAAATACGTTTATCTATTGTCCTATCAAACAACATCAAGACAACATTCCAAATAAACAACATGGAGTTTATGAACTTCCTTGTGCATCCGCTTCTTAACAACCAAAAATTATCTGAGAAGCCATAGAAATTGGAAAAGGGTCAAATTGTCTTAATAAAAGGGATGACAGTATCCGGTATCCTAACCTTCGACATGGAAACCTCTCATAAAGAAAATATCATCCGCCCCACCCTCCAATCAAAATCTTGCCGTCAGAAATGTCCGCGCCAACCCACGCGCCAACCAACACACCAACTCCCAAGCCAACCTTCACCTAAACCACGTCACAATCGACGGTTCAAATGAACCGTCCGCTGTTCCCAATAGCTCTTCGTTCGGCTCGCAGAGATAAGAATACGGCCGAGGTCAGAAGGCCCTGCCTGTCGTAAGAGGCGACTAATGGGTAGGAATTGAGAGGTGGAGAGCCGTTGCTTGAGGTGTCGGGTCAGTAGAAACACACTTGAGACGTTTAGGCGTCACGGTCACCGTTATACATTCCTAGTATCCGAGACGAGACTCTCGGGGACCACTCTACTCTCATTCCAAGAGAACCAGGCGATGTTGAGCCCGTACATACCTCTTTTGGCCTTACACCACCAATTGTGGTGTCGGTGTCTCGGCACGTACCCGCCTGGAGATTTAAGAGTGGTAGAGAAGAGATCCTCGGCGGCGACCTGTCTACATGCGAGGTGGAAATTCCTCTGCCTGCGTCACCTGTCCGCCCGTGGGAGGGGATAACGGATGGATGAGGTAATCGCAACACAGGTACTACGGGGGAGGTGGAGCCTGGCAATGTGTATGCATCGCGCCACCTTCATTTTGATGTCGGACTTGTAGAGGCAGTGGAGTCGCTAACGGTTGTATGCCGAAAGGCCAGGTAGACCAGGGTCCTGCCAATTTATTTGGAGGGCACAAAGTACAGCTATGTTCCCAGTAGTGCATTGATTAGTAATCATCTTAGTAATGTTTGGTGGTTCAGGAAACTGAGACCTCGGAAGCTTTGAAGAAGACTTCAGAGAGGATGTCGAAAACTCGACCCAATGAAAATCAACGCAGTTCAATCCGTAAGCCTGTTGAGTTTAATATTAATTCGTGTAATATTATTAATCTTAGCTTAAGGTTTAATTGTACTAATGGTGGAAATCATAATGATTACAATTTAATGATGCCCACACACATTATACACGTGATGTTTGCAAGTTTTTAAATCATTGTTTTCTGAGAAGAATTGGTAGATGAAGACCCACTCCAAATCCATTTATGATTCTTTTTATTAGTGTAATATTTTTTTTCTTTAATGACACAGCGAATAATTTTACCTTAAAAAAAATATATTTGTATTTTTATACAATTTCTAGTTGGACAGTCCCATTTTGTTTATATTAGTATTAGAGTTAATTGGAATTACTTATGAAAAAATTTGAATATGGACTTAAAAAACACGATTTTTGATTAGGTACAGCGTACATGGTCGTTTTTTAATATTACCGAAGAGATTAATGCTTTCATTTTCAACATATTTCATATTGGAGAGAATATCAAAAGAAAATGTGGGTCATAACAATCCAAAATGTGGGTAGGCTTTAAATTTAATCTGGTTATAAAGGGGAAATTTTAAAATTTATTACCAGAAAGATAATGTAAGTAATTATTCAAAGGGTCTCATCGCTTAATCTATCCACAAGGTAATGATAATAATGGCTATCCATTCATTTTCTATATTGAACGTAAAATGCTCTGCTCGAATACTTCTGCCGCCATCTTTTGCTACAAAACTGAAGCACACTGAAGGTAGCTCTCATTTTCAGAGTGATATTGATTCTTTCTGCTGTTGATGACCAAATATTTTATAGGAAAGATATAGTTATTTTTTATTTACTATTTTAAACATTTAAAAATGGCTAGTGCCAGCATTATTTTTGCACAAAATGGAAATTTTTTCTTTAAGTAGCTTTACTCCTAGTAACTAACCATAATAACCATGCACTAAAGGATTTAATTAAAAAAATGCATAATTTTGATTACAGTTCGTATATATTCTGTAGAACAATCGAGATAATTATAAAAAGAATAGATATCAAATTTACATTACAATGGTTGGTTAGCCATTTAACCATTTTCAACGAATGAAACAAATTTTATAATTTAAGATTGGTAATTTGTAACCTCGGAAACCTTTTTTTGATGGTGCTAGAAAGGTTACCAATGGAGACACTGCGGACGGCAGCCAGATGGTTGGTGGAGAGCGAGTCGTGGGTTCGAAACTAGCTTTTGGAACCGGGAATGGGTCCAACGGACGAAATAAGTACAGATATGACACGATAAGACGTATTAGAAAAGATACCGAAATAAACAAAAAGATAGATTGGTAAAATTACCAAAGATAAGATAGGATAGGAACAGGGCGGCGCCACTTAATTTTTTGGGGATTTTTTGGGGTAAAACCTTAGAAAAGAAAAAATATTTTGATTCTGAGACCAAATCCAAGGAAGATACCAACAGTTAATTATTAAATAAATTTGATCAATACACTATATATACAAATAATAAATATATTAGGTGGACTCCGTCTACCTACTTTCCTATGAAACTTAATCAGCCTGATCTTTCTTCTGGTCGAAGATATGATAATTATTTAATATAATAAACAAACATTCAGATTTATTATGTTATCAGGAAACTTGTTAGGAGTCGACAAATAAAATTCATACATAAAACAAAAACAATATATTCAACAACACAATGATATAGGCGGCTGAATGTACACTCAAGTAATAAAAATACACCATCAATTATTAAATGGTGGTATACATATAAAACATATACAGTATTATAATTGATAAATTCCTTTACAAATACAATATAATGGAATCATACACAAATTAAATTATCAGAGAAGAGAGTCTGATGCTATATAAAAATATTGAACTAAAGTTGATTAAAGAAAGTCTCTCTTTGCTGTTTAATGGGCATATCTCGAGATACTGGGTATAGTAAATAAAAAAAATGAATAATAAAGAACACAAAGTAAATTAAAGTTAAATTCAAAGAACACGACAAGATTACAGAAATAAAAATTTAACCAACCTGCACTGGTTAAGTTAATTATCTGTTCGCACTGTTGTTTAATGATTAACGGAGAATTAAATGTTCGTAATTATTATTTATTAGAATTTCTCAGTAGCTGATGGAAAGTTCGTAAGAAAATATTGAATCTTCTTTAAATTGAATGCAAAAATAAGTAGTAACTCTTAACTACAGGTGAAGACATGGATGAACGTAGATTCGCCCAGATAATTGAAGATACTATGATTACTTACAGTAAATCTTGATGACTGCTACACTGCACTGAAGTTATATACTATACTTGTATCAAGCACTGAAATTATTTAAATTAAAAGGTACTTTATACCAATATTTAATCTAATATGATATTAGATTAAACGAACTTGAATATATAAGTTTATACACACTTAGAAAGAAAATGCACAAAGACGGTAAGGTAACGAGCTTCTTTTCTCTAAGATCGCATAACTAGAAGTCCCTTCCTTCTCTAAAAATTCACAAAACTACCCAAGAAAGGTAGGATATCTCCCACTCAAAAACGATAGGACAGTATCCATTTCTAAGAAAGTAAAAAGTCCGAAGGGTTCGAGGTAAACAACGATACTAGTAACTTGGAACGCGACGAAAATAAAAAATCTTCGGAATTGGGTTTTTACAGAAAAATTACTAGACGTGCTTTCAACAATATTTAACAAATCTATCAAAGGAACAGACGCGAAACCGGAAAGAGATTAACTAAGGATTAACCAAACCGGCGTCTTTAAATAAGTAGGTAGATTCTTCCGTAATATTTCGGTAGTTTCCAATAAAATTTAACAACCTATTTGCGAATACGACCATGGGCGTATCAGCAACGGAGGTAAAGGGATTAGAAATAATTTAATAGATTAACTATAAAAAAAATGTTACAAATTTTAACGTAAAAAAGATGATTTTAATGACATTTTTACACGTCTTTCAATCTCAGGTAAACTATATTTTCAATTTTGTATAAATTTTTGTAATCAGGTGATGTAGTTATATAATCATAGCAATATGTTAAAACAGCTTGTCGAAAATTCAATGATCTTTCATGGACACTATTCCCTGAGATATTAATTCAATTAAGAACAATAATAACTATCGTTTTGTTCTTGTTTGTGAGTTTCCGATTTTTTCTTCCACAACTTTTTATCCTCCCAGTCAGCTTCTCGGACACATCTCTCCTTCATCCCGTTCCCTATATATATTTTCCGTGTCCTAGCTGGTCCTTGTCTCCATCTTCCTGGTGGAGCTCATTCCATTACTCTTTTTGGTCACTCATGGCCTGACATTCTTTGAACAGGACCGTACCGCATACAGTGCTTTGTTTTCCAATGTTTTTATTATTGAGCATTCTACTTATATCTGGGTCCACATTTTCTCACGCTACAGACTCTAAAAGTTCGCTCGAAAAACTTAATAATCTGTGTTTGAATCCTAATTTAAATTACATCCTTCTTAATATTTTGGAATTGTATTAAAATGAATCAAGTAGAGGAAAACCAATTTATATATCATGGATAAAAGCCCATTCAGGTATAGGTGAAAATGAAGAAGTGGATCCTTTAGCAAAAGATAGTGCGAAAAATGGAATAATACTTAGATTAAAAATACCAGAATCTGATTTTATTCCAATTCTTCGAAAATAACTTAAAGGAAAGTGGCAGATAAAATATACATGTGGAGACAAAGGACAGTTTTTTAAGTATATACTGTTACGATAAATAATGATGTGTCATATGACTTAAAACTGTAAACATATTTATTACTAATATCTTTTCTATTCTAGTTATTTTGGCTAGTTGAAAGACCTAATTACCTGAGTTATGATGAATCACCCACGACTTGAAATTTCCAGAAGCAGGCCGAATAAAACCAGTCTGAGCGACCTTCTGGGCTCTTTGATGGGAAATCGAGGCGATTCCGGAACTAGCGGCATTTTATATTTAAAGAGGAATTTTGTTGTAAACAGAACAGTTAGTTTTTGAACATCGCGTCGAGTTTTTAAAATGTAACGCACGTAGATAAATTATATAATTATTAAGTGTAAGATAAATTAGTTATATTGTCCAAATAAAGACTTTAAATAAACTTATAATTGTTGTATATAGAAATAAGTGTAGAACCTTTAATAATAAATAAAAACAATAAATTAGAATAATAAAAACAGTACAATACAATCAAAAATAAGGTACAAACCATGCTTTGAGAATACACGTAATAGTTCAATTATTTGGATAAGTCGATGAAATCGATTTACGATATATTCTTTTAGAACGCAAGTTAAATAAAGTAAAAATTGATAATAATCTATTAAAATTTAATATCGTACAAAATGAAATTTCCAATAAATGTTTCAAATCTATTGACATTAGAAGATAATAGTATCTATAACATCATATTTTAGTAAGTAAAATCTACTTATATTAGTTTTTAAGCAAGCAGTATTGCGACATGTGAATAAATTTCTTCTTCTTATTCCTCTTTATAAGCAATTCTGCTTGTTCAGGATTAATACCTCTATGGAAGGCTGTCACTCCATCTTTTGTGCGGTCGTCCGGTACTTCTTCTGCCGATTGGTGACTTATCTCTTGCTATTTTGACGTCACGGGTCTCCTCCATTCTGCTTATGTGGTTATTTCATTATTTTTTTCTATTTGGTGTCCATTCGTTTATAAACTATACAATACATTTTCTTTTAATATCTTCACTTCTCTTTTGGTCTCTCAGCGTATTTCCTGTAATTCTGCTCAGTACTTTTATCTCTGCCGTTTTCAGTAGCCTTTGCGTTGTAGCTGTGTCGGGTCTCGTTTCTGAGGCATATGTCATTATTGAAGTTATACTTCTATACGCACGGTCGGCGTTGGAAATTTGCATGAGAGTGAATCTGTGAAACCATTACATATGTAAGATAATGAGTAAGAGAGAGACAGAAGATATATTTTCTCTCTCTTCCTCTCTCGAGAATAAAAATGTTCCTTTTGTATTTAATATATATATATATATATATATATATATATATATATATATATATATATATATATATATATATATATATATATATATATATATATATTATATATATATATATATATATATATATATATATATATATTATATATATATATATATATATACTACTACTACTACTAAGGATTTCCACAGTTTTCACTGTCTTCCTTCACTCAACCGTTTTCTCCAATTTTCCCCATATATATATATATATATAATATTAAATATAATGTAATATGTATTAATTATTATTTATGTGATATGTTTTGTATTATTTAAAATTAAACGTTTATAATTATTTTAGGCTTTTGTATTTCAAAATAATCACTGTTTTACCGAGAACTGTCAATTTTGAAATCCGTTAGTATCATGTCTAATTGGCAAATCTTTTACGTGTTTGGTTCATACGCTGGTGTACGTGAGTTCGAATCCCAATATGAATTTCCTTTTTTATTTTTGAAATATTTAAAAACCTCACATTAATGTTATTAAATATATGTAATATACGCAAAAATGCTAAATTTTAAAATAAAATGAAAATTTACAACATAATCCGAGTTGTTGGTTTTTTATTTTTATCTTCGTAAAGTAAGTTAATGTATATTGGCAGTTTTAAATACTTATGAATATTACATTTTAATTTATATTGTATTATTATATTGAATTATGTTGCAGTGTATTTATTGTATTGTAATTTTTATATTAATAACAAAATAAACAATGAATTTTACTGCAGAGTATGTGTAAAATTTTTTTTGCATTCAACTCCTTTTATACATATATAAAAATAAAAATATATATTTTCATTAAAATATTGATACAATCCTTCATTAACTATACTCCCATTACAGGTCAAATGTTTATATACAGCAAACTATGCACCATATACCTATATAACTAATTCTTTTTCTCTTTCTGCTCTCTCTTACCTATAGCATTACATATGTAATGATTGTGCGGATTGACTCCTATATAAATTTTTAATGGCGAACGCGTGTATAGAAGTATAACTTCTACCGGCAGTCCCACTGGACTGCCACACCCGTTTTTTTTCTTACACTGGCTTTATTCTTGATTTCATCTCAGTGTTAATGTGTCTGTTTCGCCATATAGTGTTATTAAGGCATCCTGCCAGTCTGTTTGCTTTTTGTACTTGATCTCTCACTTCTTTGTCCAGGTATACTGTCCTTTGACTGATTCCACAGATATACGCAACTTATGCTGTAGAAGAAGTAGGGTTATTTGGCATCTTGAACACTACCTGTTTCTGTAAAAGTTTCGAAGAAGCTACCTCAAATAATTCCTCGATATAGGGCGATCGGGGTACCTTTCATTAACAAGACGTTCCGCTGCATGTAAATTGTTTTTATATTCACCAGTTATTAAGACAGCTGCTACTTTGTTGACTACATTACTATTCTGCTTATATAATCATGTAAACGTCTCGTTAAACAATAATTAAATTAAATATTCAAGTTATAAACATTTTTGCAAAAACTAGCAAAGTAAAAATAACTAGATAATTGAAAAACGTCAACTTTTTGACAAATAACCAGAGGCGGACTTCGAATTTTTAATAATAAAGGTGATACTATAATTTTATTATTTACTTAATTTATTCATTGAAGTCAGCTTAAACCCAAAATACTTAGTATGATCGAATAGGTATGTTTATTACCTTTCAAACGAGATATTACTTGCCATAGAGTCCCGTTTATGAATTATCATTAACAGACGCTCTGTAATGGCATCTATGACTATTACGTCACTTGTATTTCCTCCTTCCAATTTTACTATTATAGGTATAACCGTTCAAAAGATTCGAGGGAGGGAGGAGACTTTTAGCTAGTACTGTAAAACGATAAACACTTTCTATAAATTTTTAGTTTTATGTTATTTATAAAATTATTCTCAAAAATATTCCTGTTAAATCAATACATAAAGTAGTCCGCTCCCAAGTCAAATCAGCTATTTTAACGTATCCTCAGGAGATGGCGCCCGCAGGAAATGCATAAGGAAAATTCTATGCAGGACGATTCATTCAGCAGTCCCGGTAAACAACAGTGTAAACCGCTTTTTAAAATCAATGCAATTGCAATAAAACTTCCACTGGACACCTGTGACGTACGAATCATTATGAAATACAGAATAACCACAGTCATTTACCAGAGGGGCATGTTCTAGCGACAAATGTTTTTCGTTCGTTATAACTTAAAGATATGTGATATAATAGGTGAGTTATTGGAAACAATGTTAGGTTAGTAGGTCAGTGTTAAGTTGGAAAAGTTATAAGATTTCAGTCACATGGGCGATACTGCAGTTTTCAATTATTTTATTGATAAATCAGTTTACTTTATCGTAACTGATTTGCATGCTAGTGGCGTATTGTTGTGCAAGTGTTTTCAAAAATAAATATCTGTAAAGTAAGTTTTATTTTAGTGGGAACATTATATTAGGGGAACACTTTATATATTGTTTGTATTAAATAATTAGCGAATAAGCTTTGTAACGAATCAAAGAGTTATATTTTCTATTTGTTGTATGAAATATTTAAAATACTTTGGCTAGAGGTTGTTAACAAGTTGATTTGGAATTTATTTGTTATTGAACTTTTGTTTTTCTTAAAAAAAAAGTATAGTATATGTAATAGATATATATCTAAGTGTTTAATTGTGTAAGTTGGAATTATATACTTAGAAGTGTATACTTACATATTAAAACCACAAAAAACAAACTTAGCGAACATACATAGCGAATGCACAGTATAACTTTGAAATGCATAGCTATAACATTCTCATAACACATTAACATAACCTATAAAAATAAATATTATTTATATTCTTCTTTATTTCTTTATATAAAAACCATCAGTTTTGTGGAGGAAATAATTTCTCTGTTTTTGCAGATAGTTTATCAAATAAAAAATAATAAATAGGAAACCTAACTTAAACTAAAATACTCACATCTTCTATCACGAGTTGAAATGAGTTGAAATGATATAATTATATATATATATATATATATATATATATATATATATATATATATATATATATATATATAATGTGTAGAATATAATATGTTGAGTATTTGATGTACAAGTATTGTACATCTATCAAATATTAAACTACCATGTTTTTCTTTCTCAACATATTCGCTACCCACTCTTTGTTCCAATGATGTAAACGCTTAAAAGATATTTTGCTGAATAAAAATCTTGTAATACAATGATCCTCCTCCTCAGTCCTAATCCCTTTTGGACTGTGGTGACACCATCAGGCCTTTACAGTTTTTTGACGATTTCCCTCCATCCTTCCCTGTCCTTAGCTTGTTGTTCGACTTTATGTAGCCCTTAGTTAATTAATATTTTTGTTTGATCTACCCAACGGCTTGGAGATCTTCCCCTAGGTCTCTTTCCTTTAACTGTACCCTCGACTATCAGTTTTTCCATCGTACCTGTTCTTCTGGCAATGCGTCCAAACTACTGCAAATATCTCTGTTGTATTTGTTTAGCAATCTATCCTTTACTTTAAGTTGTTCTAATATCGATACATTAGTGCGATGATCAATCCAGGATATTCTTAACATGCGGCGGTATACCCACATTTCAAACTCGTCTAGTTTATTTTCATTCGCTTTCTTTAATGTCCACGTTTCGGATGCATATGTGGCTATGGGAAAAATGAGTGCCCTTACCAGCCTTAGTTTTGTGTGTATTGTAATGCTAGAATTTTTCCAAATTGTAAACCTTCTACGTATTTCTCTGTCACAACCTCCGTCATTTGTTATTAGTAATTCCAGGTAACTATCTACTACTTCAAAGCCCCCAATTTCTTTTTTGTGTTGAAGATTATTCCGAGCTCTGTATGCTATCATGATCTTTGTCTTACTTCTATTTAGCTTTAGTCCATATGTTTTGCTTTTCTCCTCCAGACATCTCAATATGTCTTCCATTTCTTCTTGATTTGCCGCGATTATTAAAGTGACAACATATCTCAAGTTACTGATTTTTTGACCTCCTACTGATATTCCGCCCTTCCATCCGTCTAGTACCTTTCGCATAATGTGTTCGCTGTAAATATTAAACAGAGTTGGCTAGATTATGCATCCCTGCCTGACACCTGCCTCTGTTCTGAAATGATCGGAATGGGTGTTGTTTATTTTTACTGTGCACTTATTATTTTCATATAGACTTCTGATTAGTTGAATTAAGTGGTGGGGTGTTCCCATTTCTGCTAGTATGAACCATAGCTGCTGCCATTTGACTTTATCGAAGGCCTTTGTGTAATCCACAAAGCACATAAGCATAGAAGTATTAAAGTATTAAATTCACGAGTTTTTTTAATTACCTGTCTGACATTAAGGATGTATTCTCTTGTGCCTTTTCCTGGGACAAATCCCGCTTCTTCTTCTAATATGTGAGGCAATAGAAAAGCTTTTGGTCTTTCATTTATTTCATGAAGTAGAACCTTGCTTGCATGGGATATTAGGGTTACCGTTCTGTAGTTGCTGCAATCTAGCGGAGTCCCTTTTTTGAATATATGGATGAAAGGGGATGTTGTCCAGTCGTTGGGCCACTCTCCAGTTTTCCAAATCTTTTTGCAGATCATATGTATAATATTTACTCCAACATTTCCAGTCTCTTTTAAAACTTCTGCGATGATCTAGTCTGCACCAGAACATTTTCTATCTTTTAACTTTTTGATTGCTTTTTCTACCTCTGACTTTAGAATGTTTGGTTCTCTCTCTGCAGTGAACTCGTCGTGATTTTCATTCTGCGGATCATCTGCATATAGACGTTGATAATATTTTCCCCATACCTCTGCAATCCCTTTCTCGTCATTTATAATATGTTGGTTTTGATCCATTATTGTTTGTGTAATTGGTTTAAATTCCCTGGATAGATATCGGACTTTGTTATATAGCTCATTGGATTCATATCGTTTTGCATGTCTCTCTAGTTCTTCGCATTCTTCATTTATATGTTTATTTTTATCACTCCTACATGCTCTTTTAAATTCCCTATTTAACCTTGCTAATTCGTTTTTGTTGCTGTCGTTTTGATATATGAGGGATTTGATTCTCCTTCGCTCTTCGAGAAGTTGCAGCGTTCTGTCTGTCATCCAGTGTTTTCTTTTGACGATCTTTTTTTCGGTTCTGAGTCTTTCTACAGAGGTTTCTATGGCATTTCTGAAAGCTTTCCACATTTCGTCTGGGTTGTCTTGTGTGTTCAGTATCCTAGTTTCCTTTAATGCATCTCTAAATGTTTTCGGATTTGAAATCTCCAGCCTGTGTTGATTTTGGTGCGGCATTGTTCTTTTTAGCTGCATCTTGAAGCAAGCCCATAACAATTTATGATCAGATCCACATTCAGCTCTTCGTCTAGATTTTACGTTTGTAAAACATGTCTTCCATCTGTTTCTAATCAATATGTAGTCGATTTGGTTCTTGTATTTTCCATTTGGGTTGGTCCACGTCGATAAAAGACAGGCGTGGTATTTGAACATTGTTTAAACGTTCGCCTCGGCTGTTTCTAATATTTAATCCATAATCTTTTATCTTTTATCTTTTAATCTAATTTAAACTTATCCATATTTTCCTACATTTTGGATGTTATTATTTCTTGCTTCTCCTATCTTAGCGTTAGAATCGCCCATGATTACGAGTGGTTCTTTAGATAACACCAAACATATTGTATTAACAATACAATAATAACACCATCTAAAATATATTTTTAGCAATTTTGCGAAAAAATTTATTACTGATGAATTATTAAAATTTTCAAATAAATATTTGAATCATCAATTTTTAGAATAAATTAACAATACATCAGCCCTATCATTTCAAGAAAAAAATATAATTGACTCATAGGTTGAAATGTCAGTTTGTAGTTCAGATTTTTATCCTAAGTGGCGCTAATTTTATTCAATTTTAAATAATTTTATTTAATTTTAATTAATTTTATTTCATTTTACTTAATCTTATTTAATTTTTGTTTAATTTTATTTAATTTTAATTTATTTTTCTTTTATTTTATTTTATTTGTTAAACGTCATTTAATTTTTATAATAAGTGTATTTGTAAATGTATGTAAATCTTACCTTACAATTACAGTAACCTATATTTTTAGCAATTTTTCGAAATAATTAATTACTGATAAAGTAGTAAAATTTCTGAGTAAAAATATTTGAATCATGAATTTGTAGAATTAATTAACAATAAATCAACTGTATCGTTTCAAGAACAAAATATAATTGAAATGTCAGATGTTGGTGGTTCAGATTTCTTTTCTAGGTGGCGTAGTTACCCTATGTGACCTGCTAAGCGACTTGCCATCCTATCCATATATATTTATATATATATATATATATATATATATATATATATATATATATATATATATATTATGGACCGATGACTCTTGGTAAAGTAACGATCGCTCAATATTCAGTGACCTTTTTTAATCCACGTAACGCGGTGGATTAGTCCGTAATATACTTTGGGCTTTGTTTCATAGAATATTATGTTTTTTGCTTTTTCTAATATCTTTTTTCACTTTCTCCAGTCCTGAATTATTTTTCTCCAGTTTTTAATTTCTATCTTCGATATATCCTCTATTAGGTGGTCTTTTTATCTTATTTTTGGTCTTCCTTTTCATCTGTTTATTACTGGTTTTAGTTGGTTAACCACCTAATTAATGCGTCTTTTTTTTACTTTGTATCTATATAAACCATCTCAGTATTCGTGCTTTATTAAATTTTACTATAATATCCCCTTATATTTACTAGTTCATGGTGCATAAGTCTTCTACATTCTTCTTCTTTTAGTCTTGTTTCAATTATTTTTAGTTTTTTCTTTTTTATCTTTTTTCTTAAGACCCATTATTTCTACCTACTAGATATGCGGTCACTGCTCGAATTGCTCTTTTACATATTTTTGTCCTTTTTCTGGTCAGGGTTTTGTCTCTAAGTGGTCGGTAATATACACCCACCCCTCCCCCAATAACGTTTTTAACATTTTTCTTATTCAATGTTTTTTTAACACTTAGGTTGCACTTATATCCTTCATAATTCGTCTAAAAAATCTTTATAACATAGTAAAACATTGTGTTATATTGCATCAAATTACATGTAAATCGATTTAATGGATTTCGCATAATAATTTTGCAATCTAATTGTTTCCTTATTTTAAATTTTTTTTTTTTTAATTTTACACTAATGTTTGTATTTTGAGAACGATTTTCGAAGTAGAAATTGAACCTTCAATAAACTTACTTTAACCTTTAATTGTGGCTTATTCTCATTTAAATAGTAATTACTTTAACATGCCACAAGAAAATAGCTTCAGAACAATATTAAGAAACCGTTGTGGGCCCAGTGTTATTCAAAATTTTCGGAGATTGGAAATTCTTTACAAGAAACTGACACATTGTCAAAATTTCATCAAATTTTCACGAAGATGTAGAGACAACAACCTAATACCAAAGGGCTTGAAGTTACGTCTAGCATATTCAAGCAGAAGGTTGGAAAACTTTCTACATAGAGCCAGTTTATCCATGATGCGCGAAAGGTTACAATTTCATAGATCCAATTTATTTTTTGTTAAACAAGATATTGTAAGTATTGAAGATTTGCTTTTCAATGTAATATCAAATTCTGATTTTGATCAAATTATTTTTAGTTTACATATAGTATATGAAAATTCATATAAGAAACAAATAAATATACATTTAAATAAATTTAATATTCTTTTAGAACAAAACAGTATTGGCTGTGAGTTTCGCCGGTAGCGCTCTCTCGTGGTTTGAAACTTGTACTTTTCTTGTAAAACCGATGTAAGTGAAATATGACAAAACAAGAAAAATAGATATTTATCTAAAAATACACAAATTATGAACTGAAATATTATTGTAAACTGATTACTCAACGAATACACAGAATGAATAATAAAAGTAATTACGCTTTTTTATTTTATACATTATAATTATAATATTTAAGATATAAGTTCCTGCGACTGGATGACTACTTACGCAAGAGGCCATTGAGAAAAAGAAGAAGTTTATGTGAAGAAATTTAAAGTTTAAAGGTTACTTTTACACCTCTTGTTTTCATTTTTCATTCAGTTATCTGTTTACTGTTTTTGCTCAGCGATATTTTTTTTTGTGCGTAAGCCTTAGTGCTTAGATATCAATTGGTTTGAATTTTATCAAAATGGATATTAAACATTACACTGGATTTAAGTCTATATCACATGATATCCCATATCAACCAGTTACACTAAAAAAGGGAAAAGATTTAGTTCATGCAGGGCATGTACGCAATGTTTCGGAATATAATAGCTGCATCCAGGCCTCAAATACATAACTTGAGCTCATTTCTGCATCAGATTTTCTTCCTCCAAGAAAGTGATCACTGCAAATTAAATGATGACTTTTTGGAGTTTGAATAATGATCCATCCTCGCTACAAAATCAATTATTTTTTTATTTTACACCATAGAAATATCATGTTGTTTGTATTATAGATTATTTACTTACTTTTCCTTATTGATAGCAATAATCCACTTTTCTGTTTGAACTGTTTTATGCTTGACAGCAGGAAATGAATAAAATTTACTACAATTACTGTTATACCCAGTATTTTTACATGTATCAATACAACAGCTGATATATCTTTTTTTTTCTGAAAAATCCACATTCGCCATTATTATGCAGAAGTTAAACGCAGAAAACTGCCACTAACAGCGCTGGTGAAAACTGTAAAATCCCATCTACTCATCGGCTTACAGTGAATACCATCGAGTTAGAATCTAGTGAATATACACTTTAGATAACCTAAATAGAAATAATGACATATTAGCGATAGTTGTCAATCTATCAAATATATATTTAAATACATGATACTATGACTAACAAGATAGGATCTTCCCGTAGCACAAAATCGGCCGTGTTCGCGCATGCCGTCATTGGAGAGTAGAATTTGAATTCTTATTAAAGTTAAATGGGATTTTGATGCATTCTGTGATGAAATTATTCAATTAGCAAAATAATAATATTAAATAAAGGTTTAATAATTACAATAATCGTACACAAAAGGATATATCCAAACTATTTATTAAATATTATTTATTGACACATACAAAAAACTGACATTACGAACGTGCAACTCTCCAATTACGTCACGACTTATGCGAAATATCTTATCTTCTTAATCATAGTATCATGTTTAAATGCAACGGAGAGTTTAATACTGTCAAAGGGTATAAACGTTGCTGTTACTCATCTATCCATTCCAAAATGAGACATAATAAGCTTAGTGGAGAAAATATCTCAATGTTTACCAACCCACGAAAAGGAAGAATGCAGAGTATTATGTAAACTTAAATTGGAAAAGTCTATTAAAATTGAACAAGACATAAGCAAAGAGGAACTAAATATAGATCATATAGAAGTTCGCCAATTTTTTTACTTATAAAAAGTACTTTACCGATCTAATGTACTTTATAAAATTTTTCATTTTACACAAACAGTGATAATAACATTTTTGTTCAAAATTATCCCAGCTTTATTTTTTAATTGAAATATTTTTTCTACGACGTACAGATTCTTGGTAAATCGACTTTTTCCGTTTTCTTTTCCTACGAGGGGAATGGTTTTAGAGAAAACGAAAGGGGAAAAATTAGTAAACTTTTTTTGCATATTTTTGGGGTCTCAAACATTCTCAGCAAAATTCAGCTTATTAGTATGATTTTTAGAGGTTCAGTGGCGTTGTCGTATTTTACGACTGGAGTATCAATTTATTTATAACAAAACTAACGCATCTTTGGGATTTGGTAATGCATTTTTTTAGATATTTCTATTCGAGTTACATTATATTTAAAAAATGAACAAAATTGCTTCATTGGAATTTGAGAAAATACATTTTGAACTTTGAAATTCAATTTTTTTCAACCTATTTTACAATTTTTCACGAGCAATACCGATGGTTTTTACTATTGTAATATACACTGTGTAAACCTATGGAATAAAATTATTTGTGTCCTTATTATAGAAAATAATAAAAATTTCTGGGACACGTTAACTTATAAATTTGAATTTGCGCTGTTTAAGCATAAATTTAAATGTACGGGGTGATCCACGTAAGTCTGCCATAGTCCATAACCCTTATTTTTAATGAAACGCCCTGTATATTTTTATGTTTTTAAAAGATTATTTTAGAACCTGATTTCAACGAACTATATCATGTAGGGTCTATAATGAATAATACAAGGTGAAATTTTGAAATTAATAATTTATCACGGGTTATGGTATTATTTTAAATTAGCTAAATACAGACAATACATTTCTACTCTAAGTGTCGGTATATTGGGAAAAATTTCTGTTAAGTAACCGTGTTAATATTTTTTGTCATGAATAGGTAAAAACTGTCTAGATAGTCTGCTAATTAAACTAAATCGGTAAATAATGCGGATTGTTATCAATCAGTTGGTGGTGTGTTGACATTATACATTAAAATAATAAATTCCTAATTAAAAGCTAATTTCTTGCAGAAATACAAATGAAATATTTAACTGAGACCCACCGAATTGAGATTTTAATAACGATCATTTACGGGGAGAATTGTAGAAGTCAAGTTGAAGTAGCCAACTTATTAAATCAGAGAACTGTGCATAAATATCAAACCATTAAAAAGAAAACCGAACTTCATTGAAGATTAGGTGAAATTGGATATTTTGTTGCAGTTGTTGCAGTTGTTGTTTGTGTCGCAGAGAATCCAACGTCAAGTTCACGACAAATTGCACGTCAAAATAATGTGACCCACATAACTGTCCTAAGGTATCTCCATAAAGAAAAACTTCATCCATAGAAATTGACTTTTATGCAGGAGCTAACAGAAGACGATCCAGATCGTAAAATGGATTTCTGCGAAAGAATGATGGATAAAATTAACACAAATAAATTAGCTCTTGGCACAATCATTTTTTCTGATGAATCAACATTTACATTGAACGGAGAGGTAAACCGACAAAACTGTAGATATTAGTCAGCGGAGAATCCTCATTGGATGCGTGAAACACACACTCAGTATCCTCAAAAGTTAAATGTTTGGGCAGGTATTATAGGAGATCATACTATTGGTCTTATATTTGTAGATGGTAATTTGACAGCGGAAAAATATTTAAGCATGCTAAGAGACGATGTTCTTTCTCAGTTGGCTAACTTATATCCCAATCCAATAGATCTGACCCTACCGCATGAAACTGTCTGATTCCAGCAGGACGGTGCAACGCGTCATTATGCTTTATTGGTGAGAAATTAATTGAATGAAATCTTCTTCAATAAATGGATTGGATAAAGGGGTACTATTGAGTGGTTAGCTTGGTCGCCAGATCCTACGCCTTTGGATTTTTTTTGTGGGGTTATCTCAAGAACAAAGTATATGCAACACAACCAACTAGTATTGAAGACCTCAAACAAAGGATAACTACAGAAATACGGAATATTTCACCTCACAATTTAAACAAAGTTCGGGACGACTTTTATAGGAGACTGTGTTATTACCCACAAGGTGGAGAACATTTTGAGCATTTATTTTAATATAATCCAATCAATTACCTCGGGTATTCTATGAATTAATTGTCTTGAAGAAAATTATACTTAATTTTAAAATTTCACCTTGTATTATTCATAATATACCCTACATGATATAGTTCGTTAAGATCAGGTTATTAAGGAGCTTTTAAAAATAATAAATTTATACAGGGTGTTTCATTTAAAATACAGATTATGAACTATGCCAGAATTGCGTGGATCATCCTGTACATTCAAATTTATGTTTAAAAAGCGCACATATAAATTTAAGGTATCTCAACGTTTTTTATTATTTTCTAAAATAAGGACACAATCAATTTTATTCCATAAGTGGTTTCCACACTGTATGCTATAAATATCTTGAAGGCATAAAAATTGTCATTAAGAAAGATCTGTGAAAGAAAAAGGTAATGTTTTAAAGATTATCATCCTATTGTTTCTAACTTCGTAGCAAATGCCGGTCAAATGAAATTAAACTTCTTGTTTTAGAAGAAGCGTCTTGCCAAGTGATTTTTAATGTCGTTTTCTAAATTTAATTTAAGTTAATAATTAGATAATAAATCACAAAATTGTTTATAATTTTAAAACATTCCTAAGGCCGCCCAAATAATCCAATTTCAATTCCATAAAGTACATTAGATAGGTAAAGTGCTTTTAAAGGTAAAAAAAAATGGCAAACTTCTATACATTTCAGTTTTTATTGTGCAAGATTTAAAAAAATAATTAAGATTACAAAATTATTATGCGAAACCTATTTAATTTATTTTAATCAAATTTAATAGCTGTTCTACTCTTTTTTGTATTTATTGCTATTCTGTAGCAAGAGTAATAAATTAAAACATTTTTTTTTTCATAGCTAATGTTAAAGTGTTGCTATAACAACTGTTTTGAGTAGATAAAGTATCACTTTAACCCTAAGGGTAGATAAAGTGACACTTTAACAGCAAGAGTAGATGAAATGTTTTAACTTTTTTTTATTCAATAAAATTTACAAATTCAAACACATTAAGGATTAAAAACAACTTTTTGGAGCATTACAACTTGTACTCATTTGCTTAAACACTTGATTCGAGGTACTGGATTGATTTTCTGGTCGGCCAAGTATACACTTGGATACAGCAATCTTATTGCTTATTGACTCTTCAATGTAAGATTTTGCAACAGATGACGATTTCCATCCACCTAAACGTTTAACTTTTACTAGATCAGCTCCAGAATTTGCGAACATACTAGCTGAAGAACGACGGAAACAATGCCCCGTGTACATTTCTGAATTTGCAAGGTTCAAAAAATCTGTAATCTTCTTGGGGATATTATATATAGTGTTAATCCCCACCGGTTGAGTAGTGCACTTTTGCTGTCGGTAATTTACAAAAAACTTACTGTGACGGTGAGGTACGTTTTTGGGGCGCAAGGCAATATACTTTCTCACAATTTCCAAGAAACTCAGTCCACTTTTCTCGTCAGTAATACAAAACGACCTTTCCTGTTTGGTTTTAGTATCAGATAATGAAACGATTATCACCGATTTTCTGTCGTCCACGTTAAACACTTCTAACTTGTACAATTCATTGGACCTAGTCGCTCCATGCACACCAAAAATAGCAATAACCTTCACCAATAAATAAACGTCATCAGGAGCTTCTGTCAGAAATTTAATAATGTCATCTCACTCCAGGATCTTGGACTTTTTAGCTTTGTATCCTTCACTCAGGTTTTTTAGTAAGGTGGTTAACTTGCTGAATTTAGAAATTTCACAATTTTCATTCACCAACAACGTACGCTTCAGCATCGAATAATACGACCATAATGACGATGACATCGCTTTCTTCGACTTTTCAGAAAAATACGCCAGAAGTATTTTTTCACTCACGCCATTGATATTGTTATTGCTTTTCCACTTTTTAAAAGACTAGTGCTCTTTCTCATACATCATCCTAGATTTTTGTGGCAACAATAAACTTTCTGCTTCCAACGCTGGATTTTCTACATCTGATGGCAGGTTTTCTTTTCTTGTGTCAATTCTTTTCCGTCTATTTCGTATTTATTCACTTTGTACACAAAACGCAACAATATTCTCCGCAAAAACTAAAATGTAACATTTGTTTGACATTTGTTGACAGAGTAATTCACATCCCTACAACGGAGCAACACAAGTGCGATTTTTGTGCTAAAAATTACCATTTTCATTGAAATTATATTTTTCACCTTAACTTGAAGTCTTGCTATAGAAAAAAAATGTATTGCACACGACGATAAAATCACATTATCTTCTCGAGCATAATTAGCTAAAATACGCTCTCGAAGATGAAGTAGAATTTTATCGTCTTGTACAATAAATAACTAATAACAGTATCTTAGAGAAAATACAATTGTCTCTATTTTATTTTATACGAATTTTCTCCAAAATGAATCATTTTAAAGTTATCAGCTAGAAAAGTAGATAAAAATATAAAAAAAATAGGTTTCTAGTAATTGTTAAATATTTTTTTTATTATTGTCCTCGACATATTTGGGAGGAAGGATAAGTCAATTATTAATACTGAAGTTAATACACAACTTTTTTTACAAAAATCATTATGCCACCTTTAACATCCACCTCAAAACAGATCCGCTCCGGTCTGTATGACATATATCAAGATGACAAACACTCATTCAGTCATGAAACACATACGCTAGGTATCTCATTCCAAGATCACAAAACTAATTCGGAATATAACAAACTTAATAGGCAATCGAACAGGCTGCTAAATGAAAGTAAAAATTGGCTAGGTATAACAAATATCTCAAATATAGTAGATAGGATTAGAAAATAGGAAACTGATGATCTAATGCACCGTAAAGACTATGAGGAAGACTTCAAATGCGTCAGTGGCAAAAGTAAAAATCTGTAAAAATAAAAAAAGTAAAAAATTCTCTGGTTAATGCGACATTTTCTTTAATTAAAAACAGTGAAAGAAGATTACATTCAGTTGTAAAAAAATGAAAGTTCGTAACTCTATTGAATTATTGGCGGTATCTTTTTTCGCATCCGCCATAATTCAAAAGATTTATAAAAATGTTCGTAGTACATTTTTATAATATACAATGTACTATATCTTTAACAAATAGAGATTATTTAGAATTAAAATATATGGAGATATTGAATATTTTGAGGTTGGTTAGAGTAAGGAAACGATTCTTGAGATATCAAGAGTTCTGATCAAGATATTTGTTGCTTGCTTTCTATGAAGTTTACTTTTTTATTCCAAACGCCATAACTGATCTATGTCATTTTTAGTTTCTCTAAGTTTAATTTTTTTTTCTTTAATTTAACGTGCTTATGACAGCTTCGGCCATTAGCACGAGGCACCGTGGATACAATTATTTTTAAGGTACAATTACATATTATCATTTTCTAGCGTTTGGTTTTTTAGGAAGTGGAATGAATATTGATAGTAGCCAGTGTTTTGGTATGTAACCAGTCTCATAGATGTTGTTGAATAGTTTCGTAAGAGCTGTGATTTGGTGTGCCTCTAATAGCTTTAAAATTTTACCATGCACCTCATCAGGTCCTGGTGATTTCCCATCTTTAATCTGCTTAATGACCATAGTTACTTCTTCGTTTGTTATTTCTGGGCCGTAGGGATTGTTTATTTCAGTCGGACTTCGTGCTGCATCGTCGAATAATTCTTGTATATATTCTTTCCATCTTCGTAATTTATCTTCAATGGTAGTCAAAATTTGGCCTTCAATGTCTACAACTCTGTCTGTATTGCGTTGTTTTCTGGTGTTCTGTATCTCTTTAATTTTTTTGTGCATATGAAAATGGTCATGTTTGCGTTGTAGTGTTTCAATTTCCGTACATTTCTCCGTCAGCCATGTTTCTTTTGCTCCTTTTATCTCCTTTAGTAAAGTCCTATGCAATTTTTTGTATTAGTTGTCATTTCTACCTTTTAATTTTCTTCGCTCTTCCATCATCTGTAATATTTTATCTGTCATCCATTCTTGCTTCTTTTCTCTTTTTGATTTTAGAGATTCATATGCAATTGGGGTAATAAATGTCTTTTTTCGTTCCACTGTTCTTCTATGCCTCTAGTAGTGTCGTCAACTATTTTCGCAAAATTCTTATTAATTTCTGTTTTTACTTTTATCTGGGTATCATTTTCTTTTATTAGTCTTATATCTATCTTGGGCCTTATTTTTTTATGAATTATTTTGAGTCATAAGTTAATATTTGCAACTAATAGACTATGATCTAAGATAACATCTGGGCCTGGATATGTTTTTGTTGAGTGCATAGAATTTCTAAACCTTTAGATTGTGTTGATAAAATCAATTTGGTTTCTTATAATTTTCCCTGGGGTATCACCGGGTGGTTTCTATGTATAAAGTCTTCTTGAATGTAATTTAATAAATGTATTCATTACAACCATATCCGTCTCTTGGCAGAATTGGATTAGTCTTTCTCCCCTTTCGTTTCATATGCCAAAACCATATGACCCCACAATATTCTCGACTCTACCTTGTCCTATTTTGGCATTAAAATCACCCATGATAATAGTAAGTTTATGTTTATGGTCAGTTTTAGAAAGTCTTTTAGAGTCTGAATGTCTGATTCTGATGTCGGCGCGTAGACCTGAATAATGTTTATATTAGAGGGATTTGAGTGAATTTTCAATAGCACAACTCTGTCTGAGATAGGCGTAAATCCTATTACTGCTATAGCTATTTCCCTTTTTACTATTATCGCTACACCATTTCTGTTTCTTCTTATGCCGTCTCCAGAATGAGAGATATGGTATTCATCTATAATTCTTATTCCAGAATATGGCCATCGAACTTCACTGCATCCTAAAATATCTAGGTTCAGGCGAATCATTTCTTGAATAGTATTTGCTGCTTTGCCTGCTTGACACATGCTTCAAATGTTCCACATACCGATCCTTTTACCTTTTCCAAAGGGTTTGGAACATACTGGGCTGACCGGGGAATGATTAGCACTCTCTCCCCACTTAAGGGGTGCCCGGGACTGAGGGCCGTTTGTTATGGATTTTCAGCCATTGTGGTGTCCTGGATATATCCTTACGGATCTTTAATGTGGTAGTCATCTCGTGGCTTTCCTCATCTCAATGCCGTTGGCTAATTTAGCTCTTCCGCCTTTGGAGTCAATTTCTCAGCTCCAGGGCAATGAAGTGCCCTATCACCTATAAGTTCTTCCACCCGTAGCTGTTGACCAACAAATAAAGGATCACTTTTACCGGTTATCGTTTGGTCACTTCGCAGTATCACAACCGGTTAAATCATAATTATGTCGACTTTTAATTATTCAATATCAGACCGGTAAGGAGATTTTTCTTTACCGCTTCGTTCCTGTAATGACGTAGCTGCTGCCCTATGCTATGCTCTCAGTTGATCCGCGGGTGTTTATTTGGCAAAGCCTTATTCACACTTGTTCCACATATCTGTAGGGCGTTCCCTATCAGCCATTGGGACGCGCCGTGTTGAGGTTGAGAACTACCCCCCTCCGAGTGTGTTTTCCAAGAAGTACTGAAAGTACTTCCTCAATTCAGAACCCCTCCTTCTTGGAAACTACACCGGCACGGATAGCTTATAAACTTCCAAATTCGATTAAGAATCCTCTATACTTAAATTTTTATCAATTCAGCTACTATTTCATATCATTAATGCGTTATTTTTTTTAAATTTAGAAAACGGATAAAATAAATAAACGTTCTAGTGATTGAACTGGAAAATTAAATAAAAAATTATGTTATTTTGATGACCTACTTATGTGATTATAGATTACTTTACAATAAATTTTTAATAACGTTATTTTAATTTTCCAGCAAATAAGAGGATAAAAATTGTGGCTTTAAATTTTACAAATTGCATTGAACTGTTAGAATAAAAGAATTATAACCGTATTATTTTATAAAGTAATGATAGTGTAAGGTAATCAGATAATATTTATGAAATGTAATTTCATGGTTTGATATAATATATGTATGTACGTTTTGTTTAATTTCAGTATATATTATTCTCTGATTTTTGAAGTTTATTATAAAATATACAGGTTTATATTTTAATGTTATGGAATATTGTATTTTTTATCAAGTAAAGCTAAAATTAATATAATTGTTTATTATATATAGGTATAAATAATATTTTTGGTTTGTGTTTTTTTTTATTTATTTTAATCCAGATCTTAACGTATTTTTTTCATTTCAGAACCTAAATCAAATGAGACAAATAGGGATAAGGTAGAGGTAAATATAAGTATATCTTTTAATACGTTTTTAACCCTATTTATTTACTTACATACTATTAGAGTGAATAGTAAAACCTATATATAGACATATATATATATATATATATATATATATATATATGTATAGGAAAGAAATTTATTCTTTGCAGATAAGTTAAATAGTAAACTCTTAAATATTGGGGAAATCTGCAAGAAAGACTCTAATGAGTATCAATTGTTTCGCCGAACGTTTTCGCCAAAGAGAATTAATTTGGCTTCTTCAGGGCTGAAAGAGAATAAATTATAATTAGCTACCATATATTATCTATTAAAACATTACTGTTTTAATTAACAGGCAATTCTTTGAATTGTCGGCAATAACTAAATTTTTTATTTTTAGAAACGGAACCTCACTTTTAAACTTTCTAAAAATCAAAAATTTAGTTATTGCCGACAATTCAAAGAATTACCTCCTTTTAAATGTAGTTACATTGGGTTTTTCGATTAACCTTGGGTAAACCTTTGCCTGTTAAGTTCAAAGCTACCATACATTTCAAACCTTAAAAAAACATTTTTTGCACATAGTAACAAAAAACACCACTATGTTACTAGCAAAGTTTTTTAATATTCTAACTCTACAATTCTAAGTTACGGTAAGATCAATAATGTTTTAATAGATAATATATGGTAGCTAACTATAATTTATTTTCTTTCAGCCCTGAAGAAGCCAAATTAATTCTCTTTGACGAAAACGTTCGGCGAAACAATTGATACTCATTAGAGTCTTTCTTGCAGATTTCCCCAATATTTAAGAGTTTACTATATATGTATATATGTATATATATATATATATATATATATATATATATATATATATATATATATATATGTATATATATTGTTGATGGGACTCAAACTACTTTAGTTAATTAATGAAAAAATTTTTATTAATTAAGTAAATCAAAACATAAACAAAAAACAAATCTCAGGGCTCAATTTTTATATACATCACCTTCATTCGTGCCTTCTAGTATTTCCTAGTTGTTTCCTAATCGGTATAGACACGGGAAAATTAAAATACACACATAAATTCAATAGAAATTATCAATACCATTTATTATATCAAAAGGAATTAAAATATTAAATATTGCAATTTTCTTAATCCTAGTATATTTATATCATACTAAAAACACGAATAGAGAATCTTATTTCTTATTGTCTCCTTTGTAACTAAAACCAACTTTAACAATTTATAACAAGCAAATCTGATTGAATTTGGATAATTTTATAATAATGAAGTGTTATCAAATTTAATATGCAATATGGTAATAATACGAAAAACCCACACATTCATGTCACAAAAGGAAACGACTGACCTTTGCTGATAAATCGACAATGTCTGCAAACGTAAAATTTTTTCTTCCCGGATTGTGTTGTAACCAGAAGAACTCGTCCACGTTCCCCAACAATGTGTTTCTGCTACCCTGCAAATTCTGCTCTCCTTCTTGTTCATTGCTTCCCACAGTGCTCATTCCTATCTTCTATTGATGCAATTCTCCATCTTTTTTTAATCACTTTTACTTGTTATGACCCCAGCAGCGACAGGTGGCATGTCCTGGGCTATGTGGATAATTTCCAACATGGAAATCCTTCTTTCTTTATTTCTCTCCTTCCTTTTACCCTATCAGGGTAGCGGTTTTGGGCTAGCTATTTTAATTTTCATTCACACCGCCTCTTTTATTCTTTTCTATTTGCTGCCATTATTTTTAATTCCTCGAGTGATTTTTTTTTTAAGTTTCCCGCCTCTACTACTTGCTGTATACATTTTTTTCTCGTTTTGTCCCTTTTTCTTTTTACGACGCTTTTTGCTTCATGGATTTTTCTTGTTATTCTGTTGGGTTCATTAAAAAGATCTACCAAGGCGTCTATATTGTCTTCACTCAACATTGTTAGAACCTCTATGTATATGTCGTCTGGGCCTGGTGCTTTTCCCGAGCTCTGTTTGATTGCCCTTACAAGTTCTGACTTCAATATTTTGGGGGAGGGTTCACTTTTATATTTACTTTCAGAGTTTTTTCTAGTGTTGTCTGAGTACAGTTGCTGTGTGTAGTTTCTCCAATGTTGAAGTAGATCCTTGGCACTTCTTTAACGAGTTTATATATGTAAAAGTGGTCATGTTTTTTTTTCAATTCCTCCATTTCTGCACTCCATCTGTCTAGCAGCCACTGCTCTTTAGCTTTGCGACACTCTTTTCGTATCTATCGGTTAATCTGCGGATGTTTGGTTCGGTCTTTGTTTTTAAATGATCTGCGGTCGTTCATTATTGATAATATTTCGTCAGTCATCCAATTCTTCTTTTTGTACTTTTGTGAAGCGATCAGAGACTTGGTGGTGGTTACGATGAAGCTTTTTTAATACAATTCTATTTGTTTTCTATACTGGCCGGTTGTTTAGATCTTGCCGTAATATCCGCTATTGCCTCATTTAATTTTTCTGTTACTTTTAGTTTGTTAAGTTGTTTTAAGCTGTTTATATCAATTTTCTTTATGGATTTTCTTTTAATTTTCTTAAGCTTAATTTTTAATTTTTCTACTACGGGATTGGGATCAGATTCGTTATTTGTTCCAGGGTACGTTTTTACTCCTTGCAACCCATTTCAGTATCTCTGATTAATCAATAAAAAATCAATCTGATTTCTTATGATGTTGTCATGCGTATGTTGTGGAGACTGGCAGGTGTAGAGTCTCCGAGGTGGCAGTTTGTACCAGGTATTCGCAATGACTAATTTTTCTTCCTGAAAGAACTGGATTATCATATCACCTCTCTCGTTTTGATCTTCTAAGCCAAAGTCACCCAGGACATCATCAACATGTCCTCGCCCTACATTCGCATTGAAATCTCCAATGATTACATAATATGGATATATTTTCTATTGGTTTAATTCACTTACTTCTTTTGTTTTTCTCTTTAGTTTCCATATTTAGTTAAGCGTTGTTTTTCATATCCATAATCATATATTCATTTCATCATCTTCAATTTTTTTATGTACCCTGATCTGGCGAGATGTTTGTTTTTTTCATTGTTATTCTTTCACTTCACAAATATAACCAAAACCAATATGTCAAACTTTACTTTACGAGCAGGTTTAATAGCAACGATTTTTGAACTAAATCAATTATTATTTACTGTTTATCTTTAAAAAATCACTAAAACTATTATTTTTTATAGGAGCAGAGTAACTTAACTTATCAACCTTGACTTTTGTGAAAAACTATTTATCAGACAGAGTTTACCTTGAGCATGGTTAACCAAAATATGATAGATAAACATTATTTAGAGAATTAGCCTTCTAGCTTTAAAAGGGCCCAAGTTATGAATGTTTTAAAAACCGTCAATTTTAGCAGGTTTTTCATCGATAAGGTTTTACAAAAACTATTCTATTTCGTTTTTGATTAAGTTCCTTTGACAGTTATTCAGTTTGACAGTTCGCGATTAAGTTACTATTACATAAAAATGTCTCACTCTGGTGTGATTTACTGTTAAATTTTAAAGTCCAAAACAGGTTTAATGTTGCTCTAGAAACTGCGCTATCTAACCATACCTCAAATGTAGCACTTGTAAGTAAATCACTAGACTTCGGCAAATATGCATATTGCATATTTTGCATATTGTGCATATTTAATGGAAATATTTCATATTTTGGCATATTTGTATAAAAGTTTGCATAAAGTGCATAAAAGTTCAGATTTTTATACTGTATTTGAAAATTTTTAAACATACCAATTTATTTCAATTCTTGTATAAAATTTTGTAGTCATTTTAATCAAGAAATGATCTAAGTACGTAATCTCTACAGGTACAAAACATTTACAATTTCAAAGAAGATCAATTTAAGTAGCCCTCAACATTCTTAGAAAGTCTCGGTCACTGAGGCATTCAGTTATTGGATAATCGCTAAGGGTTCGCTCATTTGCATTTTATGATCTAATCCCCAAATCTATCTACAATTTATTGTATCTTAACAGCAGGTAAACGGCTAATAGTGTTGTTCCTAATTTAGGGATTTTCCAAAATCTCCCAGTTTATTGAATTAGGTACCTAAACATTTCTAATTTGATGCTCAGATTTGTAAATCATTTTTGTTTTGATATTCAAAGCGTAAACACTCGTTGTGCGTAACGAAAAGGAAGATTGTGATTTTATAATGCCTAAAACAACCAGTGCTTCAACTTGGATTAAACCTTATAAAGAGCTGTTTATGGATATGGGAAAAATCTACTGTTCAGGCTGTGGCAAAATTGTAAGTATCTAATATTTTCTATTAAATATCTAATATTTCATACATACAGGGTGTTTCCAAATGACACTTACAACGTTTGACTGTAGATACTTCTCGAAAAATTGAACAAAACGATATAGTTAATGAGGGGTCAAACTTATTTACTTTTCGAGATACAGGGTGTTAAAATTAAAAAAAATTAAATTCTTTTAGTTAATAACAACAATAACTTTAAAACCAATAAACGTATTTACTTGAAATTTAGTACTCGTAGGTTGTTTTTAAATGAAAAATATCTTCCTTTAGTGAGAAAAAATTGTCCATGGTACAATACAATGGTGTGTATTTAGAAAAATTTTTCACCTTTACTTTTTTTTATGAAGTCAGCTATTCTAAAACACAATTATTTTTATTGTAATTGAATTAACAAAAAAAAAACTTTTGTTGAATTTTAAAATAAGTTATATGATGTACTAATGGTTAGTAACAAAAACTAATTTGTGGATTAATACTGCATTTAAAACACTTAGCGAGTGTTTTTTTTTTCCAAACCAGTTATTTGATTAACCAAAAACACCTTGTATATTTTTATATTTTAAAGGTTGGGTTAAAATAAAGGTTTTTATTTTTATTTATAGGTGGCATGTGAGAAGAAATTTCAGATAGACCAACATGTGAGAACTGCTTCACACATTGCAAAAAAAGGAAAAATAGGAGGAAAACATCAAACTTCAATGGCTAAATGTTTCCAATCTACTTCAAAAAAATTAGATGAGCAAGAAACTTTTAATGAAGACTTGTGTCGCGCATTAGTGTCTGCAAACATACCGCTTTCAAAATTAGCAAATGTAAATTTTAGTTCGTTTCTAAAAAAATATTGCAAACTTAATGTTCCAAGTGATCGGTCTCTAAGAAGAAATAATGTGAACGGGCTATACTCGTCGGTGTTAATTAATATTAAGGAAGAAATTGCAGATAATTATTTTTACATATTTGTAGACGAAACCACTGATTCCTCAGGAAAGTATATTGCTCATTTATTGATTGGTGTTCTTAAAGAAGATACCTTACCAAAATCTCATCTTATTTCATGCCAGCAACTTGAGAAAACAAATGCTTTAACAATTTCGCGTTTTATACAAGAAACATTAGCAACTTTTTTTCTTCCGACAACTATTCCTTCTAATAAATTACTGCTTATTTTATCGGATGCTGCTTCTTATATGGTGAAAGCAGGACAAAATTTAAAAATATTTTTCCCAGATTTAATACATGTTACTTGTGTAGCGCATGGATTAAACAGAGTTGCAGAGAAAATACGAAAAAAGTTTCCTCTTGTAAATACCATGATATCCAGTGTCAAAAAAGTATTTCTTAAATCTCCTATAAGAATTCAACTTTATAAAGAAATGCTACCTAACATTCCTCTTCCACCACAACCTATTTTAACGCGATGGGGAACATGGTTAGAAGCAGCTAATTTTTATGCAGATCATTTTGTTAAAATAAAGAACATAATTGATACGTTAACAGATGAAAGTTCCCAATCTCTTTTGGATTCTAAACAAACTTTTCAGAGTAACTTGCTTCAACAAGAACTTTCATTTATAAAATCAAATTTTAGTTTTGTTCAAAAAACAATTACTCAGTTAGAATCACCAAAACTGTCATTGTTCGAAAGTACAGCATTAATAAAAGAATTTGCGTCATGTTGTCGGAACGTTAGAGGCAATATTGGAAAAGATATTTTAAAAAAAATTGAAGCTACTATGGAAAAAAATAAAGGTTACCATATTCTTTCTGAAGTAGTCAGTGTTCTAGCTGGAAATATTTCGGAAACAATTAATTTAGAACCAAATGTTTTGGTTAGTTTGAAAAATGCTCCCGTTACATCAGTTGATGTTGAACGAAGTTTTTCCATATATAAATATATGTACTCAGACAGAAGCCACAAGTTTTTGTTAGAAAATTTTGAACACCACTTGGTCATTTATTGTTACCATAATTCTAAATAAGTTTATTCATACTTAAAAATGATGTAGTTACTTAAAATAAATGTAAATCTTAATGAATAGTAGGAAATATTTAGTTATGTACACTTTTTTTTTAAATAAAATTGTTACTATTTTACGATTTTTTTATTTATTTGTATGCATATTTTGTAAAATATTTGCATATTTTCGGGTAAACACGTGCATATTTATGCGCATATTTTCTACATTTTTATTTGCATATTTGCCGAAGTCTATAAATCACCTAAGCAAAATTTAGAGTAGGAATAAGACAACCGAATTATTTTACTAATTTTTGTACCAATGGAAATGAGTGGATTTTCAAAACAAAATACAAAGCTGCAAATTGTCCTGTCGCGTTGATCGACTAAATGGAATAATTAATTTTGTATTTTACATAATTAGTAGAGAACAAAACGAGTCTCATTAAAAATATTTTAAAAGTGCGAATAAATAGTTTGTTCTGGGTCATTGAATGGTGTTTAGTATTTATTCGTTTAAATCGTGACTCTTGGTTTTGAAAGTGTAACTTTTGTATTTCAATCGTTGAGCATTGGATACATTAAGCTAATTATTCTAATTATTTTTCTGTGGTAAAAATAGTATCTCGTTATTTATTAACACTATTTTTTCATTTAAGGTAAGTTTTACTTAACCTTTAAAACTTATTGACAGGAGAATTTTTTTTATTAATTAATATTTTTATTTAGTTCTAATTTTGTGATTTTTTTAGTAGTCACGATTTTTTTGTTTGTTTATTTTCTATATAGATAAGATGACCATATTGCCTTTAACATGCAACCAAGCTTGTTCTCTTCTCTTAGTTAGTAATACCTTTTTTTCTTTGTAAACTTTGTAAGCTGCTGTTCTTTTAAAGCTGATATATCTTCCACTTTCCTGTTTTTCACGATTTACTTTGTAAATTTAACTATCCTTTCGTTGTGTTTATTTTTATTCTGATTTTTAAATGTATTGATTTACATTTTATATTTATAAATTCTAGAAAATTAAAACTTTCCCTAAATGTTTGCGAAACAAAATTTTTCATGGCCAGGAATTTGTTTGCTAAGGAGTTTGTCTAAAAGAATTAGAGGTACGCCAGTATGCCAGTCTAACTCGTCTTTTTATCTCTTTGTTTGGTTTTCTTTGTTAAGTTTTATAGTTTGACCCAGATATATATAATCCTGAACTTGTTCTATTTCATCTTGTCCGATCCTCATTGTGATGTCTTCATCTGTATTTGTTATGATTTTGGTTTTACTGTAATTCATATTAAGGCCTATCTTTCCAGCTTCTACGTCCAGTTCTTTCATCATTTCAAATAATTCTCCTTTTTTATCGGTTATCAATGCGATGTCATCAGCGTACCTTAAATGGTTCAAACGTTGTCCACAAATTTTTATATCCTTTTCTTCCCATTCTTATTTTTTAAAAATATCTTCCAGAGCCTGATTGAAAAGTGTCGGTGATATTGTGTCACCCTGTCTCACACCTCTATTTATTTGTTTTCATTTTGTTCCTTCATATACTTTAATTGTTATTTTGGCCTCCTTATATATTGGCTATTAGTTCCTTATATCTGTGATCAATTCTGATGTTAATCAAAGAACTTTTCACTGCCCAATGTTCGACACTGTCGAAAGCCTTTTCGAAATCTATGAACGCTATATACAGAGGAATGTCGTATTCATTTGCTCGTTCTATAAGTATTTTCATACTTAATAAATGGTCACTTGTGCTGAATCCCTTTCTAAAACCAGCTTGTTCTTTCGACTGGTACCCGTCGAATTTTGTCGTCAATCTATTGATTAAAATTTTTGTTAGGAGTTTATACATTACATTAAGGAGTGTTATAGGACGGTAGTTTTTTATATCTGCTTTATCCCCTTTAAAAATTAATAAGAAATGCATTTGGTGTAGTAACAGGGGACAATTGGAAAAACTATTGTAAACTTGCTATTAAAGAAGAGTAAAAATTTTGGGTAATTGACGGGTTGAGAAATGATATTGATCCTGTGGTAATATAGGTGACTGTTGACAGTAATAGCGACGACAGTGATAGCGATGACAGTGATAGCGATGACAGTAATAGCGATGATAATTATAGCGATCATAGAGAAGATAATAATAATGTTAATATGCAGTATGTAAATTATGTGATAGTGTGAAAATCGGCAGACATAAAGTGCCAAATCTGAAAACTATGTAAGTGATAGTCCGGCCACTGAAAATTAGGTAGTAGTGCAAAAATTTAAATAATATAACATCTTTTTTAATGGGAATGCATGTTATATACAAAGAAAAACTTTTAGGTAAGTAATTGTTGTTATTATTTACATGCAAATGAAATAAAGTTGCTTTGTTTCTGTTACTTTTAGTTAAATCTTATCTAAAGCCGTAATAAACATCTAATGTTAAACAATAGTAAAATTTAACTATTTTTCCTATCAGAACTATATCTAATAATTACATACTTATATCTGTCTATTAAATAAATAAGTATTTATAATGCATTATTCTGACTCGTATTTGCCAACACTTGCCTGGGAGTTTTGGCAAAACTGATAGTATTATAGGATCAACCATTTATCTTTTTCGTGGTTGAATTAACAATAAGAAAGTACTAGTTTCTCATTGTTTAAATATGGCAGCTGATTTGGAAATTTCACACTATTCTCAAATTATGTGCAGCCAGAATGTTGTTTTCTTTCAGGTACCCCCTATCTCGCCTTGCTATTTGTGCTTTGCCTTAACCCCTAACTGGTATACTCCGTCTGACAGATGGATTTTAATATAAAATAATAATACTGACACGTCAGTTCTTTCTGTAAACTTACAAATCTGTCGAAGCCGTCGCGCAGACGAAGTATACCATTTATGTTACTGTTCCAAAAAAGTGATTTTACATAATTTTTATGCAAGGCAATTATTTTATTTTATAATGAAAAACATTTGTATATATAAACTGTTTGTTTTTACAGTATCTGCTAAATAATGGAATTTGGACCGTCAAGAAAACGCATACGTTTTGATGATCCGAATTTTGAATCGGTTGCAGAGCAATGGCTGGAGGAATGTGATAATAATAGCAATAAAGATTAAGACTACCTGAGTGAGAGTAAACATTTTAGTGACTCTGAACAATCAACAGATATTGACGAATCCGATAATGATATAGGTAATGCAGACGATATACCTGCATCTGGAACATTTGTTGGAAAAAATGGATTTAAATGGCGCAAGAACAAACCACCTAAAAACGTCCGCACAAGAAAACATAACATTATTTTGCAATTACCTGGTTTACGTCAGAAAGCAAAAATACTTGATGACAATTCGGAAGTAGTACATGTATGGGAACTGCTATTTACCGAGGACATGATTGAATAAATCGTCCAATGGACCAACGTCAAAATAGACTACGTAAAAAGAAATTATACTAATAAAACTTCAGCAAGCTACCTTCAAGAAACCACTACTTTAGATATTCGCGCTTTTCTGGGACTTTTGATATACACTCAAATTTTTAAATCAAATCATGAAAGTACCGAGAATCTCTTTGCTACAGATGGTACAAGGCGGGATATATTTAGGGCCACAATGTCATAGAAACGTTATCTTTTTCTCTTATCTTGTTTGAGATTTGATAACCCCGAGGATCGCCATGAACGAAAAACAGAAAATGCAGCAGCTGCTGTATCAGAAATGTTTCAAAGGTTTGTTGACAATTCTTAAGAACTCTTCACTCTTGGATCCTCTGAGTGTATTGATGAGATGCTGGTAGCTTTCAGAGGGCGATGTAAATTTAGAATATACATGCCAGCAAAACCATCAAAATATAGCATAAAGATTTTATGCATGACTGATGCGAGAAGTAATTATTATTATGATATATATATATATATATATATATATATATATATATATATATATATATATATATATATATATATATATATATATATATATATTATACAGGTGTTATAAGAACTCCCGTGATATAACCAGACTAAATTTCATGAAAATGTTGGCAAAATCTTTGACTGAACCGTTTATGCGAACCAGAATTGCAAACGTTTATTTACAAGATGATATTAGAGGGATTATAACAATATTGTTAGGCCTAATTTCTACACCAATGGGCAATATGGGAAACGACGTACTTGATAAACGAGCAACCTGTAAATTTTGTAGCTGGCAACTGAAAAGATGAACAAAATTTTGTTGTTGCAAATGTGGCCAACCTATTTGTTTACAATGCTCTAAAAAAATTTGCAATAAATGTATTCAAGAATAAACAATCGTACAAGAAGAATAAAAATCAAACAAAATTTTCATATATGCTTAAAAATAATATCCTTTATTTATATTTTTTATCTTTTGTTATCCTACGTAATTCTCCAAATTGCGTTAACCCGTCTCCCAGACGGAGTATACCACCTACGTAGTTATTTATATGTATACCACTTAAGGGTTAATATATTATTATTTTTATATGAGCGTATCGTTAATGTTTTTGTAAAAGGTAAAGTGGAGATATGTTTATAACTTAAGAGTCTTTTAGGGTGTTATATTTATTATTATTTAAATCAGATTGAAATATATTTTATTATGGTCCTGTGTATCTTTTTTCTCATTGATTGCGTTAGTTTTTCTTTTTATTTATTATTTTATTGATTATTGATCTCCCTCTTTTTTTTGTTTTGCTCGGTTATTAAAAATTTATATTGGGCAAACCACTCAACTGCTTTAATTCAGAATTCGTTTTCACAAATATGACAAGAACAATATCACTGTGCTCACAAAAAATGAGAATCAGAGGAAGCATAAAGACTTATGTGTGTGTGTGTGTGTGTGGGTGTGTATGTGCGTATTACTTAAACCGAGCCAAAGTACTAAATATTTTAAGTACTGGACGAAAACAATTATTTCTCCCTGCCTTGCTGATAAACGTGAACACAATCTATCGGGTTGTTTATTATTTCGCTAGCTACTTTAATCCTCTTTGAAGTAGCGTGTCGATGCACACTAGTGCAGGGGGACCTACGGCTTTGCGTGTCCTTCAAAGCACGGTAAACAGCTCTTATCATTTTTAGAAATAAAAACGTTGTTGGTGCCGAGATTGAAATAAGTGAAATGCTTTAACAGTTAAATTAAGAGACAGCAAGTGTAGGATCGAAGGTGAATTACACCAAAACAACAATTATGAGCAGGGAAGACATTTCGTCTCTACACATATCAAAAAATAGAAGACGTCAGCGGCTATGTATATTTAGGAGATAATATAACACTACAAAACCGAACAAATTTAAATTTAACAATAACGTAATACCTGTAAACTTAAATGTATTTTGCCTATGTCTAAATATAAACTGGAGACTGTCCCATTACTAAATACTATGCGAGAATACTTAGAGCGTCACGTGGAGCCACATAGCGATCAAGAAATAGAACCGAAATGACAAAATGGTGCTGGGATGCGCAAATTGCAAGACAAACTGGATATAGACAAGCAAGTAGAGTAACAGAGTGGAGACCAAGGCAAACGAAAAGAGTTAGACGTAGGCTCCAGAAGAAGAGAAAAGATACTTCTATCCAAAGTTAGTAATGGTTATTAATAGGTTTATTGTTAACTTTAAAATCTTTGGGTACGTTTTATAATGTTATCTTTTAACAACTTTTAGGTAGCCTTTATCCTTAACAGTTAATTCTAGTAGTCTTTTGAGATTATTTCTATGACTTTTCGATCTATACCGATCGGTCTCGTTAAATTTTCAAATTTTTAATCAAAGTCTTACAATCTTTTAGAAAACAAGATGGACTGGGAGTGGATTCTGAGTGGTGTAAACAAGACAGTACCACGTAACGCAGGTCAGGAATGTGCAGGGTTTCTCAATCCTTATTGGCGCTACGTGGATACCAGTCTAGTCCTAGTGATCGTATATTGGATAATCAAATGGAGCTACCCGAAATTATCACTACCCCTTACAACATTTGTTAGAAGAGATCGATTTGGCAAAAGAATATTGTTGGTTTCAATGTGCATAATATGGGGGATGGAAATCGGGTATAAATTTTCATCAAGAACTGTGATATATGTATTGAATCCTTGTCATGTAACTACAGCAATACAGGTTTGTAATTATTTTAAAAAAAAACTGTTTTTCTATTTTTAAGTTATTACAATTGTTCGCTTTTATTGCTGCTATTTTATACAATTGATTTTAAGTTATAGCCATAATCGACTGTCTGTATTGATGTTTTTACATTACCAGTCAATAGTCAAAATACTATTTATTTTAAGTTGTACAATATTCTCGATATTGTTCTGAAGCTACTTTCTCATGACATTTAAATGTTAAATGTTAATGTTAAATTTTTGGTGTATAGAGTCCTGCGCCGTCCCGTTCATGTCTATCGACCCAGTCTTCTCTTTGTAGATCTCTCTCTGACGTTGCTTTTTGTACTCCATTAGCCATGTTATTTTTGGTCGGTTGGCGATGGTATGTCATTCTCTGTATATGTCCGTAGATGTCTGTAGATGTTGTTGCTGTGTTTCTTCTATGATAGTGGTTGTTGTTTGGCAGCCATAAAGTACAACGCTTTTAAAGATGCTGTTGTATAGCTTTATCGTTTACTGTTTCGATATAGTTTTTGGGCAGAGTAGTAAGTTTAGTGCGCCTATTATTTTTTCCCTTGTACAATTCGTTCTTCAATTTCTATTTCAGTGCGTCCATCTCTTTCCATCTTTGCCCCCAAATAGATATATTTGGAACATGACGAAATTACATTTCCATCTTCTAAGTTAGTTCATCGTTTTCAGATCCTCCCTTGCACATGTATGTTTTTTTTGTTAAGTTAACATTTAATCGCGTTGTCATGAGTTGCAGATCTTCCTGGTCCTATGCGATGACTACTTGATGGTCCGCGAAATAAAGCGTATATATGGTTGTTTCAGTTGAATGCAGTAGTGCAGAACTTTTTAGAGCGGCAGTCAACAGAATCCGCATAGCCATGATGATTTCCAACCTTCGATAGAAGATGGAACTTAAAGAAGAAGATGGTTGTTTCGTCGTTTAATGGTATACCTATTCCAGAATATCATCTCCTCCATTTTTTCAGTGCCTCACTCAGGTATATTTTGAAGAGTGTTGGAGATAGATTGCAGGCTTGTCTTAGTTTCGTTCTCCCCCTCACTCGTTGGGCCCTTGTCAGGGCGTGGTGACACTCTAAGTATTATTAGCTTGCTGTCTACATTGGTTGCGATCCTGTGCCATATGGATGGCTTCATGTAGGTATTTTCTCATCAGTCTTCATTTGGTCTGCCCATCGTGTTAAAGATCTTCCTTTTGGTATTCGGCTCTATATCTATCCTTCTTTTACCAATAGTTCTATAGTCCTACTTCTTCTATCTATGTGGCCGAAGTAAATTAGGTGTGCTCGGTTTACTTTTTTAATAGTCTTTTATATGAAGCTCTTCTAGAATTGACAGGTTGGTTCTATGTTCTGATCAGGGCATGCGTAAATTTTTTTCTTTAGATCCATATTTCGAAGTCTTCGATATTATTCCTATCGATTTTTTATAGTGTTCATGTTTCAGCTGCGTATGTAAGGCAAAATTAAGGGCATTGACCAACCTCAGCTTAGTATCCCTTGTTATCGTTTGGTCTTTCCATATTTTAATTAATTTAGCTTTTACCGTTTGGGCCATTGCTAGTCTATGCTTGATTTTAAAGAAGCAATCAACAGTAGTTTCTTATTTACCCTAAAATTTTCGGAGAACTGGTTTTTAATCTTTATTTTTGATCGAAGATCGTTATAGGATCTTTGTATTGCTTTTATAAGTGTAATATTAATAGATGAGCTTTTCACTACTTAGCCCATACAGGGGTATTGTATTATAAGTTTTGGTCAAGTCCACAAATAATAGATGAGTTGGTCTATCCCCAGCCATTCTTTGTTCATTTAGTTGGGTATAAGTGTAAATGTGGTGGATGCAAAATTGTCCAGCTCGAAATTCTGCTCTCTTTTCAGCTCAAGTGGTTCATATTCATTTTCAACTAGCGCTTTCATAACTTTTCCGTAAAAGCTACTGAGAGTGCTGGTAATTAAGATACAGCGGTAATTTTTGCCATAACCAAAGAAGATAAAAAGAAAGTATGGGAAGAATACTTGGAGAACCTTTTTCATGAGCTTAGAACAATACAAGAGCCCACCATTGAAGAAAATTCAGATCCAGAAATCCTACCAGAAGAAATAACGGCAGCCGTCAGACAAATGAAAGATGGAAAGGCACCAGGACTTGGTGAAATTCCTGCAGAACTGTTGAAGATATTAGATGCAGAACAAATAAAAATAATAACTGAAATATTTAATGAAATATACAAGGCAGTAAATAACAATACCAGTAACAAAAATAGGCAATACCAGTAAAGTGGCTCTCTAAAAAGTTTGTGAAGATTATAGGACCATAAGCCTAATGAGCCATCTGCTGAAGCTGTTTTTAAAAGTCATCCACAAGAGAATTTACCGGAAATGCGAGGAACAAATTGCGCCCAATCAATCTGGATTTGTGAACGACGTTGTTACGAGGGAAGCTTTATTTAGCGTGCAGATATTGTTTCAGAAATGTAGAGATATCAGCTGTAATGTTTTTGCATGCCTGATTGACTACAAGAAGGCTTTTGATAGAGTCAGGCATGAACAAATGATGGAAGTGCTGAAGAGAACAGGGATTGATGGAAAAGACTTAAAAATAATAGCTAACTTGTATTGGAATCAATCAGCGGTACTCCGCATAGATAAAGAATATACAGATTAGGTCAAAGTCTTAAGGGGAGTGAGACAGAGGTGCATAATTTTACCACTGATATTCAATCTGTACTTGGAGCACATTTTTAAAGAGGATCTAGAAGATATTTATGAAGGCATCTTAATAAATGGAGTCAAGCTCAATAATCTGCGGTATGCAGATGATACAATAGTGTTTTCCAATACCATAGAAGGGCTGCAAAACTTAATGAACAAAATAACGGAAACAAGTAGAAAATATGGACTGGATATAAACACCAGCAAAACCAAGCTAATGATCATCAGCAAGGAAAACATAACTGGAGCAAATCTGTATGTGAACCAAATGAGAATTGAACGTATCTCACAATACAACTACTTGGGAACTATAATCAATGAGTCGTGGGACAATACCCAAGAGATTAAATGTCACATCGGAAAGGCAAAAAGTGCATTTTTGACTATGAGTTCTGTGTTCAAAAACCATGATCTCACCCTAGGAACAAAAATAAGGTCCTTAAATGTTATGTGTACTCAGTGCTTCTGTACGGAGTAGAAACGTGAACATTGAAGGCGGAAACTCTATCAAAACTTCAGGCTTTGAGCTATGGTCATACAGAAGGATCCTGAAGATACCATGGGTAGACAAAGTCACAAATGAAGAAGTACTGCGGAAGATGAACACAACTGCGGATTTGGTCATCATCGTGAAGAGCCTTAAGCTGCAGTACTTGGAACATATAATGAGAAATCAAGAAAGATATGAGCTACTTTAATGCATTTTGCAAGGTAAAATTGAAGGAAAAAGACCCCAGGACGAAGAAAAATATCCTGGCTTGCCTACCTAACCTGAGAGCATGGTATAAAAAGACCTTAACACAGCTATTTCGTATAGCAACCAACAAAGTCATCCTAGCCAGAATGATCGCCAACGTTCGGAACGGACAGGCACCCTAACAAGAAGAAAGTAGTTTTTGCAGTCTGTCTTATTGCCTGTTTTATGGATCAGTAGAATCCATTCATTATTCCAGCTTCTAGGTATATTACCTCCGTTTTGGTAAACCAAAGAAGACCTGAGGGAGACACTTAGGCAATTCATGTCGGTAAAGGGGATTGATATTGGTATAACCTAAGATAGAATCTTAAAGGGATACATAATTGGGGATCCCGTGCTCGTGAAGGGATAATAGCCAAGAAAATGATTTATTCTCTATTTATATTTTTAAGGTTTCTGTATGGTGCTCAGTTTTTGTAATTACTTTACACTGTCTTTTTATGTTAAGAAATAAGTTATTTTTTACACTGATATCTAATTTTTTTCCAACTATTTTTTGTAGATCTGCTAAGGCTTTTGCTACTAGGGCAGTGTCATCTGAAAATTGTATATTGTTGATGGGTTGACCTTTTATTTTTGCACCTGCCGTTAGTGTTTCCAAAGTTTCGTTGAATATTTGCTCTACAAAGCATTTCTCTGGGCATAATATCTTTTAAAATGTTGTTAGTTACCCAGAGTATATCTTCTATTTCACTATTTCATACATGACTATCATGGTAATCTTATGTCCAAAAGCTCATTTTTTAAATATTATAATTATTATCATTGATTGCTTCCTAAACTGTTATACTATTTTTTAGTTTTTTCTCCGAGTTAAGATCTTTTGATTTATTTTCTGTACATTTCAAGTGGAAATATATAGTAACCGTTTGCTCTGTCTAGAGAGTTTTCTTAAAAATTTGTTTAGGTTTTGAGGTTTTTTTGACTTTAGCTGCCAGCTTCTTTGTCTTTACCTCAGGGAAGGGGCCTTCAAAAATTGTGTTTCATCTGGTCTAGATAAACCCTGGTTCATCAGATCTGGATATTACCACCCTATGGGAATATAAAAACAAAGCTTAAAAAAATGAATTGTGATACTGTTAAAATAAATACAGTTTTTTGTTGTATTATCTTTTAAATTTTTTAGCACAAGTTAATCAGTATACTATTATTTGTAGATATACCTGTTAGCAGCAGCACCTAGTAGAGCAGTTACTGCAGTATTCAGATTTCATTTAAATTTATTAAATGGACCATTATTGGCGTTTGTCTTCCCAGAGACAGACACCAGACTAGTAAGTATCCAGAAAAAAAAATAGATTATAGGACTATAAATACCTGAAATTTTATTACAAGTGGGCAATAAATCAGTTGTTTAACTTATTCTATCATGGCTGTACAGTCATTTCTACTCATGTTAACAATAGAAAATGTAACCCAATTAATAAAATGACATTCTAAAGATATTTTCTAGATTGAGGTTCTTATAAAATGCAGAACACGTTAGTTAAAATACCTCTGACAATAATCAAAAATTTTATAGTGAAATTTTAACAATATCCAAATGGTATAGGTGTTTTACTTTATGCTTTTTAGGATGCGACACATTAGCTTTTTACAAGATCGGCAAACTTATATTTATCAAACTTTTATTGAAACATCCTGAGATAGCTAGCGGAACAGCATTATTTCTCAGTGAGAAAGTCGAATCATCTTTGCTTAGTGCCGTTGGAGAACGTTTTTTCGTCTCCTTATATGGTAGAAATAAAGATGATTCTCTGAACCGTATAAGAAACAAACGATTCGTGAAGACAATGACCAAAAATAATTTAACTTATTACTTCCGTCAACACAAGATGCAGCTCGTTTCCACAGTCTTGGAATAAGTATATGACTTTCTGCTTTGTACTAATTCCCTTAATGACTTGTTTCGTGGTAACCGAAATTAATCCTTGAAAAATGCAAGTAGATTTGATATTTCAATATAACATTTTGTTTACTTAAGCTCATATTAAATATCTATCCTAATTTGAAAAGTCCGAAATTTACCGTAAATCTAAAATTGAAAAAAGTCTCTTTTCTTCACAAAACAATTTAACTTCACAACACAATAAAATTAAACCGTATATTTAAATATGCTATAACTATAACATGGTTTTACACATTTTTGTGTCTTCTTTTTTTTCTCTAATAATTATTCTTTATATACATTTTCGGAACATATCAATATATATATATATATATATATATATATATATATATATATATATATATATTGTTTGTGTGGGTAGACACTTGCCAAACAGCCCAGTTTAAACTTATTTTACTTTTGAGTCGATTTTTTTGCTCGCAAGTGTATATAAATTACAATAATGTATACAAATTACAATATTAAACCATCAATTTGTTATTTTTAGTTGCCTCTAGAAACCGCTATTTATTGGATACAACATGGGATGATGGTTGTTGTGCCTTATTATCTTTTACGAGTAGGAGGTATGAATTTTTAAATAAATTATTTTGTATATTGTTTTATTGTCCTATAGCAAACATGCAAAGAGATATACTATAGTAGATTTTACGAATTTGCCACTATTTTGGATTAGGGATGAAAGGTTCGACTTTGTCGACTTTGTGTTGGAAACGGTCCGCTGTGTTGAGAAAGTTAATAGCTAGTTATGTCAATATTTGAATCATTGTAGAAGATAAGCAAAAATACGGTTTTAACTGATCAGTTAAAGAAATATACAATAATTATAAGTGCAAAAATAGAAGACAATTACAAATTCTACTGTTTCTAAATGGTAGTAGTAAATATTTACTAATAAATTAATAATAATAATACTCAAAATTTTTCTTAATGAGAAAATAAAAACAGATTACCTTACAGTGTAATCAAGAATTGGATCCATACTCATAATCATTGTCATTGAAGTCTTCATTTGGATTATAAATGATGACTGGATTAATTGCTACGATACAATTTTCACGCATCCAACATTCTTCTATTAACTTTTCACATTTCCGCACACTTTTTCCAAAATTGCAGGAGTAGCAGTACTCAATGCTTCTTGTCATATTTCCAAAATTGCTGCGTCACTGCAACCGTTACGTTCAATATAGTTATCGTAGAAAGTTCTAAGAGAAGAAATTCTCGATACTCCGAAATTTGCTTGAGAAAAATATAAGATCTCACGACTTTGAAATTATCTCGCAAATAACAAGTGAAGGATTTCGTTACTTTGCTGTTAAGGTATTATTTGCTGAAAATAGAGAAAAGTCTGAAACACTTCGCTGACCAATTAACATTTGTTCAAAATTAATAAAAGTCTGGTAGACTTTTATTTTACAAATTGTCGAATGGTCGACGAGCGCCGCTATACCACCAACGGTCAGGAATAAATAAAAATCTGAAGGCACTTCCTTCAAACACGCAGGATGGCTGGAAGGTCAAGGTTTGACTGTGGATGAAGATGACCTGCCGTTGGCTATTTGGCTCAGACAGTTTAAACTTTCTATCACCTACGGACCGGAGGATCTAACAGATTTCGAAGAAGTTGATAAAAATGTATCTACAACATCTGGACTTTCTGACAATGACATCCTACAAGCAGCTCGTGTTGGAGAAGAAGAAGAAAACAGTGACCCGGAAGTGGAAGCAGAGCCAGAACCAACGCCAACCTCTTAACAGGCATTGTTCTCCAATCCAATCACAAGTTCTATTATCAAAAATTTGTAAGGGTATAATACCATTAATTTGCAACGGGTTTGGAAGTATCGCTAAAGTAAGTTATTAGTTTCTCCGAACGGTCAAAGAAACCAAGTACAGGCTATGAGTGATTCAATAAATATCTAAGATTATGGTAATTCCTCAGAGCCCACTTATTAGAACCACGTTAAATTCTGGGTAATAACTAATCTGGTTTTAAAAATATTTTGCAGGTAAATATTAAATAAAAATATTTTTTAAAAGTCTGAATCTTTTCATAACCTTGTTACCATAGAACTTTTTTTAACGTTGAGCAAAAAAGGTAAAACTGCTCAAACTGCTAAAAAGCAAACATTTCCGCGTAAAATGTGCAGTGTACATGAATTATATCAAAATAATTTATTGTCAATAACTTATTTGATATTTTCATTACTAGAGCAATATACTTTCGGACTTCTTATGCTGTACAGTAGAGTGGACCATTGGCTGTCGAATGTCTAGCGAGAATTCAAAACAGTCGTAAATTCGTGAAATATACTTTAAAAAAAATTTTGTTTTATATATATATATATATATATATATATATATATATATATATATATATATATATATTATCACGTTTCACTACCCTAAAGAATTGTGGATTGAATTACCGTTCGGTGTAACACCAGCTTTACCGCCCTGAAGATGTTTTTGCTTTCAATAAATGTCTTCATTCAGTTGTTTGTCTGCGTTTGCATCCTGTCCCATTTCAATTAACTTTTTTTACGGCTTGTAAATAACTAATTCATAGTACTGAGCTCTCTCCTCAATTAATTAGAATATCCTCATTCATTCTCTTTTCGCTCTTGATATTAGAATTCTGGCTGGCTTTTATTATCGTAGATACTTATGTTGATACGCATGCGCTTTCCTTTTCTTACTGCCTCCGATACAAAATTAAAAAGTACAGTTGACAATAAATTCCCCTGTTTCATCATCAATTACTGTCCATTCCCTCTCTGCATAATCTTGATTTTCTACTTGAAGTAATTTTGTTGCCCCGTCTACCTAGAGTTTTTCAGCAATACAATTGACATTAATTCTCGTGACGTTATATTTATTGTACGATATTCTATGTTCTCTAATCTTTGCACGCATCTCTTATAGTTTTAAAATTACTAATATAAAATAAGAATTAGCATCTGCTCCTTGATAACTCGTTTTGCTCTTATTTAGAATATGATCAATTTGGTTGCGTGTTTGGACAATCCTAGTTTCTTTTGAATTTTTTTGGCCTAGAAACTTATTTTGAACAATTGTAACCAAATATTCCTCTTTGAAGAACTTATAAACATTTTTTTCAGGTGTATATAATGTTGAAAAATATAGTGATATATCGTGGAATGCTATGAGTTATGGAATCAACTTGTTATATCATTTTATAATTCTACAAGTTGTGGCCATTGTAAGTATTCGATTATACAATTTCATTTAATTTGTACTAGATAAGTAAATAATATAGATGAAACGCAAAAGCTATATGATCTATTTTAAAATCAGAGAGAGATTTGTTAAAGCTGGATTTAAACTCAAAAAAGTTACAAAAATTCTGATTGGATTGTTCTAAGCTACAACGATGTTTCACTTGCTAGTCATGTTTTTAAAAGCAAGCTTAAATGTAAAGAGGCTTAAATGTAATAAAAAAAATCAAGTACAGTAAAAGCCAAATAAAGTTGCGTACACGTCACCAAGGTCATAATTCTATTGTATGTGTGGCTACATTTCTATAGAAAAGTGTATGTTACTTTAGTATGCTAAACAATCACTTCTAAAGATAATCCGATTAATAAAAAAACTTTTGTAAAAAAATAATGTATATACAGTATAGGTCGATCGGATTAGCCAAGCGGGCTGGGAGGCTGGCTTCTCCTTCGCTTCAATGCGAGAGATGTCAGTTCGATCCCCGGCTCGGTGTGCAGAAAACAAAAAGGCTAACGCAGCAGTTTAAAATTCTAAAATGAATCTGCGGCTTAGTCTAGAATATGCTGGTATCTGATCGGCCTATGGTGGAGCAGTACGGCAAGAGATAAGGGCTTGCGGCTAGGTGATACTCCTCCATAGATCCCTACCGGAAGGGCGTCGAACGCCTAAATACCGGGTATATATATATATATATATATATATATATATATATATATATATATATATATATATATATATATATATATATATATATATATATATACAGTATAGACTTTTTGGTTTTAGACGCCCCTTATTGCAGCATGTAAAATCTTTTTTTCCATGCTCAACCATTTTACATGTTTTAATTTGTGAGAAATAGGCTAATGTCTTCTTATACCACAGATCACGCGAAAAAAAACTAATTTTGAACCACTTGAATTCTTCTCCTGTCATCTGAACTAATACAAGTCCCATACACAACATCTCCATAGTTAAATTTTGATAATACGAAACTTTCTTTTTACTTTGTATGACAGACAGCGTCGATTATGATAAATTGTTCTTAGACTGAGAAATGCTTTACTCACACAGGTGTTAATATGTTTTGTAAATATGAGGTGATTATCTAAAGTTAAACCTAGATTTTTTGCACTAGTTACAGGTTTAATGATTTCATTATCAACAACTATTTCAATGATGTTAATCATCTCCAAACACACCCTATTTGGACCAAAAACCACTAGATTAGTTTTTTAGAGTTTATATTTAATGCATGATTTCTTGTAATTAAGACAAAGGTTAAAACAAATTTAGTTTAACACTTACGAGGTATACATGTGTGAAGCCACTAAATATTTGGGTTAAAATCAATTAAATGTTATTAAATTGGTTTTATATTACATTGTTGCTGATAATTTTATTAGGATGTTAAAGTGTTAAACAGAATTCACATCATGGCAACGTAAGCCTCCCAAACTGAGGTTGGTGACCGTGAGACGTAGTCTCTATATGGACCTTAGGCTTATGTAGGAACTGGTCAAAATGACATTTAAGGACGGATGCATGAACAAAACAGTCAATTTAACCGAAAGTGTGTATCTTAATGCCACTATAGCCGATAATGTGCATAATTGAATATATTCAATTAGTTTGGTTACCTTAGTCAAGGTTTATTACGAGTACTTCTTGTAACAGTAGCAAACATCAATGAGTTGGGGTTAAAGTGTAATCTACTTAAAGCTTTCTATGTTTTCTTTCTTTTTACTACAAGAAATTAATTTTCCTTGTAAATTTCTTTATAAAAAGTTACTTTGGCGCTTAGCCAGTTACTTAAGCAGCTGTTTGTAGTTTTAAATTAATACCTACTTACAAATTTTAGACTTGCAGCTTAGATTTAGACTTGGATTGCAGCTTGATTATCAATGGCAATAAATATTTTAGTGGAATTAAGACGTTTTCTCAGACACTCCTGAGCTTAAAATATATAGATATAAATTCTATTTAAAATATTGTTATCCATTTATTCTAGTATTGGAGCCATTAGCCTCTCATTTAATGTTTTTGAACTATCAGTAAGGTAGATCACCTCTAGTGATTTACCCAATGTTGTTTTGTGTTGTTTAAGATCATAGTATAAAATAAATACCAAAAGGCTTAAAAGAAGCTAAAAATTTTTAAACGTTTTAACCCTAAACATAATTAAGCATGATTTAATCATTAAAAGGTATTTTAAAATCTAATGTATTACTTCAATTAAAAATTTCCTTGTTAGATGTCGCTATTAGCATATATTAGTATATTATGTTACTATAATTACCAAATAGATAACAGCGTTTCTGTTAAGTTCGAGTTCACACAAGTCTCCCTGACGAAAGGTAAACCTCGAAACACGTGTAGGAGTATGTTCAAGCTCGAATTAAAAAGAAATATAACCGTCTATACATACATACATATATATATATATATATATATATATATATATATATATATATATATATATATATATACAGTATACTCCCTTTATAACGAACACGGTTATTACGAGGTTTCGCTTATAACGAGGTACATTAGATGTCCCGTGAAATTTCTATTGAACTATAACCCTTTATAGCGAGGTAAATTTGCTTATAGCGGGAGAAAATAAGATTGCAAAACGTGTTTTTTACGTTTTGGCCCGGCCGTAGCTATAAATAAATACCCTTTTTAACTGCGGGCCGCCCGCAATAAACTTCTTACAATTTATGATTCTTAGTCGGAAATGTAAAATTTATGATTCACAAATGTCATTGTATTGGGTTGACCATTCACACCTAATAATATGGGTCCTAATAGACAAGATGTGAAAAGTGTTTTAAAGGTTGTCAGAAATTTTATCCAAGGACAAAACTCAAATGAAGAAGCATAAAACTGTTTCACATCTTTAGAAAATATGATAGATAGAATACTGGACAATTTAAAGCAGTCAAAAATGACAAAATAACTTTATACGCTTTATACATATTTACAGAATACAGATTTTTTTGTTTCAACATATATCATTGACAGTAAAAGTAAACAACTCTTTTTTGTTTTAATGCATTTCATTGACAATAAAAGTAAACAACTTTGTTTTAAAAACGCCATTCAAACAATATTTATTAGCATCTTATATTGCTCCGAATGGCTTCACTATAGAAAGTTAATGTTTTAGAAAACTACATATTCATATGTATGCACAATATTATTGTTGTTGGATATAACGAGAACCGCTTATAACGAGGTAATTAGTCTGCCATTTCAGTTCTCGTTATAGAGGGAGTCTACTATATATATATATATATATATATATATATATATATATATATATATATATATATATATATATATATATATATATATATATAATGTAAAATATTTAATTATCTTTCTTATTTTATTATACATTTATTAATAATTTATTTTTATTTTTAGCCTACGGAAGTCAATCTGAATCATATGTTATGTCCAGCCATTTTAGATCCATTTGATGGTCAATTTTATAGGTTAGCAGCCGTTTGCCATCAAGCTGTTCTGTGCCCAGCTCTTTGTAAATTATTTTGCCTAGTTTCAGACTTTTTTCTTACAAAATTTAAATTCACCAGAGTGAAGTCCACACTAGGTTGTGAAGTCTTCGCAACACCCAATGGAGATACAACAGATGTAAATCATCTACATGCGAATTAGGGCTCTGCATCGTCGCTGTTTTTATAACTCGGTTGTAATGATTGAAATATAGTCTTTTTCCTAAACTTTCATTGCACGACGCGACGATTTGTAACTTGTTTACTTTTGCAGCGATTGTTTAATGACTATTTGGTCTAACAAAGAATATATAGTTAGTTTAATGAAAACTATATCTGAAGATAACTACGCTGCACATTAGTTGTAGTGGAGGTCGGATAAATTGAAAGTTGTATAAGTATGAAATTCGTTCCTAATTTTTAAAATTCATATTTTTAAAGATTTAAAATGAAATCTTAAAGCACTGATATTCGAGTATCTTTTTATTAGGTCGAACCGGTATATAAGATTTTACACTTCATTCGTCTACGCGGGAGTAAACAACAACAATCCTAGATCGACTTCACCTCGTCCGTTAATTTACCTGCCATTTTGGCCATTCTTTATTTTACTCCCTCGTGGCATAATGTACTATATCCTTGTTTTTTGACTCCTTGTATATGAAGCATTTAGGTATGTACGTTTAGTTTACTTATCTATGTTTTTGACCCCAATTGGGTGGGTCTAAACTCTTTCACGAAGGGCATCAAAAAAATAGAGTGTGAAGCAAATATGGCAATCCTCCTCAGCTAGGAACAGTGAATTGTTCTTACTTAAATCTATTTTGCGAATTGTTTTTTATAAAAAAAGAGCATACAAAATGTATATAAAAAAGATAAATTACACAATTTGCTGTAACACTTTCAAATGCAAATAGAAGTCACGGTCACGATATCCAATGATGACTCTATCAGGGTTTTTGTATCATAGACTTAAGCGTAACAAGCAACGTACGAGAAAAAGTTTGTTAGGATTTGGATACCATTTGTTGGGTCTACAGTTTTTTTTAGAATAGTTGGTGCTTGCTATCCCTCCTCAAAACCTAAAGTATCCACTCCCACTCTTATATGTATAATGAAGTTAGAGAGCGCAGAAAACTGCACCTACATATTTTGGGCCAGTTGTGAGATGAAACACTCTTATTTTATAAGAGAATCAACGAATACAACGCCTTTTTGGGCACCGCATCTCGCATCTAAGCTATTAACACAAAACCCTGGGTGATATTTTCGAGCTAAGTGCACTATCCTTTGATAATCTTATACCTGATACGAGTTGGAATTGTCAAAAACTCCATAATTACTTAATTGATCTTTGCACCAATGAATAAATCAAACGGCGAAATCGGAAACAGGTTAAAAAATGTTTTAAGGGAAACGATAATTGCATCTTTGTGTAAAGGTTCAAAAAATTTTTGAGCATAAAATTTTTTTATGGGTAGATGCTAACAAAATAGCACCGGCCTAAAGCCAGCGGACCAGTCCAGACCTGAATGACGTTACATTAGACCAGCGGTTCCCAAACTGGGGGGCGTGAGGACATGTCAGGGGGGACGCGAGATAAGTCGAAAATTAAATTAAATTTAGGTGGTCTTTCTAAAATTCTAAATTAATTATGATGTATAGAAAATTAAAACAAACGAGTGTAACATCTGACTTTACACATAAATTTGAAATCGAATGCTTGAAAGAATGGAATGTGAGCCATTCAATGTGGCAATAGCGCGCATTTGACAACTGAGCGTTTGCAAGCACTGCCTTCCTACTTCCCTCCCCCCACCAGACGCAGGCCAGCTAACCAGAGCTAATCAATTGTGACTCAGTATTTGAGATACCTCGGCCTAGCCTGCACATGTTTTTGCATTATAAAAGAAATTTTAATTGTCGTAGTTGACTTTCATTGATTTCGTTAATTTAAGAGAGAAGTTATTATAGTCAAGATGACTCAGCAAAGAAATGCAAGTTTAATGATGATTATATCAAATATGGGTTTATTTGTATGCGTAAAGATAATGTCGAACATCCTCAGTGTGTAATTTGCTATGAAGTATTAAGCAATGATACTTCTTCTTCTTCCTATGCCGTTCCCATTACCGGAGGTTGGCGACCACATTTTTAAAAGTTTCTCTGTCTTTTGCAACGTGGAATAATTCGTCTACAGTCATGTTTGTCCAGTCTCGAAGCAATGATACAATGAGACCTAATCGTCTTGAAAGACATTTGTTATCCAAACATAACTCTTTTAAGGGCAAACCAAAGAAAATTTTGCTACAAAATCTGAAAATTTAAAACGCATGAAGTTGGATAGTACTGGTTCTAAGGCTCAGTCATCTGAAAAAGTGCTTGAAGCTTCATATGAGCTATCACTTCTGATTGCTAAAGAAAAGAAAAGCCATATTATTGGAGAGACGCTTGTTAAACTGTGTTTGTTAAAGGCAGCTGATATTATTCTTGGAACGCAGAATAAGCAAAAGTTCTCAAAAATCTCAAATACCTTTCTGACAATACTGTGAAAAGTCTCGTTGATGATATGGCCGAAGACATACAAAACAAGGTAGTTGATGCAGTAAAACAATCGCCATTTTTTGCTATTCAGCTCGACGAGAGTACAGACATAGCACAATGTTCTCAGTTAATGGTTTATGTTCGGTATATTGAAAACGAAAGAATGAAAGACGAGCTACTCTTTTCTACAGAGTTGGAGACCACAACAAAAGCTATTGATGTTATGAAAGCAGTGTCAGACAAACACAGTTTTCACAAACAAAAACTTGGTGAAAAAAAAAATCTCTTGGCAAAAACTGATCGGTGTATTTACGGATGGCGCGCCTTCAATGCTTGGTTTTCGTTCAGGATTTGTATAATTAGTAAAAGAGAAAAATGCTGACGTGACTGTGATACATTGTGTTATACATCGACAAACCTTGGCAGCAAAAACTCTTTCAAACGAACTGAATGCTGTCTTAAAGTTGTGTATTATAGTAGTGAATTACATAAAATAAACAGTGCGTTGAATACTCGACTGTTCTTTGTGAAAATTTAGGGAGTGACCACGAAACACTGCTATTTCATACAGAAGTACGATGGCTCTCAAAAGAAAACATGTTGACAAGATTATTTGACCTTTGAGATGAAGTAATCACATTTTTGAAACATCAAAAGCAAAATAAACTAAGCGTGGCCATTAAAAAACATTGTACCCAAGTATATATATATATATATATATATATATATATATATATATATATATATATATATATATATATATATATATATATATATATTCAGGGATTCTACAGTATTCACTGCCTTCCCTCGCCCAACCGTTTCCATCTCTCTCTGTTGTCCCATTCTCATTCGTTTAGGCCTCTCTTACTCATGGCGTCGTCTACTTTGTTCCTCCAGGACCCCAAATCTTTGACTCGTTGAACAGCCTTAACCTAAAACTACAGGGTGGAGACTCAAATATAGTTACTCATCGTGATGTGATCAAGATATATATTGAGAAATTGCAACTATGGAGGCGTAAAATATCAGCAAACACCTGCAATTATTCGAGTTTTTCCAAAATATAGCCAAATTCAGAAGAAACACGCTTCAAGAACATTTATGAAGGATCAAGTTTGAAAATCCAAATATCAAACCATTTGGAGGGCCTAATTGAAGAGTTCCAGAAATACTTCCCAAACACTTGTGACGATAGTATAGGATGTCAATTGACCCATTCCATGTCAACTTATACTCTCTGCCTGAATCACTTCAAGAAGATGCTTTGCAAATAAAACATGATTCCTCTGTTAAATACAACTTAGATATAATGGACAAACCTTCATTTTGGTTAAAATATTTCAAAGTATATCCTAGTGCATCACGGGAAGCTCTTCGTGTATATTTGCCTTTTTCAAGCACCTATTTGTGCGAAAAAGCATTTTCAACACTTGTGGCAATTAAAACAAGGTATCGGAATAAACTTGATGCTGCTAGTAACTTGCATTGTGCACTTACTAAAACTCAGCACGAATAGGCATACTACTAAAGGAAATGCAAGCACATCCATCTCACTAACCAACCTAATCTATATTTCTTTTATTAATAATTTTTGTATTTTATAAAAACTGGTATTATTGTGTCTTATGGCAGTATAAATAAATGTTTTGTTTTCTATGTAATACTTATTTGTTTTTGTTTTGTTCCTAGGCTCATACAATTTATTGTTAAGGGGTGGGGGCGCGAGAAACTCATCTCAACAAAAGGGGGCGTGGTACAAAAAAGTTTGGGAACCCCTGCATTAGACCATTTCATAATTCCCCACATTCTCTACTAACGATACAATGTGGCACCTCTGTACGAAAATTTTGACGTCAAAATTGAATGAGATGCAATTAACTGAATTAGTCGTAAAATTATACCAAGTGGATGATAATCAGATATCAGATGTAATTCGGTCGTTGGCGGCCAGCAACGAAAGTAATAGGAAAAACAATAATATCAATATTAGCAGACTAAAAAATGTCCATTAGATATGGTTAATAATAATTTTATACGTGCGTAATTCGACTTTTAGAATTAATATTTTCATAAATATTATTCTAAAGTAATAACTAGAATAGAATCTTCAGAAACACTGTAACAGATATATTGAACCATTTGTTTGTGTAAAGAAATTAACCGTCACGTCAATCGTTGTATGTTTATCAAAATTATAAAGAAAATTATAAGCCAAGGATTCTACGAATTCCACCCTTAATTAGACTCCAGCGACTATACATGCCTACCGATGTTGCGAAATATGAATATTATTATCAACTACAGCACACTAATAGGGCAAGTTATATTTATTGACGACGAAGTCATATGTAGTTGTGGAAAAATTGAGTTTCTTTTTTTTTTAACAAACTGTAGTGTTAAATTGTTGGTAATAATAATAATAGTCTCCCGTTTTATACCGCTGTCGCGGCTTTGGGAGTATAGCAGGGTAGTCTGCTATATCTAGGGCCTACGGTATACAAGGAAGGTAACATGGCCAGTGCTACGCTTCAACCGTCTATTATTACCCCTGGTTTTACCCAAGGTACTCATTTTTTATTCAGGCTGAGTCGACCTGGGGCCTATAGACATTTTTAAAATGTCTAGATGTTCTTGCCGGCGGTGGGATTCGAACCCCGGACCACCTGCTTGCGAGGCAAACATCCTACCGCTTGCGCTACGCCGGCCCTTTGTTGGTAATACTAGATGAAATTAGAAACCCAAGAGTCACATTTCACATTTCTCCTTGCGGCAAATGGTTCAAGTAGCTCTGAATATAATAGTATAGGGAAAGTATTAGTATTATTATTTTTTCAAGCAACATTGTGTACATTAAGAAATGCAATAGTGTTAACGCGTTGATTATCATAAACAAACAACTTATTTTTCCCACGAACTGGTAATTACTTATGTTAAAAGTATAAAAAAAGAACGTCTTTCTTTACAAAAACCGGTTTTTTATTATCGGCAATAAATCAAGGTTACAATATGTTATTTAAAGGTGACGTACATACTAAAATTAATGCTGGTCAAAATTAGTTCTGACGGTGGATTTTTGATGAGCATTGTCTCGGTGTTCGTTCTTGTTGGTTGGCTTTCTTTGTTTTATGTTTTGGTGTCCTGTTATAGGTTTTTTACCTCTTCAGGACGTGGTTTGTTTTTGTTTGGTTGGCTTTCTGGCTGTGTGTTTCGTGACTTTTCGGCGGAGGAGCTTCCTGGACAATCATAGGTGAAAGGATTGTTGAGTAAACGGTCCTTTTCAGAATTTTGTTTGCTAAAAAATATTTCTGAATATGTGAATTTATATGTATACAATTTGATAAATAATAAATGTATTAAATCGCGATTCGCATGAGGGCAGCTGTGGCTGTATCCTCTGCAATATACAGGTATCATTGTGCAATGAGAAAGGGAAACCACAGAAAACCGATTCCTCCCTGTCTAGGCAAGCTCGAAGTGAGCATTTACTAGTTAATGCGACGGTAGTAGAGAGGAGTTGCCTCCAAGATGTCAATGTATTCATCAGAGAGCTCGTTGGTGACGAGAGCCAGTAATATTGTGGGTAGGAAAGGGATTTTGGGTTTAGGTTTTCTACTGATAACATTGCCGATGGATGAGCAGGTAGTTTTCATTATGTTTTGGGCTCTGAAGTTTTGGCCTCGGATGGTTTTGATTGTGTAACTTCTGCTCAGAGAGGAGATCCTCTTATTGATGGGCTGGATATTCGACAGGTGATGAATAAGGGCGGAGGGGTAGTTGCGTCGTGGATGGTAGTGAGGTGTGCGATCTGGGTTGGTAGGACTTTTACAGTAGAGATTTGGTTTAATAAGAGCTCTCTAGTGTTAATGACTCTGAAGAAGTCATTAACAGTTGTTTGCTGTAGGTGGTAGGTTTGTATTTACTGTCGTTGTCGGTTGTATTTGTGTGGTTTGGGTGGTTGTTGTGTGCTGTAGGGTCGATGCTTGGGTCGTGGTGGAAGGGGAGGTAGGAACAGTGGTGATAGATGACCGGGACAGCTGCAAAGCAGCGATCAACCGGTCAATCTGGTCGACTAGGAGGGTGGATACAAGGTCATTTACGAATGAGTCTGTGTATGTATTCATGATAGGGGTGGTTGAGTCTTCAGGAATGTGGAGGGTGGTTATGTGTGTGGGTGACGTGTTGGCGAAATATGTAGGCTGCGTGTGTGCATGATTGGGTTCTAATGGAAGGTTATTGTTTGGTGGCGTGTAGTGGGTGGGTAAGGGTGGAAAGGCTGTGTTATCGAGTGTATTTGTATTGCTGTGTGAGGTGGTTTAAGGGAGATCGGATGGTTCAGCCGGTTTGGGTTTTTTTGACCTGGTAGAACGGGTCGAACGGGGCATGGTTGCACTTTATAGAGCCACCTAGGTTGACCTAGAAGACACCTTTTTATCTGCACCTTGTGCAATGTGCAGATTGGCGGGTTGCCGGACTATACTCAACTCTATATTCAAGCTAACTGTCCCTCGTTGTGTACTTATTTGTTATTGCACCTGTGTGGTGTATAAGTACTTTTCTCGAATAATATTGAGTATCAAGACAGTGTTAGCCAGTCTAAATCCTCAACCGGAAGCTGGCAGCCCCAGCAACAGCCTGCGTAGGTGGCCTTTCTTACTGAAACCACCTACTAAGCTTACACCGTGACCGATAGAATCTCTGGAAGAAAAAATAAATAACTAACCTGTCAAAATGCCTCAATTTATTCTATTTTAATTCGCTTTTCGCCTTGCTTAGGCAGCGTGGACGTCCCAAACGGTCAGTACTTTGGTTGGCCTATGGCTATCGTCTGACCCTGCGCTGTAGGATACGTCTTACTACCTAAAACCTGAAAAACTGAAAACGGACACTACCGATCACTTTCACTGCTCACTGCGAACTGCAGGAGCTTACAAAAAAAATGAGCTTACATATAAAAAAATGAGCTTACAAATGATGAGCAGTAGCGAAACCGCTCTGGTGGGTGAGCTCATTTCTCATTTGTGCGTAACAGTGAACCGATTAAGAAATACATTCTAGTGCAAAATTAACTATTATTTTGATTTAGGATAGTGTCTAAGTTTTTCTAGCTTTTTAGAGTATCATTTAAAATTGATATAACTTTAGTTAGTGTACGTATTCGTCAGAAACTTTGAGAATAACTGAGAATGACAAAAGAAAGCTAGAGGCAGTCTCCTGTAGAAAGAGAACAAAACTCCCGAAAAAGATTATGAATTGGGTGCCACCAAACCGCAGAAGACGAGGAAGACCTCAAAAATCCTGGAGAGAAGGAAAAATCAAGGCAATGAGCGTAATAGATGTATATAATAAGCATGTATATATATATATATATATATATATATATATATATATATATATATATATATATATATATATATATATATATAATGTACATCTATAAAGTTAAAACATATTGACATAAAAAGTGATATATTTGATTAAAGTACATATTGGCATAACTTGCAAAGAAGAAACAATGGTATATAAGATGGAAGGCACGTATTTCTGACTATTTAGTCATCGTCCGTACGGTACGGTGCATCCAAGTTCGAATCGGAGATCATTAACTTGACAAAAGGATCACTACAGGAGCAATGCGACCAATTAGTGGCAATAGAGTTAGAAGTTAACCACTTTTTTATATTATTCTATTGCTTTACTTCGTGAATAATCTCATTTATCTTTTTGAATATTCTCTGTACATTTCATGTACCCATATTGATTATCCTGTCATTTTTTTTTGGTCCGCCTTCGGTTTTCAGTACTGATCCGAGACAGTGTATCGGTTATTTTCAGCTTGGAATCCAACAATTCCAATCTAAAATTGAGAAATATTCAACGGTGAGTTATGGTTTGCAAGTACTACCAATGTTCAATATATGTTCAACGTCCAAATACTTCAGTATTTGGACGATATCAAAACAATCATCGTTTGGTTCCATTTTTTATGTGAAATTTTATTATTTAAAAAAAAAAATAAAAACTAAATGAGCTACAAGTTTGTGGGAAAATTAATTTTGCTTTTCTTTAGCAATACTTACATAGAAAAACGAATAATATTTCTGTATAAAAAAAAGCTTTTTTCAAAGCTTCTCACCTACGCAAAACATTATAGATTAAATTATAACCAATATTAATTTATACTAAAAATATTTTATAAGTATTTATTTATTTATTGTTAAAGTTTTTAGGCATAATTAGGAAGAATGTAGTTAAGGATCGTATTTATTTTAATAAATAAATTTAAAACTTTTTTCGTGATTATGCCTATTGTTAAGCTCTTGAATTTTAATAAATATATGTTAAAATGATGTTAGTTTTAATTTTTTTTTTTCACATGATGTTCCCAATCGACTAACTTCTTTCCAATATAAAACAGTTTGACGTTAAGCCAACTGAATAAAAGACATACATTCTAACGCATGTATGTTTTAGAGATAGAGAGACTCATTTACATATATACATCCTGTTTCGGTTGAGACTGTACTGTTTTTGAATGAACGAGAGTCCTACTGAATAGTTATTTGTACATACCTACTTGTACATAGCTTCTGCCGCATATTTTACCAAAAGGCAGAGAATCTGTGAAAATAACTGTGATACCTCAACAGTAATAGGGACAAAAGCTAGCAGTCGCCTGAGATACACATGCCTGTTACTAGCACAATGGCATACCAGTACCTAGCAAGCACTATCTACTGTTCCCAAACTGGCAAGTGTGTACGTTAACTGGCATTCTACCTAATCGCAAAGAATTTGATTTTTCTTGTTATACTTGGACAAGATATTGAAGACGGTGACGCATACATTTGCAGGGATTGCAAATTGGCAAATCTAGCGAGTGTCAGTAGCCACTGTAGTGCACAATGAGCGTGTGTGATTTTTGATACATTATAGTGAATAGTGAAAAGTTTCCACTGAAAACTCGTAGATATGGAATCTTAAATATACCTACTGAATAATTTAAATATATTTCGTTATTTAGAGGTGAGTACATTAAACAGTTAGCTGTGAAATTTAGATTTATTGATTTGCCATAGGTACTTCTTATCTTAAATGAAATCATGAAATGACAAGTAACACATTAAACACATTGTAAAATTTAATACAAAACTATTAAGACTTAGATGTCTAATAAAAAAAATCAAGAATTAATTATTATATTATAATAAAGCAAAACCATTACATAATACTTGATTTTTAATCAAAAAGTTAGTAATTAATTATTGTATTGTCAATTTTTTTTTTAATTAAGAAAATTTAGAAAAATATATAGAACGGGGATCGGCCAATAATTTTAAAAAGGGTCCTGATATTGTTAAAAACTTTTATCGCCATATTTAAGTTAAGGTAAGAAATATTGTTCATTATGTCCTTTCAATTTTTGTTAAATTTTACTGGGTAATAAAGCAACATTCAATAATAAAAATACTTTAATTGACATTGTTTAATACAAAAGTTAAAACATGTAATAAATAATAAAATTCGGCAATATTAATGAGATTATATTTTCGTCTTTATAGAAATAAAAATGAATGGAGTAAGATGATTTGCAAAATTATGAGGTACATACCTTCTTCTTCTTTTTTGTAGACTTGACTGTCTGTTTTTTCAATGTGCCTCCAGTCATTCCATCGTTCTCGTAGTTTTCACACTGATCGTCTTCCTATTGGGTAACCGTCTCTCGCCGTCCTTACTAATTTATTGTCATTCAGTTTAGTTTATCAGTCGTAATCCATTATCGCTACTGATGTTGTGTAGGCTATGCTTTCCTATCGTGGGCATGAAAACTCGCTCTCGTCATATTCTTGCATTCATGTCACCTAATATAATATTAATGTCATTTCTGGGACATCTCCTGTAGGCTTGCTCTAGGTCTTCGAATAACTGTTCTTTTATTTCCTCTGGTTTGTCATCAGTTGGGGCATGTGCATTGATCAAACTGTAATTCAATAATTTCCCTTTTAAGCGAAAATAGCACATTCTTTGATTGTAGGCTTTAAAGTCAATAATAAGGCCTTTTGTTCTTCGGTTTACAATAAATCCCACCCCATCCATGTGTTCACTTTCATTGAAGCTATAATATATGGAATTAGTTCTCTTGTCAAGAGTGCTAGTTACCGTCCACCGCATTTCGTGCAGTGCTAAAACATCTACTTTGTACGTGTTCACTTTGTCTAGTAAAGATGTGAGTGCTCCAGTTCGGTACAGGGTTCGGGCATTCCTTTTTCCTAATCTCAATTCCACTTTTCGTTTGCATAGTCGTCGTCGTGAGTTCCGTTCAGCTAATAGTTCCTGAGGTTCAGTAACATATGTTTTTTTACAGGAAGAAGTTGTCAGCTTCTAGCCCAACCCTCAACCTGGAGGGCCAGAGACTCTTCTGTTAGGGTTTTTCCCAATGGGAAGGTCACTTCTAAATATTCGACTTTTTCTCGTGGATGGCAATGTGAAACTATTATTAAGGGTTATAAATAAAATAATCATTAAAAGTAGTGAACAATTATATTCCTGAATATTTTGATACATTTTATATTCAATTCATACTGTACACTTCTCAAAAAAAAAAATACAAAACAAAAAATTTAAAACATTTATTCTCTACTTAATGTAAGTTCTATAAAACTAGAACTTTAAAATATTAACAGTCGTTAATACTTTTTTTGTAAGTACAAAAGGGACTAGAATGGTTTCCTAAATTTAGAAGTATTCTTATTGACTAATACATATTTGAAATCAAAATAAATGTAACATAAATATATAAATATATAAATATTAAATTATTAAATGTAACGGTTCAAATATAAAAATAATTTAAAATAATCATAACAAAGCTCTTTAAATACTGTGACCAGATATCTATTAATCAGTTATAATACTAAACAAATAAATTTTATTACACACATTGTTGTACTTATAGTAATAAAAGAAAGAAGACAGGAAAAATTAATCGAAATCTTTCTTATGAATATTAAAAGCAAAGAAAATCAATGAAGGCAAATCTTCTAAGGAAAAGAAAATATCACATAATTAGAAAAAATAAAAACTTATTAAAACCTTTATATTTCTACAAATTCGTAACGACATTATAGACGAATTTGACGATATCGTTTAGTTCATAGATGGTATTGAATACATGTGAAACGGACTACAGTTGCCAACCGTAGTCCGTTTGAAGAGGTTTACTCTCCGGACACTGGAACTCACTTAAGCATGGGTGTATGTTACCTGAAGTAAAATCTAATTAAAATATTAAACATCACATAATATTATAAACATCATGTACAATCTTTGGTAACATTTTTCAATTTAAAGGGTTTTTACCCAAATATTTTGGTGGCTCAGGCATGTTAACCTGCATTTTAAACCTGATGATGGAACAGTTGTTCCGAAAACGTTCGTGCTTGTAATGTTGCCCTTTTAAGGGTTTTTATAAAATAAAATATACCCACATACAAAGAATAACCTCTTTTTTTTTTTTTTACATGTGACTTTGCTTTTTAATTTTTTATGTGTTTTATTCAAAAAAAGGTAAGTATTAAATTTTTTTTTTGTTTCGATAAGAACAATAAAAAACTCTAGTTACTGTAGACTTGCGCGAAGGTTCATACTATGATTTCTGTATTTTTAAAATTTAAATAACTTCCACGGCTATAGTGAACTTGTTGAGAGTGTGAAATTCATGGTTGTATCTATATATCAATTAAGAAAAAAAAAACAAGATTTGCAATTGTTCTTCGATGTAATCCAAGATGATGGATTATTTAAAAATTATCTTAATTATCTGCTTAGTGATCCTGAGAAAATTGATGCTATATTAGATAATCGATTAAACTTAATAGAATCTATCAATCTTATCAAAATAGCTGTAAAAGCAGAAAAAGGAAGGTCATGGGAAAAGTTTGGACTAAAAATGACAAATAATTATAGAGAAAATCAAAAACTCTTCTATGGCGCATTAAAACAGCTCAGACAAAAGAAAGAACACATGATGCCGAATATAAAAGACAAGAATGTAAAGGTAATAACAGAAGAAAACCAAATAATGGAAAGATGGAGAGAACATTTCAAAGAGCTAACTCAAAGACGTAGACAACATAGTGGAGATACAAGAAATAAATGAAGAACAAAAAGTAGAACCCATAACAACAGAGGAACTAGAAAAGGCAATTGAAAGAGTTAAATTAGGCAAAGCACCAGGCAAGGATCATATCACCCCGGAAATGATAAAATTCATGGGAATAGAGGGAGTGGACAGCTTGAAAGAACTAATGAATGATATCATAAAGAGAGCAGAAATACCACAGGATTGGAAGAAAGACATTATACTACCAATACACAAAAAGGGCGACAAGAGAAACTGTAATAATTACCAAGGTATTACTATATCAAGTATTCCTCGGAAGGTATTCGCAAGAATAATAGAAACAAGAATAAAAACCCAAATAGAACCAACTATGGAAGATACATAATGTGGATTCAGAAAGGACAGAAGCACGCAAGACCACATATTCACAATAAAACAAGTAAGTGAGAAAGTAATCAATAAAAATAGAGAAATACATATATGCTTTATTGATCTGGAAAAGGCGTTTGACTGAATACAAAGAAAGGACGTATGAAGAACATTAAAGGAAAGAGGAGTTGACAGGATAACAATTGATGTAATAAAGGATATGTACAATAATAATACAAATACGGTGAGAACCAACAACGAGGAATCCGAAGAATTTACTGAAGTCAAGGCGTCAAACAAGGATGCGTGTTGATCCCACTGCTGTGCTCAGTGGTACTGGATGAAGCAATAAAGAAAGCCAAGAGAAGAATGAGAAAACTAACATTAGGATACTGGTAAATGAAACAGACTCAACTATCAGAGCTTCTATTTGCAGACGACATGGTTTTGATAGCAGAAAACAGAGAAGACCCACAGAACAACCTTGAAATCCTAGAAGAAGAACTGTTATACATAAGAACATAAATACGAAAATAAATACAGAGAAAGCAAAAACAATGATAATTTCCAATAAGAGAAAGACACACGCTAGAACAAGTGGAACATTTAAATATCTAGGAGTAATAATTGAACCAAACGGTAAACAAGACATGGAAATAAATGAGAGAATGGGACGAACAGGAAGCTTATTTAACACTATGAAAACAACATTTTTGGGGAAAAAATACCGGAGAAGGTAAAAACGGCAGTCGTTAAATCAGTAGTTAGACCTACAATCATGTATAATAGCGAGTCATGGACATTGACTGGGAGACAAAAATCTCGAGTCAATGCTATGGAAATGAGGTTCCTGAGGAAAATAGCAAACAGAAAGAGGGCAGACAAAATACGTAACGAAACAATCAGACAAAGCTTAAAACTAGAACCAATAAACAAAAAAATAGTAGAGGGGCAACTAAGATTGTTCGGGCACGTGTGTAGAATGTCGAATGAAAGATTAACAAAACGAGTGTTGGAAACGAGGATGCAAGAGAAAAACAAACGAGGAAGACCAAGAGTTAGGTGGGTAGACGAAATCAGAAAAGAAGTTGAGAAGAAAGGATTGACATGAAAAGTGCACGAAATCTAACACAAGACCGGAAAGCATGGAGACAACAGTGCAAAACTTAACTCCGCCAGCCTTACACCTAATGGTAGAAAGGCTTAGGACTAAGTAAGTAAGTAAGAATCTATCAATACTTTTAAAATTGAATATAGTAATTTTATCAGTTATTTATTTAGATTTTTTATAGATTTTATTATAATTGAAAAAGTTTACATGTTATATAACGGACTATCGTCATCGCGTAAATCGAATCGTTTACTGTGACTGCGAACCGCTATTCGGTGACGCTCGCCTCAGAATTTTATTACAGAGAAAATCTAATACAACGCCAGTATAGAAGCTTTGATTCAATAAAAGCAATATTTATTCAAAAAATTTATTAAAAATTCCTTTATAAAAGGTATAATATTTTACATACCCGAAGTAAAACCCATCGGGCTACATCACAGAACGTTTTCGGAATTATTATTCCATCATCAGTGCTATACTAAAAGTATAACCACTTAAATGTTGTTAAATTAACTTTGAGTTGCATTTTTTAACTTTATAAACTAGGATCTTTAAGTTACAAAGGGATAGAGAAGTGTGCTAGTCCTGAGACGAAGTGTCTATGAAGACTTGTTGATAGGAACTGATTAAAATGACATGTTACGACGGAAGTCGGAACAACGCAGTCAATGTAACCGGAGGTATGTGTCTAGATGTGACAGTAGCCAGCAATATTTAAAATTAAATATGTTAAAATAACAGTAGCAACCATCAATATGTTATAATTTGAAGTATGATTTATCCTAAAAGTACGTTGGGAAATTTGTAAAATTGGCTATTAATGTAGGTGAATTAAAGTTTTATTGTGTTGTGATAGGAAAAATTCACTAAACAAGAGACAGATCTTTGGATGTCTGAAACAATAATATAAGGAAAGCATATGTTGATGAGGTAATAGAAGAATGGCGGTGGTTGGTGAATTTTTTTTTTTTTTTTTTTTTTTTTGTTAGAGGAGGTTTAAAAAAGTCTGGACGTTACTAAAGGGCCACATGTGAATGTGATGGGATGTATATGAGTGAGGGATTATAATTATTGTGTGATTGTGAATGGTGTATAGAGGGAGAATATGTTTGTCTAATATGAATTTAATTATGTAGCAATGGTGGATGAAAATAGAAGACAGAAGAGATGAAGAAGTAACAATAAAAGTGGTCATACTTTTAGGATAGCACTGATCATGTAATATTAATTCCGAAAACGTTTTGTGATGTAGCCCGATAGGGTTTTTAGTATTATACCTTTTATAAAGGAATTTAAAAAAAAAATTGTGATACATGGTATACCGCCAGCTACAGGAATTTAGTTTCCTTGTGGACAAACATCGTGAAATTTATGAAGTTTTGTATGCAGGGTGCCTACGATCTTACATAGGTTAAATCAATTGACGAATTTAAAACAGAATCTATAAACATTCAATTTTTGTCCGTAATTCCGACTAAATTTCTGCCCTGACACAACAGCACCTTGAAACAGGTCATAATTTGAAAACACCATAATGATAGCTGTTATCCACTTTTATAAACCAATAATTATCAAGTCACCCGTTGAAATCGAAAAACGGCCCGACTATCTCAATAAAATGGATGACGACACCCGGTAATCTTTAACATGATCCCTCCTCAAGCAGAATTAATCATCTTCTGTTTCTTCCCACAACCCACTTCACGCCGTCAACAATATTAGCACCTACCCTATCTAAACACCACGGCCGCAAACCAAGCTACCATCGACATTATGAAAAGAGCATATCTGCTTAATAGGATAGAAGTGGAGACTCAGTTGTAAATCCTGATGAAGACTTTAGGCGGAAACTGGGTAAGTTTAATATTTATTTCTCTGTTAATATTAATCTTATTATCAAAATTCAAACGCAATTTCGTTCAATTTTCACAGCCTACTCCAATAACGATTTTTCTTACTTGTTCTATATACAATCGTCACTAAAAATATATAACAATTTTTCCTATACTGTAAGAGTTCCTTAAACAGCAAATGTGTTCAGAATTTTGAAAAAAAAAATAAATTGATCTACAGCTTATTTTTCTATCCGCATAATATGAGGTCACATTATTTTAAGAGTTTCAAAAAAATACTGTATAATTTCTGGAGATGCACAATATTTCATCCTTATAAATACTTTGTACCGCTCTAGAAAAAAATTTATTAAAATATTCAATGACTACAAGAAACATCCTCTCAAATAAAAACAAGAAAATTAAATATGTTAAGTTTGTGTTTAGCAAAGTAGAATGTATGAACATTTTAACATACAATTTTATTGGTTTATAGCACAAACAGTTTTTACCAAATATTTTGTGTCCCATTTATTTGTTTTTAGAAATTTGTATGATTTAATTGTATTGATTGTTTTGTATCGTTTACTTCGAGTGATCTTTGTGATTCACCATTCGATTTTGTCTTTTGACAACATCCTCCACATCCGATGTTTGATCACTCCATATTTGATCCTGAAGTTGTTGAACCTTGATCGTTTTTACCTTTCAATAAAAAATATCACAAAACTTTTCTAATACTCTAAAAAAACTTTTTGGACGGCTGCAAAAAATCTATCTAGAAAGCAGTATCATTACATCATTCTATATGTTATTTTTATTATCAACGATGTTTCTTGAAATACAAAACTAGTCAATTCATAAAAAATATCACAGAATTATAAACAAATAACGTACTTCTATTTACCAAAGGCAACTCTTGGTATGACTATGATGCAAGATAAAATGCAATAGATACCTTAGGCTGATATATAACTAATGATAAATGAAGACACAAGTCCATAAAGGATCTATGTTTCTAACATTTTTTAAAAAAAAATCAGTTTTTAGGCTCACTAGGTCTGTTTTAACCCCTAAATTTTCTTCATACGATTTATTTGGCTTAAAAACGTTTAGCAACGATTTAATTAGGGGATAAAGGATCTATGTACCAAGCAATATTTTATTACAAAAGTGCATAAAAGATCCATGTGCTCAATATTGTACATATATCGTTTATGCCTGACTAATTGCTATTGTCATGTCATGTTACATAGATCCCTAAAGTTAGGTTATGTTGTTCTTTACATCTAAAATCGTACTGTGTACTTTTATAGTGAAAATAGGGAAATAAGTTGTGAAAATGTCAGCTAGAAGTAGACTTTTACTTAATCTGGAACAAAAACAGTATGAAGGTATGTTGAATTGATAATCAATCTTGTTTTTTCCTAAAATATGCTTCTTAATAATAATTTGAGGTTAAGAGTTTACCGGAACGGTAACAAAATACCTGCAAAAACTTGTTTTGAGCAATGTTTTTATTATTTAAACAGTGTAGAACAACTTGATCAGATAAAAAGAGATTAAGCATAACTTCATTGTCGTAGATATTGCCGAAACTTTACCTGAACAAGATAAAACTCCACCAAGAATCGAGAATATCCTGCATGAAAAGCAGATATCTTCACCAGAGTTGCAAGATACATTTAACGGTAAATATTCTATATTCTACCTACCCTATATGTTTCAAAAAACTTTTAAATTGTAGATTCTATTTCTGAAGATGAAGTAATTTCTCCAGAATATACTTCAGACGACTACAATCCAGATAGTACTGATTCGAGCGAAAGTTTTACTTATAAATCAATATGAAAATACTGAAAATCTATTGGACAGGAAGGAAAGTCTTTTAATATGTAGGATAAATAATGTTAAGAGGAAGGTATTCAATTTGCCAGAAAAAAATCAAGAATAAGGAAACGCCGTCCTGAAACATGGAAGAAAAATAAGACTGCCTTAGCGAGACAGAGAGATGAGACATACATATCATTAAAAAGTAAAAAAAGAGATGCCAAGCAAAAGTCCCGAATTAGGATATTTATGCAAAAAAGAAAATTGCAGAAAGAAATGTGATGAGCAATTTAACAAGTTTAATAGGCAAATAATATTTCGTAAGTTTTACGCATTAGATCAAAATGCAAAAAACTCATTACTTTTTAAATATGTTTCGATTATGCCAGTTAATCGCCATAGAAAAAACATTAGTAAAAATAAATCATATACATTTGGTTACACAATAAGGTGTCAGACACGTATCAAAACTATCTGTAAGACTGCCTTTATCTCCCTTTACCAAATATCAAATAAAAAGGTGCAATTCATTCAGAATCAATTAAAATCAGGGACTATAGCTCCTTCACCAGATAAAAGGGGGCATCATAATTCTAGACCAAATAAAATAGAAAAAGATGTGGTTGATACTGTAAAAGGACACACTATTCGCGATTATGTTCCTACAGAACAGTCACACTATTCGCTAAACAAAAATGCCAATAAAATGTATTGATCTCCCTTGTTATATATAACAAAACTGCATGAATTGTATCAAGATTGTATATTTGTATATGTGTATATGTAATTGTATATGTTCAAGAAACTAAGATGGCCAAACGGTTTTTGGTTTCAAAAAGTTTTTATACGCACATTTTCTCATCAGAATTTAATTTGTCTTTTGGCCAGGCCAAAAGTGACACATGCAGTACGTGCGATGCGAATTTAGGGAATGAGATCCACAAAGAAAAATTAAAATTTGCTTTTGAGCAACAAAAAGTCGATAGAGAACGGGCACATAATAATAAAGAAATGTGCTATTTAACCATGGATCTACAACAGACCATGCTTTACCACGCCTTACTACTTCTAAGGTATTTTATTTGAGGCAGATGTGGTTCTATAATTTTGGAATCCACACAATAACGTCAGAGGGTGATAAAGCCTACTTTTTTAATTGGACCGAAGATGTAGCAACGAAGGGCAGTCTTGAAGTTGGCAGTAGTTTGCACACATTTGTTCAACTTTAACAAGCAGAAAGAAAGAAATAAACCATCTTCTCATATGGTGTGACTGGTGTGCAGAGCAGAACAAAAATTTTAACCTAATATGCATATATCAGTACTTAATTTTAAACGGAATAGGTGAAGATAATAGACCATAAATTTCCAGAAGTCGGGCATTCCTTTTTTGATTCTGATAGAGATTTTGGAATAATTGAAAAGAAATTACGAAAAGTTGAGACAATATATGCCGCAGATCAATATAGAGATGCTATAAGAGAATTAAGTAAAAAAGATTCTGTTATTATAAATATGACCGACCATTTTAAAAATATAGCAGACATAGAAAATAAATTACACCTATTAAATAGAAAAAAGAATTGCTGTGGAGATAAAATAAATTTTAGAGATGATATCAAATGGATACGTGTGGATCTACGGTGAATATTACTACAAAAACTTCTTAGACCCAAACACGCCCAAAAGTGGATATAATAAAAAATGTAAGGGCGAATTCAGGAGAAGGTTTTGTATTAGAAGTTATACCAAACAAAACGAATACTCTGTCCGTTGAAAAAAATTAATAATTTAAAACAACAACTTTGTTTTATAGATGAAACTTATAGACATTTTATACTCGTCTATGGGAAAATAAAGAAGGCGCAGAAATCGAAAATGAAATAAATCAAAAAATAAAAAAAAAGAACGAATTAGGAATAACATTTGGTTTTACATTGTTTTATTATTTCTTGTATTCTTTATGCATTTTGCAATTAAAAATGTTTGCCTAAGTTGCTTAGGGAATAAAGGATTTAGGTACATTTATAATTAAATATTTTTCTTTAGTTGTGAATTATTATTGTTCAATTATCATTATTAAAAAGTGTACTTTAAGGTCTAAGTTTCTTCAAAATTGTATCACTCTAGGCTTATTAATAAAAAAGTTCTAATTAAAAAACTTTCAATTCATTTTACTTGAAAAGTTGTTTATGTTACATATTATATATCCTTCATGCACTTATGTCTTCAAATGTCTATTGGTTTTGTCGTTTGGAATAGCTTAAAATTTGAATTAACATACTATAACTTTTTCGAAAAAGTTAGTTTTTAGATAAAATACATAACTGAAATTCAAATAACAATTTGAATATTTACTAATGTATATAAACTGGCAACATACAAATTTGGTGAAAGTTAAATAGGAACTCCAAAGATTGAAAGTATGCACTCAAAACGTCGAAGAAGCTTGGAAAGGTAAAGGGTGTTTTTTTTAGAGGTATAAAAATTTAAGTTGGTAACATCTTTTAACTGTCGGCCATTTTGACAGCTGTCAAGTAATTTATGTTAAGTTTGGTTTGGCATTTCAGCATGAATAAACTTGACGCCTGAACAAGGCTTCCAAATTGTACAAATTGATTTTGAAAATTGTGGTTCTGTTCGAAATACGTATCCAGCACTACGTCCATTTTATGCTCAACATAATAGTCCATCAGAGACTGTGGTTTTTACACCACATTTACTTTTATTAGTAAGCTTATAGTTCAAATTTTGTTGGTATGATGAGGTATGTATGAGGTACCTCTATGATGAGGTATACATTATTTGTGAAATTATAAACTGGGGATTTGAGCTCATTTGAGGGCAGTCTATTATAGAAAGTTACCTAACCAATATCTATAGTGTAATCAGTAGTAGCTGTCAATAAAACCATAATTTTTACTCCACAACTAACATTTTATTGTATTTACCATCGTCGATCGAGAAGAATCGGAAAAGGGGCATTACAAAACGATTCGATCCTTATAACTTCGAATCTCTCCAGTTCTATACCTCTAAAAAAACACCCTTTATAAAACAATTATAAATGAACCTGCAGGAAAAAGACCTGACATCGAAAAAGAAGACATACTAAAATTAAAATAACCAACACAAATACACATTTTCAAAAACATTTGCCAGAAAATAAAAGTAAAAAACAAATAGCTAGCTGATGAGTGCGAGGAAGTAAATTTGGTCTCCGGTGTTAAGGTTTACAATATATGCCCCCATTATCAGGCCACAGTACATTACTATCTGTTTAGTAGAAACTTAAGTATTCTCACAGTTTTAAATTTAGGTAATTTACGTATAAATTGATGCGTATTGCGGTAGAAACAAATTACTTTCAATCGACAACAAATGAATTGCTTCGCTAAAGTTCAAATGAAATGAAAAAAAAAAAAATAAAATTAAACGCCTGCCACCAAACAAGCGAGCACTTGTTAACGTGAGTAATAAATTCCTTACGTGGTAATGATATTTAATGTGTACTCCTATATTGTTTTCTAAGAAACAATGGCGTGCTAACATTATCGGCAAATTCTTAAAGTCGGTAATTTATTTTTCTTCGTACTATCGAGTAATAACTTTCAAATAGTCTAGTTGTAAAGGTTGTAAAATGGTATACCTAAATTATCGGCCAATTCTTAAAGTCGATACAGGGTGTCCAGAAATTCTCCTGACAAACGAAAACCGGAGATTCCTCTGATAATTTTAAGACGATTTAATCCAGTTTATCTAGTTCGAAAATGCTTTCTAAACTAGAGCTCTTTGAAGATGGCGCCTTGTAAGTAGTTTTTTTCGAATACCTCCAGAACTCTTCTATTAAGAAAAACGAAAACAGGTACGATTTTTTATCCTTCAGAGTTAAATCGATTCCATTAATTGCGAACTTCAGTACCGTTCATGGTGTCCGTTTTGGGTAGGTCAACGGTTATTTTAACGCATAACTTTTTTGTCTTTAACTTTTAAGCATTTGTGACACTAGATTATTAAATGTTTAGATATTCTAGTACTAAAAGGTTCTCTTACTTGAAGTCTGTAGGATACACCGTTTTCTAGAAAAATCGATTTAATTATTGGGTACCTTAATAAATTTTATAAATTTTCTTTTGTTTCAATAAATGCTGCATAAAATTCGTAAAAAAAGTTTGGGAAAAGAAGCAAAAAATCAATTTAAACCAAAATTTGATTTAAAGGTTTTTAAAAACGAAAGTATGTATTGCGATGGAACGAAACTACGAGTAACACAAAAGAACAAGTATCAAAGGTAGATAGTAACAAAAGATGTTCAATGTGATGACCGTTAGTCTCTTTTATATATCCTCAAATACAATAATCGCAAGGATTCAAATCCGGCGACCTTGCTGGCCAAGCAACTGGACCGCCCCTTCCAATCCAGTGGCTTTCGTAGTTATTATCAAGAAATTCTCGTACATTCCAGCTAAAGTTGGCCGGATAGCCCTCATGTAAAAACTATAAGTTTTGCCGAATATATAAAGGTACCACATCATTTAACAAATCAGGTAAAATATTTTGCAGGCTCTGCAAATAATCCGCACCATTTAAACGAGCAGGCAATTCCACGAATCCAAGTAGAAAAGTGTCAACTGCTCCTATCCAGACGTTTAAGCTAAACCTATACTGATGCTTAAATTATTATACGTGGGGATTGTTACCAAGGTATGAATAATAACGTGCATTATGTACATTAAAAATTCCCATTTTTTGTGAATGTAGCTTAGTCGCAAAAAAAATGTAACTGTAAAAATCTTTATTTCGATTTTTCTAATTTTGTAACCATATAGCGACTTAGTTTTCGTTTTTCTAATTAAAAGCGTTCTGAATTATCTGAGGAATCTCCGGTTTTCGTTTGTCATAAGAGTTACTGAACACCCTGCATAAATATATATTTATAGAATACATTATATAGAAGTACTTTTCTTTGATTTAAAATTTACTTGTTTTATAGAAAATTATAATTTTTGCTATATACTATATATTTCTAAAATTTGGCGGTACAATTTAAGAATTTCGCGGCAAACAAAAGTGTCGTGGCACAGCAGTTGAGAATCACTTACGCAATAAAACCGTTGCCTTACAAACAACAAGCATTTGTTGTTAGTATACGATTACGTCAAAAAAAATTTAAATACATATATGTTTTAAATGTCGTTTGACATTTAAAACAATGACTTTTAGTGTATTAGAATATTAGGCAAAAATAGTTCTCCTTTAAAATCAAGATAGCAGCTGATACAACTGCGGAGTTCAATGGCGATTTTAAATTTACATTACTATTGACCCGACCTAAAGGTTAGACTAAAAAAAAATGACACATCCACAGACTAATGGCTGTGGATAACTAATATAAGAGATAACTCAATACAGCTTGCCAAAATTATTGCCAACCTAAATAAATAGGTTACGGTTATTTTCATGTTACAAATGATAGAAAAATATAGATATTATTTTGTCTGAAGTTTGCGTAAAAACGTTACGTACTTTAATTAAAAATATATCATTTTTCGAAAAAGATATAAAAAGTAAAGAGAGGAGATAATTGTTTTTTGCAGACCAACAAAGCAGCAACAAAACCAAGAAGTATATTATTTTTATACCACTAAAAATTCTATAGGTAAAATTCGAATTTTAAATGTGACAGTTTGTCACTAGAATATTATTAAAAACAAAGTCAAATATTTTTCAAAAATCCAATTACTTTGCAAGGTGCCAAATTTTACGGATTTATAAGAGTGCTATTTTCAAATTTTTACAAAAATCTAAGACTATCAGACTTTTTTTACAAATTTACAATACTATTATTAATATTACTTATTGCATATTTTGTAACCTACAATCAGATCTTAAAAAAATACGAAAATTACCTAATAGACAAAATTAAGAACATCTTTTAATAAAAATTTTAAGGGTTGTGATCATTTCGTTAATGGAAGATGGGCGACATATTAACTTTTACGTTTAAGTTTATGGATCGAAATAAGTAGTTCGCACAACATAGAGCTGCTTAAAAAGGATTCCTAATCATTTTTATCACTTGAAATCAAATATTATAAATGATTTAGACACTTTTTTACTAAAGTATTATTTAAAAAATAAAAAAAATTAAATTGCAAAATCAATTTTATACAAAAATAAATCTCTGTGTCCCATAACATTTACATAACTTTTAATGCTGCATCCAAATCCGTCCTGAACATATAAGAACTAACTCCGTACAATCATTGTAGATAATGCCTATCGGAAGCATTGCAGAGCCTTTGCTAAAGAGGATATTTTTAGAGAACTGTTTGCAACTTGCAAATATTTTTTCTGTCGTACTTTTTCTTTTTTCGCTCTTGTGCTTATCATAAAATTCTACTAAAATCAAAAGTGGCTTTTCAAGATCATTGCGACCGACGGTGTTGGAACTAATACTGTGTCTTACCGTTTTATGGATATTAATTAATTATAAATTACAAAATATGCACCAATTCTACTAAGGAAATTAGGAATTTTTGTACATGGCAATGGTTAGTAAAGACACAGTTGATAAAAACTTAACAAAAAATAGTTTTATATTTTTTTTATAACGATTTATCTTTACAAAGTATGTATCATTTACCCGATTATTCATAACAACAAAAGAAAACAAATTACTTATTACTTAAAAGTTTTGGAAGAGTTCAAACTACTGTGGGCATAGTATACAGTGCGCGCCTTCACCCAATCTATTGTTTTAACCGTAAAACATAAACTATATTCGGTTCGCTATCTCCAGTCCGAACTGTCTAGTGAATTTAGTAATTATTTTTTTGCGAAGTTAGTTACTTTTTGACAGTCTCGAAGTGGCTGGAAATTACTATACAACCAAGCACACGTACTTATAGCCAATATTAATAGTAAACAAACTAAATAGTATATAAAATAGAACGTTACAAATTACCGACAATCAATATTTATTTATTTGCACTATATATATAATAAATAGTTATGTTAAATTATAACAACTAAAATATATTTTTTAAATATATACTACCCAAAATTTGATGGGTTTAGTATACACTTCCACTATTGAGAATAATTCTTCTTTTTTCAAAGAAAGAAGTCTGCAATAGTAGTATATTTGAGCTATTAATACTGAGAAGTAGGAATTGTGTTTTAGGTTTCCGACAATGAATCTGTCAAAATATGCCCCAGCTAAGCGAATGGAGTATAATAAATTTTTGGGTAACTGCACTCAGGCACCTGTGAATAGTGGGATAATATTATTATGGCAAGTAATCACTTGAAAGATCTTTTGTTACTTAGTATATTTCCGGTCTGTTGTGTCATTTCGTGACACAATAGACAAATGACGTTATGTTTAATGTTTAATGGCGGCAGTGTGCAAAAGTGAACTACCCCTAATAATTGGCTACTCTTCAGCTTTTATGAAAACTTTTGAGTAGGTCAATTTAATGTTTCAGTTTCTCACATTTCCATTAGAAACATTTGTTTTTGACGTCCGTAAAAAATATGACGGCATCTAATTTAACATTTGAAAGCTATTATTGTGCCATTTAGTATGCTTCTATAAACAGAAAATAATTTTTCTTCCACTAGGGGGTCAATTTGACATAATTTTCAAACTTCGACGTAACCATTTTGTATGTACCACGTTACCAATTGTACAAAAATCGACGAACATACTAGTAAAACTACTAAACGTACTAAAACAATTTATCATTTGCTATGGGGAAAAGTAGTTAGTACAGTACACCCTTGATACTCCGACGTTTTGCAATCCGACACGCTCGGTAGTCCGACGCACCTCCCGCCAAGGTCGCCGCAGTGTGCTTGTACTGAAACCTGTCGCGACATGAATCTCATTCTTACCGGATGCTTCATTTCGTGTGTTTTCCGTGAGCAGTTCGGTTCGATGGGGTTTTTAGGGCCAAACTTTCGTTTAGAAACTTCTGTTCAATGGCGAACACAAGTTCAAAACGAAAGCACAAAACGCTGAGTCTAAAAGATAAATGGGATATTATCAAGAGATGCGAGGGTGGTGAAACTCCGACTGCGATATCTAGATTCTATGATATTGGACGAGCTACAGTGTACGGCATTATGAAAAACAAAGACAAAATCGAAAAGCTTATGAAATCTGTAGTGAATGATTCTAAGGACAGAAAAACCCTTAAAATGAGTGAATTTTCTGGTGTTGAAGAAGCTTTGCACATCTGGTTTAGGCAATCACGAAGCAGACAAGCTCCTATTTCAGGTGATATTTTAAAAAATAAAGCTGTTTTTTTTTTGTGTTACAATTTCAAAAAACGGTACGGAATATGATTTTTGCAGATCAATGGAGAAAAGTTGAGTAAAGATGAGTCTGAGATATCTGAATTTATTCAGAATTTGAGGAAAAGATCACCGAATTAGACTTATTGAAATTGCTTATCGTTGGTGTAAGTTCAAAAAACCTCGTGCCTTCAAAAATGTTAAAATTGAGAAACTACCAATTACGTATATGTGGCAAAACCGTGCCTGGGTGACAAGAGAAGTTTCTGTGGATTGGTACAAGAACAGCTTGGTCCCCCAAGTTAGAGATGAGCTAAGAAAAAAGAAACTGTCAGTAAAATCCCTCCTCTTGTTAGACAATGCTTCAGGACATCCTGATAAGGATGAATTAAAAATCAAAACTACCGATGGATGTACTTATACTTACCGAAAAATACTACTGCATTGATTCAGCCCATAGATCAAAACGTTATTAACACTCTCAACGCATACTATAAGAAACAACTCCTTATGGAGTCAACCTAATGCTGACATCACTTCAATTTTGAAAAACTTTAACATCAAAGATGCGATTATCAATGCTGCGTTTGCATGGGATCAAGTCAAGTCTACTATATTGATTAAATCGTTGAAGAACATTTGGCCAAACAACCCACTCCTTCCAATAGCAGTTAACAAAGAATTAAATGACCAACCTGTGCAAGTTGTACTAGATACTGCCCTTCAAATTTGCAACGATATGACTAATTCATCAGAGTCAAGAGAAGCTGTACAAGAGTGGATTTTAGATAATAATCTCAATGCTGACTTAACAGATGAAGCTATAATTAAAGAAATGATAAGAATCTGATGAACACGTGACACAGGAAGCACAGGATGAAAAATTTTTCACCGTCAACTGTGATAATGCTACATTGGCTGCAAACACTTTGATGCGTTAGTGCGAGGAGAGAGCATATGACTTTGAAAAAATCTTGATGTTAAAGGAAATACAAGAACAAGCAATGACAGACTGTCTAAACAAGAAAAAGCAAAAGACAATCAAAGATTTCTTCAAAATGTGAGCACAGTACATATGTATTTACATACGTCCACAAAGAATCTACCTTAGTTGCGGCATTTAGTTATTAGTACGTATAATGTTTACAAGTTATTATTTACACACTGTATGTACATTAAATTTATTAGCTTCCATAACTATTTCTTTTAATAAGCATGTTTTACTTAGCCGAAATGGGTGTTTAATTTGCATATTATTCTAGGTAACATTTTACTCATAAAATTTAAGAATATTGTAGGCTACTGCTAGCAAAACAATGCCAAATATATAATTACTTTCGGTAATCCGGACACTTTTGCTAATCCGACACCCCTTTAGTCCCACACCTGTCGGATTATCAAGGGACAACTGTATTTACATATTTTGCTTTAATACCTTGTATTACTATTATAATATGGCCTTACAGTGTATTATCTTATTGTAGTATGATTTTGTTTAATTATATATTTTAATTAATTTATTAGATATCGAAATTATTGTCTTCAAATTCCGAAGGTAAAACTGGCCGACTCATGTTTGTCAGGTTGTGAGAACGCCACTTGTCTGAATCAACCCACGTGTTTGGGAAACCATTCATTTTAACCCCGTTTAAAGGTTTTCAAAAGACCAACTTCTTGAGGTCTTATCTAATTTAACGTATTTCTCAATAATTATATGCATACACTATTGTACACAAAAGTCTCGAGTTACAGCGTTAAAATCTTATTTATTACGGTCTTTCGTTCGAAAATATCCCTCGGCCACCACGTATAGTCGGTTCGCTATATTTACGCGGGTTTCGAATTAACAAAATTATGCTAATGACTCATTGATAACCAGTTGCAGTAAACGACTTCCCAGAAAATTAGGTAACAACTGCATTAATGGTCATATTTTAAAATACGTTAAAATAACATTAGGGTAGGTATAAATTTGTTACAATATTGCAGTTGAATTGATTCTTTGCCAGTGTTGACATTGTATGTTTGGTGGAAATATTTAAAAATGCCTAGACGTGTGTTAGATGTAGATAGTCTAATTTGTAGTGTACATAAGTATTTTACGGATGAAAAAGAAAATGGCGGTCCTTTAAAATCGGTAATGTCTGTTCAACAACGCGTATGTGATGCTCTAGGAATTAGTGAAACCAAACTAAGAGTATTACAAAATCGCAATAATGAATGGCCGAAAGAAGATCACCGAAAAACTCGCCTATCATTGAAAACGAAAGATATTCCAAATGGAAAAAAATTTGAAATTCGTGATACCATTTATCGAATGCGAGCCAACAAGGAACATGTAACCTTAAATACAATTCTCTCGGAATTAAAAGATAGAAAATTTGACGAAATTGGCAGAACAAGTTTATGGCAAGTGATACATAATTTGGGTTTCAAATTTCAAAAGGAGGATAACAGAAAAGCCCTTTGTGAAAGTTCTGTTGTGCATAAAAGAATTAACTTTCTAAGAAAATATTCTAAATTAAAAGAAGAAAGGGCAAATTTTATATATTTAGACGAAACATGGATATTTTCTATGGGTGCAACCAATAGAATATGGCAAGATAATAACGTAAAGTCTATCAAACATACTGATGGAGAAGGGAAGCGACACATAATTTTACATGCAGGAGTGAAATCGGGTTTTATAGAAGGTGCTGATTTAATATTTTCATCTAAATCAAAATCAAGTGACTATCACGATAATATGAACACAGAAATGTTTGTAAAATGGTTACATGAAAAACTTCTCTCAGGTTTAAGTGAACCCAGCGTAATTATTTTAGACAATGCACCTTACCATTCTGAAGTATTAAACAAAAGTCCAACGAATTCTTGGACTGTTAATAAAATTAAAGAATGGTTGACAAAGGAACATATACCATTTACACAACATATTTTAAAATCAGAATTATTACGCTTGGCAAATATCCACGCCAAACCAAAAACCTTTGTTGTGGATCAGATTATTGAAAGTTACGGTCATCAAGTTTTACGTCTACCACCGTATCATTGCCAGTTTAATCCCAACGAATATATATGGGGAATAGTAAAACAATATTATGACAACCATATTGGGCCTAACGGTTATAGCGACGACGCAGTTCGGGAAACTTGGCGAAAGGCACTTTCAATTGTAACTCCAGAAGTGTGGTGCAACTGTATATTCAAGTGCGAGAAACTAATAGAAGATTGGTGGACTCGTGAAAATAAAATAAACGAAATAAGTCCAATCATAATAACAATTAATGGTGATGACAGTGATGATGATGACGATTATGATATTTTTGATGATAATGACTGAGTTTCATTTTTGTTGGCAAGTTAAATTTTTTTATTTTTCATTAGAAATTCTCTCCATGGAACAAATATACATAGACCATATTTTTTGTGTGAAGTGTAATATAAAATTATTATTAGGTTTATATTAGCCACATTAGACTCCATTAATGAAGTAATTCTCCTTATTATACTGTCAATTATATAAAAGATTTTCCATTATTATTTAATTAAAAAAAGTTATGGATTATTTTTCATTTCATTTGACCAGTTGATATTTCCCCAAAGAGCAGGTAATTAAAACTGTGTACTTACAATAAAATGTTTAATCCGAAACCCGCGTAAATATAGCGAACCGACTTTAATAGAGGTGGTCCATACAGACAAGCAGAGTAAGCAGTAGCTAATGGGACAGCGATTCGCGCACAAGCCGAAGGTGTCAATCTTCCCGGTGATGTTGTCGTATCTTCCTTCTTGGCATCGCCGAGTGTCGAGACGCTAATTTTCTACCCTACCAATTAACATAGTTAAATAAAGGTAAGTAGTTTTAATAAATTAACCAGCAAAGAGGTCATTTTTTTACAGAAACAGAATAAACATGTCAAAAGTAAACAAATAAATTGTATCAGAATATGTGAAACTAGAAAAATAAATAGATCTGTCCGAGGATTTTTTTACAAATTAACCATTAAAATTTAAGCCGTAGCGATTCTGAAACGACCCACCAGGATCGCAAAAAATATAGGAACATACTGAGTAACACAAGAGCTTTTAAGTGAGATATTACTTGCCATACGATGTAATTTAAAATAATTTCATAAGATGGCGCCCGTCCGTCATTTTGAAGGAATACGTAACTAAAACTTCATAAAAAAATGTACTTTGGGTAACTGAAATAATGTAGTTCTGTTACCCAAAAATTAATTAAAGTTGGGGGAAAGCCTTAGACGAGCACTGTATAAGCTATTCCAGTGGAAGGAATTTGATATGAAAAGTCACAATATATTTTGTTTAACGTTTGTTTAAATCATAAATTCAACTGTGTCTTGTATAAAAATATCAATTTAAGCTTAACAACTAAGGTAACATTATGCAAATCCTGTTTTTAAGTACAGATAATATTGAAAACTTTTGATAAAGGTGAGTACAACTTATGGGCGGTAAAAAATGGGAAGAAACATATCAATAAAATCATTATTAAATTATTCGAGAAAATTAAATAAAAATTTTTAAAAAGTGAATTCCAAAAGGCAATAAATTTAATTGATTTTATATTATGTACTTGAAATTCGCGTATGAGTTTTTAGATTAGTTTTCAATATTATCATCTCTTATATTGCAATAAATATATTAAAATGGTCCTAGAGTGGACTGGAAGTTATATGATCATATTTCTGTCAAGCTTTATTTTTTAATACACAATTAGTGATTTAAGTTTTGTCAAGTCGGATTAGATTATCATCAAACATTATAATTATCTTTAACAAATGATTAAAATTAAATGGCGTATACTTCAAATAAACCCAAGATAGAATATTATTTTGAAAAATATGGATAATATAAATAAAATAAAAATAACTCAAGCTTCGGGAGTAAAAGATCAGCTATTATAGCTCTGTCTATCATTTAGGATTTAACATTCTTAATGAGATGTAATGAAGATTGACAGCAATTTACTTCCTGATTAGTTTATCATGCCAGATTTGATTAAAAGTGTTTTGAATATCAAGAAATGAGCGATGGTGTTTACTAATTGTGTAGCATGTGTGGCTAATGCATTTAAGTTACACGAGCTGGTTGGCGACGACCAATCTGTGTTAGCTATTTTTCAAGAGGTACTAAAACAGCTAAGCTTTTAATGCATCATTATGATGGGTGCTACGGTCTTAGTTGAGTCTCGATCTTCCTAAGCCTATTTCTCCATACAGTCCTATTCTTAAATCCTCCTACAATTTTGTTGGGTGGATCGAGTAGCTGAACAGAACTGTTGCCAGTCCCAACTCCAGATAAAGGATGAGTGAGTCTACAGCCAGGTTAGCACCCTACCAATACACTTACCCATACAGCTCATAGAAACAGGATTATGTCTCGGAACAGGAAAGATTCAACGACGACGACCAACTCGAGAAAGACGACAACGAATTTATGAAAAACGAGAAATATATTTCTAATCGGTAATTGGAACGTAAAATCTTTAAACACAAGAAAGCTGGAAATAACTAAAGAGATTGTAGAGAAAAGTATAGACATATGTGCACTACAAGTGACAAAAAGGAAAGAGACAAATTATGCTGGATGATTTTCTGATGATCTACATTATAGCATGCAGAAAATTCCTTAAATATCTAATATTCAAGTAATAACAATTTTCTAGTACGCCCCTGGGCCGAGTATAAATATTTCGCCGATTCTCTGTTTATATTGTCATGTAAAAATTTCAAATTCCAGTTACCGCTGGAAGTTAAATAATTCATATATTACGTCTTGGTTCTACAATTTTAAAAGCTGGGAATTATTCAAGGTCATTTTACGATATTGAGAGAAGCATGTTTGACAAGAATTCTGGGCTGTTCCGTGACGAGAACGGGTTAGAGGGGAAAAGTGTGGCATAGGAAGCCGGTACAATACAGAGATCGAGGTCGAAGAGTCAGGTTTGAAATTTTGGCCGTCGTAAGCAGATGTGTTTAATTTAGTCGAAAAAAACCGGCAAAATTGTGAAAAAAAAAGTGATTTTTACTTAATGCAATGTTTCATTTCTGAACGAGTAATCACTGTTTTTTGTTATAAGCCGTCTCTCATATGAGATATTTGTAAAACGGCGTCTACAACAACTTTGATGGATAACCACATGTTGCCATTGTGTATAGTTGTACCCATTCCTGTTTTTTAAGAATCCGAGTCCAAGGTTTGTGTCCAGTGTGCCCACTTCAACCTCAAATTTGCTTTGTCCTAATTAAAAAGACGTTTCAGAACATAGATGCAGTTTTTTGTTTGAGTGTCAGAGAGTTTAAATTCCAGTTCCTAACCCCAGAAAATTTAAAGTAAATTTAGTGCAATCCAGGTAACTTTTGTGTTTGATTCGTAAAGTAAAAATAAAAAATGTTTAATATTAGTTGTTTTCATAGAAATTAAAGAAATTGTAATAATTAAAATTGTAGATCATAGGGCGTGGCTTAGCTGTCATTTTATTTTGTTCTCAGTTTAAGATTTAGTTTTGACATATGACAGCTAGCTTTATTATTTTTGACATCTGGTAAATATCTAATCATATTTGAGATTTTGTTTTGTTTTTTAGAAAAAGGTTTGTAAGTAACAGTAACATTTGTAAGTTTTGTAGTATCTCCAACTTGTAAACGAATAGGACATAGTAAGTGTATCTCTTTGTTATTTTTGTATTTACCTTTGTGACCATTAATATAGTATTTTTGTACTATTTACTTTGTAACTGTTTGTTGTGAGACAGTAATAAATTTTTAATTTTTTCCCTAAACCATTTTGTTATTAAAAAAAGTTCCTAACCTCTCTTTTGTGTTTTTTAGGGCGGAAGAACCTTCTCTTTCATCCAGCAGGAAGTTTCCTCGAAGCGGCGTCCATTTTAAATAACTAGAGGTCCTTCTTGTTGTTTTGTTTTACCATTTATCCAGGAGATTCATGTAAGTACCCCTTTGTTTCACTTTTGTAGTTGCCCAATCCAATTCCATTGTTTCATTCACTTATCTACGACCCAGTTTCTCCAAATAAACCCTGAGCGCCGTTCGCAACAGTTTCATCAATTTTGCTTGCCCTATCTCTAGCCCCATAATTTCTGTCCCCAATTTTACCCAATAATACCCTATGTGGTAGGCAAAATAATTCGTTACAACAGTAGTGTTGCGAAACAAACTAGAGCATAAGAAGGAGTCGCTCTGTTAATACACAGAAAATTTTTACACCAATACAAGAATGTAACTATATCTCTGAAAGAATAAATATTATGTTTATATGAGTTTAAGCTACAATTGATTGTAATGAAAATTAAATTTTATAATGGTTTTGACGTTTCAATTTTCACTCTGAAAATCGTTTTCAAAAACGAATATTTTTTAACACATTCTTTGCTATACTACTCTTGCAATAATTTTCTGGATTTTGTTTGTTAAGTGTTCTACTCCAAATTTGTTGATTTCTGCCGGGATAAGCATGCACTGATTATTCTAGTAAAAATAAGGTAGAGGTTCTCTGGGTTGAAGACATGGTCTGGTGATGGTATCAAGACCAAGGTCATTGATTTTACCGTATCGACAATAACTCTATAACGGCAATGTTGATTCTGTTCAAGACATTCTCAAGAGTTCAAGAATAGGTTGCAAGGGGCTGATAATAAGTGAGGTGCAAATATTTTACCGATATAGACTTCAGAAGTCCACATCGGCAGTTTAAATATGCGGAAGGAAAAATTGCAGTAAGTTGTGTTTCAGTTATATGTAGTCTACCTTGAAAACGATGGTGTAAGCTGGCATACGATCTTAGCGACCCCTGGTACGGTCAAACATCTATCTCGTGGAATTGTCACCGCGCAGAAACAAATTTGAAAGTGGAGGTCCAGCAAAGCCATTCATGCAGTACATGTTATGCAGTGAAGTGCTGGATATTTCTACAGTGTTGCATTGTTTCTTTCACTCGCGTTAGTTAAATTTGATTTTATTGTGATTTTAAGTTTTGTCTTTGAGTATTCTGTTTTTATTATTTTAGTTTTACTCATCACTATCACTCATTTAAGAGAGGCTTAACAGACCCAGAGAGAAAATTAATTTAGCTCAAACTCAGGACTTATACTTATCGCGTTTTCCCTATAAATGCAGGATGTTCATTGTAAGTGCTTTCTTCTGCAACTAAATATAACCACCGCGTGTGTTCTATGCCAGTAAGTTGCCTGTATATGACATTTCTTTATATGAAACACAAGGCAGTTTTCGACCCACACAAATGCAAAATCGAATCTGCTGTGGCTTGTCTTTCTCCCATCTTTACATTAGCCAAAGTGTCGGCTATTGTCTTTGAAGTATGCTGTTGTTAATTGAGATTAACTTATTATTATCTTTAATTTTTAAGGTAGACTTTCAATATGAGAACTTCTACTCATGTGCTCGCTGCATTTTGTCTACTCACTACATATTCGTTTATACTTATGAGTTCTCATTTTTTCACGTACTATGTATACCATCCAATAGTAATTTTCCAGTTCTCTGGGTGCGGTGATTTTGGAAAAAGAACAGAACTACAACAAAAGAGGCATATTGGAGATGAATCACATTAAAAAAGATCAAAATTCTATCAATAATAAGACTGACATCAAATATCTTTCCAATATGTATCATAGTTTAATAAATTGAGTTGTTTTTTAAATGCACCATTGGTAGATATTTAAAATACGACCCTGAACCGTTATTTACTTCTATGGTACAAGTGGGTAGGCCTCCATCAATGTTGATGTGAGAACTCTTCTTAGCCAAAACTTAAATCACAACTTGCAAAATATCTACACAAAAATTACTGTTTGGTAGCTTTGTTACACATTACACAATACTTTTTACAACTATACATCTTTTTACAAATCGTGTTGACTGAAATGTGATCTCCTAAGACAGTTTTTATATTTGCTATTCGTAGATTTTTAAAAGTTGAAATGCTCATAATCGTATCGCTCATTGAATAAGTGTTCCTATTTCATTTCCACTTTTATATAAAAGTTGATGTTACAAAAAATCGTAGAAGTTAGACATAGCAAAATGTCAAAACGATCTATCGAATAGAAAATATAAACAAAGTTTTTATACAAACCAAATGTTTTCGTATAAAATAATAACTAGTATTATTAAATGCGGTTATTATTTATCACATTGGGCAAACCGGACTGACCTGAATTGAACCATCTTTAAAACAGACGTTTGAAATTCTCTCTCCAATTTCTTTGGTTTTTTGGTTTTGACTAGAATTTATTTGACTAGAATATACAGTGTATATCCGAGGGTATGTTAGCCATCCAGTGGTGGACCGAGATAGACCATAGAAACTTCTGTATTGCCATACACAGCCGATACGGTTGGGTAGAGCTTCTTATCTGGTAGTCCTAATATATAAAAATTATTAGTAATAAATACATAAGAAATATTTATTTCGATACAGTTTTAATGCATTTTATGAAAAGCAAAGACAATAATGGTGACAAGTAGAGATTGAAATACTTTTGTGTCAGCACTTTTCAGTGTGTCAATAGTATTGACACAGTTGAACGGACACAGTGGTACCTAGACTATGGTTCGGATAATTATGCACTTACATACTTGCATATGCATTTGGACATGTTCACAACTTTTATAGATAAATGCATATTCCTTCTGTGCGAAAGTATAATGGGTATAGAAAAGAATAGAATAGAATAGAATAGTAATATGCTTTATTGTCACTGAAAATTGTACAATTTTATGGACAAAGCTTAAAAAATTTAAAAAAATAACAATAATTAAAATTTACTAAAATTACATAAATCGTCAATATCACAAAATAAAAGATAATAAAATATACAATCCATTGCAAAATTTCACTAAATTGCAAATTGCATAATAAAACCTTACCTAGTTTACGAATAAGTTTAATCTGCTGCATGTGATACCCAAATATATATAAAAATACTTGATGCTTGTACCTAAACGTACTATAGTTTTTTATTTATTCGTTAAGAAACTTACACTGAATAATATGATCTTTCAAATAGATAATATTTTGTCAATTTACGGAACTTAAGGAAAAAAGTTGTAAATTTAAGTTGCAAAGGGAGATGGTTGTATAATTTTTTGGTCGAATATAATATCGATTTCTTTACTAACTCAGTAGACTGGATCAGTAAATACACATCAAAGCTTGAATTTCTGGTAGAGTAGTCATGATTAGGTCTTGCTGGAAAAACATGTAGGTGTTTACAAATTAAGCAAACAGTTTCTAGAATATATAGAGAGGGAAGAGTTAAAATCCCGTGATTTTTTTAAGTAGCTTCTGCAATTTGTTACTCTACTGAGGTCAAAAAGATACCGTATTGTTCTTTTTTTTTTAATTTAAAAATAACATCAGATTAAGCAGCTGTACTAGGACCCCAAAAAGGAAGGCCATGTCGAAGATGAGACTCGAACAAAGAAAAGTATGGTATTTTGGAAGATGCTAAATTGATTTCCTTCAAAACAGATCTTATTGCATTGCAAGCTGAGGCTAGTTTCTTACTTAACAAATCGATATGAAGGGACCATTTAACGTTGCTGTCTATAAAAATATCAAGAAATTTTACAGAATCACAGATACTGATCTGGCTGTTATTAAGAAGCATTGGTTAAAGAGCTCCTTTATAGGATAATGCTACTGTCTTATCCACGTTAAAAGAGAGTAAATTAGAGTCGGATCAGGTTTTTATTTTAAGTAGATCAGAAGTTATAATTGCCTGAAGAGTTGCAATATTCGAATTCCTCCATGTAATACTGGTATCATCAGCAAAAAGAAAAAATTTGTCATCGATCTTTAAGTTATTGATGTCATTTATAAAGATAAGGCAAAGTAGAGGACCCAGTACTGAACCTTGTGGTACTCCACATACAATAACTAGTTGTTTCCTAGTCCTCAAGTACGATCTAAAAATTTAGTTTTTTATCATAATGTCGTGATTTACACAATCAAAAACTTTGGCATAGTAAAAAACAGTGGCAATATAAAGATTATTGTTTACTGCTTGAGAGACCTCACGTAGTACAGAAAACATAGCAACACTGGTACATTTATTAGATAAAAAGCCGAATTGACTTTGTGATAAAATGTTGTTTTCAACGAGAAAGGACATAAGTCGGACTTTGAAGTCGAAGATGAGAGTACTGAGAATAATTACAGGAAATACACTGAGAGATCGAAAGAGAAGTAAGGACATTAGAAGAAAATATAACGTACAGGGTGAATGGACACTAAACAGAAAAAAAGAATTGAATAACTATAAGCAGAATGAGGAGACCGTGTCGTCAAAATAGCAAGAGATAAGTCACCAATCGGTAGAAGAAGTATCGGACAAACGCGCAAAAGATGGAGTGACAACCTTCCATAGAGGTATTAATCCGCCAATGAACAAGCAGAATTGGGTCTTTTTGGGTACGATGAGGGGGAAACAATTAGAAGAATGTATTGCAAAAAATGTTTTCTGATCAAAGGTATTGTCCTAACTTTACGTTAGATTTGGAGACAGATATTGCTAGAGTGAGCCTATATACAATGAATTTACACAAAAAAATATATTGAAAGAATCTAGGATATTCCAATGATAGGTTGCCAAAATTTCTTTTTGAAAGAAATGATGAGAGCAAGGTGTGGTTGGAGGAAAGATTGGATGAGCATGGAGGAAAAATTTGGTATTGAGGTTAGATGTGCATAGGAATGGAGAAAAGTTGGCCTAGTATGATTGGAAGTATGATACACAAAAAGTAGTAAGAGACATTCTAAATTTGAATGATAAGGGAAGAGGTGATACATGTTTTGGGGAAAAGCTAGGTGCTGAGACAGATTAGGTTGAAGTTCATTCATCATCCAGCCTCAAGAGTCCACTGCTGAACATAGGTCTCTTCCTCATGTTTCCAACCTCGTCTATCTTGTGCCGCTCTTATCCAGTTTTTATTGAGTCTTCTTAAATCGTCAGTCCATCGTGTAGGTGGTCGACCGACGCTTCTCTTGTCTTCCCTTGGCCTCCATTCCAATAACCTCTTTGTCCATCGCCCATCTGTCATTCTGGCTATGTGTCCTGCCCATCTCCATTTTAGTCTGGCTATTTTCTCGATGATGTCAGTCACTCCGGTTCTTCTCCTGATGTCTTCGTTGGTTATTCTGTCTCGCAGAGTTATTCCTAACATGGATCGCTCCATTCTTCTCTGCGTGACTCAGTTTGGTAGCTGGTGCTTTTGTTAAGGTAAGTGTTTCTGCTCCGTACGTCAAGACTGGGAGGACGCACTGATCAAATACCTTTCTCTTTAAGCATGTGGGCAGCTCACTTTTAAAAGTTTCTCTCAGTTTTCCAAATGCTGCCCACCCAAGGCCGATTCTTCTCTTCAGTTCATGAGTCTGGTTATCCCTGCCAATCATAATTTCATGTCCCAGGTATTTATATCTATCTACGAGTTCTATTTCTTTCCCACCAATACTGATGTTCTGGTTGGGTACCAAATTGGTCATGATTTTTGTTTTCGAGATATTTATATTTAAACCTACATTTTCTGTAGCCACAACGAGTTCCTGTACCATCTCTCTTGCCATACCTAGATCTTCAGCTATTATAAGTATATCATCGGCGAAACGTAAGTTGTTTAGATATTCTCCATCTATTTTTATTCCCTTTGTCATCCAATCCAAATTCTTAAAAGCATGTTCTAGCACCGTATTAAAAAGTTTAGGTGACATTGGGTCTCCTTGTCTAACCCCCCGTTCTATTTTTATGCGATTACTGTTAGTATGTAATCTGACAGTGGTTGTTGCCTGCAGGTATATTTTGTATAATAATTTAGTATATCTATAATCTAGCCTGCATTCTTTAAGCGCCTGTAATATTTTGCTTAGCTCAACTGTGTCAAAGGCTTTGTGAAAATCGATAAATATTAGAACTAGAGGTTTATTGTATTCCACTGCTTTCTCTATTAGGGTTTTTATACTTTGTAGATGGTCATTTGTTCCGTAACTTTTTCAGAATCCTGCCTGTTCCCTTGGTTGATAAGTCTCTAATTTTCTTTCCATTCTCTTAACTAGTATTCGCGTAAACAACTTATATATATGGCTGAGGAGGCTAATCGGTCTGTAATTCTCTAAATTTGCTTTGTCTCCTACTTTGTGTAATAGAATCATAGTAGCTTTGTTCCAGTCTGTTGGAATATTGGCGCTGTGAAGGCAGGTTGAAGTGGTTGGGTAGAAATGAACTTATTAGAGTAGAAGTAGTTACCACGATCAGACAGGGACAGGCTGAGTTCACCGGAGATGTTCACTAAAACAGTTGTTTTATGTTTTCTACGACGTTCTTCGAAATGACTTCAGTAGTAGAGAGAATAATATATCGTCTGGGTACTTTCCATTCTCCATTGTCTCCTTATTTGTATCTCGAAATCTCCACTTGGCGATCTTCTCGTTGCACGTTACTACTATTATTATTAATTAGGATATACTATTCAGCATGCCTTGGTTTTTAATTGAGTCTTTGCTCAGTATGATATATACATTTAGTTTATTACTATGCCATTTATATGCTTATTTATTTCCTTGTTTATTAATTTTAATGTCCTTGTTATTTAGAATTAGCCTTAGTGTAATTTTTGTAGATTAGAGAATAAAATTCTTGTTTATCAATCCTCCTGATGGCATGTTCTTCTTCTTCATGTGCCATCTCCTCCAGAAGGTTGGCAACCATCATGGCAATTCGCACTTTTGATACCGCTGCTCTAAAGAGGTCAGCAGAAGTGCAGTTAAACCAAGCTCTCAAATTGTTTAACCAGGAGATGCGTCTTCTTCCGCGACTCCTTCTGCCCTGTATTCTTCCTTGCATTATTAATTGCAACAAGTTATAACACTCGCCCCTCTTAACATGTCTTAGATATTGCAGTTTTCTGACTTTAATTGTATTTAAAACCTCTTTATCTTTTCCCATTCTTCTCAACACCTCGAGATTTGTGACTCTATCCACCCAACTTATTCTTAATATCCTTCTGTAGGCTCATAACTCGAAGGCTTCTAATCTGTCCGAAACATCTTTCTTTAATGTCCAAGCCTCCAACCCATAAAATAATACGGAGAACACGTAGCATCTCAGAAGTCTTATCTTTAAAGAAATTGAAATGTCCCTGCTGCAGAGTACTTTTTTTCAGTTTGTTGAAAGAATTTCTTGTCTGTCCTATTCTTGCCTTAATCTCTTCTGTGTACTCATTATTTTCGTTAATTATTGTACCCAGATATTTATATTTTTCAACTTTTTTAATGTATTCTCCATGTATTGTTATGTTTTCTTGGCGCTGTTGGGCTCTTGTAATTACCATAAATTGTGTCTTTTTTGTGTTTAGGGACAGTATGTTTTCTTCACTGACTTCTACCACTCTGTCACTCATTTGTTGTAAATCCTCAAGACATTCCGCTAATAAAATAGTGTTGTCGGCAAACCGTATATTATTGATTGGTCGGCCATTTACTTTTATTCCCATAGTTAGTTCTTCTAGTGCTTCCTGGATTATTTCCTCTGAATACAAATTGAACAAAGTAGGAGACAACACAGCCCTGCCTGACGCCCCTCTCAATCTGTATTTCATTTGAAAACACGTTGTTCTCTTTTACCACAGCGATCTGATTATAATAGATAGCGCTAATGATCCTGATGTCTCTCATATCTAAGTTTTTCTTTTCAAGTAATTCGATAAGACGGTTATGTCTGACCTTATCGAAGGCTTTGTTGTAATCCAAGAAACACATATATACTGGCTGATTAACATCCATGCACCTTTGCACAAGTACATTCACAGCGAACAGGGCTTCCCTCGTTCCCAGTGCATTTCTAAATCCAAATTGTGTGTCACTTATGTCCTGCTCAAGTTTGTTGTGTATTCTCCGGTGTATAATTTTTAAAAATATTTTGAGCGTATGACTCATGAGAAATAAAAAGAGATTATTGATTGATCAATGGATTAAAGGTCATTTATTAATCTAGAGACAAGCGGCTTATTTCATTTTTTATAATCTGTAAGTAGAAAAAAGACGTAATATAGAAAATAATTCGTAAAAGATGATATTTGTGCAAAGATCAATTTTATAAATAAACAAACCTTATGTTTTCGGAAGCAGTCTGTTTTAAACCGGACGTCAATTGGTTTATTGTACATGTGCGCAATAGTATTACATACCTTTATAATTGATATTAATTTTAAAATAGTACTTACCCCTAAAAGCTACACCTAAAAATTCATAATTCTTTTCAAAAGATAGGGTATTGTCATCACAATCAAGAATCACCCTGATTCGTTCACCAACCTAAAAAATTTATAGGAAAATATCAGTAAAACTCACTTATACTAACTAGGACTTACTATTTAACATATTCGAAAACAAATAGTAGTTGAAAATGTGTTTGTTTTTAAAAAAATTCTAGCAATGGATACACTTTTAACCAATTTACGCTTACAACGCAGTAGCTCCAAAATGACGGGATAACTCGACAGTCGTGGAACCTGCAATTTATATTTAGTGAACGCAAAAAAGAATCATTTGGGACTGAGTGATGGATGAACCATCAATTTTATGTCACTTTTTTGCCATGACCTGCGACTTGTTTCTCATATTTCTCATGTCTTCATCTATGTTATCAAGGAACCTTATTCTGGGTCTTCCTCTTCTTCTCTGACTAATGGGTCTATCAAGGAGCGTTTTTCTAGATGAGTCATTTTTTTCCATCCGCATTACATCCCTATCTACCTCAGACGTCCTATCTTAATATGTTTTACGATATCTGGTTCCTGGTATATTCTATAAAATTCGAAGTTGTATCGTCTTCTCCACACTCCATTGTCATTCACTGCTCCATAGATTCGCCTTAGCACTTTTCTTTGAAACATCCTAACATGTTTTCATTATTTTTTGTTAGAGTCCAGGTCTCTGAACCATATGTTAGGACTGGGCGTATTATTGTTTTATAGAGTTTTATTTTTGTATTCCTCGATATAATTGTGGATTTAAGGAGGAGATTGTTTATCTCTGCTTTATTTTCAGTGTCAGGGAGCGCTCCCAGGTATACAAATTCGTTCACTGCTTCGATGACGTCGTTTTCTATAACAAGTGGTCGTAGGATTTGTGGTTGTGTGCTTATTTTCATATACTTAGTTTTATTGGTGTTTATTATTAAACCCATTTTTGTAGCTGATTCTTTTAATGCTACATACGCCTCTCGTACAGCGTTTTCCGTTCATCGGATAAGTCAGTGCAAAACCTGGCCTATGTTGATATCATGGATTAGGCCAGGATTTGCACTGTTTTATTATATATTGAATCAGTGGTTGTGATTTATGACATACGTATTACTTTTTCCAGAGCCAGATTTAACAGTATACAGGAGAGAGAGTCTCCCTGGCGCAGCCCGTTATTTGTTTTAAAAGGTTCAGACAGTTCCCCCCGAATTCTTACTCTACATTCAACTTTTTCAAGAGGTAGTTTTGTTAAATTTACCAACTGATTTGGTATTCCTAGCTTCTTCATTGCTTTGAACATTTCTCTTCTATTCACAAAGTCGTAGGCTGCGTTATAGTCTATAAATTGCCATATTCCAGTGTTTTTTCTAAAACTTGTTTCAGGGTTGCAATCTGATGAATTGTCGATTTACCACATCCTAAACCCGCCTGGTACTTCCCTACTATCCGTTCTGTATATGGTGCCATAGGGTGACATATTACTGTGGAAAATATTTTATATGCTGCATTTAGAAGCGTAATTCCTCTATGGTTAGAGCCTTCAAAGATATCCCCTTTTTTGTGTATGGTGCAAAGTATTCCAATATTCCAATCATTGGGGAAGGATTTCTGTGTCCATATTTCTTTTATCAGCTGTTGTAATGCCATTATGGTATCATGGCCACCTTCTTTATATAGTTCAAATGGGAGATTATCTATTCAGGGTGATTTGTTTCTGGCTGGTTTTTAACTGTATATTTAACTTGAACAAGAATCGTTGGTGGTTCCTCTTCCCTCTCGTCTGTTTCTCTTACCTCATATCTTTCGTCTTCCAGGTTGTTTTCTTCTACCTCTATATTAAGTGCCTGGTTAAAGTAGTAAACCCATCTATTCAATACATCTTTCCTTGTTAATTGGGCACCATTCTGACTTCTGCATTGTCTTGTGGTTGCCTTGAAATCTTTTCTGTTGATGTTAACTTTCTTATAGAATGCTCTGGATTCTTTCTCTCTGTTGAAGTTTTCAATATATTTAAGTTCCTTATTTAAGTGGTTTCGTTTTTTTCTTTTGTGTATCCTGTTTTCTTCTCTTCTCTTTGTCTGGTAATTCTCTACAGTTGTTGTAGTTCGTCGGGTAAGCATTTTTCTGTATGCTTCATTTTTTTCTTTTGTTGAATTCTTGCGTTCATCGTCAAACCAATGATTTTTACGGGCACAAATTTCTGTTCCTATTTTATCTTTCGCTGCCGCTTCCATGTCTTCCTTTATTCTGGTCCAGTAGAAGTTTATATCTGTACCTTCATAAATTTCACAACGTCAGCTTTCTCGAAGCCTCTATCTAATTTAAAGTTGTACCGTCTACGCCACAAACCCTGCTCTGTTAGTCTAATTTTCCTTGGAAATTTGAAGTTATTTGTCTTTTCAGGCTATATATAGTAACACTTATTGGCACTGACTATTCTTCTTCACTGACATTGTTAGATATTAGAATCAGAATCAGAAGTGGAATACGCGATCGCAGGTTTAAATAATGATAAAGCTGTAGGACCCGACAACGTAAATGCGGAAATAGTTAAACGCTTCAATAACATATACAACTGTAGACAAATATCATCAGATTAGCTAAAGTCAACCTTGTAGCAATGTAAAAAAGAAGCACAATGCCAGTCGCCACGAAGACGGGAGACACTTGATTTAGGAACACGAAATACTTTTCTGCATGCAGTTATTGATACAAAAATGCTATGACCAGAGAAGAGATGACTGTATTTGCTTTATCAATTACCAAAAAGCTTTTGACAATTTTAGACATTATGTGTTAATAAAGGCGTTCAGGGAGATTGGTATTGATGGAAGTGTAACATTTATATAGAAAAGATCTTTAAGCTTGCAGAGCAGAATAAAAAACGTATAAAAAAAATTGAATTCCCATAAATAATTTGCGATATGCGGATGATACAGCTATCATAGAAGACAACATAGAAGAACTGCAAGAGATGGTAAATAGTAAATAATATTAATACAGTGAGAGAGGAATACGGTCTCAAAATTAATATCATAAAAACGAAATGAATGATAATCATTAGACAATCCCCATATGCAAGCACGGTTGAAAATCAACAACCAAGTTATAGACGGCATTTATAAATTTAAAAATCTTGGAGCTACCTTAAGCAGTAAGTGGGACTAAGATAAAGAAGTGAAGATACTAGTAGCAATAGCTAGAAATACTTTTACCAAATTCAATAACTACCTCTTTCAGCGCGAAACTCCGTTGGGTCTCCGTATTCGCGTCCTAAAATGCTACATAAGGCCAATAATAATGTACTGTAGCGAGACCTGATCAGTTAAAGTAAAATCATTAAACCGTATTGAAGTATTCGAAATATAGTGTCTTAGAAAGTTACTTAAAATATTATGGAAAGAGGTCTTACTCAAAGATTGGAAACGAAATTAACAGATATGTTTATTTCGAAATATGCTGATGGAAAAGTAAAAAATTCACTATTGGCATTGAAGTCAGATATAACATGTAATACAGCTATGCAAACCGAAGTAAATAGCAGAAGTGTTGTGAAAACGAAACCAATAGAAAGAGAGGTGTGTCAACGTCATAATGAGAGGAAGTTGCCTCAAGGAAATATTGCAAGTATCACAGCGAGATGACGCCAGGGCACATCAACAGAACTGTCTAATAGCGACGACGACGACAACATCAACCTATTAATGTAAATAAATTTTGTTGAATTTAATTTCAAAATTTCAAAATCCTATTTAATGTAAATATGTTGATTTATTATTTATTTTCGTCTAAGATTCTTTTCAGTTGTTCAAAGGTTTATTTATAGTTAAAATTTGTGGAATGTAAATAGTTAAACAAACTGTGAATATTTTATATAAACATTATGATAAAGAGTAATAGTTTTCTCCGTATGAAAATTAAATAATCTTTCCAAGTACAAATAGTGGGTTACCTATATTAAAAATAACCTGTCTTATTACAATAGACTCGCGATTATCTGAGATAATTGGGAACGCGACTAGCTCAGATACGGAAAAAAATCGGTTAACACCGAGAGTGGTTGTACTGATAGGCAAAAAGGCAAACACCGATTGAAAATAATGGCCTGCAGCAATGCTTCGAAGAAGCATAAATTTCCCCTAGTCTTCATAGGAAAAGAAAAAAATTAATAATTGATAATGCTCCTTCACATGCCTCAGCGGATATGCTGGTCAGTGGGGACATTACCGTCAAGTTTTTGCCGCCTAATGTAACAGCGCTATTACAGCCCATGGACCAGGGGGTTCTCAAGAAAATCAAGAAGGTTTACAGAAGGCAGATGTTAAACACAATCATAGGAGATGAAGGAGAACACGGTGTATTTGAGATTCTAAAAACGTTCAATGTCAAAACTGTAATTTACATGACTGCAGAATATTGGGAACAAGTGACTAAAATCAGCTTGATAAAATCTTGGAATAAACTGTGGAAGGGTGTATGCAACTTGCCAGAAAATTCAATTCAACCAGTGGAGAACTGTAACCTGGAAAATGACTCGCCAGTACGATGTCCAGTACCAAGAATTTTTGGATATGTTCAAAAATATTGACGGCTACTCTGAAGTCAATGAAAGTGACATTAATTTGTGGTTAGAGGCAGACAATAACGGAGGCTATGTGCCACTTATTCACGAGGCACTGATCGCATCGTGTTTACCTGACGCTATCGAATCAGGTAGTATCGAGCTAATTGTGTGCATTTCAATACAGTTGTTCAGAGCTGCAGCCAACAAAGTGAAGATTGCTGTGATGGTAGCCAACCTCCGATAGGAGACGGTACTGCAAGAAGACTCGAATCAGACGCTGAGGATGCAGACGGGAACATTGAACAGACAGTGATGTCATGGAGACGCAATGGCCCAACTAGACGCACTAATGGTCTATTTCGAGCGGCAGGCGGAAACATCCCCGGCTGAACTGCTTATGATGAAGATCTGCGGGATCGCACAGCAAGCAAGTGTCAGACGAAAGTGACCCGACCGAAACTAACTGAGTTTTTTACCAAGAAATGAACAGTACTGTATACAACTGTACATAATTTAGATGTATTTCATATTTTTGCAATCATAATGGAATTTATCTGTAAGTATCGTATTTTATAAATTTTTAACATATTCTCCGGCTAACCCGAATTTTCGATTACCCGGATCGGCCGCGATCCCAATTAATCCGACTTATCGAGGTTCCACTGTAGTTATAAAACAGCTGTGTTAAGGTGGCTGTGAAATAAGTGATAGTTTTACTAATTTTTAGTATCAAAACGATAATTACTTAAATAAAAACGTCTCATATATTAATGAGTTTTAAAATAGATTAATGGTTATAAAAATATAAGTTATACCTGGTATTTTGGAGCATTGTTTAACATTGGATAGTTCCCTTGGGCATCACCATTATGCAATAAATGATTATCCACTAAATTCCATCCCCAACTTTGATCATCAGAACCTAACAAAGCAACATAACCATGACATTGAAGAGGAGCATCTTTGGTAGCAATTCCGATAACTGCCACTGTTCCTAAAGGACCTTCCCAAATTACTTCCCAAGCATGCCTTCCATGTCTAAATCCTATTTTACCCCTAAAAAATAATTTTTCGTTTTAATAATTAAAAAATAAGCCTCTAATAAACATTAGAATACAGTTTTATTTAAGTTTAATTCAATAAACATCATATCAATTTTAAATTTATCATTCATCATTCCCTTTGCCTTTATCCCTATGTGAAGTCGTCTTCCCTAATTACATTTATTATATTAGTATATTATTATTTCTTAAACAAAAGAGATGTGTAATTAAATACGGCCATTTTATACAAAATATTCACATATATATATATATATATATATATATATATATATATATATATATATATATATATTTATTTCTTAATCAAAAAGGATGTACCTATTATGGAATACATTCTTTTTGGTTATGATAATCTCATAGTTGCTGTATCATTTAAAATAAAAAAAGACCATATATTCAAATACGACCCTTTTTCATTTTTTATGAGAGTAAAATGTTATTATTATAAAGTAAAATGCAGTTTTTTTATTTACTTTTATATTGGTTTCATTGTCATAACATATCGTCTTATTTTAATATAATCCATTAATAGTTCTAATAAAATAAAGCCTGTAATGTTTGCCTGTATGAAAACAGTACAAAAATTGTGTAATGTTCGAGCATAAAAAGAAAAATCTGATATTTCTAATTTTACATTAACAATTTATTTGTTGTAGAATCAAGAGTGCATGAAGAGTGAAAAATAGAAGAGTGCATAGAATACTCGACATGGTTGGGTGTAAAAACAATACTGATAAAGTTGAGAAAATTGAAGAAATATAATTTAAGGAGCAAGATAACTGTTATGATACTCTGCCCATGTTAGTAAACTTGGTAACCCAACCAAAATATTGATCCACTATTTTACAATTCAACAAAACTAAAGAACTCCTCTGACATTAATTCCATACTTGATAGCCAACATAATATAAATATTTTTGGTGATAATGGCAGAAACTACCAAGCTAATAACCTAAACCTAAACATCAGCTCGTGTTTGTCTTCAAATAGTTTATCTTTGTCTTCAAGCAGCTCCATCTCTGATTTCTCTTCAGATGATAGTGTTAAGGATCCCGACTTTCAAAGCAAGGATGATTCACTAAAGAGTGACACTGATTCAGATGAAAAAATTAATTTAAGACAGTTAGCTGAACAGCAAACATTTATCTTCAAAACTTGGACCTTCTGGTTCAAATAACAAAATCAAAAAAATTGTACATCCTAATAACTTGACTGTAGAATGTTCCCTTGTTAATATCCAGTCTAAAACTATTGATGTTAAGCCTCCCAATGTTGATATACTTCCCAACACTGAGGTCTTTATTGTTCACTCATCAAGTAGTGTCAATACATTCACTACTACTGAAAATGAAAATAATCAAAAAAAAAAGGTCGCAAAAGGAAGACAAATCCAAATATATGGAAAAGAAATGTTACCGAGTTATTAAGAAACAGTGATAAGGCATATACATCCTTGTCAAAATCTAAGAGACAGATTAAAGAAAAACAAAAAGGGAATGGTTTGTTCTGACAAGTGCAAACCACCTGAAACAAAAAAACCTTCCAAGATCAGAAAAACAAAACGATAAACAAAAAGTTACTGAGAATTTTAGATTATATTTCTAAAGTAAATGTACTTAATTTTACAATTTCCAAACTGGATTCTAAAGCTACAACTTGTTTTGTATGGTATGAAGGAGAAGGAGCACAAGGAGTAAATAAAATTGGCTGGTGCATGTTTATGTTGTAGAATATTTACATAACAAAGTAACTGATGATTTTGATGTTGTGTTTTATAGTGATAATTGCTGTGGTCAGCAAAAACATAAATATATGTTGGCAATGTATCAATGTGCCATAAATACATTCCCAAAACTGAAGAGTATTATTACTCACAAATTTCGAATTAAAGGACACATTCAAAATAAGAGTGATGCGGTTCATTCTACAATTCAAAGAAATGTGTCCAGATCTTTGAAATCTTCTCCAATTTATGTGCGTGACCAATATATAATATTAATAAAAACTGCAAAGAAAAAAGGGACACCTTATTCAGTGAAAGAACTGACCCATAAAAGTTCCTTTGATCTTAAACAACTTGTTTGTGGAAACTACACTATTAACGAAGATGGAGATAGGAAGAAATGGTGTGAAATAAAGATAATTCACATTGAAAAAGAAAAAATTAACAAATTTTCACATAAGACTTCTTATCAAGCTAAAGCATTCAAATCTGTGATGACATTTAAAAAAAGGCAACAAAATTCTAGTAATTCTGATATTACACCAAAGTTGCTCTATTCTGAGAAGCTTAAAATTGCACAACCAAAGAGACAGGGTATTCTTAACCTGATAAATAAAAATGTCGTCCCAAAGTAATATGAAGGATTCTTTTCCAATCTGTAAGACTGAAGTTCACATATAGAGGTATATACATAGATTTTTATACATGGTTGATTCATTTTTATTGTGACTTCTTATTGTTTCTAGTTGTTTATTTAACTAATAATGTTTAATAAGTACAAATTATGAACAAAATGTGACAGTGTTTTTATTGGCTAGTTATAAATTGTACCATGTAATAGTAAAAATGATAGGTCATTTTTGAAGTGCCTTTAATAAGTTATCAGTACCTATCTATGTACAACTTAAGAATAACTAGTTGTAATTTAAGATACAGACTTTTATTATGTAGAGATTAAACTTTGAGTATGTTAGAGATTAAAGATGAGTGACCTTTGACTTGGACTATTCATTTCATTTTAATAAGATTTTCAGGAAAATTTAATATACTTGTTATGGTTAGGATATTCTATTTTTGTAAAAATGGGGACATCCTGTAAATAAATAAATAAATAAATAAATGTAAGCAGGTTGATTAGGACAAATACATCTACAGACCACTAATGAGCTCAAGACAGCTTAATCTGTCAATATTTCCATAAACTTTTTTGATAGAGAAAGTATAAACTTTATTAGCATGTTCCTCATAAAGTTTTATAATGAACTGAACACAATAACACAATTAAGCTATATTATTTAATTTATTTATTTATTTAAAACCCAAGAACTGGCAAAAACTAAATAAAAGTTAAGAATATTCCAATTCAGAATAAATGTGTTGTACTACCAATTAAAAAACCTAATTAAAATGTAGAAAGCACAAAGAAAATCAAATCTTTGTTGACCATTATAAAAACAATCAAAAGCTTTATAACAATACAACTTAGTATAACTCTGATGTCAACATTTAACTCAACATAGAGGCCCAATACAATTTGTTAAACTAGTGGTCTGAAAACTACTATCAAAATAAATATGAATAGACAGAATACTTTCTGTCTCCAGAGAATTCCTTAGCGAAAGTGATAGTTCAAAATAATCAAACGTACTTATATAAAAGATGAAGTAAAAATAGTATAAAAATAACATTCTATTCCAGTATAAAAAAAAAGGTTTAAACACAAATGTCACTTACCTAGAAGCATCTGTACTCTGTGCAACTGGATTTCGATGTAAAGTAAAACCATTAGGCTTTATATAAATATTTCTAGAACAATCATTGGGGTTCCAGGCATGATGAAAGGCTCTTAATTTGGCTTTGTATGTGGGAACTGAACTTAGAAGGTCTGATTTAAGTGCTTCCTCGGCAAGTTTCCTAACACAATGCAATCGCCACACGTCGTTATTTTCGTCATTAAGAAACCTATACCACCGTTTACACACAAGTGAACAATTTCTAAGGTCATGGAGAGTTAAAAAAGAAAATATTACTTCAAGACAATTATCGGGGACTAATGCTGTGTCCATTTTTGTCTGGTATTTGTTTGACAATGCGATGTTTTTGACGTTTATTTTGACATTCAAAATGTCAAAAGAACATACATCAAAACATCTTGATTTAAATAGAGGCAAATATTTGCATTATATGAAAGTGAATATCTTTTTACTTTTTATTCTTTTAAAGATTATTATCGAAATCATTCTAAATATGTATAAGGAATTAATAAAAATCATCCCCATATTCATTACTTCAAAGAGACCAATCAGGTCTAATACGTTTTAAATTATACTTAAAAAATACATTGTTCTTAAAAACGTCTTTAAACCTGGAAGATCAAACTCAAATATAATCTGTTTTGCTGTTTTATTATATCATCAATTATTTATTAAAAAAAAAACTTTTACAATGAAATAGTTTAGAAAAAGAGATAAAAATATTTGTGGTTAAAATTTTTTCGACAGAAGTAAACAAAATTAGCTATTTTACTTTAAAATTTTGGTTTATTAATTAAAATTTATTATAAAGTTTAAGAGTTGCTTTCAAACTATAAACTGTATAAAAATTATCAAGATAATAACTGAGAAAGCAAATGATTATAGCCCTCGAATTCTGAGCTATAATGTTTTTTTTATAAAACTGTGCGTATTTTACGTAATACGCAAATATGCATAAAAGCGAAAAGTGAAAATAACTCGATGTAAAATATACTGGCAACTATCGACGCTCCTGTTAAAGTCGAAAACAGACCAGAAGATTGAGAAAAATAGGGCAACATTGCAGAGGTGGTAAAATTATGATAATATGTAGATACGAAGACATACAAAGTATTACAAGATTGAAATCTACATTTTAGATTTATTTTTACTTTATTTTATTTCATAGCAGAAATTGACTAAACACCAATTTTCTTGTAGATATGTTTGATGGTGTCATCTATATCTGGGTAGACAAACTTATCAATTATTTTGTAGAATCATATGGCGCCAAACATAAATAGCTGACTCTCCTAGTGGCAATTCTCGAAACTTGTGCCAGCGTATACCACGTGAATAGATTTGACCAATGAAAGTAAAGGCTTTGTACCGCCGCCAAGCTGATTTCAGAATGTATTTGCACGAAATAGCCGAACTTTGTGAAGCTTTGGAAGTGCATAACTTATACTAATCATTTAAATTTCTGAAACATATAAAAGTACAATAATCAGTTGATTATAGGAACAAATAAAATTAAATTTCGGTCCAACGGATTCGCCGTATCGAGCTTTTGAAATATGGTATTATTCCGTCGCCATTTTGACTAATCAGAGTTTTGTGCTGTTAGTTTGTTAGGTATATTTAAAAATTTCGGTGCGGTTTGTAAGGTTTTTAAAAACAATTTGATTTCGTTGATTTTCGAAGATTGTGAAAATGACACAACAAACAAATACAACGAACTGGGTGATACAGGGGACTAATGGTAAATATTCGAAATTTTGCATGCTTTTTTCCTTGATGTGGAATAATGATAAATTTTAAATGCTGTTTATTTAGTTAATCTAATAAAATTTAATGACATATTCCAAGAAATCATTCTTTCGGGATAACTGACGTACAAAATATTAATGTTTTAACATAACTCAATGCAAAACACATAAGGGCCATAGGTTGAATAAAATTTGAAAAATTGTCTTCTTATTTTGTAAAGGCTAAGCTTTTGGATCGCATAGTTTTTGGATTAAACGTTCAGCATCTGTTTTATCTCACCACACAAGCTATATTCTATCTTATGAGTACATTAAATATTTGAGCTAGCTACTAGCAGTAAATCCCCTGGTCCACTGGTTTTTGTCTTTAGGTATATTAAATACTCAAAATACAGTTGCCAATAGATTACTCATTTAATAATGCTTAGGAACTTTATATGGGACAAAAAGGATAAGAAGAGAAATAAATAAGATAAGAAGTGGAACTCTTAAATGGGTCATCTAACATTTAAAATTAAATGTACCAATTAATTAACTATTAAGGGCTTTTTATCCACATATCTCAATTTAATAATATCCTTTTCCTTGATGTCTTACTTTGAAAACAAATGAGATGAGATCAATAATTGATAATGCTAAGTATTCAAATTCAGTACATAACTTTCTGTTATCAAACAAAAGCAACCAAAACCTTCGATTTGGAAATGTATTATAGCACAAATTATTTGTATCATAAAAATTGTGCTATCAAAAATTTTCAAACCATATTTATAAACCAATAAACTGGAATGTGTAAAATAGTTTCATCCAATTCTGTTCAAGCGTGAATATGGAGAAACTATGGAATTTATCAAACAACATAATCAGGAGATATCTATGGCTACCATGTAATTAGTACCAACTTAAATTTCAACAGATACAATTAAGGTTAGATTTGATGAGGACTTTTCCAAGATCTGATCTAAAATTAATACAAATCTATGAGTTGCAGTAATATGTTTATTCATCACTCAGGAATTCAAAAATATTTCTATTAAAATTTTGATGACAAATTCTTTTTTTTTTCTTTTGCTTCTATTATTCTCAAAATTGTGATAGAAAATTCTTTATTTTCTCCTTTATTTTTGTATTAATTATGAATAAACATTGTTGCTGCGATATTAGATAGTTCCAAATTGCAGAAAGCTGTTTAATGTTTCAGTAAAATAGCAAATTCATTTGGGAAACACGAGAGGGATATTAAGTAGTGTTCATTTATATGAGTATCTGGATTTCTGTTATATGTGGTTTCCTATGTCATACTTATAGGTTTTTATTTGGAACTACCATCCCCAATTTTTTGTACCAGAACTTAAAAATAAAATGTAATAGTACAAAATATAATATAGTCACTTTTGAACAATATACTTAACTTTCTCGCCGCCAAGTGTAACATTTGTGTGCACTCTGTATTGACACAACGTGTAACATTAATGTACACTTACAGCTTTTCACGTTAACAAAATAATATAGTTTTGGCGCACGACGAAAAAATTTAAAATATCATTGGCCGCGAGAGTGTTAACTACTTAAATATGGAACTTTTTAAAGAAATCACTATGTGTACACTAAATCAGTAGAAAGTATATTCCAATCATGATAATTTATATGATACAAAAATAATCAAAATGATTACATAATACATTTTAAACCAGTAAACATTTCTATTTCCATAAACTATTAAAGTGCTTTTCTTGATTAAAATAGGACAGCCACAAATGATAAAAATGATGCCACTGACAGGAGTCTCAGGAAAAACTTTCAGTGGTATAATGACTTCCACAATGACTGGACAACAAGTAAAAATTATTAAGACATCTCCTGCTACTATGGCTGATGAAACTCAACAGGTATGTTTTACAACACTATTTTTATTTATTTATTTATGGGATGTCCCCATTTTTACAAAAATTTAACATAAATAAAGTATCTTAACAATAACTATACTAATTTTGATAGTTGATATTCTCATGGACAGATTCCTCTGATTTTTTTTTATTATTTTAGACTTATTCTTTGATGTTTACACTGTTGGCAAATATTTACTGAAACTTCTCTTTTGGGCTTATACCAGATGGAAGAAAATAATGTTTTTCTTATGTTAAGTTTGAGACACTCTGTAGGAAAGAAAGAGTACAAGGGTGGGATTACATCAAAAACCATGTAGTCTAATGTTTTTTCAAGCAGGAATTGCAGACGAAGCCTTAATTGTCTACCAGCAATATCCCATAAGTGTTCAATAGGATTCATGTCGGGGCTACCAGGGGGTCAATTTAATGTCTTGAGAATTTACCTCACTTAAATATTCTGTAATGGCACTCAATATGTGAGGCCTTGCATTTAGATCAAAGTATTTCCTATATATGGTGTGAAGGGAACAGTGTGTGAAAAGAAACAAAATTTCTGAATTTTACCTTTCAGTCTGTAAAGAGCCTTCATGTAAAGACACCAAAACCATTCTTGTTGTTGTTGATGAATAACTCTTAAGTGTCGATCAAAACTATTATTAAAAGTAGACACAAACATGTGATACTAGTTTATGTTATGTTTCTTTCTGTTTTTTTAATGGTTGTTACTTTTTATTGTTAATTTAGAATTGTTACATTAAACACGTTATGTTAAAGAATAAAACTGTCTATTTTCTTTGTTTTTAAAGATACCAGTGAAATTAAAACAACAAAATGTTGACAAAACATGAGACTACCCTTGCACCTTGTCCTCCCTACAGGATGTCTTAAACTTAACAAAAGAAAAATATTCTTTTTTCTTCCACCCAGTATAAGCTCAAAAGAGAAGTTTGAGTAAACCTTAGCCCAACAGTGTAAATACCAAAGAAAAAGTCTAAAATAATAAAAAAAAAATACCAAAATCCAATAATCCATTCACAAGAAAATCAACTATCAAAATAAGCATAATTTTTGGTGGTGCAAATAGTAAATTTTTATACTTTTAAGGTACTATTATCATCTAGAATGCTAAAAATGCCACATTTTCAATATTTTTTTTGTAAACTTTTGAAGATTACAAAACTTTTTTTTTCAATTTTTTCCATTATTTGTGTGTTTTAAAGAAGGCGCCAAAAGTTTTTGGCCCAAAAATTACTGTTCCATAGCGGACAGTTAATCTCTAAAACAGAAAATCTGAAATGTAAAATTCATGAATGATTTTAAAAAAGAAGGGCCCTTATGTGATAGTTTACCAGAAAAGTTGAAAAATTTTAAATAGAAACAAAATACTGGACAATTAAAAAATTGTTCAAAAATTGACCTTTTTTCTACTTTTTTCAGTCACAAAAGTTTTATTTTTTTTTTCTTTGTCAAATTGTGGTAAACTATCATCGAGAAAACCAAAACAAACAAAATGCATAAAGGTTTATTAAAATTGACGGACTAGATCCCGAGATTAACTGCTAGTTTCAAAAAACGTAGTTTTTCTCAAAATATTTTATCTACAGATATAGTTGGTTGATTTTTAAAAAACCTTGATGCATTTTGTTTGTTTTCGTTTTCTTTATGATAGTTTTCGACAATTTGATCAAAAAAAAAGAATACAATTTTTGTGACAGAAAAAAGGTCAATGTTTGAGCAATTTTTACAAATGTCCGCCATTTTGTTTTGTTGTAAGAATTTTCAATTTTTCTGGTAAACTATCACATAAGAGCACTTATTTTTTAAAACCCTTCTAGAATTTTATGTTTCATGGGGCAGTAATTTTTGGCACCATTTTGTCAACTTTTTTACTCATAAAGAAGAACTTTACTCATAAAGAAATCGGACTATTATCTCAAATTAAATTCAGACAACGGCAAAACGACAAACGACAAAAAATGGGAAATACATACCATTTCACCATATAGCGGAGATTGAAAGGAAGAGTGCTGTTACATAGTAGCGGTTTAAATTTAATAAAAGCTTGTCTTGATTGTTCGGTACGGCATTTTATTTCTTGTTGAGGATCCCATTGGTCATTCACTATCATTTCCAAGTATATGAATGTTTTCACTTGCTCGATTGGAGCGTTAACTACTTGCAGCTGTACTCTTAAAAATGCATTTTTTCTTATTGCTATGTATTTAGTTTTTCCAGGATTTATCTTTAAGCCATATATTTTTCCTACCATATTTATTTTATTTAGCATCAACTGCATATTATGTTAGTTGTTGGTGATTATAGCGGTGTCGTCGGCGTAACGAATGTTATTTATCAGGTACCCGTTGACCTTCATACCACACTCTTTTGCCTCTGCAAAAACATTCTCCACATAGAGGTTGAACAGCACATGAGAGATAGCTCGATAGTTCGACTCCAAGATATTCAAATCTCGAGAATTGCTTAATTATTTTATCGCTGTAATTCTTCGCCACTATGTTAAATATCTGTGATGTGCGATGTAGGTTAAAGTTTGCATAGCAGAGGATCTTTATTTTTGTTTTCATCCATTTTACAATATTGAAATGTGAAAATCTTGAATTATCCATGTCTGTCCGTTGCAGTTCCAGAGTTGCAATCGGAAGTACTGTTTTAAAGGCGCTGAAATAATACAAGCGATATATTACTTGACACGCCGGTAAGACGAGTACAAATATATACTTTCGGTTTTATGCCTGTCTGTACATCCGTCTGTCTATACGTGAATATAACTACTCTGTCATTAGAACAGATATAATGACAAATGGGGTGTCAAATAAAAGTTAGAACCCAAAAATTTTATTAAAGGTAAGAAAGTTGATCTCGAACTTCCAATACCAGAGTTGTAACCGAAAGTACTTATATAAAGCCGTCAAAATAGTTTAAGCGACATTATTATAGTTTATTCGTCTTCCGGGTTTGGACCGTGTCATTTGTGAGTGACCCAAAAGTGGGTTCATCTCGACGTTTCGCTACAATTGTATGTAGCTTCTTCAGGAGAACAAAAAAGAAAACAAAAGACAGGAAGATGGGTAGTTAGCAACGGTAATTCAGTTACTCAACGCAACCAGAGGCGAATACTAACTACCAAGATGGGCATTTGGTCACAGTAACTCAACTACTTAACGCAGCCAGAGGTGAAAACCAAATGCCAGGACAGGGATTCACGTCCAACAGCTCAGAACACTAACGCGTCGAGAGGCGGGGAGTGAATCCGACGATTACTCTGTTAGTGTTCTGAGCTGTTGGACGTGAATCCCTGTCCTGGCATTTGGTTTTCACCTCTGGCTGCGTTAGGTAGTTGAGTTACTGTGACCAAATGCCCATCTTGGTAGTTAGTATTCGCCTCTGGTTGCGTTGAGTAACTGAGTTACCGTTGCTAACTACCCATCTTCCTGTCTTTTGTTTTCTTTTTTGTTCTCCTGAAGAAGCTACATACAATTGTAGCGAAACGTCGAGATGAACCCACTTTTGGGTCACTCACAAATGACACGGTCCAAACCCGGAAGACGAATAAACTATAATTCTGACTCTGGCCGTGGAAGCCTACGATTTCATTTAAGCGACATTGTTCGACCGGTTTAGTAAGACGAGATTGAATATATACTTCTGGTTTTTCGATCACTTCTCGTTAAAAAGTTGTAAGCGAAAGTGCCACATTATAATCACAGAGATACTACATCTGACATATCAATCGAAGCCTATTGAAAAGTCGAGCTCGGATATTTAGTTCCGGTTTTAATATCATTTCTGGTTAAAAAGTTGACCAGAAGTTTGGCAAAATGACCCAAAATTAGTGAAATATGATATCAATCCCCGCAAAATTACATGAAGAGTTCAAATATCGACTTTCGGTTCTACTTCCGGTCACGTTGGGTGAAAACCGCCTCTCTAATCAGTGCTGTGTTTGAGATATATTATACCAGATATAGATATTAAGTCTTTTGCGTATGTTGAGGCCTAAAAAGACATTGCAGAATGTTTCTTGCGATTCTTGCATGGACCTGTATTTCATCAGTAATATCTTTAAGTACTTTTTGTACAGACCTTAAATAAAAGACCTCTCTTCACCTTTTCTAATACCAATTTGCGATGACATGGTATATTCTACTTTTAATCTGGCTTTTTAGTAGCAGTGGATCTGATCTGTTTTCTCTTATTAATTTGATAAAAACTTCTACACTGCCTCCAATAGTTGTTAATATCTTCAACTGTGCAGCCTTCCAGCTTGCTTTCGAGACTTTTCTCGAATCTCTTAGCTATCTCAGGATTCTTCAACGCTTCTACTTTAAACCTTTTCCTCTTTAACTCCTTTTTCTTTCTTTGCATTGGAGATTCTAGCTCTTAGTTTAGCGTGTAGTAGGTAATGGTCCGTGTCTATGTTCGCCCCGCGTTTTGCACGTACGTCTATCAAGTCGCTGAAGTGTCTTGCGTCAACCACCACATAGTCGATTTGATTTACTGTATTCCCATCTGGACTTTTCCATGTTCCCTTATGTATATCTTTGTGCCTGAAGCATCTGCTGGCAATCACCATGTTCATTGAGGAGGCCAAGTGTATTAGTCGAGTTCCGTTGTTGTTTGACTCTCCATGTAAATTGTGAATTCCAATGGTTGGCATGTATGCCAACCTCTACTTACCTATCTTTGCATTAAAATCTCCTATTAAGACCATTACGTCATTTCTAGGACAATGTTTTATGATATTTTCCAGTTGTTCATAAGCTCCTCAGTTGGTGCATGAGCATTTATTATTGAATATTTAAAGAATTGACCTCTGATTCTTAGTGTGCATAATCTTTCGTTGAGGGGTTGGAAGTCTATTACAAGGCGCTTTACTTTTTTATTCACTATGAATCCCGTTCCTAGTTTGTGTTCCGTCGGATGGAAGCTATAATATATCGTATAATTCTTTTTCTCTAATATTTTATTTCCCAACCATCTTATTTCCTGAAGTTCAATTATATCGCTCTTATATACTTCTACACTGTTAATGAGAGACTGCAAGGCTCTTGTCCTGTATAGACATCTTACATTCCACGAGAATAATCCTAAATCATTGTCCTTTTTCGCGCCGAGTCGTCGTCTAGATTTCAGTCCGGAAACTTTACCTTGAATTCTCGAACATGTTGTTTTTTACGGTGTCGGGGTGTTAACCCTACGCCCAACCCCCAACCTGGAGAACCAGTTCACTTGCTCTCGTCAGTTTCCGACCCAACTTTCCACCCGGGTTGGATACCGTATCTCCAGTTGGGTTGCTTGGTTTAACAGGGGGCACCAGCGTGAAGGTGAGAGTCGGATTTGAGTAGAAGAGGCTAAGTGGAGTAAACTGGAAGCAACTCCATGTTTTCGCGTTCTACCCCTTTACCCTCCGACGTCAGAGCTTTGGTAGTCGATATATCCAATAAGTTGGAATCGGTATCGAGTATTAATCAGCTTCCTTGCACTTGCTGTTGTAAGCTTTTGTGGCCTTGCCACGTGTCAATATCATAAAACCTAAAATTATGTGTACAAATAAAATAAGAGATTATTTAAAATTAACACAGTTTAACACTAAACACACAAAAGGCTAGGACTTGTCCTTCGTCCACGAGTTGTTAAAAAACGACCCACAGTACCATCGATATGTGTATAGAGCGTAAAGATTGGCCGTAGGTCCTTGAGTCAAAGAGAAAGAGAACTATCAAAACCTCCAAATCATAGCGTTCTACTATATATTATTACCGATACGATACAAAAATCGTTAGCATTACCGTGTCCAACATTTACAAGCCACCTGCTACGTCTTGGCCAGCTCAAGCAATTGAAGTACATCCTCACCCTGCTGTATACGTTGGAGATTACAATAGCCATCATTAACAGTGGAAGTACAAAAATAGTGATGCGAATGGGAATGCTTTAATAAAATGGGCAGAAGACGAACACCTGTACCTTTTGTTTGATGCCAAAGATTGACCAACCTTCAGATCCGCAGCATGGAGGCTGGAATACAACCCCGACCTATGCTTCGTCTTCTCGACCGACAACAAAGACTTACCTCTAGGGGCTTCACGAAGAGTTATAACTAATTTCCCACACAGATAACATCGACCAGTAATAATAGAAGTAGGGTCGCAAATCCTCTTCTTTATTTGTCGTCTTCTACCGAAGGTTGGCGACCATCAAACGATAGGTTTCTCTGTTTTGTGCCGCATATATTATGTTCGCAGCTTTTGGTATTTGAAACCATTCTTTCAAGTTTCCCAGCCAGGATTTTTTCTTTCTGCCCAAACCTCTTCTACCTTCAATCTTGTCTTCCACGATAAGCTGTAGCAGACTGTACTTATCATTACGGAACACATGGCTCAGGTATGACGCTTTCCTCCTTTTAACAGTTGTTAACAATTCCACCTCTTTACCCATTCGTCTTAATACCCCTGTGTTGGTCATTCTGTCTGTCCGAGGTATTCTCAGTATGCGTCGATACAGCCACATTTCTAGAGTCGCTAACTTCTTTATAGTTGCTGCTGTTAACGTCCACACTTCAACTTCGTAAAGTAGCGTAGAGAGTACGTTGCATTTCGTGGCGCGCTATCGGAGGTTAACGCTTAGGTGGCGGTTGCCTAAGAGCTTTCTCATTTTGATGAATTTGGATCTTGCTATTTCATTTCGGATCTTAATCTCTACGTCTGGGTCCCACTTATCATTTACTGTATATCCCAGATATTTAAATCGGTGTACTCTTTCAATATGTTCGGCTTCAACAGTCAGGTCGATATGTTGAATGTTTTTTTTTACTGATCACCATAAATTTAGTTTTCTTTCTATTGATCTTCAGTCCAAATTGGTTGTCAGTTGTATTTACTCTATTTAGCATCATCTGTAAATCTTCGATGTTATCGGCCAGTATAACAGTATCATCTGAATATTTAAATTACTTATTGGTACGCCATTAATCTTGATGTCCTCGTTGTACTCTTCCAGTGCCTCTAGAAATATTTGTTCCGTGTACAGGTTGAAAAGCAGTGGCGAAAGAATAAAGCCCTGTCTAACCCCTCTCGAAATGGTTACGTTTTCACTCAGGATGTAAATCCCTTTAATTAGTTCTATCCCACGTCCAAGATGGAATTTTAAAAAGGCCAACTGGATTGACTTCTCTGCGGATCTGGATAAATACCTAGGGTAGATTACACCTAATATAAAAAACTACCACAGATTTGTTGGTGCCGTGCTAAGGTAGCCAAAAAACACATACCAAGAGGCTATCGCAAAGAATATAACCCTGGCTGGTCGGAAAATAGCGAGTAATTATATCAGAGCTTTCTCGAAATTATCGACCAAAAAATAACGGATGAACTACTGTACAGCCTAGATGCCGCTAGAAGCCAAAAGTGGACCGAAACAGTAGAAAGTCTAAACTTCCAGAAATCAAGCAGACAGGGATGGTCATTACTAAGAAAATTAGGAAGTGGTGTTCGTACGAAACGCTGAGAGGTAGCCGTAAAGCCAGGTGCCGTAGCATCACATATAGTAAAAACATCCAGGGCACCAAAGGATAAAGCACACACCATCTACGTAAAGAGAGAACTTAAAACATGTAGCCACAGAAACGGAGCATTCCCTCCCCTTCACCAGCGAAGACATAGAGACTCTTAAAGACGTTAAGCCAGCAAAAGCACCAGGATTTGATAATATTCACCCTGAATTCCTAATAAATTGTGGCAAGTATACAAAAGTTTGGCTGGCTCGATTTTTCACAGACATCATGGAAACTGGAAATATTCCACAAGAACTAAAGCGCTCTAAGATAATAGCCATACTAAAGCCATGCAAACCCGCCGACAGCCTAAAAAACTACAGAACAATTGCGCTTCTCTCTGCCAGGCTTATATATAATAGAATCAGTACAGAACTGTTCCAGGTGATCCCAGTCGAACAAGCGGGTTTTCGACCAGAACGAAGCTGCGCGGACCAGGTAATGTCACTCACCACCTACATCGAAGCAGGTTTCCAAAGAAGACTTAAAACTTCAGCGGCATTTATTGATCTCTCGGCATCTTACGATACAGTATGGAGAGAGGACCTTATATACAAAATTCTCCGTGCAATCCCCTGAAAACCAATAGAACGCCTAATAGATAGCATGCTCAACGATCGATGTTTAAAGTAGTGATGGGCACAGATATCAGCCCACCAAAGAAATTTAAGAATCGCCTACCACAGGGGTCAGTGCTCCCTCCACTACTATTTAGCTTATACCTAGGAGATATGCCGGAAACACAATTAAGAAAGTTCGGGTACGTCGATGACTGGGCCCTCACTACACGATGCAGAACACTAGAAACATCTGAAGAAGTTCTGACGGAAGACTTATGCATATTGGGCAAATATTTTCGCAAGTGGCGACTTCAACCAAATGCATCCAAAACAGAAGTTAGTTGCTTTTACCTGAACAATACACTTGCTGGAAAGGAACTCAACATACGGTTAGAAAATGCCACACTTACCCACAACAAAACACCGAAGTACCTGGGCGTAACAGTAGACAGAACGCTACCATTTAAAGAGCATTTAACAAAAACTGCCCAAAAGTTGAGTACAAGAAATAAAATTATACAGAAGCTCTGCGGTACCACCTGAGGAGCATCGGTTTCCACTCTCCGCTCTAGCTCTTGCCTTAGCCCTTGTTTTCTCAACCGCTAAATATTGTGCTCCAGTCTGGCTACACCGTCCACACGTAAAAAAGGTCGACAATCAGCTGCACAGCACTATGAGGATGATAGCTGGTACAATTAAATCAACTCCCACCCAATAGTTTCCAGTATTAAGTCACATCCCACCTCCACATTTACGACGAGTCGACGCACTTACACGTGAATACAAAAAGGTCATGAACAATATAAACCTGCCGATCCACCAAGATACCGAGGATGCACGAAATACCCGTCTCCGTTCTAGAAAACCACCAATGAAAACGGCAAGAATGATACATGAGTAGTTCAACATCACAAATACATGGTCCCAGGAATGGAACGAATGGCAAAATAACATGCCCTGCATTACCCACAAGCCACCAGGTTTTGATATTCCACGCAAAACATGGTCCACTCTAAATAGGATCCGAACCAGATATGGCAGATGTGCATACATGCTACATAAATGGGGAAAGAACCCGTCTCCTCAATGTGACTGTGGGGAGAACCAAACCATCAACCACATTATTGAAGAGTGTCCCTCAAAATCCTACAATGGTAGCCCTGAAGACTTCCTGTTTGCAACTTCAGAGTCAATTGATTATATTAATATTAATACACTTGATGTTTGTTTGTAACTATTTAAAGTTTGTCATATACCTATTTTACTAGTGTTTGTAATTTTGTTCTAAATGTGTTGTAATTGCCTTACGATAAATAAATAACCGCTACTATACATAATGAACGCCATGTTATTGGAATTGCCAATTGGATTCTTGGAATCCCTGGTTTCCAAACAATTTAGATTGCATTGAATAAGCGCTCGTTTTATCAATATTTTTAGAGTATAATTTTTATAAAAACTGTATTTCTCTTTTGTTTGTTTACAGCTTCGAAATGCCATACAGTTAATTAAAGCATTGGAATTTTCATTTATTGATTTTTAGTTGGTCAATTTAAAACGAATTTTCGAGATTTAAGCTCTTAATTAATGTATCCTAAAATAAAAACTAAAGTGATTAAAATGTATATAACGCCATGTAAAGACGCCCATGTACTGACAACGTTATGCAATATTTTATTTAGTTCATAAACAATCATTTTTAATATCGTTTATATTTAACTCAAATAACTGGTTTCTCTATCAAGTCATAAAATCATACCATGTTGTGACTCTCTTTTGCTTGATTCATTAAAAAATTAAAAAGCCCCTTAATTAAATTTCTGCTGTGGCAGACACCAACCTTCATAATGTGGCAACAGGAAATGCAGGATTGTATGTTTGCTTAGGACTCCCATCTGCATATATTGTATACACGTTTATTTTGTTTTTGTTAATAGAGATAAACAAGTTTTATCTCGTTAGCCTACTCTTGATGTAGGACGTGTGTGTGGTTTATGTTCATACACGAATGCATCATAAAATAAAATAATTTTTTAATGTCTGAAAAGAGGTTTATGTGCTGTAGGTTAGATTTTTAGAATTCAATTTTTGTTGATTTTGACGTTAGGAGTGAATGTTTATCAGTTGGTAAGTCATATTCTGTACACATACTAAGTGACATAGAAATACAAACATCCATTACAAATTATATTTTTAAAATATTTTTTACAATTATACAGGGTAGGAAAATAAACAATTTTTCAATGAAATTGAATCGAAATTTGCAATTAAAATTTCAATATGATTGAATCAACTTACAGGGGTAAGTCAATTAATAATGTACTTTGATCAAATGAAATTTATATATCGAGCACAGTTTATTAATTAAATCTTGCCCAAGTACTTTCGCTTCCTAGAGCATCTTCAGGGGCATTTCGTCAAAATTAAACCTATCCAACAATCTTTGAGAATGTCATTCTCTCTCCTAATGCCAATCAACATGTAGCTTCGACGTTTTTAAAAAAATTTAAACTGTTTGTCCTTATGTCGTGTAGTGTTAATGTACAATTTTATGTTTATGAGCATTCAACCTTATATGTATCATTCAATTAATAATGTGTTAATGCATTTCGGTGGACAACACACTCTTGGATGCGCCTGGGCTCGCTTTTGGTTAGGTGGTCAATGTCCTCCTGGGGTATCTCGTTCCATGCTCTAATTAACCCATCCCAAAGTGCTCCCAAAGTTTAAGGAGGATGCTCTAAATTAAGAAGTCTATGAACGGTGAATTGTGAACTTCAAACGTGAATTTCAAACAAACCCAACCTGTATACTCACCTAAACAAATCCCTTCGTACGACCTTTCATCGGACATGAAATCCTTAATTCATTTCACTTCCATCTTCTTCTTACGACGCCTATCCGTTCCGGATGTTGGCGATCAACATGGCTATCCTAACTTTGCTTGCTGCTGTTCTGAATAGTCCGGTTGTCGATGTATTAAACCACTTTCTCAGGTTTGAAGCCAAGATATTCTTCTTCTCCCTGGGTCCTCCCTTCCCAAATACATTGCCCTGAAGAATGAGTTGCAACAAGCCGTATCTCTGTTCATTCCTCATAACATGGCCAAGATATTCTAGTTTGCTCTCTTTGATGGTGTTAATAATCTTGCATTCCTTGCTTATTCTACGTAGGACCTCAACATTAGTCACACGATCCACCCATGAAATTCTCAAAATACGTCTGTAACACCACATCTCGAATGCCTCGAGTTCACTTCCATGATCCTTTTTAATGTCTTCCCTGAACAGAGGAGTGACACTATCCGTTATCTCAACCAAATGTCCAACACACTATATGGGTACACCATATCTACCTCCTGTTACAATACCCACACACATTACCCAAATATATACTTATCATTTACCCACATATACACTTTACCTCCACCAAGCTCACAATCATAAACATATAAAAACCCAGAGAAAAAGCCATCAACACACAACCAATAACTACACTAACATACCAACAACTCACAAACACACACCCTAATATCAAACAACAAACAGTGAGCACCACACACTCCTTAAGAATCGAATTCAAATCACAAGGACAACGGGAGATTGGTTTTCTGTGGTTTCCCAATCTCATTGCACAACGATACCTGATCCTAGGTGAGGATATAGCCACAGCTATCCTCCACGCGTTTATATCCAAACAAAACAAACGGCCAACAATCTGAAAGGGACCGTTTTCCCACGGAACTTGTACTTTGTAGCGGGATTGGTCCATACGGCATCCAAAAAAGGTGGAAATAATTCTTCTGACACTCTTGCTTTACAGCTGGACCACATCCTGTCTCGGAGAACAACAACTTGAGATTCACGCCAACCAATATACCACCCTTGAAGACGCGCAAAGCCTAATCCTGGTTCAATGGTGAAATCGACGATAAATTGTTCGCATCCCAAATTGGTCTTCCATGTTCTGTAAACAATCGATTTGCAATAGACCTGGTAGTGGACAAGCGGTGTCCTCTAGCCGTTAACCTTAAAGCCGGGTCCAGATTATGTAACAAAACATGTTAATAACAAAGTTGTACATCAAATCTGTTGTACAGCTTTGTTCTGTACCTTGTTATTATATAGCATAAGCATCCCCACTATATAACAAAAAACAAAACAACAAAATGCGGATAACTTTTGCAGCATTTTAGGTGGATAGCTGGTAATTAATCAGTATATAAAATGGCGTCATATGTAGGGGATGCCGTCATAGCAGCAGCAGCTTGTGTAATTTTGTGCAGGCGATACCATTATAACTCACTTTTTTTTAGTTTATAGGAGAGCGATATAAAAAAATTTCGACATTTTATTTTTTTACTTCGTCAATTTTAATGTTTTATGTAGTTTTCTTGATCCACACCTTTTCTCAGCTTTTCACTTTCATATACTGCATTGTTGTTAAAATTACTGGTCCTGATTTAGGTCGAGTTACAATGCCAAGTTTTTCAAGCACTTTTGGTGAAGATCATTGTAAGTCGTTTATACAATGATATTTCAACAAAGTATGTACAAACAAAAAGCAAATATAATAATATCTGTTAGATTTATTTATTACAAAATAAGCATTTACAAATTATAAACAATAACCTTCCGCAGATTCAGTTACAACTGTTGCTGTTTTCTTAGAAACCTCCTTATCATGATTTTAGGCTTTACTTTCAACACATTTGTTTGCAATCTCTCTCTGTTTCTCTCTCTCCTCTCTCCGTCTCTCTGTTTCTCTCTCCGTCCCTTTGTTTCTCTCTCTCTCTCTCTGTTTCTCTCTCCGTCCCTTTGTTTCTCTCTCTCTCTCTCGAGAGAGAGAGAGAGAGAGAGTTAATATGCGCCCGAATGGAATTTTTAATATTTTCATCTTCAGCAGTTGCTCTGTTCTATGGCGACCAGGCATATCTCCAGGTATAAAGCCTCCACCTTCCTATTAATTTTTTTGAATAGCGTAGATAACCACATATCTGTTATGTTAAAAGTGTCCAAAAATGTTTTTTTACAAACTTAGAGTCGGTGTTCTGCTAACTGCAAATTATATTCATATGTCCAGTTTCTTCTTGACGCTTTTAAATTTGTAACATTTCTCTCTTTTCTGAGAACATATCCACATAAATACGTTCTGTTTGTCATGATCAGCCATTTCCCAAAAAATATTAAATAATTTGACTATCATTTTCAGATAATTTCAATTTACATTTTCTGTCACATTTATCGTTACATCCATGTTCCAGTTCTCTCATTTTCGTTAATTTTCCAGTTTTACTACTATATTCTTGGCCAGAGTTCCACAGTTTCTTCATTTTTCAAACACTTGGATACCTCTGTCTCTCCCTTTCCAGATTTTTCTTCTTTGGGTATTGTTTTTTATTAACAGACGTATTTAAGGATGAACTTATACCTTTGGTACATGTAGAAGTTTCCGCTGTCGATGTATCTTGAGTATGTAATGTATTGTGAACATTTGGTACCTTATTTTTATCAGTAGAAGTTCGTTCGGTCGTAAATGATATACGTAGGTGTTATTATTTTTGTTTGAAATTCTAACCTAGTATTTTCACGCGAGTTTTTAAGATTTAAGACATGCTCAACACATGCTAATAAAGAATTTACTTCTTGCCTGTCATCTTTCTGATTAGAAGAGCCTGGTAAATTGATTTGAATGTTATTTTCATAGTAATATTTCACTAGCTTCTCCTATACCTTTGTATTTTTACTTATAAAATATTTAAATGATAATAGTGTATTAGCTATATATAGGTCATCGATTTTAAAGCATATCTACTAGATATTGAAAAACATTTATTAAATCTGAACTGTATAACCTAACTTTACATATTTCTGCATAAAATTTGGATTGTTTACAATGATTTATAATGAAGCCTTTAACCCTGCGTTGCGTTGGTGCGATGCTTGAAACTTACTTGCTTGGTATGGGGGTGGATGACATACCCCATAGCACAATACGTAACAAAAATTAATAATCGAGTATTTCCATTAAAAACTTATAATTTTTTTTAGGTAGGTATATTGTGTACACTTAGACGGTCCTTCCGGCCATAAATATTTTTCCCTCTATACTCTTACATACAAAATTAAAAACTAAGCATATGTACACGTTTCTTTTCAAAAAAATGTTCATTTGCGTTAGAAATGATAGTCATCATATGATTCAAGCAACCTTGTTGACTGATATCGTTTATTATAGCCGTGTGCATCATATGCTGATTCACACAAAAATAAGTATTTTGTGTGAAACGGCATATGTATGTATTATGTTTGCAGAATATACTACCGCAACAGGTAGTATATTTTTGGTACCCTTTAGATACTGATGAATTTCTTACTTCGATAATTTATTATCCTAATTTTTTTTACCGGTCTGTGGAATCATAGTATTTGTATTATATTCTTTTTTTCTTCGTCATTAATTTTAGAATATTCTCGTGATAAATTATTTTTCATTTTACTTTCATTGTTTACTTCAGTTTTGCCTGTCTCTCTTTAACATTTCTGTTTTGATTTTGTTTTATTTTATTTAAGTCTTCTCGAAAGCTAACTTAATTTTGTTTGTCAACATAGAACGCTAAAGTAAAAACCAGTAAACGCGCAAAACCGTTATATAATTTTGTATGCAGCATAATACACCCTTTTGGTTTGCCACGTGCTCTATTCAACAGATGGTTAAGTAAAAAATGCAGTGTATTTGCAGGTGGTTGTGAAATAGGGTCGATGAGGAATAACCGAATTCCATTATTATGGCCACAATGACATGGGGCGATAACGTCGACGACCTTTACAACTGGTACTAGAATTTAGTACGTTCATGTCTTAGTTCCTATATGCCAATTAAGTTCATTTTTTATTCCACACAACTGTATAGACGTGTTTGACAGTTAAAATATATAGTATTAGATATTACAAAAAGACTCTCATCTAGGGTTTCATCAATGTTTTAGTGGAAATATTTTTAAATAAACAATCAAAACGTCAAACTCATTATTTTGCACGTAACTTAACTTGTCTATTTAGAGAGAAGACGTCAACAGGCAACTTTTTAAAAAAAATAGACACAAAATGAGATATGCTAAATTAAAATCGGATGCTAAACAAAAAAGTTATTGCAAAATGAACAACAAAATCACTGTTTTTGAACATTGTTAATAACTTTTTTATTCTTTATTAAAATTTGTTTAAATGTTGTTTAATTTTTGTTGTTTAAATGTTTGTTTATGTACACAAAATGATTTAATAATAAATAGTTTTTTAAGGTTATAAACATTTACAATAATTCCGCAGAATTTAGTTCAAATTAAATGGCTAAAAAATATTTGGAAAGCTGGTTAAAAAACACAACTTTTAAATAAAAAAAAATGTTCTAGGACCCTTAAAAACCAAGATAGCCACCTGTTTAATCACTGTTACGTTAGTTACCAACATTAAAGGCTGACATTAACCAATCTCTTGGTATGTTATATATAGTATGTATGTTATACAGTAAAACCTCCCTTAACCGAAACGGCTGACAATTTCAATAATTTCGTCAATAAAAAGTAAATGTTTGTCGCAAAACGTAAACAATTCCGTTAATTTCACTCACCAATTGATGTCTATGTGTGTTGGGAAATCACAAAAACCAAGAGCTCTAAAAGATATTTCCGAAAAGGCATTTTAAGGTATAGAAGCCAAGAAAGTTCATGGATGTCGACCACTTTATTTTTAGAATGGTTTGAAAATGAATTCGTCTCAAGTGTAAAATCCTTTTTAAAATCAAAAAACCTTCTCATCTAAGCATTGTTGCTTGTTGACAATGCGCCCTCACCCTCAAAATTTACAAAATAGTGACAATTGTCATAGAGACATTATAGAGAAGCATTCTTAAGGCATCTGTTATTACAGGAGACGAATTAATCCAAAAGTGTTCCCGAAATTCTCAAATCTTTAACAATAAAACTAAACTAAAATAAAAAATTCAACTTTGGAAAAATGCTGGAACAAACTTTTGATAAGATTTTGATTGACGATCCTGAAGAAAAAAATGGTAAGAAAACGACAGAAGAAATTAAACCTTTCATTCAAAATTTGCCCGGACATGACGAAATTAACTAAGAAGAGATACGTGACTGGTTAGCAGCTGATGACTCAGAACGTGAATTCATCGACCAGGACATCATTGATATGGTTCTTTATCAAGACAACCTCAGCATATCAGATGACGAAGATGACGACCCAAGAGGCAACAGGCAGCACAAGACCGTCGATGAGATTTTCAATGCTTTAGAGAAAAGAATTTTATACAGTAGGCCTAATTAGTTAGGGACACGACTAGATTCTTAATTTTTGTTGTCATTACATAAAGTTTTGTCCTTTTCAGATTGCTTTACGTTTCATCGAACAATCGAATGAGGCAAACTCATGACGTTGTACAAATTAACGATGGAGGGAGAGAGAAACATCGTTGTCAAACGAAAACGCAAGAAAAATAGCAGATTTCTTTAAAAAAGCATGTTAAACTTGTTCATTTTCCTTAATTTTATTTTGGATTTACTTATTAGAAAACATTACGAAATCAACTCATAGTATTTTTTTAACACCAATACTTTGATCAAGAATATTATAAAAAACAATGTTATTTTTAACCGAAACTCTTGTTATCCGAAACGGCCTCCCCCCAATTATTTCGGTTAACGGAGGTTTTACTGTATTATATAGAGTATGTTTCAACTTTAGTGGCGGACAAACAAAGCAGTGGCGTTCCAAAAAATACTTATGAATTAAATCAAATTATTAAAGATAGGTACACACAATTTATTAAACAATGATATTAGATTGTATTATTGGCAATATTGTACTACATTTTAATACATATTATTATAATATATCACATATTGTCTGTATGTGAAACCATAGATACGTATTACAGATTACAGTATTAATAAATATTAATTACAAAGATTGTTTTAACTTTAAAACCATTATTATTTATATTATTACTTACTTAAACATCACAAAGTTAAATAGAAGAATATACGAAATTATTGTAATAAAGTGACAGTTAGGAAAACTTATATTCACATAGGTTACATAGTTACATCGTAATGTTAAATTATATTATTCACTTTCATAATCAGATGCACTGTCGTCGTCACTCGTCGAATCATTTAAATTAATCTTTAATTCTTCAGTCATTACATCTATGCTTCGTTCCCTTTCCAAATACTTATCTTTAACCTTGACAACATGTTCACACACTTTCTTCCAGTTATCTACAGTTACTCTAGCAAATTCCTGTTCCACCAACACTTTTACGTCTTCTAACTTAAAATAAACGTTTTGTTTTGCAACTTCATTTTTTATTTACGCCCAAACCATTTCTATAGGGTTCAAGTCTGGATGATAGGGCAGTTTTAAAGAAACATGTTCACATTCTTGCAGCACTTTGTCAAATTTATATTGAATATGATCTTGTTTGTGTCGTTTGATGATTTCATACAATTGCGGTTTTAAATTTGCGGTAAACTTTTTTCTGTCAACCAAGATACCATATTATAAGAAATTATAACTTCTTAGAGTTTAAATTCATTAATTGAATTTGCCTCCTATATTTATTATAGTCCGAGTAGTATTATTCCTATTTCATATTTTTTTTAAAAAATGTAAAATTAATTTTTTTTTTGTTCGTAACAAGTTTTTTTCAATTGATTGCCTCATTCTGGGCAAAAAATGTCGTTAGTAATGTAACAAAAATGATGTAGGTGGGTTTTTGTGATCAGCACCAATTTAACAAGAATGAGTGGTTGGCGGTTGTAGCGGCCAATGTAAGAAAGATGAAAGAGATATGCTCACAACACAATATTATGAGACTTAATGCCGCTTGGCAAGCAGGCTATGCCAAAGGATGACCAATTAAACTCAGGAAAGATTCGGCCAATGTGCATGCCTCTAAAAGACAGTTACCTGGAAATGAATATAAACAACTGATAGGATTAAGGATAAGTGAACAAGATAAGAGTACTGAAATAAAGAAGGAACTAAAAAGAAAATTGTGGGCCCCAGTAATGGTTGCTTTATTATTAATTTATGAAAATAGGAGGAAAAAAATACTAATAAAACAGATATTATGTACAAGTCAATTTAATCCCTACTTTGTTAAAGAAAATATACAATTATTGTTCTGAAGCTATTTTCTTGTGGCATTTTAAATTAATTACTATTTAAAATTTTGTTTAATTTACTAATGTTTGTATTTTGAGAACGATTTCCGAAGTGGAAATTGAAACGTCAATAAACGTGTTTTAACCTTTAATTGTGGCTTATTTCCATTTAAATAGTAATTGAAAATATACAATTTACAATTAATTTAACCTATATCACCCTTCACCTATTATGAACAGCCTAAACCTAATTTTAAATATATTGACATCTTCAAGTATAAATTATAAACCCTTGTATGTAAACCTTAGCATTAAATTGTAACAATGTAAAAAAATAAAACCCCTAGCTTTGAAAGTACAACCTACTCGCCTACTAAAAAATATTTCTACACTTCCGCATTCGATTACAAAAATATCGCAAGTAAAACGAGAAACTAAAATAGGCCATTCACGTTCCGATTTTTAGTCCTACTAGTGGTCCAAGGTCCAACTTCCGCAGTTGGATGTGAAATCGGACCGTAAGTAGGCTGGTTGGATTAGTTGGACAACTAGTGGTACGAGTCGGAAAATCTAGAGGGACGACTTGAAGGTCTGACTTCCGACTGGCGACGAAGTGGGAGCTTGAATGATGAAGTTGGAAGTCGGATCACAGGTCGGATCGAAAATTTCCTTAGTCAGTTGACCTTCGGCACCTGTTACGTATGAGATTTCTATGAATTACTTTACGCAAAGATCTCTAGTTCGCAAATATTTAATAGAAAATAAACTTTCAATTGCACGAAAATTACCCCTATTAAAATACACGATTCTTCATCATCATCTACTTTTTGTTATGGCAAATCATTTTCCTTTCTGTAGATCTATTTCGGACACTCCCACACAGGTACAATTTCCAACACTCTGATTGGCTACAGATGAATTATCAACAAACAACGAAAATTAAATCATAGTTGTACTGAAATTAGGACTTTATTTTAATTTTCTTGTGATTTTTTTAGCACTGACTATTAGGGGTTTTGATAGCTGTGTCAGAACATGGTACACTCAGTTCTTGGATTTAGAAGAGTAATATTGTTATCGTAGACTATGTGTACCAACTCGCATCCTTTGCAATGTACTTTCACACGACTAGTGTGTTTGATATCGTAAGCTCGGCCACTTTTCTCGATGTTCATTGTACATTTTCCCCCTAGATTTGGTGTCAAGTAAACTGTGACATTTAGCGGTTTCAGGTGGATGAAAACCCACTCCATGACTCCACTAATAAAGGTTGGCTATAACTATTGGAAAAACCGGTCAAGTCACGAATGTTTTTCAGTCAGGATATTTGTACCACCTCTATACCAGGACTCTTTTTTCCTTAGATTTTCGTATCATTGTTGGTGTTCCCAAATTCTCCTTAAGTGCTTTTATGAGATTGGCTCTTTTTCTGATTCTGTTGATGGTATTTTGAATGTCACCGTTCCAGTTGAATATCTTTGAAAATTCGATATCCAAGTAGGACACCGAAGGTCTAAAACGAGCCGTTCTCCGTTGAGCAAGATGTGGTTGTCCTGTTCTAGCACTGGGCGAGAACATTTGGGATTCCTGAATAGTATTAGTTGTGTTTTCGCGCGCTAAGTTGATAGTTACTCTACATTAATTTATTTTACCACTTCGTTTGTGTCGTTAACATATAGCAGGATACTTTTAGACGGGGTGTGATGGAGTGGGAGGTCATTCTTCTAGACTGTATGGAGTATGAAGTATCGGTGCTATTATTGAGCACTATGGTAGAGGAGTGAATGAAGTAGATATTTTGTCTGCGACTTTAACTCGGATAGTCCGAGCGAATAAGTAGGAGCGAATTATTCTCAGGAAAGGCACTAAGGCTCGGTGCAGTTTTTCGAACAGGTCAGCATGTCAGACTTGATCGAATGGTTCTTGTACATCTAGAAAGATGCCTATAGCTTGTCTGTTTGTACTCATTAATTGCCTTAGATGTGAAGATTGTGAAGGTTGCTGCTTTTTTCAATGTGTTTTGAGTAGAGTGACCAGTTCTGAGTCCAAATTGAATGTTTGGGATCATGTATGATTTTAAGTGTTCTACGAGTTTTTCCTTGAGTATCCCCTCGTAGATCTTGCCTAGAGTATTTAGTAAGGATATTGGTCTGTAGGATTCAGCACTGGTGGGGGATTTTCCTGGTTTAGGGATCATGATTGTTCTGGATACTTTTTAAGGAGTAGGAAAATATTCCAGCTGGAGGCATGCATTGATAGTTTCGGCTAGCAGCGTGAAGATGGATTCGGGAAGTTCTTTGAGGCATCTCCTGTGTATGCCATTTGGTTGTGTTTTTCCCGAGGCTACAGAGTCTCCTGACGGATGAGTAATCGGAAATTGTATTCTCATTTTAATTAAAATAGCTATAACAAACTGTCTGACAAGATTTGACAACAATGTTCTGGATTTGCTAAAGACGTGCATCTCCTACCTGTACTACTTTTTTATTCACCTGCGCACTTTGCAGCTCTTCGCTATCTCGGGTGGCATTTTGATGATGAAAAATGAACTAGTAATAGTGATTCTTTGTAAAAGATTTAAATGTGATATTATACCTAACTAATATTTAGTTTCCTTTTTAGATATATACATCTAGTGTATCACCTGCAAACCACGTTTTACGGACGATAGGAGGGTCTAGAGTAGTTACAAGTAAGTGTTTCAAAATCTTGTTTTAATGTCTCGATATAATTTAGAGTATGTTTTACGCCGGCTCCACACAAGGGGGCCAACGTTGGCCCCAACAGCGTTCGTCCAATGTGTATACCGACAAAACTAAGTTGGAGCCAATGTTTGCTTCAACGTTGGGAGTTTTCCGTAGGCTGTGGGTTTTTGCGTACACATCAAAGGGATTGGCGCCAATACTAGCATTGCCGACCACACATTGCTGCTACAGCAGTGTTCCAATCGGCGTATAATTATGCTCTTTGCGCATAATTGAATTGTTGGCGCGTAATTTTCGCATCCTGCATAAAATTAGCTACCTAATGTTGCACAATCTAGCAAAGCAAAAGAAAATAAACCAATGACAAACCACAGTTTAAAAAGAGTCCTCGCCTTCTTTTTTCTTTTAAAACACTTGTGCTGCCATTTTACACAGTATTCTTTTAAATACATAAATTACTTTATTGAAGAAAATTTCCATTCCATGACGGCATTAAAAAACAAATTTACAACATGTAAAAAATCGATCTTCGACCACCTGAGCCACCTCCGTTGAGTTGTTTAGTATTAACACTCCAATACACGTCGGTAATCTATGAGAACGGGGTTTATTCTCAAAAGAGTATTTCTTACATAAATATAAAATATACATATCTGTTTTTTTTTTCAGTACCTTTCAGGCACCCAAAGAAAATGGACTTATCTAAACATTTTACAAAAGTATATGCTTTTAATTTTGAAATATAGATCATTTTGTCCTAATAGACCACCGTCGTGTGGTCATATAACTTTTAAAATATGTACTCCCATATTATCGGCTGTGGATTAAAGTCAGGTTTGATGCAGAATATAGCCAAAATAGAAGGCTATGAAATTTGGGAATTGAGTTAATATAAGAATAAATGAGATTCAGAGCGTCAGGTTTACACTCATATATTCAGTCTGCAGTTGCCAAATACGGTATCTCTAAAGATCTAGCAGCTTTAAGTAACGCTGACGTAAAATTCGCCTTTTTGTAGCAAAATATAATTATATGCACTCATTGTCACGACAGTCGCAGCCGCTGCAATTTCTATGTCGGACACGTTGACGTTGGCCCTAGAGGGAACAGACTGATATCAGCCCAATACTTAACCCAATGTGTGGATGCCTCACCGAACGTGGGAATACAGTTGACCCAACGTTGGCTCCAATGTTGGCGCCAACGTTGGATCCCATGTGTGGAGCCGGCCTTACGCCGACAAGATTTTTGTTTTAAGGTATTGCTGATATTTATGATTCGTTAATATGAAAGCTAGCTTTCTAAATTTCTATTTTTTTCTTTTGCTCTTTTGTTTAATGTTTTCAAGAATTTTTACCTTGATGAAGCTTCAATTTTATAACTATTTAAGGAAATAAAATTAGCAGAAAGGGGAACCTTGGTTACAGTCGGTTGTTTCAGTAATGCAAGTGGAGAGACTATACTACAAGTTTTCATATATCTCAAAGTTTGTATTAAATGCTATATGACAGAAGAACTCTCCATTAGCTCAATATTAAGTTACAATTAAGTTATTAAGTAAAAAATAAATCTTTTTTTTGGTCACAACTGTACAGACGGGTTTGACAGTTGAAATGTGTAGTATGAGATATTACAAAAAGTTCTTTTAGTATACGACCTTTAGCTACCCACTAACCCCTACGAGTCCGACATAATTTGAGGGTGACACGTTGCACGAAGCTTCGCGGGGCTCCACCCTCCCTCTAGTATCTGTGTTGCGTTACGAACACCCGTCCGTTATCCCCCACCCGCGGTGCGGAAAGGTGAGCACAGATAGAGGAACTCGACCTCACACGTAGACAGGTAGCCGCCGAGGAGCTCTCCTCTCCAACTCTTAAATCTCCAATAGTGGATACGTGCCGCAATCCTACGCCCTTAATGGACGTATAAGGGTCGCAGCTCGTTTAACCTCACTTTGGTTCTGTGGAATGAAAGTAAAGTGGTCCCACGAGAGACTCGTCTCGGATACTAGGAGTGTAAACCGGTAACCGTAACGCCGAAGAGCACTGCGTGCGTTTCTACAAACCCGACACCTCAAGCGACGGCTCTCCACCTCTCGTTCCTTCCCATTAGTCGCCTCTTACGACAGGTAGGGATATCTTGCTCCGGCTGTATTCTTATTTCCGCGAGCCGGACGGTCGGGAAGATACAAACTCAAAACACGTAAAGCTAGCGAATTGTCCCGCTATTTCCACTATTCTAGTGTATTGCTGCAAAAGGCGCCACCTATTTTGGTAGCCGTAAACGAAAACAACTATCGTTTGAGCTGTACGAAATGTGACAAATATTTACAAATTTTAGCAAGAGCTTTGATGAATTGAGGCGCCGAATATATAAAAATAAACGGCGAAAGGAACACAATTCGTCAAACTTTCGGTGTATGAATTGGTATCAATAGACTGTTATAACGTTATTTCTACATGCTATCTGACGAATTGTATTTCAATATATATATATATATATATATATATATATATATATATATATATATATATATATATATATATATATATATATATATATATATCGAATTTTTTGTACCAAAGTGTATTATTAAATTTATTATAGCGAACAGAATTTATTATAATCGTGGCTGAATGGATCAAGCTATCTCCAAAGCCAATAAAAAAGGAAAAAACATTAAATTTGCCTATTGTGAATATCTATAGTAGATATATTTATTGAATATTTGTATTAAGTGTGCAATGATTTACAGAAACCGTCCCTCTTCAAGTAAACAAATTGCCAAGTGGATTAAAGACCATAAAGCTCGCAACCTCCCAGATGGTAATATTTAAACTTACTCTAATAACTTAAAACGGTTGACATTTTAATTTAAATTTACAGCCAGGCATCAAAATTGGCCTGCAGCAAATTCAATAAAAGTTCAACTATCACCACAGCTCAATTCTACTTCGACCACGGTACCTGTATATACATCTCAGCCATCAACAATGCCCAAAAATAGTACTCCTCCAATTTTATCAAGAAAACGACAGGATCATGTTGAACTGGACTATGCACCTGAATCGTAAGTAAATGGAATATAGATTTTTCTGCATGGATCGTGACATAAATTACGATCAATTAAGTGACGTTTTAACTGAATTTATTAGGTGCTAGGTAACTGCCGATTTACTCCCTTAAGTCTATTTTAACCTATATAGTCATAATAATAATGTATTAATTTCTTATAAGCCAAATGAGTTGTCCCGATATTGAAGATAGTATACTGTTTCTTTTACTATTAAACTGGGTGACTTTAACGCTACGATTCATCATCACATGACACTAAATCCCTTCATGAATCTTGGTCTGTATCAATCTTTCCATCCTATTATGTAGAGTGCATGTATTCTCCATCCACATCGTAAAGATATCTCAGAATTGTTCCCTTCTGCTCATAGTTAGACCCTGTTCGTTAACTGCGTTATTTAGGATTATTTTTCTTTCAAAGTTTCGCAACAACTCCTCGTCCATTGCTATCGTTACGTCGTCATTGCCATGTTTCCAATTATGTGGACTTGGGCATACATTCGATATTAGTCGTTCACTAGGAGTAATTATTAATCTTCTTCCCTGTTTTATTTGATTGCTTACTATGATTTTTCCTTGATGAATATTGATAAATTTGTAAACTAATAGCTATACGTGAAGAGAACATTATAAGTATATATATATATATATATATATATATATATATATATATATATATATACATATATATATATATATCAAACAGCCGTTGTTCGGGAATCCCTTCGAAGCCCACGGATGTTGACCTGTGTTAACCCTTGAATTGTCTCTAATGAAAGGGAACGCCAGACCGGTTTCTAGCTGGTCGGAGAATATACTAGAACAAAAGTGAAAATAAAAAAATGTTTACAGGTTAAATATGACTGATATTTATCGTAACAATACCCTTTGAAAATATAACAGATCCCAGTGATACAATGTAATCTTCTAATTTTACATTTTCTAGTGAACTGAATACAACAGCTTGCTTTCTGGATGGAAAATTAAGAGTACTGGTTACTGATGAGTACGTTTTTTTGGGTGTTGGTGGTGAAATACAGCTCATTTTTTGAACTAATTCGGAATAAATGTTATCCGTTTAAATAAACTTTGAAACTAGTCATTAGATCTGAATGCGGTCCTGTCTCAAAACTATAACAAGGCAATTAAGCCCGTTTAGAAACAAAAAAGATAAGAAATTCTAGTTTGTATTTAAAATATTCGTTGGTTTTTCTTTTGTTGTCAAATGGATATTTTGTTATTACTAATAATTATTGATGTAATATAATCTGACTTCCAGAGCCTTTGAGTTAACTCCTACTCAGGAACTCACCAACTCACTCTTGCAATTTTTAAACGGGTATATTTAACTTAAAATTCACTTAAGAGCCGATATTTTTTACTATACTGGTTAATTTTCAGATCAGGATTCAAAAAGCAGAAAAAACGCTGCAAAATTGGAGAAACGCAGATAATCTCTGTACTCCATTCTTTAGGTAGAATGCGTTCATACCTGTATCTGTAGGTTATGAAAAAAGGTTACAAACGTTTTGCCGGGCAGATTTAAATATTTTCAGCTGTTACGTTGTCTGATTCAGGTCTGTTCATTTGGTACTGACTAGAGACTGGATTGCTTTATTATTTTTTTTCATGGTTGGTATTCAGTTTCCTCTTGTTAAAGTTCTATAGGGACACTGTCTTCACCTCCATTCTCTCCAGTAAGTTTTTGTTATTGATTGCCAACAGACACCTTATAAGCCAATTAGACTAGATTCGCAGTTTTACTAAATTACTAACACTATTAGTGGTCTGTCACTTACATACAAATCTCCAGGATTACAAACATTTATACCATGCAGCTGTAAAATATATCCACTGATATAATAAGTTAAAAGGGAACACAAAGAAATTTTTGAGTTTATTTTTTCTGGCGAAAATATTTAGACAACTCATGAACACAATTTGTAACCGTAGAGAAAATTTAAAAGATGGTTATAAAACCAAATATTAGTTTTATTTGATAAAAATATTACGAAAACAAAAAAAAGTAGTACGAAAGACTATGTTGAAACACTAATGCATGTCAAAGACAATCAGTAAATATAGACTGACTATGCAAATCAAGAAACATACAAAAAGAACAGAAATATTTAATTGACTGGTAAAACCTACAACACTTGTGATGAAGTTATAACTTGATTTGATAGAAATGATCGTTCAGATTGTTATTTTCAAAAAATTTTGATACCATTCATTATTCTTTTATTTTATTATCTTCTGAGACTTTGTTATAGTATGCGCCAGGTAATAAGAACCAACGCAAATCCTGATTTTCGTACCACTCAAATTCGAATGGTGTTGACACCGATTAGGACTTCGTTGATAATATCACCCGTCAACGGCTTCTCAGCAACATTCGGAAATATTAAAGATGTAACCTAGTTGGTTCTTCTTAGCCGTCGATTATTATACCAAATTTTCCATTAATTTAAGTTGTTAATATGTTGAATTATTTCAGGAAAAGGCCGCGAAAATCAGACAAAGTAGGGAAAGGACTCCGTCACTTTTCAATGAAGGTTTGTGAGAAGGTACAACAGAAGGGGACCACTACTTACAATGAAGTAGCAGATGAGCTAGTTACGGAATTTACGAATTCAACAAATAATAGCCTGGCTGATCAATATGATCAAAAAAATATTAGGAGAAGGGTATATGATGCATTAAATGTTCTAATGGCAATGAATATTATTTCTAAAGAAAAGAAAGAAATTAGGTAAGTTGTTTGTTTCGTTTCTATCACGTTTAACAGTTATTGTATTGTAATCGGTTCATACAGATAAGATTTTTAACTTTTTAATAGTTTTTATCTTTATTTCATTACAAATGTTTGACAATTTTTTGCGCCATATTTTCTAGATGCACAAGTGGAAGATCACAAGGTATAATACTCGAGAAAGAATGATGGATCTCATGAATATGCAGTCGGAGTAATCGTATCACCCAAGGTTGCTAAATGCGTTCCTAACTTTACACCAATATCAGAGAGATTGATGTTGCTAGATGTACAAGCCAATTCATCAAAAAAACCATCATCCAAGTTATGCTCCCACTGCAGATAAAGAAGAGGAAAAAGTATTCAAGTTTTATCAAGAAATCAACGGAATCATACAGAAAATTTTAAGACAAGAAGTGCTCATCATTATGGGAAATTTTAATGCCAAGCTTGGAGCTGGAGATAAGACACAGAACATGTAAGCATACGGATTTGGACAAAAACGGGAGAGGAGTCCTCATAGAAAAATTCTTGACGGAAACATCATCTTGGACAAATAGAGTAAAATAAACTAAGAATGTCAAAAGAATACCTAGAGAAACTATTTGAAAACCAAAGAGATAACAGATTTGAGTTAGAAGAGAAGATAAATGATGGGCCAAGCATATTGTAGTAGAAAGCAATAACACAGCTTAAGGATGGTAAAGCAGCGGGCCCAAATAATATACAAGCAGAACGCATACAACTCTGAAGAAATCCCAACAAAATGGCTGAAGTCTGAGTTCGCGATAAGCCTCATGGGCTTCTTCTTCTTAATTCAGGCGAGACTCGTTAATCTCTGGCACTTGGTCGTAAGATCTTTGTACCATACCTTGTTTTTTCCATTAAAATAGTCCTAAGTCCTTTGGCCCCAACGAAGACCAACAGGTCTCTTATTGGTAGTTTTAGAATCTCTGGTTCAATCCTCAATTGACCAGTGAATTTCTGCCTCGTATCACTTGGCGTGTGTGTATGGCAGTTTCTTTTTGCAAAGGCATTTGATCAATATTTAATTCAAATTAATTTATTTTCCTTGTACCTTTATTGCTTATTTTAACACTGTTACAAGGTAAAGGTATTGGAAAACCCAGAGAAAACCCTGAGATAACATTTAAACAAGTGAATTAAAATTTGACGTCTGTAATTAAAAATGTTGAAATATATTAGAATAGAATACCAATTGAATTATTGAACTTGAATATAATTAATAACTGTTTTTTTTTTAATTAGCTCAAAATTCAATTTCATAATAATATATACATAAATTATGGTTTTTTTTTAGGTGGATAGGACTTCCAACAAATTCGCTCCAAGAGTGCCATCAACTTGAAAAGGACGTACAAAAGAAGATAGCCGCAATAGTTGAAAAGGAAAAACAATTAACGGAATTAATTCTAAACCAAATTGCTTTTAAAAATTTGGCACAAAGAAATAGGGATAACGAAAAATTCTATGGGGCACCCTCTTCGAATTCTTCCATTCAGCTGCCTTTTATTGTTGTCAATACTAATAAGAAGACTGTTATTAGTTGTAGTATATCAAATGATAAGTAAGCAAGATACTTTTATAATATCTTTTTTCTCCTATTTTTAAAATATGATTCTGCGCTTCTTTTATATTTTTAGTTTATCTCATATGCACTATACCGTATTAAGTAAGATTGTACTTTTTTGCGGTCAGTGTTTTGTACTGGTACATTATTTTCGGGGTTTATATGCCGTGGCATAAAACTGTTTGTTTCTGACGTATTATCAAGGCATTATATTTTAAATACGGCCATTATGCAAATGTCATTTTTCGCAATTATCTTTATAAATTATTTATGTATTTTAACTTATAAAAACTCGAATCAATGATCGCTTCAGAACCCAATATTTTGACATCAAATTTTCTCTTAAAATCTATAGTTTTTTCTAGACGTAATTACATCTTATTGCTTCTGCTGAATTTTGTCCTAACTGTAAGTAGTTAGAATCGATATTTTTCCAGTTTTTATATAAAAACTATTTTCTACTACCCAAATTTTTTCTTCTATTTTCTTACTTGTTTTACGAACATAAAATTATTAAGAAAGTCTTAAAAAGGTTCTGAAACTGTTTTCTTGTGGCATGTCAAAGTTAAAATTAGGTTTATATGGGATTAAGCCACAGTTGGTTGCAATGGAAATTATATTTTAACTAAAAATTTGACGTTTCGATTTCCACTGTGGAAATCAGTTTCAAAAAATGTTATTTTAAATATTAAGCTGTTATTATAACCAATAGTTGTTTGGCGGTTATTGTTTTCCAAATTGACGGGTGACTTTGCCTTGATCTTGTAGGTAAATAGCCAGCTGTAAGTTGAAAATTCTGAGGGTGGTGTTTTTGTACCCTCAGGATGATGTCAAATTCTAATTGTTTTGTGTGTTTATTTATTATCTGTTTATGTATTGTGGGTTGTATGTATTATGTAGAATTGTAGATGATGTGTCTAACTTTCTATTAATCTGCTAATGTTGGTACACTCTTGTTTCCGATTTCTTTTTATAAGTAAGATGAAGATTGCCTCTTTGATTTTTTCTATTTTTCATGTGTGTTTCATGACTATTAATACATCTTATTTATAATAAATAATAAATTTACACTTAATAAATAATACATATCTGTACCTCGAGGTAAACTATCGTATGTAACATTTTGCTAATTTTACAGTAGAGCCGATTTAAGTTTTTTTAATCATTTATGAGGCAGCTGACGAATTAGTTATTCTTCTTTAAAATCATTTTGATAGTAAGATAATATTTTATTGTCTACCACTACTGAAAAAAATATTCTTATAATATTTCAGTTTACCGTTAAGGGATGGGAGCACTTACGTTAGTTTACTCTTAAAGAAAATTACCTTTTACCAAATACGTTCGCATAAAATAAATGGGGAAAGACGGTATACCATTGAATATTTCACATATTTCATAGGTTATATCATACAAAATAAGTAAGAATTGAAACAACTATATTATTTTATAAGAAATATAAAAACTAAAATTCAGTATTAAGTATTGTTTAATAAACACTCACTAATATCGTCCACACCAGTATTATTGATCTTTTTCCTCAGGATATTCAGCGATGTTATTTCCATGTGGTATATTCTTGTAGAAATGATGAAAACATGGAGGGATCCATTGCAAACTTGTTTGTAGGTCATTAAACTTTTTAGAAGATATGGGCCGTAATACTTAACTTACAGGATGAATATCTGTTGGCCAGTTCGTTCTTGTAAAAGAGAGTCCCCGGATCTGACGATCGTACTTGCAGATGAACAACTTCACTAATGAGGAAATCTTTATGATTAGAATTTTTTTTTCTGTTTATTAAAGGAGCAGCATTGTTGTCAAACAGTGATTTAAAATTTTTAAAATCTTCTAACCTTATATCGTATACTTCAATTACATCTTTAAATTTACACTGCCTGACAAATTGCTGCCAGTCCCAGGGAACCATCATGGTGTTTGTTTTATCAATTTTCTTTTTGGCTCTCTCTATTACAGAATGGACTCCGTCAACCTCCATATGAGTGTGTCCCTTTAATAAAAATTTGTGATTTATATATTTTAAGGTTGGGACACAGCGAATAAGCCACATATACATAGCAACTATGGTGAAGTTTCTATTTTGGCCTCCACAATTATCTGACCATATCGTAAGTTCCTTTATATTCGAATTCAAGTTAGCTAATGCCCACCTGAAAATGCACGAAGAAATTTCACAGGCTCCACGGGCCCCAACTGTTTAATCCCACATTGCACAATGACTTTTTCCTGCTGTTGCGTTAAATATCGTGAGGTTTAATGTCCACATGTCTCTCAAATAAAACGACTGAGTATTTGTCAGCAATGGGGTTGGTAAACATTTTTGTAAGTCAACCATTATGGTAATTTCCTTTGAATCAATTTCCTTAGAAATATCCTTATCAGTTCTTTTTAGAGTATATTGGAGACTGGCTTCAGTAAGATGTTCATCGTATTGTATTTGGATGACTTGTTTTTCGCCTTCGTCCTCAGTAGTTTTAATTTTGATAATAAAATGATCATATGTGTCGCATGTATCATTGGACGGTTGTTTGAAGGATAGATATTAAAAATTAAAATTTTTTCGTATAACCATTTTTTCGCAATAAGACTTTTATTTATGTTCTATCATTATATAGCGAGTACATCTTTGAGATATGTAACTCATTACCCAAATAGTGCTTTTCGGTCCTCTCTCGGCTATAATGACTCTCTACTGTTGGAAATGAGCTTATGTGTGACCATACTCCTTGTTAAACAATTTCGTTAATTTTATTTGGTGATGGTTTCTTTCCTCTATTATTCGGTTCAACTATTTCTATATCCGTTCTCTTTGCTAAAGCGGTTCTCACAAACATATCTAATATGCAGAGTCTATTTAAGAAGAAATGTTTGCAGACTGGTATTTTAGTATCTCTTATAACAAAAAAATAAGATAACGTTACATTTCTGCTTGTAGCATTTAGGTTTGTCACCAACTTTAAAACACTGGTTTTCTTTCAATATTGTTGGATACAAATTTCCGTTTGAAATTATCAGAATTTTCTTTACGCCAAAACTTGTCAAATATTTGCTGCCTATCATCATGGGAAATTCTTTCGGTACACTTTTTTTGCATGATGGCAGACACGGTGGCTTTATTGCTTTTGCTGCTATTAATGTTCCTTTTTTGAAACATATTCTTTTCCTGCTAGCTTATTTCTTTTTCTGATGTTGCACTTCCAACTACCAAGATTACGCACTCGTTTCCTTCCCCTTTTTTTTTAATGGTACATTTGATGCGGTAGATGTATTATTTGTCAGGTTATCCTCCTGAGAAGCAGCATGTGCACCAGATGAATCTGCAGATTCTTTATCCATCTCATAATCGGGATCTTGGTCTGAATCATTAACATCCGAATTTATGAAATCATTGTTCCTAATATCAGTCGATTCTTCAGTCATAGAGTTGTTCAATTCTGGCAATATATTCAATACATTGTCCTCATTTTCACTAGATGCTGTGTCTTCTCTAACAGTCTGTAACAAAACATATTTATGCATTTTCCTTTAATAAATACAAATTTTATTTTATTTGCCATCAGTACATAAAACTATTATAAATATGTATGTTAGAAATAATTTTATATAATTTCATACCAGGATTATTATGAAAACAGTGATCACACAAATGAGATGACCTGTAATCATATAGGTAACTCAAAGGAATAGTTTACAACCAAATTTTATAATGATTTGTAACAAAAAATACATTACCAAACATAAGTAAAATATTTTTGCTTAAAAGAGTAAATTTCTTAATACTCGAGAATTAGAACGAGTTGTAATTCAATATCCAATAAATTGTTTATTTATAGAACTTAAATCCACTGTACTATAATAATTAATTGCAATTTAGATATTCGGCCTATATTATCCAATGATATAAAGTTGCAACTATAAATCTCATCGCTATATGATGGGTTTAGCAATAATTATTTATGAATTATAAATTAAGAATGAAATATTGAGTTAAATAATAAAAATTATTATATAAACATAGACTTCTAAATTAAAGTAAATTTTTGAGGTTAGGTAAGGTTAGGTTCTAAGATTTCTAAAATTACAATGTTTTACAAAAAAAATATCGTTTACAACTTACCTCCATATCCAATAAAGCTAATTTCAATATTCTTCAACTTCTTTTGTCACTCATATTTTCGAAATCACAAATTCTTTTTAGACAACACGCTGCTTAATCAAAGAGTTGAAAAATGGTAAGCTATCGTAAGTGCGATTACGTTAGTTGAACACCTAAACAGTTCCATCTTCTCGGCCAAATTTTTACGGTAAACAAACGTAACGTCCTTCGCGATAGTTTAATACTGCAGTACTTAAGTAGTTTACAATAGTTTCACATTACGTTTTAAACCAGAATGAAAAGTATCAGTTACGATACTTTACCCCCAGGAAATTTGCATTGCGATGTACATATTAAAAATGTAATCAGAAAACGGCGAAATTTGCAGTTACGATAGTTTACCTCTGAGGTACCGATATATATTTGATATTTTTTGGATTTACAAGCTTGCTTCATCATATTCCTAGCATTTTGTTTATTTATCTCTAGATCATAGTTATGGCTTCTGCCTTTCAAGGATTTGGTATTTTATGAAGCAATAATTTTTTTGATTAGTGTTATTTTTCAATTCGTTGTTTATTATCGTTTTTTATTATTCAGTTCGTTTTGTACACATTGAAAGAAACGTTTTAATAAAATATTCTGAAAACGTATGAAAACATAAAAATCTTAGACAAAAAGATCTGAAAAATTGAATGTAATAGATTATTCATTTTTTAGGAGGGAATATGTCTTTCAATTAAATGACACATTTGAAATAAAAGATGATATGGAAATATTAAAGTCAATTGGAATGTTATCGGGTAAGTCATTGAATGTTTTTGGTAAATAGAAGGACTAACAGCTTTAATCTATTTAGGTTTAGATACTGGTACCTGTACACTAGAGAGTTTAGAAAAGATCAAGGGCTTGCTTCCAGAATCCATGTGGCCATATTTAGATAGTAAGTAGTTATCTGACTTATGTTTATATGTTTATATATATATATATATATATATATATATATATATATATATATATATATATATATATATATATATATATTCCTTACATCTTAAAGTCCTTTCCCACTGAAAGTTTTCAAATAGTCAATCTAAAACAATGCGATGGGCTGGCACCAACACTATCTAGTTTGGCACTTGAACATGTCATAAAAAACCTGAACGTTGGAAAAGGAGCGACCAATTAGGTTATACTAGAATTAAATATACATAAAACAAAAACACAAAACAGAACAATTATAAATATAAATCAAAGTATACACTTCAAGAGCTTCAAGAGCTTCACATATCTAGAACTGAAAAAAAGCATAATGAAGCACACCAAAGACTATTTCTTAATAACTCACACATTCTACTCCAAAATAGAAGATTAAAATCAAGATTATATAATGTCCAGAGCCGCCCTAGATGGTAAGGTGTAGGGCAGAAAACGAATAGGTAAAAGACGTGGAAGTGAAGTGGCAGTTAATGCACAAAGTTTACTTTAATCATACAATAAAGATATATTAGTTACAAAAATTATAGCACTGATAGTACAATAATTATAATTTTTTCATCTTTTGTAACAATTGTTCTGTTAAATCATTTGCATAATCGTTATGAACCTTGTTCTTGCCTTTATGGTGCACGTTTTACACCAAACACAAATTATTATAAAATTTCGGAGAGAGTTAAAAGACATATTTAAGTGGGGTTAATTAAACAAATTGTGTCAATGAAACAGTGGCGGGGGCAAGTCTTTATGAATAGCAGATATCCTACTGAGTAAATGTCCAGCTTTCAATCGTTTAGCCTGTAAGATAAGTTCGGTGACTTTATTTGAAAATATGTAATTGGCACCACCAGCTGCAACCTCATCATAACTGGCGTTTGCTGTATATATACGCTAACATAAAAATAGTACGTACATTCAACCAACTTACACCTATAATCGATTAATGGAATTCACAGAAAACCTTTCGTTCTAGTAAAAGGCAGGTAAACTGCACTGGAGTTCTCATAATCTTTTTAATTACTTATTTTGTTTAGAATATTTTTGACTATATTATCAGTTTAAGTTAATTTGTATAAAATAAGGAGCAACAATTCAAATGGAATTTTAAATATTATTGTTTATTTGGCTAATAAAGAATGTATAAATATAATGGTTAACTTGCTGTACAATTATTTTGTAAATTACATTATAATAGTGTACTTACTGATTATTTAAATTTATAAATCATCATCATCGTCACTAAACTCACTACCGCTATCATTATGTAAATCTATAATCACTGGATTAATTTTACTAATGTTATTTTCTCGGATCTACCACTATTCTATTAATTTTTCACATTTATTTACAGTTTTGGCCCATATTTCTGGAGTTGCAGTTTTAAGAGCTTTTTGCTACATTTCCCTAACTGCATAGTAACTGTATTCACTGCATCAAATGTGATTATCATAATACGTTTAAATATACCCCAGATGTGTTCGATGGGATTAAACTGGCAGTGATACAGCGGTAACCATAGTACTTGATGTCCATAACTTGATACAATTTGGTCAACTATATAAACTGTTGGTTTTTTATTATGTTTCGAAATTTCCCGTAACTCTGATTTGAAGGCGTATTGCTGACAATTGATATTATTTTTAACTAACCAATTTTGTATGCTCGGTAGCTTCCACGACTGTTTTATCTAAAACTATAACTGATGGTTCACTCAGTTTAGGTAACAGTTTCTCCTCAAGCCATTTAACAAACATATCTGTATTCATGTTTTCATGGTAATCAGCAAATTTTGATTTTGAAGAAAAAATCAAATCTGCGTTTTCTCCTTATTTTCCTCCTGCATGAAGAATGATGTGTCTTTTGCCTTCGCTATCTGTGTTTTATTGATTTTATGCTGTCGTCTTGCCAAATTCTTTTAATTCCACCCGTTGCAAATATCCATGTCTCATCTAAGTATATGAATGTTGTACAAGTAAACAGAAATAACTGCGATGGTGACGATTTGACTCGACCAGACATTGATTGATGCGGTGTTGCCTAATCGAATATTATTTTAGAGGTTGTCCATTGAACTGTAATATTAATACTCCATAATTACTGTAATGAGTTGTTAATTATATTTATTATCAAAGCCCTAATATCAAAGTTAAAATGTTTGAGGTAATTGATAAAATATGTTATTTGCTGAAGTTATTAGTCATAATCATTAAAATGAACTGAATGAATGGAAATCTATTAAATTAGAAAGCTAAATTTGTTTCATACTGAGAATTTTGATATTTAGTTAAAATAAATTGTTTCCGACGGTTGTGGAAATAAGCTTATAAAAATAAATTTATCTACGACTACATCAATTAGTGGCTCTTTTGACATCAATTCACGTTCAGTTGCGATGACTTTGTCTGTTATTTTTTTCCACTCCTCCACAGGAAAGGTTTCAAAAAATTCGTCCGACAGCTGCTGGATTGATGTAAATGTAAAGTCTACATTTCTGGCTCCTACATATGATTTCAAAGCTGCCCAAACCATTTCAATGGGATTCAAATCTGGATGGTATGGTGGGAGTCTAAATACATCATGTCCTTGTGCTCGTATAATTCTATCGATTGCATATTTTACATAACGAGGTTTATGCAATTTTATTATGTTTTAGAGATATATGCAATATACTGCCTTCAACATAAAGGCAGTATATGCAATATTTCTTTCCCGAAGCCATTCCTGCATAACACACTTTTTCGATGCAGATGTGGGACATTTATCTTCCTGTGTATTATGGTATGGCGCATTATCTAACACTATTACACTATTCGGAGGCAAGTTACACAAAAGATTTTCTTCCAACCATTTTTTAAAATTTGCATAGTTCATGTCATCATGATAGTCTCCAGATTTTGACGTCGACTTCCACCTCACATAAGAACCAGGAACAAAACCTTGTTCATTTCCTGCCCCAACAATAATTAAACGTTGCCCTTTTGACACTGGTTTTTTAAGTCCATTATTACTCGTATCACACCAATTGTTTTTTGCAATATGGCTCGTAAGTAAATAAGTTTCGTCAGTAAACACTATAAATTTATTTGCATTTCTTGCTTCCTTGATATTTCTCAGATATTGCAGCCTTAAATGTCTAATTTCGTGTTTCTCTATCAACATTTTTCTGTTGTCGACTGTTTTTTTCCAGCGAAACCCAAGTTTGTGGAATTCCATCCTCATACTTTCTCTACTACCTGCATAATTCAATTCATTTACAAATTTTTGGTGAATTTTTTTAATTGTGGGAACTTGTTTATGGTGAAGATGAAAATCATATATTTGTCTCCGTAATATACTTTGATCACATGGATCTAGCTGTATTTTTGAGGACTTTTTTTGTCGTTTATTAGGTGTGGAGAATCCGGGGGTTTCTCCATTTTCAACCTCATGACCCTCTTTAGCTATTTTTCTGACGCTGGATAAACTGACACCTATAACAATTGAATATTATATTAACTTTTTCCTCTTATTCGATTATTTTCTATATCTCTATAACACCATCTCTTTTTTTAATTGATTTATAACAAAAAATGGTAATCTAAGTATGCAAAACATTTATAATATATTATAATACATTTTAATATAATTATACAATCGATTTACCTGTCAAAGCAGCTACTCGTTCTTGCACTTTCGATAACTCAATAAGAACATTTCCTTCTGCTTCCTATTGCGTAAATTTTAAAACCGAGTATATAATTTCACGAGCTTGTGCACTCAGAACCCGATTTTTTACGGCACTTACGTGATTCATTTTAATAATAAGAAATAAAATAATAAGAAATTTCACCTCTTGCGTACTAGAATATTATGAAAATTCAACAAACAATCACTATTTCACGAATTACGAGGTTATCTGACAACGTATCAAATAGCAACGTAGGTTTTATATGGATGTTTACGCTTCGAAAAATTACATACAACTGACTATCGGCTCCTCCGTTTATCGATGAAGTGACCTTGAGCATTGCAGCTATATCTGTCGAATTGTACTTTCAGATTTAAGTCAAGTATATTCTCTCAAAAATTTAATTCTTTTGTGAACCACACTACTCCTTTCGCATAAAAGTAACCTATTAGTTTCTTTTTTGAATTCAAATCCTAAATCTCTCAACACTTTCCAAAGGCTAGTCCTCTTAATTTCAGAAACTTACTTTCTCTTATTTTGACCAGTAAAGTATCTTAACTGACATTGTTGATTGTTTTCACACATTCGATACAAAATATTGCGAATTTCAAATTTTTCTCCATCAGGTAAATAAATGCTCCTAGAATGTTTATGAGTTGTTTTCTTGTCTTTATGATACTCGGTCACAGTAAGGTCTTCTTGAGAATCTCTGACAATCTTTACAGTTTTTAGCTTACTTTCAATTATCCCGAGTGCGTCACAAACGCGTTGGTTTATACATACTAATGACTTTAATGGTCCACCATTGTCTCTGCATGGTAAAGTATTTATATACATTTGAAATTAATTCATCAATATCCAACTTACGTCTAGGAATGATGGTTGTTTGAAACTACACGTTTGAATTACAATATACTGAGTTTAGATCCATATGACAGAAACTTTCTAACTGTTGTGCTTGAGAGGTAAAATATAATATAACCCCTTACAAAGATCCTAATCACATTAAGCAAATTAGCCTACTGATCATTAGGAATGCCTATTGTAATTTTATTATGTTTGATAAAAAGTTTAGAAATAGCTGGAAACCGTACATAAACAAATTAAAATGTTTCCCACTATTATTTTATTGTTAGTACAAGTATTTTCATTTGAAAATAAAAAGTTAAATATATTTACCAAACTCTAACTTTAACCCGTAATCGCAGACATTTCAAAAACTGTACACTCTAACAGACATACGGTCAATCTAACCACCACTATTTAAATTGACAAAATGTTCTAGTTTACTCCGAAGTATCAAGTATCATGTCGATGTCAATTCTCGGGGATGCATTATATCTCCTCAACCCAGAGATTTAAGTGGGGGAGACTACTCGCGCCAATGCTGCTTTATGGTACGGACATACCGAAGATACATGGATGTGTGCGATGGAGGTCGCGGTTGATACATTGATGTCAAAACAAACCTTAATTTTTTTATGGGGTCGCACCTACCAAGGATGTTTCAGCCGTTCACCCTCAAGACCTATCATCGTGGTTTACAGCGATGTCGATGCCAGAACAAAATAGTGTTTTTTTACATCGCAATCGAGCTGTTGATCGCGTGGTAAATTAAAAGTTTATTGGTGGTTTTCACACCACGTGACATTCGCCAGAGATACCGATGGTATGATAAATATACTGAAATGCATCCAGACTCATTCTCATATAAGTATAAAATCTGTCGTGAGTGGTGTTTCTTAAGCTTTTTAAACAGGTGATGGTATTTTACTAGATACTGCCTTTTTTTATTTATAGGATAAACCGAAAGCTGGCGATTTAAAGAATTACAAATGATCCACTACTTTTTACTTCATACTTCAACACATGCATTCACTGTCGTCACTATTGTTGCTCATGTACATAATTTTATAATGTAAAGAAGCTAACTTTCTCGGAACACCTGTCAGTTACCTCAGAAACCGCAAAGAACACTGAAAGGAAGGTATCTTCGGTATGTTGTGCCCGTCATCGATGTAAACCTAGACCGCGACCCCCACCGCGCACATCCATGTATCTCCATTATGTCCTTCCCCTTATTCTTCAAGCGAGCGGTGAGTTCTTCTTGTACCTCCCCCATTTAGATGGGGTTGCAGGTGCAACGTAGAAATAATTCCTATTTAATATATCTAATAGTTTATGAAAAGTTGAGAAACTGCAACAAGAGTCAACATATGTGATAGGGAATGACTTGATTTTGGTTTGACTTACTCTTTATATTTGGCATCTTTACCACAAAGTCGGACAGTAGGATGCTGAATTAGGGGAAGTTTACTTGCCTATTTGCAGATATGAAAAATATTTTTAATGATGTTATAAATATGTTTTACGCAATTACACAAAAGAAACAAAATAATTGAGAATCACATCGGATCAACTATAATAAATTTAGACTCAAGTAATAATTAAGCAGGTAGTAAGATATGTATAATTCTGTACTTGCTATTACCTAGAAAATTATATAATGCCTCTAAATGCTTCTGTTATAAATATTTTATAATACTGGTCTGAAGCTATTTTCTTGTGGCATTTTAATAAGACTTATTTTAAAACTAAATAAATAAACAAAATTATTTTGAAACTTAAATTGTGGGTTATGTATTCTCAACAAAAATAGTAAATTGTTATATTTCACTTTCATATTTATGTAATATGATTTACGTTTGAAAATTTTGATTTTGAATGGACTTTTTGTACTTGTATTTGTATAAATCACTCTAATTTAAATCATTAATTTTTTTTAAGAAATATACAATGGTACTCATCACTCATTGGAACAACTTCTCGACGAAGCTAACGCAGGCACTAGTTCACTTTCAATGCTCAATGCTGAAGAGTTCGTCGAAGCCCGTCTGGACGAAGAAAATTCGCGTCAGTCCTCGAGTTTTGATCCTCTATCACCAAGTCCTCAAGATTATTCAGAAGACGAAGCCGAATCTGACATTTCCAGCGATAACGATGTCCATTAGTATTTATTATAATAATTCGTCTTATTAAAACACGGAGATTTTTACCTATTTTGTTATTCGTCTTCTTAATAACAAATGAAAAGATTGGTTGAAAATGTGTATAGTTTTGTATCTGTTGTTAACTGATCTCTCGACATTGTCTGTTTATTTTTGAATTGTGTCTTAGGGTATATTTTTCATTTACCGTAATGAGTGCAGCCAATCAGATATTTAATATTGACTGAAATCGTTAGCATGGCTAGGATTTCATATTATAGTCAACGGTAATTGCAGATTTAACGTGTTTTTTTTTTTTCAAATTGTCAAACGCTTTTTGTTTCCATAGTAGCCGTTGTTTTTTTCGATAATTACTTAGCTTAACAAAGAAAACCCAAGATTTTTCGACAAAAAAACATTCAATTTTCAATATGCGCTTTTGCTCGCTCAATAAATTTATTCCAATGATATCTCAAATTACCTAAGTCAAAATTAGACAAAAAATTCTTACTGAACAGACCTTTTTCAGGTTTGTAAACAGATATTAATTAATAGACGCGAAACCTGGCAAGTAAGATAAATTACGGACTAATTTAAAACTTTTCTTTCACTATTTTTTCCATATAAAGTTAAAAATTTAAAACTGCATACGAATATTATTAACTGATTGCAGTAACGATTGAAATCATACGAAAATTTGGTGTAAGCCATGTATTCGCCCAAATGTTGGTATAAAAATAAATTTCCAATTATATATTTTTATACAGTCTGAGTCTATCAACTTAATAGCAATTCGAATTTTATTATAATCAACAAACAAAAATGTACAGACAGTGTGGATAATGTGAGTGCATTTTTTAAGGTTTTAACATATTTGAATTGTAATGTTTTATCACTAAGTAAAATTTATTTTTAAAATCTATTAGTATCCTATGAATAAGCAAAAATATAACTTTACCCATCGCATTCTTCAGTTTCATCCAGTATATTAAACAAAGGTGATATGTCTGATCTTGTATTGTCAAAATTTTATGCTGTAGGTATTTGATTTCTTCACATTTCCCCAAGTAAAACTGCACACGACTGTTTCTTTATAATTGTCACTGTTTGCATCACTGTAACCACTACTTCCTATGTCACCTAAATATTCTTCGTCAAAGCGCCGGCGCCGACACGAAGCGAGACATTTTTTCGTTAAAGATTTAAATATTTTGTTTTTAACTATGCCGTATTTAATTCTTTTAATAAACCATTCATGCAAATTTTCTGTACAAAATAGTTTCTATGTTTCACGTCTGCCAGGCGTCGTGCGACAACCTATTTCTTTTTCTTCTATAATCCCAAATCGGCAAGAGATAAGGGCTTCCGGCTTAGATCCCCACCGGGAGGGCGTGACGCCTAATAAAATATGGTGTATATATTGTACATCTATGACCTCTTCACTTATCGTATCGTCCATTATTCTAACAATAACAGGTAGAAGAGTTTGTGCATAATTGTTGTATCTAAATAGATGACAAAATAAAGCTAAATTGTAGGTACTAAAGTAATCCATACCAAATTAATTTCCTTTTTGAGAAGTAGTCTATGTTACTTTTAAAATATGTATAATAGAACGATAACTACTTCTGTTTGTCATTTTTCACCAAAATAATTTGAAACAAATTTCTTTCTTTCTTTCTCCCCTTCCTTTTACCCTAATGAGGGTGTCGGATTTGGGCTAGCTATTTTAATTTCCATTTACCCACCTCTTCCATTCTTTCCTGTTTCCTGCCATTATTTTCAATTCCTCGAGTGATTTTTGTTTAAGTTTTCCCGCCTCTACTACTTGCTGTATCCATTTTTTTCTTGGTCTGCCTCTTTTTCTTTTTCCGATGTTTTTTGCTTCATAAATTTTTCTTGTTATTCTATTGGATTGCATCCTCATCAGATGCCCATACCAGTTCATTTGTCTCTTTGCTATTTTGTTCATTATCGGTTCCTGGTTGGCCATTCTCCTAATAGTCTCGTTGCTTAATCTATCCCATTTTGTCTTTCCAACTATCTTTCTTAGATGTCTCATCTCCATTGCGTTTATCCTGCTCTTATGTTTTTCCAGAATTGTCCAGTTTTCACTTGCATAGAGCACAGTCGGTATCACTATTGTGTTATATATTTTTATTCTTGTTTCTCGTGCAAGTTCTCTTTTTCCCATTATTGGGGCTAACACATAATATAACTTGTTTGATTTCTTTGCTCTATTTGTTATTTCCCAGTCTATTTTTCCATCATTAGTTATTATACTTCCCAGGTATTCGTAAGTTGTTACTATTTCCAATTCTGAGTTTTTACATTTTATCTTTATTTGATTATCTTCCTTATCTCCTTTGCCGCTGATTATCATTATCTTACTTTTTTCCTCGTTTATCTCCATTTTAAGTTCTTCTATTTGTTCTACCCATATATCCATTAGTTTCTGCATTTTATTCTCGGAATCTGCTATTAGTACTATGTCGTCTCCATACATTAAGGACTCTATTGTTACCGGTTGTAATCTGCGGTAACCTATTATTGTCTGTAGTTGATTAGTTCTGACTCTAGTGTTTCTTATCAATTCGTTCATTACTATTATGAATAGCAAAGGGCTGAGACTATCTCCTTGTTTAATACCTCTCTTCCAATTAAATGCTTCCGATCTTTCCCCTGTTATTTGTACCCTTCCTTTTACCTCTTTGTAAGTACTTTCTATAATTTTTATCAATGCATTAGGTACGTTAATTTTCCTCAAGCATTTCCCTATAATATGTCTTTCTATCGTGTCAAATGCTGAAACAAATTTAAAAAGCGAAGTAAACAAAGAAATATTGCTTTTATAATTTTTGTTCTTTTAAGAGAACAAAATGAAACTTAAGTTATTAGTCAAGGTACCGGATTGTTATAGTTACGAAACTACATATTTGTTTTTAATGTAGTAGGGTAAGTGGATCCTCATTAAGTATGGATTAATATCCTACAAGTTTTAATGGAACAGATATTGAACTTCAACGTCTTAAAAAAATCTTGTAAACGTAGACTCTAGTCATATCTAGACTCAGATAATATAGACTTGCAGGCTGTGCCCTTGTAAGCATTTTATGTACTTTGTGCGATATTTCTGGAGGTTGCACATATCTTTGATAATATTAACAGGCAGTAGCGATCTTTGTGGCCCAAATGGCCTAAGTGTTCGCTAGTTACATATATCATTATTGCCAAGACTAATACTAATGTGTCAACTTTAGTACACATGCGCATTGGTCTTTTTCGAGCCATTGTATACTCACGTTATTGGAAATCAGTATTGTTTTTATATACTTGTCTTTACTATAAATATGATAAACATATTATATAATGCTATTATGTTGTTAAGTAGTATCTTAAAAAATGCACCAAAATTTATAAAATCGATATTTATTTATTTTATAATTTCAGGTTAATATATAAATTGTCTTTAAAATATAAATTTTTTTCTAATATTTGACATATTATTTTGTTTTTGTTGTTTGATGCGGATTATAAATATTTTTTATCATTAATAACTTTTTTTGTTTGAAATATATGATAAAGGGTCTTATTACATCTTATTGTTTATGTAGAGTATAAAAAACTTTATGTGAAATACATTAACATACAAATACATGATTAACTTTTGTGTGAAATACAAGGTAAGATTTACTGTCTGATGAAGAACCCTGTCAGATAATCCTTGTATCTAAGTAGCATCAATTTTCAGTTTTCAAATTCGAACAGTGTTGTTTCTTGTAAGCGTATTACTCGATATTGCATGCCAACTTTTAAATGAGTTCATTGTAGCGACAATAAAAGAGTAGCCGGTGCAAGTTTGACTAGTAGAGAACACAAAGCTCATAACCATGTCCCTGAATGAATGACGAGCTTTCGATCGCGTTTTTGGTACGAAGAGTCCGGTGACTCGAGACGATAGTACGTCATGTCCCCGCACCTCACCATAAATAATATTTGTTCTGTCTAACTTTTTTATTTTTGTTAGTTCTTAGGTCGGTTTGATGGCTCGATTGACTGGCAGGCACACTTCGAGCCCGGGACCTATTAAAACTTGTAAATGAAACGAATCAGTTGAGTATACAGTTAAGACTAACTTTATTTTGTTCCAAAAGTGAATAAAATTTACATTGAACCAACTTCCGATGACTTATGGCGCTAATATTTAATTTTTTTTAGTTGTTCAATATTTTAACATCCCCACTTATCAACAAAACAGTTTCAATAATCTGTGCAGCTTTTCAGCAATTAGACCTTTAGTCAACACATCAGCTGGCATAACATCAGTAGGCATATATTTTACATTAATTATGAACGATGTATCAGATATTCTCTCAAAAAATGATATTTTACATCAATATGCTTACTTCTTTTATGATAAATTGGATTTGCTGATAAGTTTAATGCACTTTGATTATCGTTAAATAAAGTAATACATTTAGTTTTTTCTATTCAATCACTTACCAAACCCTAAGAAAAACAGCCTCTGACAAGGCCATATATTCTGCCTCGCAGCTAGATATAGCTACCGTTCCTTGTTTTGCACTTTGCTAAGATATTGCAGAGCCACAAAGTTTAAACACATATCCAGTAAAGGATCTACTATATAATGTATTGCTTGCCCAATCGGCACCTATAAAGCCTTTTAATTCTGAATCAAATTTTTAGTAAATCAGAAAATAGTTAATAGTGTCTTTTAAATACCTCAATACTCTTTTTGCACATTTCCAAAGAGACTCATAGACATTGTTAAATTGGCTAAAGAAACTGACTGTAAATGATATATCTGGTCCGGTTAAAACAGATAAATACATAAAACTGTCAATTAACCTCTGATACGGAAATTTATCTCAAATGCAATTGTTACTAGCATACATTGTTAAAGCTAACTTTGGTTCAATTGTAGTTTTAACTCCTTTGATATCAATTATGTTAAGTCTCTGTAACGACTGAATAATATAGTTTTTCTAATTCAAAGCAATATAACCTTTATGTGGATCAACTTCTATTTGCATACCTTAACATTTCTTAATTCTAAATTCTACCCAAATCTTTAATAACAAATTTACAATTCAGCCCATTTTTTAGTCTACTTGTTTTATTTTAAACTAAAACACAAAAGAAATCTTCTACATATATTGCTACGACCGTAATTTTATTATTTTCTCTTTTTATATAAATATAAGGTTCATGTTTTGATTTCTTATAATTAATGTTTTCCAAAACATTATTTACTTCATAATTATAGGCCCTAGAAGACTGTTTAAGCGCATAAATAGCCTTATTTAATTTTAAACATTTGTTACCTGCTAAATCAAAACCCTCTGGTGATTGAATCTATATGTTCTCTTTCAAATGACCGTTTAGAAATGCTGTTTGAACATCTAAATGATTAATATCCAAACCTAATTTTATGGAAAGTGAAAACAGCAAGTAAAGAAGAACGTCTTATTACTGGCGCAAAAGTTTCTGTATAGTCTATATATTCCCTTTGATTACAACCACTAGCGACTAGTCTTGCACGATATGTAACTTTATTTTCGATATTACACTTTAAACACTTATTATCAATTACACTACTATTTTCTCTCACATCTCATTCATTGTTGTCACAGAAATATTGGATTCCATCCATCATGGCTTCTCTCCACTTAGCTCCATCAGGACGTTGTAATCCCTCCGAGACTTAACGGAACATCATTATCATTTAACTAGTGGGTCGATCTCATTTAACCATTTACTGTGCAAAAATTAGATTAAAGGATCTAATATTAAATTTGTATTACCTGATCTTTAGTTGTTCACAAAAAGTATTTATGTATTACCTGATCTTTAGTTGTTCACAAAAAGTATTTATTTGCGTTAGCGATATACCTAAATTTCTCATATTTAAAGACTGAGTACTTAATTGTGTCAGGGTAATGTTTAACGGCCCTAATCATATATTTCAAAAATATATATATAAACGGCATATTGTGATCTATTTACTTTTGGGCAATTATGTTGCTAATAAGAATTTTTTTATTAACAAATCAGTTGTTTTTTAGGCCTTTATAGTATATAATAGAATATATCATAGTCTGGTTTGTTTTTGGTTCAATTTATCCGAAATTTTATTATGACCGCAAAAATATCTACGTTATGCATAATAGAATTGATATTTTTATGCCATTTTACATTTTGTGGCCTATGATGAAGTTTAATTTGGGACTGTTGATATTTTTGGATCTCCTGGTTTTGTTTTTAAATACATTTTAGGTATATTATCTAGGCTCAAATCTAATAGTAACATTGTAAATTTAGTGTATAACTCGCAATGTATGATCAACAGTATTATTATTGTATAAGGTAATGTCACTAAACCTAAAATTTAGATTGTTCTAAAAATATTTTCTTGTGAAATTTTTACATTTTTCTTGGGATTATAGGACAATTATAATGAAAACTATTTGTTTTGAAGTTTCTACTTCCAGTTCACAAATCTTTCGGAAATTACAAATTAAATAAATCCTTTTGTTTTCTGAGAGCCTCAAGATGGTATTGTCAGTGTTTTTAGGACGACGTTTAAAATTTCATAACCGTCAGAAAAATATTGATAGTATGTGATTGCTCTTTCTTCAACGCTATTATTCTTTCGATACTGGCGGTGGGCTTCAATGTTTTGTGCATGTTTGACGAGACTTGGCACGATGCAGGTGTGTTTTGATATCTTACGCTTCATTTTTAATTGCGCGTTGTTGATGACGAGTTTCACCATACAACTTGAATCTTGCTGTACTTTCGATGACCTTCAACATTTTGTGGACACCTGGCATGACTCACTTTTTGATTTTCCTCTGGAAGTCTTTTTTACATTAATCAACATTTTTATTATGTATTTATATACAGTAAAACCTCGATATAACGGACTACTTGGGGGGGGGGACTATCCGTTAAATCCGAAAGTCCATTATATAAAAATATATTTAAAATAAATCAAAACACTTTTTTTTAAATATGTATGTACACTGTATTCAGATATAAACATTAACGTTCTCAAAATACAAACATTAGTAAATTAAACAATTTTTTTTTCTTCCACACACGCTACTGCCATTAATAAAAGATCGTTTTTTGACGTCATGTCACTTTAACCGTACTTCTAAACTGAAAGCAAAATTACTTGTGTATGTCGGTATGGAGTGTACGGCTTTACCTTACTGCAAACATGCAGAGACTTCCTTCTTGGTGTGTGGGGACCTTTATGCTAAATTTTATTGAAATTTTTTGTAAAATACAGTGGTGTGGGACGGGTTAAACATGTAATATTAATAGTATGTTTTTATTTTTTTTTTTTTTACATTTGACCGGATTTTTTGTCCGTTATATCCGAAGTCCGTTAAATAGAGGTCCGTTATATCGAGGTTTTACTGTACTTTCAAAATTATAATACATTTCTAATTTACTATATTTATAGTATGTATTCTGTCTTGTGCCAAATGTCTGATCTCGTTCGATAGTATTCCTCGTTTTTCTGCCTCTTGTCAAATTTGCCCATTCCATCATGTTTTTAATCCCCATCGCGGTTGTTTTTTGTTAGTTCTTCGTCATTCCTTCTGTGTATATGAACGAGCCATCCTGTTGGCTCTTACTTACAATTGTTTTCTATTGGTGCCACTTCCAAATTTGCTATCATGGTTTTTCATATACTGTCTTTTCTTGTGATCCGTTTAATCTTTCGTAAAAATCTCATTTCGGTAGATGTTATTTTTCTTTTGTTGTTGTTTGGCAGGACCCAGGACTTACTCCAAAACTATTGAGAGCCTCACTACTTTCCGATATACTTGGGATTTTACTTTCCTTTTAAAGAACGTTGATCTTATTCTTAATGTATTGAATAGTTTTTTCTTTCCCAATTTTCTGGTTATTTCTTCGTCAATAATTTTATTTTCTTAAAAAATTGTTATAGCTGCTGACCTGTTCTAATTTCTTTTCCTTCTCTGGTAATTTTCATATCGTCAGCGAATAGTAATTCTTGTAAGGTAATATTACTAGCTAAGTTTTGTATTTTTTCTTACATTTCTTTACATCATCTATTCTATAATTTTAATGAGAACAGTTGTGGATTAAGTACACATCCTTGTTTTATTCCTATGTTTGCCTCGAACACTAAGACTGTTGCCTGTGTTCTTACTTTATGGCTGTTGTGTTTGTATAGAGCTTTAATAATTTCTATATTTTTTCCTCCCAGAATAAAAATCAGATCTTGGGTACTACAGATCTCTTTCCATCGTCCTAGTAAAGATTTAACGGACAGATGGAATTTATCTATATAAATTGAGCCATTTTTTGGAACTTCTTTTTAAGTTTTGGTACTATTATATCAGTGATCCAATCCATCTTCGTCTAGATATTTCATTCTTTCAGACTTAATTTCATTCTGTCCTGAGCTTTACCTATTTTTAGCTTCTTCATTGCTTATGATGCAAAAGACTGTATATTAAACTTTTTTAGCCAAACAAGTATGTCATTAATTTAATATGTATTTAAAAAGATATCATTTTATTGAAGGAAAATTACTTACTATTTAAATGGGAATAAGCCACAATTAGAGGTTAAAGTAGGTTTATTGACGTTTCAATTTCCACTTCGGAAATCGTTATTTTGAGAACAATTTCCGAAGTGGAATTTGAAACGTCACTAAACTTACTTTAACCTTTAATTATGGCTTATTCCCATTTAAATAGTAATTACTTTAAAATGCCACAAGAAAATAGCTTCAGAACAATATTAACGAAAATTACATCTAAGGCAAAAAGAAGTTAAAAATCCCAGAAAACTTTTGAAAACATTATCAATTTTTACTTTGGTTAGCTTTTATCAAAGTTTTTAGCCTTTTTTGAGCTTAAAAGTTTCTAGATCACAAGCTAAATTGTATATAAATAAAAGTAATAAATATTTCCAAGTGATAAAATCAAGTGCTTAAAATGGTGTAGATAAGAATTCGGGGTTTTTGTAGTGGACCAAAATCCTATTATTAAAAATTTACTTTAGCCTTATAGTTTATATGGAAAAGTGACACTATACACCATTTTTTATTTGACTCCTATATTTAGGAATAATACTTTACTACCTTTGACCAAATCTCGCACACCTACAATAAATTTTAAAGAAAATTGTAGAATGAATAAATGTTTATTATGTTAAATATTTTGTAAATAGAATTTAAACAATCTGGAATAAAAGACACTCATGAATTTTCTTATTTCGTTAATTCAAATTTACAGACTTGATGGTGTTTCTTTTACATTCACTTTTGCCTTTTTTGGCCGTTCGGTGTGAACAGAACGACCTTCTCACTGGGCCAGTACGAACATCGCATGCAATTTGTTTGTAGAATGAAATAGATTGATGTCATCGACACTTATATACTTCTATCATTTAATAAAATATTTTTCTTGTATGACCAATTTTGTTTTTTGACGAAATAAAAAATATTGCTATTGTTGGCAATATTTTTCATAAGTCATAGGGCTCTTGTTGATAATTTACACGGACTATTGTGAAGTAATAAAATAACAAAAGAAAATAAAAAAGAACTTTTGGGTAGAACTAAGGAACCTGATTTTAAAACCTAATTTTTATGACGTTTCACTCACTGAATCATTAAAAATAACAGCCGAGCGCCTTTGTGTAAAACTACAGTTTTTTAATATACCTTATATCAAGTTATCTTCTTCTAAAGATGTTAATACATTTTTTTTTTTGAAGCCTGACTATATGCAAGTTGTTTTCAACTGATCGGGAAATATTCCAATTAAGTAATTAAGTGGACACACTTTAATAAGTTCATATACAGATGTCAAAAACATGAGTATATATTAGTGTTTATCGTATTTGTGTACTCAGATTCCAAAATATCAGTTATTGAGCTGATAGAATCCATAATACGCTTTAGTTAAGAGTATGCAATAGTCACAGCATCCTCGGATATCTGTACTTGCTGATTACTTACCATTATACCGTTTACAATTTGGAATGTAAGTTCACTTTTATTCTTAGGTAGCTTCCTCAAAATCTATTAACCGAAGTCATTGTAAAAAGGATTTTTAATATATGATTACATTCCTCTACCATTAGGTCAACTGCTGCCAGTTGCAGATTTAGTTATAATTTACACTCCATATATCGTACTCTTCAATTAATTTTCGGGCCATATAGTTTAGATCACCTTAATCTTGGGCCAATATTACTTGATCATCTGCAAAGTTGATCGTATATTTCATAGTATTGGAGAGTGTTATTACCATTGTTCTACATTTTTGTTTCCATCTTTTTAAAACGCTTTCGAGGTATATCAGATAAAGTGGAGGGCAAATAACATCCTTGCTTCAATCGCTTTGATGTTACAAACCTTGTTGTATCCTAGTTTTTTTTTTTATTTTTGTTATGGGTTGATTGTATACTACTTTGGCGGCTTTCATTAATTCTATATTAATATTCGCACTTTCCATTGATCTATAGGTCAACAAACAACATGAATTCTTGAATCCGAGCAATCCTTTTTTCTATTATTTGGGTTAAGGAGAAACTGTGGTCAATATTATATAAGACTATAAAGTCATCGATTGACTTTAGATCTTCGTCGCCGGCCATCTTGAATATCGTTGCATATTGTTTTCAACGACACCTGCATAATTATTCTATCAATAAAATGTCATTAATAAATAAAGTTAGTAACGGTTAAATAAAGTTAGTAACGGCTGTTCATAGTTTTTGGTGTGGAATATCATTAACAATGGCGGATGGGCGAATATAAATGGGATTCTCGCTCTCTTTAGTTCCATCCCTCCTTGTGGAGTATTGGGCGCTTATGCGTTTCTTGGTCACAAGTGTAAGATTGCTGACTGGCTCAGCGCAATAAATGGGATTATTGGGTTTGCAATTAATATATAATTTGAAAGTGCGTTTCAGGTTCTTTTCAACGACTCCTACGGGAATGAAAATTAAAAATTCCTAATTCCATTTAAAAGTATTTAAAAAAAATGGCGCCCATCCATGTTAAGGTATCTGAATCTCATCAAGAACTATGAACTGGTATTTTAGTTCAGTCGCTCAAGAAATTATTCAGTTTTATTGTTTAGAAAATATTATTCGACAATTTTATTATAATGGAAATGAATATTTTGATGTTTTTGGGTTGTTACTGATAATTGTGTAGTAGCTTAATTAAATTTGAAAAAAGGTTTCAAAAGACGAGATTGTAGTACTCCGGGAGTGACCGAGGAGTATAAGCACAACTTTCTTCAATTCTTGGATTCAATTTGATCCCATTCGATTCAATTTGACTGAATTCGATTTTATTTGATTCAATTCGATTCCATTCCAACAGAAACCTTACTTCAGTTACCCAAAAATGTATTAATGTAAATCTTATGATTCAGAAAATGTATTGGTGGATACAACAGGGTCATACTGTGTAAATCAGCCTTATTTAATAAAATTAGCTAAATTAAAATCATAGGTTAACATTTCTACAAGAAAATAATTTAAAAAAACATTTTAAATACATAGCAACAAATAAATTTATTGTAGGAAAGGTGCGACTATCATCAACATTGTTGTTGAAATACTCTATGATTTATTAATTTTTTTTATATTTTTCCACCTTGTGGAACTGTAAATATTTGAAAAAAAGCATGTAACAAAAAGTATTTGTAATTATTTTTGTATATATGTTTGAATTAAAACAGTTTTTGTTAAATATGGTATAATATAGGTTATTTGAGTCTTATAAATTCATGTTTGATTTTCAAATTTTTATTGTTACTGTAATCTTAGGTTAAGAATTTTTATGTGTATACAAAAGGTGTGGATGTTGTTTGAAATCTCATATCAGATACATGTATGCAGTGTAGATTTTAATGACCTTTAGTAGTCAATACAAGACACTTCTTGTCCATTTTGTGTTGTGCTATCGATCTGATCGCTGTTTTCGTCAGATATTTGTTTTTTGATTCAGTGCACATATAAATCCATGTCATCTAAATTTCTTATTTCCTTTAGACACAAGAAAGTGAAAATTCGTGGCCTCAATACCATAGATGTATTAATTAAAATTCAACACTTCATGTAAATAGCTTGTTCGCAGTTCACATATTTCAAAAGGAAATACTTATTTACTGTCAGAATTACTTCTGTCGAATGCTACCTTCATGCAAACATTTATTAAAAAGAGTTTGCAGAGTTCTTTCAATGACTGATCCTCCCATTTTTTTGATCCTCTTTATATAATTTAATTTAAAATTTTTATGAAATTATATTTTATTTCCAATTGGTAAGTGATGAACTGAAATGAAGTAAATACATTACCAAATTAATAAACGTAATATATTTAATACAGTTTTTAAGACAATAGTCAAATTTATTAGCTACATCTTAGTTACTTTTCACAGTTGAGATACTACGTAAGTATTTCGAATAAATGTATTTTGGCATACACATTCACATATTTAACCGATTCTTCTAAATAACATTCACACCACTCTAATGTAAACATTTTCTGCACAACCAATTTGTTAATTTAAAGTTAAATGAATCGTCCAGTTTTATAACCAGACTCAGGAGCTGACTTAGAACACCACAATTGAATACCTATTTTTTATAACTGATCAACATAACAGTTAAGATTTTTTTAAAATAAATTGTTACTTCAATTTAGCTCCTGATTTGTTAAATAGTGTGAGACAGCATGTCAACTATTTTAACTTGAAATGCTGTTTCACTCTTTATGTTGCCTGTATTATATCCAGGCTGTTGCATATATTATAGGATAAATGACAAATAGATGCCATTTTTAGATTAGCTTTTTATTTAATATACATTAACTATAACAACAAAATGTAGTACAACTAAAATTTTTACAAAATTACATCTTTTAAACTGTGATTTACTACAAACATAACTTTTGGTACAGACTTTGACAGTACTTGGTAATTACAAATTGTAAAATGTTCCGTTAAATAAAAAAAAAGAATTTGGCAAATGACTTATTATTTTTGAACCAATTTCTATACTAAGGTGCCTATTGTAGATCTTCGTCGTCATAAAGATCTTCAAAATCTGAAACAAATGTAAAAGTTTCATTTTTATTACCACATTACATCATTTTTCTATCTGACAGTTACAAATAAATGTTCGGACAAGCGAACTTATTGAAAACATTCAACTTCACAACTTTGCTTATTAAACCAAAGAACGAGATCAACAAATTAATATTTGAATTGCAGTAAAATAAACGAACTTGTTGCATAACATCGTGACAAATAAATGTTTGGACAATTGTAGAATTACTATTTTAATATGGGGTTACATTGTCACGCACCTTTACTACTGTGGCAATTCTGTCTGAAATTGTTCATACTAAGGATTTACACAAGTCAGAGTCCAAACTATCCCATAATTCACCTAATTTACTCTTCAAATCGGCGACGGTTCTCTGGGGATCATGATGCAATTTCTGTTTCATCTTATGCCACAAGGTCTCAATAAAATTAAGATCTGGACTGTTCGAAGGCCACGGGAGAACTTTAATGTTATTGTCTCAAAACCTTTGGTTAGTTAGTTTTAGCTGTATGACATGTAACACCGTCCTGTTGGAATATAAAATTCAAGTCCTGGTAGAGATCGTAAGCACTTGGTACAAGACTATTTTTTAAAATTTCTTATTACTTTAATTCACCACCTCATAATATCATCCTAGACCCAGTTCTTTTGAGTCAATCTTTATGGAATGCTTCATTTTGACTTCTGATAACCCATTTTCGAAAGTCTCCAACGCAAACATTAAATTTCGATTTGTCACTAAATAAGACTGTGAACCAGTTATCAACGATCCATTAAATCTTCGATCTTGCCCAATTGAAGCGGATGCTAAAGTTTCTGACGCAAACATTAAATTTCGATTTGTTACTGAATATCACTCTGGACCAGTTAACGATCCATGAAATCTTGGATGTTGCCCAATTGAAGTGGTTGCTCAAAGTTTTCATGGAACATTGAAGTAACAATGTGGCAAACAGTGATTCTAATTGAAGACATGTACAGCTCGGATCTCAGTTTGTAGCAAAGTCTTAACTTTCTATTCTTTTTGTATTTTAAAAGTTTAAATTTAAAATCAACCATAACCTTTGCGTAAATATTATCTAAAATAGTAATATTTAATATACATTGTTTTCGTAATATTCACATCACATGCAAACATTTTTGACGCAGCAACACCACATTTGGAATTTACAAGCCTATTCTATTCTCTTATGAAACCTTCTTTTCTATTAACGCGAAGATGATCAGTCACTTTTCACATGACAAACTGTACATGTTAATTTTGATCCAAGATAGAACCTTGTTTGGAGTCAAAGATCACCAATGTTTATGACAGCCCAAAATAGAGATGACATAGTCTTGAATCTCTGACAAAAATATTTCTGACGAGAATTATACAAATTTAAACAGATGATTCAATGTGTTATTAATCAGATGACGTTTATTAAATTTTGACAAATGTTACGAATCAAATCTTTTAGTGACAGATATTCCTGTAATTTTTTACTTCTCATTTAATATTTATATTTTGTTAGTTATTTTTTCATGCAGTTTTTAATTTAAACCTGCTTAGAGTAAGTATATATGTGACTAGAAACGAATTGATCGAAAGTAGTGAATCAATGTCAAGAACTGCTATTCTATAATGCTACCCATGACAACTGACGACGCCATCCTGTGGCGCTAGTTCCATGACACTCGCCTGAGCATTTTACTGTAGAGAATGTGTCGCCAGTATAGAAGCTTCACTTAAAAAATGAGACGTTTTTAACAGGTCATTCCACAAAGCCTTTAGTTACTTTCAAGAATTCTGTATAGGGTTCTTTGATACTCAGTAGATAAGTATATTTTTGTTACAATCATCAATACCAGAAAGTTGCTGTGTATAGAACAGGCGAATGCCTGAAATATACTGTCACCAAATAAGAAGCAATACCATTGAAACTGTAGGGATTAGTAAAGTATGATTAGTTTCTTGTATTGTTAAAGAAAAATCAGTTTGTAAAACTAATGTGTGTATTACCTTTTATTTACAACAATACCTAGTCTCTATATTTTTGCAAAAGAGCAAAAATTAATAACCAAAGTGTTGGGAAATATCAAGTATGTTTTATTACTTGTAGGGCCACACTAATCAGTAATACTTGTTGAGGTACCATTAACTTCAAACTCCTGTATACTTATCATTGTGGCACAAACTAACACCAACATTGAGCGGTAGTTCCCACAGTATAACACTCAATGTGAAGCAATTGCGACTTACACAGCCTTGTAAGTAAAGTAAGCGTGAATCTTATATGATTCATGTGGTGTTCAATGTGCTAATTGTCTTTGTATTGAACTTGTGTCACTTTCGGGTATTAGAAAAGATGCTAGAAATTTCTGATCGGACAGTCCTGCCCTAACATGACTACAGAATGCTGTCCAACAGTCTGGAAGGTCAGACCTCCATTCCCTAGATGCTTCTGAAAATAATCTTTTTACTATAAATATCAGTTTCATGTTTGGTAAGAGGTTACTTAATAGAAGGAGTTTGTAATACCATTCAGTTTAAAAATAAATCAGTAAATAAATTCAAACCCTGTGTTTTAATTCCCATTACAATAGTAACTACAGTAATTCTATAAAATTTAAACAAATAGTTTGAAAACTTTCTTCAGCCCAAGGTAAAGTCCAACCAACAAATATAGATGCATAGGCGTCTATATTCGTTGGTGCAACACTCAAATTCATATACAGTGCACAGCTATATCCATATGATGTTACTGAATGTTTTCAGAAACAGAAATGACATTCACACAAAAAACACATTGTTTTTTGTTTTAATTAATTTTTCTGTGCATGTGATTAATTTGTAATCTATTAAACTACTAGAATTAAAAGCAGGAGTACTGACCATTAAAGAAATCGGCATGAACTGCTTTTTCGTTAGCAGTTAGATCCATTAACAAACCAGAAGAACCTCCAGCCTAAAAAGTGTTTTGTTAGGTTATGTCTATTATAATTATAATAAAACTTAAGTTCACCTCACCTCTTCTAAATCCATGTACGGTCCAGCACCCTCTGGGAACATTTCGTCGGCTACGAGAGCAGGTTTCATCTTCCAATATTATATAATTCTAGCAAATATAAAATTAAATCAGTTGAGCTAGTATTTTATAATTTCAAAACAAAAAACAATAATAATTGTTTTGACAGATTGACCGCCCAAGTGTCTAACTGTCATTTGTCTATTCTAGTAAATTTGGAAAATATTTTGGAGTTTCCCGACATCTATCTGTAAATAGAAGTATTAACAATTCAAGTAATAATTTCCACAGGTGGTGACAGTAAACTACAAGGCTTCTAAATCCTTAACAGCTTTCTGTAAGAAATATTTGGGTGACAAGAAATTTTCAAATTGCATGAATGTGCTATCGAGAAAAAGGCTAATTAGAATAATCTAATGAATAAATAAAATGCAGGTTGGGATTTTACTTGCAAGTAAAATTATACATAGATAATGATAAAGCTTTTTCCATATTTATTAGCTAAAGAATTAAAGTTCTTTTGGATAATGATTATTGTTTTAATTTTGAATAGTGCCTTATAGTCATACAGGATATGGTTGACTTTTTCGTGTTCTCTGCTAAACACTCTGCAACTTAAGTCTTTATAATACAGTCGCATTGAATGCAGATATCTTTGACTAGCGCTAGGGAAGCTTGTTACGATTCAGAGCTAATTCCTGCCTTATTAGCGCATGTCGCATGTCCATCAAATATTCCTATAACTTGCCTAGGTATGTGCTTAAATGGATATACTTTGTCAGTAAGGATTATGTTGTGCTTTTATTCAAACTTTTTTCCGGTCGCGGACGTTGCTTTTTGACACTCCTGAGAGCCTTCATAACCGCTTGACATTCTGTGTACAACTTAAGGTGTTCAAGTTCAAAGCTTTGTGATTCCTCTAACCCATCCCTCTCATGAACAGATGTCTACCTGATAACGTACCTTAGATCTATATCTGGTACCATATAGCCAGAAGTTATCAATACGGTATTCATCAATGGTTATCCTAATCTAACCATTATGTCTCTCAGGTTTTCTCAATCTGTAATATTTCTTTCTTGCCTCCCCCTTATTATAATGATACGGAGAAGAAGGCAGTTCAGTAGGGCCTCCATAGTTGCTGTTCGTAGCCCCATCCTCTAATTTCAAGCAAGCTAGCCTCTACACCTTGCTTTATTTTGATGATAACCCTTTTTTGCTGCACCTTCGGCCTCCAAAGTTTGACATTTTATTATTGGTTGCACCATGCTATAAATTCGATATAATATATTCTTATTTTAAAACCCACAGTTTTCAATGAGTGTGTCAAGCTACTATGAAGGTAATACCTGCTCTCTTAGTTATTCGTTCCATGTGCTGTTTCCAATTAAGCCTTGAGTCTAATATTACCCCATATACTTCACCCACCAGATTTGTACCATTCAGGTTTAGCTGCGGGCTACCATTCAGTTCTGGGGAAAAGCTAGCTATCAACCCAAGCATGACTAGATTCCACAAAAGCAGATGTGACTCCATCCTTGTTAATTGCACCAGAGCAATTTCTTGTTAGAAATTACTTACAATCTTCGAACAATTGTCTTCATGCACCGACATGACCTCTTGAAATTCTACGATAACCATGCTTAGGTTCAGTGTACCTATACCTTATTGTCCGTTTAAACTTCCCTAAACAATATTCCAATTACCTCCTTTCGTTGTGTAATTATAAAAGTTGGTTTGATTTCAACCTTCCATATTTAGTATGTCTAAATAATATTCCATAACAAAATTACTAATGACTCTTTCATTGGTATTTGTGCAGCCCCAAGCAAGGTGGATTTGAGCATGAGAAGAGCATTGTCTTGGAACATCTGAATCATTTGCTTGTGGGACGAGTATTATCAGATATCGCTTAGAGAATCACAATCATCAATCTTTTATTACAATATTGTCAAAAATCTCACATAAGAAATATAGGGCTTTCATAGGTAAGTTATGTAACATTAGATAATTTATGTCATCCATCGCTGGTGCGGCTTTTTATTTTTAAACTAAATAAAACATATTTTGGAGTATGTAATAAATATTATTAAAACTTTCAGATATTACAATTGATTGCATTAATATGTCAGTAAATATTCAATGTTGTACAAGTTTGTAGGATTTGTAGTAAGGCACTGAGTTATGATTCTTCTATGGTAGATACAAAAATGTCCTGGTTGCGGGTGGTTTTTATAAATAAGTTAAAATTTAGAACTATGGCTTCAGAAACGGTTCTCAAAAAAGGCACATGATTTTAAAATGACTATTTACACTATAAAAATATTTTCCTCTTATACTTAGGTACACAAATTACAAATTTTTTAAAATAAAATACGTATAAGAATAAAACGTATAGAATCTGTACTTTTTATATGTCGGACACATATTTCTAAATGGAAACCATTTTTCAGAGTTACGTAGTACTTAAACTTTGATTATTTTATAATATTATATATTATCATTATTTTGCAAGCGTTACACTGGTAGATAGTTGCCACTTCATTGTGTATAATACATGGCAATGAAAGAACTGATGCGCTTGCAAGAAGGTCAGCTACAAAATACTTCGGTCCAGAGCCGGATTTAGGAGTGCCTCATGTACTTATTAAGCATTTGATCTTTTTTTCAAATACTACAACATTGTCAGAAATATACTTTTTCAAGAGTACCAAAGACATATACAATAAAAAATAACATATTTGATATCGACCAAAAACAAGGATGTAAAATGATCGTTATCACAACATATTTTAAACTTTTAATAGTGTCTAAATGGACTTTTTTTTGAAAATAAACATTGCATGTTGTTTTGCGTAGTCTCCTTACTTTTCTTCTTTTTCTACGTGCATGAAAAAATATACGTTATTGTTTTCTACGACCTACTACTGTTTTTAGTAATTATCCAAAACCTCCTTCATGAAAACTAGATGTTTATACGTTTTTTTAATTTGGAGAAAGCCTTTGACAACTACAAAGTCAACCACAGTTAACATTTACAGCTAATAAAGAATATCGGATTGGACGATAAAGACTTAAGGCTAATTAAGATCCTGTACTGGTAGCAAACAGGAAAAATCCGAATTGATAACAACCTCAAAACAAATACCTATTAATAAAATGGTACGACAGTTCAGTACTTTGAAGCAATCTTCAGCAAATCGTGTGAAAACATACAGTAAGATATGTTACAGGCAGATAAAATACTGTCTAATTTGGCTCCAATTGTATGGCAATAATATAATTCGGCTGTCTAGCAGCGGCCGAATCCTAGTATCTGCCCCTGAGCGAACTGACGAAACGAATACTGATAGAGAGCTCGTCCATGTCTGTGGTAAGAGACGACTAATAAGATGGAATGAGAGGTGTTAAGTCGTCGTTTGAGGTGTCGAGTCTGCAGCAACGAACGCAGGGCACGATCTGTCATACGACTTTACGTACTGCACAGTAACGGGGCCGTCGTTCGAGGTATCGGTAGTAGGCATGGGGCTACTAGAAGCGAGACGAGTCCATTAGTCGCACTGGTTAACGAACTGTTTTCTTAATATCCGAGACGAGCTTCTGCAAGTTCAAATACGGCCAGTCCCAAGCTGGACGTGCACTTATGGGACGAGTGGTTAAGGAGTAGGCTCCTCAGTGCCCTCAGTGGTGACCTGTCAAACGCACGAGATTGGGCCGTTATACCTACCTGCGTTCATTTGTTCGCCCTCACAGGTATAACAGGCGAGTTTTCGTGTATCAACACGATAGGATAGACTTCGTTCTGCGCGTTGGCTGGCTTCATGCACCTTGCTCTACACAAATCCAGGCTTGTTGAATTGTCAGGGTTTACAGGTCCCCGGACTTATCACCCACAGACCCCCTTAATGCGGTCATAACTATGTTATGGTCCGCCATGTGCGGTCGTAAATCCGTAATGTCATACAAAGAAGGTAAAATATCAAACATCAGATATGTAAATGATAAAATTTTAATGTCAATCTCTGACATAGGACTTCAAAGGCTTATCGATAGATTTAATCTTACTATAACATAATTTGACATGGAAATAAACAGTGATAAGACCAAAGTTGTGACTTTGGTCACCAAATTACAATAAACGACACACCGAAAGAAAGAGTGGAGAGAATATGCTATCTGGGCTGCAATATTAGGGATACGTGGGATCATAGCTGCGAAATAAAAACTCAGAAGCCAGAAGCTCTTTTAACGGTCTTAGTAAAATTATCTGCAACTTATCTTTAAGTATCAATGTACGCATTAGAATTCTTAGATGTTAAGTCTTTAGTGTCCTTCTCTACGAAGTAGAACGCTAGAGTCTTACAGAAGATGCCATAAAAGGATTAGAGGCATTTGAAATGTGCTGTTACCGACGTATCTTGGTCGTCTCATATATACACTACACAACACAACTTTTTTCCAGGAAAAAAGAAATTATTAACACTACAAAGGAAAAAAATAAATACTGACTTCTACAGTTGATTCTACAAGGCAAGATTGAGGGCAAGAGAGGCCCTGGACGCAGACGTATATCCTGGCTGGCCAATCTTAGGAAATGGACTGGTCTAACGTCAACTGATCTATTTCGAACAGCTGTGAATAGAATAAGATGGGTCATCGTGGTCGCCAACTTCACTAGAAGATAGGCACCAGCTGTGTTAAAAGTGTATGTAAACCAGAAGGGTATGATGGTAAACGTTTTGGAATTGTTCACGCTGGTTCTTCGAAAGGATTTGTGACTGAAGTAAATTTATTATTTTGCTCAAAAATCTGAAGTAGTTGACTATCATGAGGAAATGAACAATGAAATTTTCTCTAAAGGGATAAGTGTACACTCAGTCCCCAATTTATAAGAGTCATCATTAATTTGTGATGGATAATATAATATATAATATATAAGATGCTATAAACCGGACATTGTAATATATATAATAATAATATTATAATATATATATATATATATATATATATATATATATATATATATATAATAATATTATAATATAATATATATATATATATATATATATATAATATTATAATATATATATATATATATATATATATATATATATATATATATATATATATATATATATATATATATTATATTATAATATATATATATATATATATATATATATATATATATATATATATATATATATATATATATATATATATATATATATATATATATATTACAATGTCCGGTTTATAGCATCCTCCACCTTCCGATTCCATCTACATTATCGTCTATCAAACCAGTCTCCTGCTTGTAGGACCCCTCTCTGAAATTGCCCTTTGGACTTCATTAAGTCATGTTGTTTTCGGTCTTCCTCTTTTTTTGCAGAGGTATCTGCCAATTCAATACTATCTTCGGTAGGCGATGGTCTGTCATTCTCTGTACATGTCCGTACCAAATAAGCTGTTTTTGGTGTATTTCTTCTATGATGGTGGTTGTTCTCTCCATAATATTTCTTATTATTTCATTTGTTACGTGCATTATTTTCCATATACCTGCTGATCTGCATCAAAAATCCATTTCCAGAACGAATTTTTGTTCCGTTCTCTTACTGAGTTGCCAGGTTTCGCATCCATAAAGCACAACGGTTGTAAAATACTGTTATATAGCTGTATCTTTTTTTCTGTTTAGATATGGGTTTTAGTCAGAGTAATGAGTTTAGTGAGATTATTATTTTTTTCCTTTTATGATTCGTTTTTCATTTAGTTGGGTTAAAGTATAGATGTGGTCGATGCAAGATCGTCTAGCTCGAAATCCTGCTTTCTGTTCAAGCTCAAGTGGTTCATATTCGTTTTCGACTAGGGTTTTCATAACTTTTCCGTAAAATCTACTGGAGTGCTGGTAACTGGAATGCAGCGGTAGTTCTTGCAGTCTGCCTTATTCCCTTTTTTATGGATCGATGTAATCCATCCTTCTTTGTAGCTTTGCTTAAATAAATAATTTTTTTACTCAGCTCAAAAGTTTTCTTTTTCAATTTATTATACATAAATTTCTTTATTTGAATTTTGTTGTGTTTATTTTTATATGTATATTTTTCTTCAATTTAGTCTGATAACATTTGTAACCTACATCTAGTCTTATTATGTTTATTATAGTATGCTAATCATTTTGTATACCAACTGCTTTACAACCAACTCTACCTCAAACAACCTGGTTTCAGAATTTCAAAGCTCCTCGTAAATATATTACTACTATAAATCGAATACGCTTTGGACATGCATGCTTCCCATGCCATTTATTTAAAATTAAAGTCATCGATGATGATAGTTGCAAACATTGCGGCAAGCTAGGTGACCTCGATCACATCTTCTTTGAATGTTCTAAATTTATTCAGCATTTAAACTCCCTGTATACAAAATTAACTAAATGCAATACATACGCTCCATATAATATACAGTCCTTGTTAGCCATAGGTTCTGTAACAATATATAATTTAATTATAGAATTTTTGTCAGACACATGCATAGCTTTATAAATCTGGTACTCGTTCATGAAAATTTTCATGAGCGTGTATAGGGTTAGACTTGTACCCTTTGTTTATCCTATATGTAACAATACCTTATCCGTGGTCCAGTATTGTTTGTCTGTTAAAATAAACGTCTTGACGGACCCCTAGACGAGAAGCGAGTGTCCTTGTATTTTCCTTCGACGTGTTCTGCTATTAATTATTCGTCTATTTCGTTTTAGGGATAATGCTGTGCATTTGTCTAAGAGAAATAATCTGTACTTATGTGTATATACTTTCTTAAGGAATATATTATAACCGTTCGAGGCTGGCTGAATGACGAAAGTCAATGCCAAACAAAAAATCATTTTGTATTAATAATACACGGGGTCATGAGGTAGATTTCTACTCATTTTTTTATCATAACCCAGATATTTGCTTACATACAATGAAAATACTTTTATTTCTGATTACTACGGTTTAAATATTTATTAACTGTATATGTTATTGGACAACCTATAGGTTTCCAAAAATTGGAAAATCACGTTCATGAATGTATAGCCAGTTTTCAAAATGCAATAAATGAAATAAAAGAGACGTATAAAAACGTCCATTGTAATATTAGCTATGTTCTAATTGATATAACCGACGTAAGTTTGGCTCACATGTTTTGGTTTATTTCCTATAATACGAATGCAATGTGCAAAGATCCAGCGGATCTACTGGATCAGCTTAAACCCTATCTAACAATAACATGCTTTTCCTCTTTGTACAAGAACAGTATAACGGTAGTTCTGCCTTTCAACCCGTTCAAGATAGCCCAAAAAAGGGGTGAGGTAACAAAAATTCGTTTGGAGCTAAAAATTAGTACGAATGTTCGAGACACCACTATAACTAAAATGTGAAGTCCCCACCAATCTCACATCTGCACAAAAGGTTATTCATAATCAAAGGTTGCAAATATGGGTTTTTTGCGTTTTTCAGTAAAACGGTAATTTTGACTATAAAAAAAAGTCAGACAAAAATTGTAGATCATGTAATTATCTATAAATATTGTCTGTATATTTTTCGTCTAAGAGTCACGGTTTTGGAGATATAACGATTAAACTAGTTAAAAAATCTGTGTTCTTCATAATATGCATAAGTGTGCTGCATACATACATCACTGGATCTTTAATACAAGTAAAAATATGATGTTCAACGCATTGGTTGTGTAGTCTCTCTTGTGCATTAAGACGCATGCGATGGAACAGCTGTTATTAAACTTAACAGCGGGAATTTTAGAATAATGGAGCTTATACAGATCAGGTTTATCTTCATATATTAAAAGATCAAGATTGGAGGAGAGCATTTTAAAAATGATGCTAGATAACTTCAAGAAGAATAAAACTTATAAAATTTATGTGAGCAGTTAAAAATGACAATAATTATGACCTACAATGTTTTACACTCACTATTTTTATTTTTTGTGTTGCTTAATAAAAATTTATATATTTATGAGTCTTATTTGGAGGCTGACTGGCTGCTATTATTTCCCACACGTTGTTCCTCCTATTTACATTTCTATAACTAATAGGTGCGGGATTATAGATCTCTGGTCTCCCAAAAATTAGCTTAGTATCGTTGTTGCTCATTTTTAAAATAAAAAAAAAAAACATATAAATTCAAAGTTTTACTCTGTAAAGAAAAATACTACCTTCTTATCACAGAATACGTGTCGGTAACTTACAAACGCTCAGCTTTTTGGTGCTGTGTGAATTGGCAGACAGTTGCTACTACTATCATACGCAGTCGATGCAGCAGACTCATGGAATTGCTTGTTGCAATAATCGCATATATATATATATATATATATATATATATATATATATATATATATATATATATATATATATATATATATATATATATATATATTGTTATGATATGTAAAATCGAGAAAAATATTGGTTTGTTTAAAAATATTTCAAAGTTCAAAAACATTAAAATAATTCAGATAAGTAGGATAATATCCAACAAACATTTCGGAGAAGGAAAGTTATTAAATCCTTGAATTACCTGTACCAAACAAAATGTAAGCTTTACATCAATCATTTCTTTGTTATACTTGGGTGACCCGCATAAGTTTAAGTGAAAGCCAAAGAATTGAACGGGGTTTTTCAAAATCCATTAATGCAGTGATTAAAGACAATAGAAGGGATTATAGAAAGAGGTTTTTGTTAGTTTTTAAGATTTATAGAAAAATATTATTTGTAAATAAGTTTTAGGAAATTTATAATTATAGGTAAAAATTTGTTTGTTATCGAAATGAAGAAATGGGGGAATTGTGACGAGTTGTGATTGGCGGAGATTGAAAAAGGTGGGATAAGTGTGTGGGAGAAAGTTTAGCGAGATTGAGGAGAGAGAAAAGATAGAGGTAGTTGGTTTCCAAGTCTTCAAGAAAGAACAGTGTTTGTTCTCTGTCGGTTCCCGAAATGTAGCAAGCAGTAGTGTTGAATGTTAGTGAGTTTTTGTGGAGTTAGTGTATCTGACAGAAGCTGAAACAACAAAATATTGTAAGTCATATTTCTCTACTTATATTCCAAGAGTCACTGTTCAGGCCAACGAGAGATTCAGTTTATCGTAAAGAGAAGATATTCCAAGAGTCAATTTTTCACTCGGGCCAACGAGAGATTCAGTTTATCGAGAGGAGAAAGGCTATCATAATTTGAATGATTTGTGCTTTTGAAGGAGATCATTAAGGACGATATACTTGCAACAATCTGATGTAAGATTGCTGATTACATAGGGAGCGGTTGAGAGGAGATAATATAATCTACAAGGAACAAGGATTTGGACCACTCATCATCAGAGAGAGATAATTTTGTTTTCTGCAGTTTTTTCTTTTATTGATAACACAATTTTTTTACACGTAATTTAGAAAGGATATAAATATTTGGATTAGGAGAGTTAGAATAGTTTGGGATTTTGAGATTTCAATTAATATTGTTTGTACCATTAATTTTTGATTGTTCACGTACGGAGAACAAAATTTTGAGAATCCTTATATGAGATTTGTTTATTGAAACTTTTGAGTGTGAATTATTTCATTATTTTTATTTCAATATATAGTGTTAGATCATATGTGTTTTTTATTGTTCCGGTATTCTCTGGACCTTACCTTTCACATGTAATAGCATAGATATAGAAGCACGAATTGAACCCTGAGATAAAAGAATTAAAAATTGTGATAGAGTCATAATCATATCATTTAAATAATTTTAATTAATCAAAAAAATTTAATTAGCTAATTATTGCTTGGCGCACCAAGACTTTAAATATCACAATAATATATATATATATATATATATATATATATATATATATTGATTTATAGTATCAGCAATCGGTCAGGAAATAAAACTCTATTTGTTCAGTCTCAATATTTCGTCACGATTTTGTGACTTCTTCAGGAGAAAACTATAAATTTATTAGAATAATTGATTATTATATGTAAACAAAGTGAATATTTTAATACTTACAACTATAAAAATTTAAATTTTTTTAGCATATCTAAATAAATGACATATTTGTTTGATTTTATTGGGAATTCACTCTATAAAATATTGCGGTTACCATAACTCCTAAATAAAATCAAACAAATATGTCATTTATTTAGATATGCTAAAAAAATTTTAATTTTTATTCTTATAGTTGTAAGTATTAAAATATCCACTTTGTTTACATATAATAATCAATTATTCTAATAAATTTACAGTTTTCTCCAAGTCACAAAATCGTGACGAAATATTGAGACTGAACAAATAGAGTTTTATTTCCTGGCTGATACTATAAATCAATATTTAAAACAGTACGGTCAAAAAATAATTTGAAAAATATATACATATATATATATATATATATATATATATATATATATATATATATATATATATATATATATATATATATATATATATATATATATATATATATATATATGTATATACATATATGTCCTCATGCATCATTTCTGACCCTGTCCGTCCATGATATTCTAAGCATTCGACGCAGGCACCACATTTCAAACACTTCAAGTTTGTTAATGGAACTGGCCTTTAACGTCCATGCTTTCATTCCGTACAAGAGAACAGGCCACACGTAACACTTAAGCATCTTGTATCGGAGGCTTAAGTCCAACTTAGATCAGCGATCAGTCAGAAACTTACGAAGCCTCAAAAAAGCATTTCCGGCTTGTTCAACTCTGCTCTTTATTTCATTCTCGGGGTCCCAACCCTCGTTCAGCAAACAACCCATGTATTTAAATTGTCTGACCTGTTCGATTTCTTCTCCAGATACATATATCTTTGCGTTGGGGTAATTATTTCTACTTATAATCATTGTTTTTGTCTTCTTGATATTTATTTTCAAACCCCGAGCTTCACTTGCAAGAGTTAGGTATCATTTAAAAGGCATTGAAGATCTTCAATGTTATCTGCCACTATGGCTGTATCATCGGCATACCTGATGTTATTAATAAATATGCCGTTACCTTTAATACCCTTATTAGAGTCTGCCACTGCTTCTGCGAAGGCTTTTTCTACGTATAAATTGAACAGCATTTGAGACAGTATACAACCTTGCCTTATTCCTTTTTTAATGGAGAAATCTTCTGTTTCGTTGAACATTTAAAGACGTACTTGTGATACTGATGTTTATATTATATTTTTAATTTACCTCTAGGCGAAGTACTATTTTGTTAACAAATGCAATAGGTCAATACATCACTAACAAATTCAAGTAGTCAAATACATTATCGTGGCTGAATGGACCAAGTTATTAAATGCCATTAATTCAATAAAAAAAAACCATATACAAGTATCAAACTAAAAAATTAAACATTATTTTTACTTGTCCGGTTTTGGCTGTCTTGGATTAATTTTCTAATATCAGACTGAAGTATATCGTCGGTGTGAATTATAAAAAATCAATATATTGGGAGTGTTTAGGTGTTTATGGTGTTTCGTGTATTAACCTAGGTACCATTACAAATTTAGGTTTAAAAGGAGCGATCCAGGTATCTAAATGTAAATACAGTGATGAGTGCATTAAGAACCGGCAAAATAACGCAAGATAGAAAACATAATACGTTGTGAAATAAAAAGAGATGAAAGTAGTAGAGGTGGGAAATTATCGATAGAAACCTCTAATTTACATTACATTACATTAGGAATATCGATAGTTTCCCACCTTTAGACGTTAGCTTATGAGCTAGTTGACTTCAGTCATAATATTACAAGTATGACGTCGAACATTAACATTTTTTAAATTTCGCATAAAGTAAAAACTGATTGAAGGCAATAAAGCAAAGCTTAAGTAAACAGTTTAATTAGTAGTAATTTGATAATTAATTCTGTGTTAACGAATACAGAATAACAAGCTATGATAATTCTGTATTGAGAAGAGTGTATGCGACGTCTCAAATCACAGTTTATTATTGATCAATACTTTAATTTTGGATAAAAACATACTCGTACTTGAACTGTTTTTACTCACATTACGTGATACGTATTACTATGACTGAAGTCAACCAGCTCATAAGCTAACGTCTAAAGGTGGGAAACTTTCGATAGATCTAATGTAATGTAAAGTAAATTATAGGTTTATACCTATAATTTCTCACCTCTATTACTTGCATCTCTTTTTATTTCACAACGTATTATGTTTTCTATCTTTTGCGTTATTTTGCCGGTTCTTAAGGCACTCATCCCTGTATAAAAATTTGTTAACCCAACATTACCTTAAGTCTACTTACTTCGACGTTAGCTAATAACAATAAATTAAATTAGTTGAAAAATATATTATTATATCTTTATTATGAAACCTTAAATAAATATTATACATCGTACATGAAAGTTGAATTAGTATTTACCTCGTGACACATTAAAATTAAAGATTTATTGAAATATTTAATTAATTATGAGGTATTTTTTTATAAAATCTGTATAAATATTTATTTGTTGGTAGGAAGTGCTTGAGAACCGTTTCGAACTGCATTCACATCGAAAATCCATCGAAAAGTTAAAAAAATATTTACATCTATATTTTACTACAAATAAGTTTTAAAAATAAACCATTTTAACTGAATAAATTTAACAAAATTAAGAAGCAGATACACAATTATTAAAGCTAAATGGTTGTCGCAACTTTCTAATGTTAGTACTTTTCTTTACTGTCTTTGAGTCGTAATGAATATAATAAACTAAATTTACCATAAAGAAATCACATTATTTAAACTGATGTTAAAAATATCTTCCAAATATTTTCACTCACTCTAATAATTTTTAATTGTTTATTTCTAACTAAAAAGGCACTTAGGAGCAGATGTTTTCCTACTTTACTGGTTAACTGCCAGGTCAGCAATCCTCTTCCAAACAGGATTGATCATTTTAATGATATTTGACACAGATTTTTAACATTAATTTAAATAATGAATATAGTTACTTGGGACAGTAAGTTTGCTTTTCTTTCGTCCGTACTTCTCATGTGCATTCAGCATTTAGTATCGTTCTTATATTATTTTTGATTCTGTAATGTACTTTTGTATGTATCATACGACTTGATAGATCAAGTGTACGGCATTCAGTCCCGACCAAAACAGAGATGGAGCAGAGGGTGCTAAGAATCGCCTGAAGAGATCAGACCACCATTACAAATGACAAATGCATACAACGTACAAACTTTATCAACAGAAGCATCAATGATATAACTGGAGGAAGAACTAAAACAGATAAAATGAAATATAGTCGGTATAAGTTAAGATACGCGTCGAGAAGAAGACCGAATAATAATTAAGTCTGAAAATAAGTTCCATTTCAGAGAAAACGAAAAGTAATCCGTCGGAGAAGTTGGCTTATTCATGAAAAATGATACCAACCATAATTACAATAAACATTGTATACGCCAGAGTCATTGATCCTATTATTCAATGAAATCCAAGATACCAACTTAAAATTATACAGGCTTACGCACCAACTACGAGCCACTCAGATGAGGAAGTTGATCAATTTTATGAAGATATCAGAGCAGCTATACAAACTTCAAAAATCTAGTATACGATGATAATTGGAGGTTTCAACGCCAAATTGGGATTTCAACATGAGGCAGAATCCTCTAAGGAAAACTTTGGATTTTGTGTGAGAAATGAGAGAGGTAACAGGCTTCTTGACATCTTACATCAAGAGACTTTCTTTGTGATAAACTCATTCTTCAGAAAGAAATCCCAACGTAAGTGGACATGGAAGAGTCCAAACCAAAGAACAAAAATTGAGATTGATTTCATAATATCAACTCGGAAAGATATACTTCAGGATGTAACAGTACTACATAAACTTTCAACAGGGAGTGACCATAGAATAATTAGATAAAAAAACATTTTTAACATTGAAGTCGAAAGAACAACAATAATCATCAAATAAAATTGTGGAAGATGGATGTTTCCAGAAGATGTAAAAAAAGTAAAGTAAAGATGTAAAGTGTTTGAAACATTAAAACAAGCTAAAAAGAAATACTGTCCTCGTAAACAAAAATTAAGACACAGCAAAAAACATATTCTAGAGGAAAGAAGAAAACTTTAAGAAAATCAGGATACTAACAAAAATGAACTAAGAATCTTGAATAAGAAAATTAAAAATGAGGTTAGAAAGTGTGTGAGACGATACAATACGATGGAAATAACTAGAGCAATAGAAGAAAACAAAAGCTTGAAAGTGCTCAGACAGAACATGTCCATTGGAAGAAAAAACACCCACAAATTAAAAAATGAACAGGGGCAAATCATTGAGGATTGAGATCAGATTATGAACACTATACGCTTTTGGAATATATATGTAAAAGAGCAAAACTGACCGACAAGCGCATAAACATACACAGAGAAAAGCTTAGCCACCTGAAGTTTGCAGATGATATTGTGCTAATAGCTGATACGATAGATGAGGCCAAAGAACTTTTAAATCAGATTAACGTTTCCTAGGGGGATTGATAATAAATATATCTAAAATCCAGATGATGACACATCTTGTAGTGAGCGAAGATATATGCGTAGGAATAAGATCCATAAACCAGATAATGGCCTATAAATACCTAGGTCATGAGATTCGCATAGGAAAAGATAACCAAACCGTTCAGCATCTCCGTCATATAGGACTGACTTCGGCAACCAGCTACGACGAAGATTAGGAGTGGCTGATGCTGAAGAGAGAAGTGGTACTTGGCAGATCACGTGGCTCGAATAACATAACAGATGATTAAAGCGGATACTGGAATGGAGACCAAGAGATGATGCCTACCGAAGCAGAGGTCGTCCGCTAACATATTGCTATGAATAGAATGGTTGCCATATGAGTTGGATGCAATAGGCACAAGATCGAAACCAGGAATGAACAAGTCCGATGTGTAACTTTTTTCTGTTTTAAATTGTTCCAGATGTCTAAACTCTTCGTCTGGTGATGAATCATACGGGATATAATCTTCTGGTATTCAATTTCCCCTCGTGTCTGCGATGTTTGGAGATTTTAATAAAAATCAGTCAGTAAAGCTTCTAATATACATTATTTAATCAACAACTGTAGACATTTTAATAAAATATTCCTGATATCTCAAATATTACAATTCTAATATCAAAATGTTAGGTTTATACAGTCAAAATGGAGTACTGATTCAAGATATAACAGAGTAATAAAGTCAAAATTACTTTCATTATAAAAATACTACAAAATATACTGGGATATGCTTTGCTGTTATTGTTATTTTTAATGTAGAGTAATAAAGGACATTTAATTCCAACAATAGATTTGTAAATGTAACAAACAGCTATATAGTTAAACTTGATACTCAAAGAGTATTAAATTATTTTAATGTACAAATAAGAGACTTAAAAGTCTATGTATTAAGTCTTTTGGTTAAAGTTGGAAATCCCCCCCCCCTCCCGAAGCAAATGCAAATTCTAGATCCGCCACTGGCTTGTTTCCATTTTTGTTTCTTTTTATATATAAATGCAGATATATAAGAAGTATTAGCAGATGCGAATTTTAAAACCAATTGGATCAGATACTAAAAACTGCAGAAACATTGTTTAATGATGTTAGTATGCATTTCGGGCTAGACAAGTGCCGCATTTTGAATACAGTCATAATAGGAAAGGTTCAGCCCGGAGGATTCGATGTGCAAAATGGTCAAAACATCGAGGATATGTTTTATTAACACACCTCACAAAGTCACAAAAACATCATCCTCGAAGTGCAGTAGAAAGAACGATATTACCGCGGTATTTAGGAGGGCGCGGACTTATGGATATAGGTGAGCAATTTGAAAAACAGATTACACATTTAAGAACTTATTTTCAGACTCAGGCTGAGACATCTACTCTACATCGCGCGATTTGCGTAGTAGATGACACAACATCGATCAAACTGAGAACCAGATCTTACCGGGACTGCCAGGTATTTGCCGCAACTGATTATAAGTAACAGCATGACTCAGTAGGGAAGATCCTTCATCAAGAGATAGCTTGCAAACTGGGACTTTTTCAAACAAATCATCTCCCATATTACCAATATATTTATGAGAGTATACTTAAGAATGACAACTACAAGCTATACTAGGATCGCACTGTGCTCACAGACCAAACAGTAGCACATAATAAATCAGATCTTGTACTAGTTAATAAACTAACGAGATAAACAACAACACATGCCATTGTGGCGATACCTAACAACAACAAACTGTGTGTTAAATACAACGAAAATATCGCCAAGTACAGAGATCTGGAAATTCAAATACGAAGACCATGATGGAAACTACTGAGACAATATCTAGACTTTTAGCTCTATAGTGTGACACGAGATTGAGGCAAAAGTAAGTCTCACCTCTCAAGAATTCTTTTCCTGCCAAACGATAAAAACCACATTTTACGGATTATAGGTATATCAATTTTTTATATTTTCATTTCATGAGCTTTTTGTAAATGATTTCCGGATTAGAATCCTAAAAAATATAACATTTTTTTTACTTTTTTACTTTGATACATAAGGATAAACATTTTTAATTATTCTTTTTATCTACTATAATATGTCGCCCATAATTACGTTTTTGGATATGTACGATTGCTCACAAAACTTACCAAACTCTTGAAGTTTAATAGGATAGCTCAGACTGGTACGGATAGTAATGGAGCTTGTGGATTTTCTAAACGGCTATGACCTTGAAAATACCTGCGCATCGGGTCGTCCAAAATTACTAAAATTGGTAGGTACAGTCGAAGCGTAAATTCGTACTTTGCGCATGCATGAGTCATAGCTGGTTAGATAATCCACTACCTTTACGTGTACGTCCGTATAGTTGTGACTTTCGAAAAGGATAAGATTGTCCTTTCACGTTAACCCCATGTGTAGAGATTATTTATACGTCAAGTGTGTGTACTTAAAAGACTCCCTTTTCTCATTAAATTAGTTCTGTTGTAAGAAATCCACTTTAAATAAAATCTCAGGACCTAAGAAATATGTTTCTCATGAAAAAGTTATAAAAGAAAGAGCAAAATCCAATTTCATTCTCAGTTAGTTTTTAGTCTCCTATCAAGATGCATTCTGGCGTTAATATAAAGTAGGTTAATTGTGATCGAGAACTCATATTATGATGTAAGTTCCACTGGTCATCCCTTTTTATCACCAACGTTCCACCGACAATCACTTTTAACAGAATGATATTTCAAATAGAATTTCGGTCGCTATACTGAGATGAACTATGGGAAGGTATTGAAAATTTTCGGGAAGAGCTCCTAGATTTTTACGATATGTGATGTTTAAATATTTTTATGTCACTACGCCACAATTGACTGTAATGAGAATTCCATTTTGTATTTGATTTGAAGTTTCGATTTCCAATGGACTACCTAAGTTCTGCCGTCACAATGGGCGGGAATTTTAAAAACCTTTCCAAACATTTCTAATTTGTGTGTATTTGTCTCATAAGAAGTTGGAAATATATATTTTTTAATTGTTTGAAGGATAAATAAGGACTTTTAGTTACGAACATTCATTCTGTGCGATTGGTACCTTTTATTATTCGTGGATTTGTAAGGTAAGAATATCAAAGGACTAAGATATTTACTATGAATGTTTGGAAAGGTTTTTAAAATCCCCGGCCATTGTGACGTCAGACTTAGGTAGACCATTCCGACTTACTTGGTCGCAGAGGTTCAAGGTTCAAAATCAAGGGTATTACCGCCAATTGTCAATTATAAACATTGACAGGTTAAGATTAGGTATTCATAATTTTTATTTTCAAATTTTTTGAAAACGATTTCCAAATTGGATGCCGGAACGTCCAAGCAAATATTAAATATAACTCTGATTACAATCAATTGTGACTTAATTATGCCGTAAGAAAACAGTTTCAGAAATTTTTATGTGATACCTACTTAGTTTTGTTTATGCCAACAACATTGGAAAGTGTTGATGCAGCCAATGACTCTGGCATAAAACATTAATAAAATTGTCAAAATAATATGATCTTGTTCTTGTTTGTAACAACTTTAGCCAAAGCCAAAGGAAGGAATGAATTTCAGTAAAAAATCCACCGAAGAGTTCACATTTGGGTTGCATCGACTGTACTTTGTTTATAATTTAGAATCTTTTATTTAATTATTAACAATATTTGCAAAAACAACTTTTCTTAGCACAAGTTACAGACTTATTCGAACAGTTTGACGCGGATTACATCTGTTATATCTTGCAATTAAAGCTAATTAATGTTACTGAATATGATAACAACATTAAGCGACATAATACGACACACTGAACACACTATTATTATTACAATAACTTATAATAAACAAAAAATAAAAACAAAACAAGGTCAGCTACGTTGACTGAAAAAAATTAAGTACAACCGAAAGGGGTAAGGTTAATGGTTGCGCAATAATTTGCAAACCATTACATTTATTCTATCGAGGTTTTTAAAACACGTTTTTGTTAGATTTTGTCGTGTAAAACCAAAATGTTACTCCAATTAAAAAAGAAATTTTTTATGTCTTTTCGCGTTTTTCTACCTGCTTATGCGTAATTATACGCTTATAATAACTATATGCAGAATATAATTTTGCCTTGTATAATCCACAATTGAGAGTTGCATGGATTGAGGTATGAAAAGAAAAGCTTTAAGCGTCTTTTTTGTGCACAACGAAGACGTGTAAGACAAAGTGGTAAACATTTGTATCTTTGCTATGATTGACCGGCATTAAATGAATCTGACACAACGATATGAGAGGCTGTTTTGATGTACAGTGAACTGAGTATCTATATAGTAAAAAAGATTATTCAAGATAAAAATTGTAAGACATTGCGTTATAACAGATGAAATAACTTCAAAACTGATTAACGGAATATTAGCCATTTCCTAATTACATCGAAGACATACGTTTGGCTTAGTTTTGATTTAATTCGTATAAATTGAATGATGACACATGTATAAGGAACCACCATATATATCAAAATTTTTATCGTATTGGAGTAAAATTTGTGGTCATGTTGTTTAATCAGAATCTAACTATTTAAGATCATTTTTAAATAACCTCTATCAATTTAGCAAATGATTTAAGCCGTTACTGTGGTTAAAACAGTTGTTGCATTAACTATTGCAGAAGTTGAAATGTCAGATTTGGTGCTCATTGTTGGATTTGTGACAACTGGAATAGTAGTCTGTGCATTCACAATCGAAGCGGCTTTGGGTTGATTTTGCAGTATTAGTTTTGGCGATTCGGGTTCTCTATCCACTTGAATTTCGAATCTGACAGATCCTGCTCGGTTTAATGATGAATTGCTGTATTTTATGTTTTCCGCCCAGGCTCGACATTCTATGCTAACCAGCACGTTCGCTAAAACACAATAAAGTAATTAGAAATATGTTATTAACGTCAATATATTATTAAAACAATTTGAACAAGACTTTACATATACGCAGTCCTAATATGAGCGGTTTGCACAGAAAAATATTAGCGGGTGTTGAGTAATGGTGTATTTTGGTTGCATTGGTAGTATTCTAAATCGTGCTGAACATGGTGCTCATGATACTATAACCACAGAATACACCACCCAACAAGAAGCGAAACGAAGGGCTTTTTCGCAATCCAAATTTCTGTGACAATCCGCCATGTTCTAAATAGTTTATCTGTCAACCTATAAAAACTGAAGTTTGTTTACGTATTGAGAAGTGTTGTTCCGTATGTGTTGTTTAATATTAAAAAAGTATAATACTGTTATAATTATTTTTGTATACATATACATATTTTAATACCTTAAAAAAGTAGAACAATACAAATAAGTATAATATAATAGTAAAGAAAGAATAATACTGAGAAGGAAACATAAGTTTTAATCATTACTTCGTTTCTCAGTGTAACTATAATTTTACTATAGTTTTGAACGATTTCCTCATTAGTTTTCTTATTGTAGTAAGTAGTTTAAATGTCATTGTCACTTCGAAATTTCTGTCCTAATAACATCAAAGGTACCGACAAAGCTTTCGCTTCTTGTTGGGAGTGTATTCTGTGCTATAACTAACAAGATAAGTCAACGCGCATGTTCTTGCATCTCTCTCGCATATCTGTGACGTAAGCCCTAAACAACTTTAATGATGCCAAGATAAATGCTCTATCTGTTGCTATCCTGTGTGCTTCAAAATGTAGTGAATGAGATCTTTATTTATTAATTGATGTAGTAAAGACTTTGTATATTATATTGTTATATAAATTTTGTGGTGAAAACATGAATGCATGGGGCTAATACATGATACTATAACAAACAAGGTATGCTCACTTGCCGTTCTAATTTTAATCGACTTTGCGCGTGACGTCATAGCGAGACAAAGCCAGGGGACTTGTATGGATCTTATTTTAACTATGCATTATATGGCAACGTTGTTCCATTACTTTAATGGACAACTTCGAAACTTAAGTACACCTCGATGCCATATCTTGCACTAAGAAGTCATTACTAGTTACTTTCTGTGAAAACGTGGTTTGAAAATTAATAAGTAATTTGTAAAATTAATTAAAGCAGTATATGAATTTTCGATTTGATTGTGTGTATTACAAACAAAATAGATATTGCTACAAAACATAAATTAAATACAAAAGGCCGGTAAAATGTAAAGAATTTGAAACATAAGGAAAAGCAGGTTATACTTCAGACTTTATGAATATCATTTAGACATTTATTTTACAATCTTCGTGATTTTTCTCTAGCGGATATTGTAATTATCTTTAATATTTTTATTTATAATTACTATTTTAAAATACATTTTACATATAAACAAAGTAATTTCACATCTTCGCCAACATTTACATATTTTGCAGCTTCTATTAGGTTTTTTAAATAATTTTTAGTTATTTTTAATTTGTTGCCATTATAACTACGAAAAATATATTCTAGTTCACTACATTTAGTTACAAATTCCAGTGTTTGAGTAAACCACCATCAGAAACGTGGTTTACCCAAGTAAACGATTTATCGTTAGCGTCCGGAATATATCCAAGTATTTGTTTTTTTTGTAACTTAAATGCAATGAAACCGGCTTAATTTTTCAATCCATCCCATTCCAGGTCTTTTATATTCGAATTAATAAAATCTTGATGACTGTCAATTAAATCTTCAGGGTTAATTTCTGTATCACCACTAGGAAGGTTTAGCAAGGAAAAGATCTCTTCAGTGACAATTTCATAATTAATTATACTATTATTAGTAATATTCCACTATAGTTTTTCTTTTAAACAATAGTCAGCTTTTGTAAAATGTTTTGATCATATTCTCGCGGTTTCTACATTAAATTTGTCTCGCTGAAAACACTTGAAGAACCATACTTTATGCATTTGTTTTTCTCAAGGAAACACAAAAAAACGACACTTCCAAAAAGATTTACCTTTTTTTATAATTGTTTAAACAACTCACCATTGCACAATATATTAAGGCAATCAAATAATTAGTCTTCTTTATAAAGTAGCTACTTGTAGAGAGTTTAGTAGAGCATTTAACTTGGCATCAGTATAGTTGTCTCGGGCTTACGTCACAGGTGTGTTAGAGAGATGCCAGAACATGCGCGTTGACTTATCTTATTAGTTATAGTATCATGGTGCTAATAGAAAGGCCAATATAACCAAAATTACACTGAAATGATGTCATGTCTTGAGGTAACATGTCCGAAAACACACGTAGCCTCAGTTCGTATTTGCAGGCGAGGACTATTCCATGAAAACACTCGTGAAATTCGCGCTGAGACTTTTGAAGTCTGCTGCATGGATTAGTTTAAATTCGTCGATGATTCTTTATCTGAATTCCTTTAAGTTTGTTGGTCGTCTAACGTTAATGTCAGATAACTCTAACAAAAACTAACAAACTAAATTCTGCAGAACAGTCTAGGAATCCTCTATGTCTAGTTCCTCGATTTGAAAAATTTACATCCAAAAAATCGCCAAACTATCAACTAGAAAAATCCCGGGAATTTAATATAGAAACATATTTCTGCTTTATTGACTACTTCAAATCCTTTCTAATGTAAAACAGGATAAAAGGTGCCATATGCTTAAAGAAATGGGTACGCCAGAATATCTAATCTATTTATTACAGCAACTGTATGAAAATAGTGTACCGCCAATGTAAGAGTTAATAACGTGCATTCGAAAAACTTTCTATTGTATTCATGTACCTCTAACGAATTGACAGGTGTACAAAAAGAGTTAAGTGTTTGAGGAGTTAGGTATTTTTGACAATTATTTTAGCCTTCCATTGCTTTCATTTTTAAAAACTAACTTTGAAATTCAGAGCTTAGGAATATTTAGAGCAGATAGAATTGCCGGTTGTCCATTAGAAGCTTACAAAATTATGCAAAAGCCACCTAGAGGCTCCTATGTCTATAAATCTGACTCTCACAAGTGGACAATTCTGGTAAAATGGCATGATAACTGAGTGTGTTATTAGGTAGTACTCACTGTGGAATCGAGCCTGAACTCATATAAAGCGATATGATAAACATTCCGAACAAAAAGCTGGTGTTACTTGCCCTGCCATAATAAAACAGTATAACCGACATATAGGAGGTGTAGATAAATCTAATTCTCTTTTAGAATTATAAAGCAGTCCTAGCAGGGCTAGACAATGTTACTATGGTATTTTTACATATATATTAGATATGTGTGTTGTCAACGCTTGGCTAGTACATAAACATCACTGTGCTTAGCTAAAAGTAAAACCAATACCTTAAAAAAATTTAAAATGGACATAGCTGAATATTTTTACCAAACGGGTAAAGTAAAAAAAGAGGCATTGAACTCCTACAAAAAGTCAACCACATGACATCACTAGGACAGTGGCGCACCCAGAATTTGTCTTAGGGGGGGGGGTTTGAAATTTTTTTATGCTACCTCCATGTTGAGTCCCTACAATTTGGGTTTTAGTTTAATTTAAAGTACTAAAGATAGCAGTTCCAAAGATTCAGGTATCTATTATCCTACTTATCTTATTTATTGTTCTGAAGCTATTTTCTTGTGGCATTTTAAAGTAATTACTATTTTAATGGGAATAAGCCAAAATTGAAGGTTAAAATAAGGTTATTGACGTTTGCATTAATCGAACTTCTAAATACAATACATTTTGAAGACGGCTATCGCCGTATTCCCGTTCTCCTCCGGGAATCCTCCCGGTGCAACGCATGCTCCTCCTCCAAATCTGTCGATTCCATCGCTCTTCTAATTCCTTCATTTCAAGAGCGTCGAGGTCTACCTCTTTTTTTTCTTCCAGGGGGCTTCGATTTGTGAAGTTTTTGGGGCCAACGTTTGTCAGACATTCTCAATTGATGTCCAAACCATTTTGAACCTCTTCTTTCTATTCTGTCAATGACCGTTTCTGTAGCATTCATGTTATTTCTTATAGATTCGTTAGTCTTCCTTTCCTGCCTTGATATTCTAGCACTTCTTCTCAAATAATCCATTTCAACTGTCAACAATCTTCTCTTCAGGTCTGCATTAATTGTCCATACTTCAGAGCCATAGAACAAAGAACTGATTCAACCATGGTTTGCCCTATTCTTTTTTTGTTACTTTTGGAAATGTGGTGATCCCACCATAAGGAGTTCAGACATCCTACAATTTTACGTCCCTGATTACTTCGTGTTTAATTTCGGTTTCTCCCAAGCCGTTCTTAGCAATGAGTGGATATAAATATTTAAATTTTTTCACTTGTTTGATTTCCACGTCCTCGTCTATCAACACTTCAAACCTTGCATCTGAACTGATAATTAAGTATATATTCTGTTTTCTTCATGCTGACTTGTAACCCCCATTTTAAATATTCTCTCTATAGACACTTTATCATAAATTCTAGATCATAAGAATCTTGAGCTAGGATGACTTGGTCATCCGCAAAGTTTAGGGAGAACAGTACGTCATTTCATATGGGGATTCCCATTCCCTGGCAGTGGTTTTTCCAATTTTGGAGGGCTGCCTCAATATATAAATTAAACAGTAAGGGTGACATACTGCATCCTTGTTTTAGTCCTTTGGTTTCTTTTATTGGCTCTGATAGTCTATATCCGGTTTTTAAGTAAGTAGTGTTATCCCTGTATACTTCTGTGATTATTCCTAAAAGGTATGGACTAATGTCGAGTTGTTGTTAAGCTTGCACAATTTAAGTCTTGGAACTGTATTATACGCCTTTTCTAGGTCGATGAAGGCTAGATGTACTTCTGTACCAACCGCTATTCTTTTTTATATTAATTGTTGGAGTATAAACAAGTTATCAGTGCAAGATCAAAGATCAAAAATTCAAACGTCAATAAACTTATTTTAACCTTCAATTGCGACTCATTCCCATTAAAATAGTAATTAGATCTTATCTCTGTCATTAGCCCGGTTGGTATTTCTCTTCTTCTTCTTTCTTTTTAATGACTGCTTGGATGTAATTGTGAACACTATTTCATCCCTCCGTATTTCCCGTCATCTTTACGATCATCTCTTACAGTCACAGGGTTCATACCTATTTCTTTATACATTCTGTTTCTCTCCACTGTACATCTATTACACTCCAGCATTGTGTGAGTAACAGTGTCGGAATATTCGCAGTATAGGCATTTATCTGCATCTGTCTTTCTGAACCTATGAAGATACGCCCTAAAACAGACAATCTATCCAGTCCCTTAGGCTCGGGATCAGCATGTTTGTCCACTGAGCAACATCTTCCTTGTTGTTCCACTCTTCTTGTCATTTTTCCATTGATCTTTCCCTTTCTTTTTTTTATAGCTGTTGTCAAATGCTTTCTTCTCCCATAGAGATGTCTCTTTTCTTTTCTACTGCTCTAACACATGCAGAGGAACACAACCCGTGATAGTCCACAAGGCCGTCGCAGATACAGTCCTGTAGGCGCATGCTACTCGCAACAGACTCGTTCTGTCTAATTTTTTATAAGCCTAATATTAGGTATCTATATCTAAATATAATGAAAAATATTATTAATAATTGCGTATTTATACAATAATTATTGTGTTCTACATATTTAAAGTGGTAATTTAATTATTCAATCAGCGTTTTGGATTTTTTGTATTGTGTGTGAAAGACAAGTTACATTTTTCTACTATTCTTTATATATTGTTTACTTTATATGCCCTGGGGGGGGGGGGGGGGGGGGGTTTAACCCCCAAACCCCCCCCTGGGTGCGCCACAGCACTAGGAAAGACAACGTAGGGCACTGGCCTATCTATGGACCAAAAGCAAGATGCTGATTTTACAAGAATGGCTACATTTAATGGCATACAGTTCTGTGTCAAAAATGTGACGTGAGACTATGTTTTACACCGGCCTAGAGTTGTTTTCTTAATTTTCATAACTCTCCATAAATTTTTATCTTTGTTTTTTCTTGTAACTGAGTAGGTATTAAAGTTCATGTTTGTTTATTTCTGTAGTTTTTTTAACATATTGTAAGCTCTAAAAAAATATTTTTGTTAGTGGTGATCTCTCGTTTGCACAATACAAAAATTTTAACCTCAAACTGTTATTGTTACATACATGTTATTGTATACCACTAACAGACAATGTTACTTGAGGGCAAAATTTTTAAACTTTACTTTTTATACAAAAATTGCATATACCAACACTACCAATACATTCATAGTCGCTTAAAAAACACTCACACGAATTTTTAGAATTTTATTTCAATGAATTTAAGGTGTGACGGTTACAGGGTTAATAATTTTCAAAAAATCGATTTTTAAAGCTATTTTTGCAATAATTAAGAAAAAAGTTAAGAACAATAACTTCACAATTTCTCATTTTAAAGGATTTTCTATGCCTTTTCAGTAAAATTGTGTCACTTTTCCATATAACTTACTGGTCTTCACCTTTACTAGGTATTTTAAATCAAATAGCCATCTTATTTTAAATCAAATAGACGGTTTACGTCTACGTAACTAAGTTAATCTTTTGTATATTTTATTTATTATATATTGTTATCATCAAATTTATTAAGAGCAGTTGTAAGATACCTGTATCTCGAGTATCATGGGAAAATCGTTGTTTCCTGGTCTAATCACTAAACAACAACCTACATCACTTATACGCTATATCAATGTAGTTTCTGGCATTTTAAAATCAATACTTCTAATCAAGAAAGAAGTTTAACCGTTCCTCAGTATTATTCAATGACATTTAAAAATTTCTATCTGATTTTAGCACCAACCCTTTTCGTAAAGGATTAAAGAATAAATCCAATACCGGTTTCGCCTGGCTCGAACTAGATTTTAATAACTTGAATTTGTTCCATAGCAAGTAATACGCCTGTAAACTATAAATCAATTCTTGTTCCTAAGAAATACATTTAATTACAATTTTAGTGAAGCATTTATGTATTATAAAAAAATTTAAATATCTATAATACTAAAACTGACAGCTTAATATTTGAACTATTATATTCATCAAGTAGTTAAGCAAATAATGAGACTCTAGAGAATTAATAAATGTAATCCAATAAGAGAGGCTTTAAGTATTCATTTATGACCTAACTTAAAACTAAAACTTTTTGGATAACTGCAATACCTATCTATGATGCGTTAATTTAATAAAAAAGCGCACCTATACTCTTACGAGAAGTCTCAGAACTATTTAGATTTAGAAATGGAAATTTCAGTAACAAACTTTTTATTTCTGGTACATTTATGAGTATATGTTTGTATATCTATATTTATCGATACTTTTATCTTTTAAGTTTATAATCTAATTCCATATTATAGGACAGCGCGATCTAATTCCATGTATACCAGTTTTTGACGTATAAGTACCAGTATTTTATTAGCAGTAATTCACGTTGTTTGGACAGAGTGCCTTTCGACAGAGCATCTGATAGCAATGAGCTTAGAGGATTACCCATTATAAGCCCTGCATTGTTATTTTATGCAAATTTCTAGATGTAAAATTGTAGATGTAATGATTGATTTGCAATATTATGCAGGATTTATATTGGGTAATCCTTTAAGCCCATTGAAATCAGATAATTTTATGGATCATCTGGAAACAAAGATTTCAAAACATCCCGTGTTCAAACAGTTTTTATATTGGTGGAGATACGTAGACGATGTACTGGTATATTTCACAGGAACTAGCAGACAACTTGATCAATTTTTTATCTTATATTTTCACTCCATAGTCATATTGAATTTACAATAGAAACAGAACATGCAGTACATTCACCTCTCAATTCAAAAGAATCTTACTGCAGATGAACTAACCAGTGTACAGGCTGATCATGATGCTGACCTGATTGAATCTAAAACTCGGTATAACTTAAAACAATTGGACTTTATAATGGCTTAAAGAGTCATTAAAACACAAAGCAAATAATGAGACTCTAGAGAATTAATAAATGTAATCCAATAAGAGAGGCTTTAAGTATTCATTTATGACCTAACTTAAAACTAAAACTTTTTGGATAACTGCAATACCTATCTATGATGCGTTAATTTAATAAAAAAGCGCACCTATACTCTTACGAGAAGTCTCAGAACTATTTAGATTTAGAAATGGAAATTTCAGTAACAAACTTTTTATTTCTGGTACATTTATGAGTATATGTTTGTATATCTATATTTATCGATACTTTTATCTTTTAAGTTTATAATCTAATTCCATATTATAGGACAGCGCGATCTAATTCCATGTATACCAGTTTTTGACGTATAAGTACCAGTATTTTATTAGCAGTAATTCACGTTGTTTGGACAGAGTGCCTTTCGACAGAGCATCTGATAGCAATGAGCTTAGAGGATTACCCATTATAAGCCCTGCATTGTTATTTTATGCAAATTTCTAGATGTAAAATTGTAGATGTAATGATTGATTTGCAATATTATGCAGGATTTATATTGGGTAATCCTTTAAGCCCATTGAAATCAGATAATTTTATGGATCATCTGGAAACAAAGATTTCAAAACATCCCGTGTTCAAACAGTTTTTATATTGGTGGAGATACGTAGACGATGTACTGGTATATTTCACAGGAACTAGCAGACAACTTGATCAATTTTTTATCTTATATTTTCACTCCATAGTCATATTGAATTTACAATAGAAACAGAACATGCAGTACATTCACCTCTCAATTCAAAAGAATCTTACTGCAGATGAACTAACCAGTGTACAGGCTGATCATGATGCTGACCTGATTGAATCTAAAACTCGGTATAACTTAAAACAATTGGACTTTATAATGGCTTAAAGAGTCATTAAAACACAAAGTACTATTTGGTGATTTGCAAAAATGTTTGCCTTCACCACTAACAAACAATTGTATTAGTTTCTATAAAAGGAAGCTTTGGATATTAAATGTTACATTATATGATGCCAGTGATTCTTCTGTATAATGTATGATGTGGGACGAATCGAAAGGGGGCCGTGGTGCAAATGAAATTGCCTCATCAATTTTGAAATGTGCTGACAATACATATGTGCTGACAGGTAGTCAATTAAAGAACATCACTCTTTGGACCGATAACTGGTATGGACAATATAAAAATATAAGTATTACAATGTGCTATTTTTGGATACTGCATACGTACCCTCAAATAATGACGATCACTTAAAAGTTTTTACTGAAAGGGCACACATACATGAAAGCAGATAGTGTTCATGCTTTGATCGACAGAAAAAGAAAAGAAACTCTCCAACATGGCAATTTTAACACCATGGGACTGGCAACAGCTAGTTAGACAAACATCAGGTAAATACACAGTGCACAATATGGAACTTGCAGATCTCAAAAACTCAAAAACTTCAAAACGTTGTTCGATAAGAAACTGTCACCTAATCCTCCTTTTATAAGTAGAAAAAAGAATGTTAACAAAGATCAAGTTCTACTGTCAACATGTGTTTTCCTACAAGTAAAACAAGAACACATTGGAAAGCTCTTTTATAAGACCGATTTCAATAACCAAAATTTGTATGAGGTGGACTTTATGAGGTATCGAAGACAACAAGTAACGTTTCCAGCCCAATTAAATCAAGTCTCAGTAATCCCATTACCAATCACAAAACAAAAGTACAATGACTTAATTGCACTATTGCCTTTTGTTTCGTCGGCTTGTCATGGGTTTTATCAAAATTTAACACATAGCAATGTAGTCACAAACGATTACCCCCAAGAAGATGAAGATGATATGGAGCCTCTTTAACAAGTTTGAGGCTTGTTGTCAATAATTTTATTTAATTATTATAACATTATAATATTTGTCTCTAATAAAATAATAGTATAGTCATGCAATCCCAGTTTTAACCGCTCCCGGCACTACTCGACTACGGTGATCTAAGGAAAAACCGGTATATTCATTGTGGTATGACTATTGTCAAATCTATCAATATTTTTTATTTTGTCAATCCTAGTTTCCTTTGTTAGTCATAGCATGACGTCATCTATTAGTTATATTGCGATTTAAAATAAGAGAAAAACTGTTTTTGAAGTCATGTTTTGAAAATTATCTTACTATCGAATTATCTCACGTGTTAAAACCTAAATGACCTGACGACGCCCTTGTCGTATTTCGCACGGCGCAAGCATGGCTTGGCGACAGCTTGCTGCGAAGGTAAGATAAGAATGGTAGTAATAATATATTTGTAACATTTATTTTTATTTCATTATTACAAACAATTAAGTTTCTTTATATTGCTACATTTACGTTTACATAGAAGTATTAAACGGTTTCATTTACGGTCTTGAGTTCTTTACTAAAACCACAAGAAGTTATAATATTATTAACCAACAAGTAACTGGAAGAATACAAGATTCCGTTTTCCATTAAACAGTTACCTCAACATCACGAACCTCTTCCTGATAATATCAAACACAACAAAAAAAGTATTATCTAATTTGGTACAGTTCGTAGACGTGAAGTGAAGCGTAACTTTTTGTTCAAATGAACTACAACTGCAAAGGTAAAGTCGTATAAAACATTTTGTATAAGAGTATAATGTAACTGTTTGTATGGGAAATAAATATGTTGCTTCTACTATTTTCTCACCTATTAGACCTTCCTAGGACTTCAAATAAATATTTCAAAACGAAAATTAGCGAAATCGATTCAGTCGTTCTCGATTTATCATAAAAACAGTTATAAGAACATAAAATATCATTTGATAAACATCATTTTATGATATTAATTATTTTATTAAGATAAAAAATATCCTATCTCTAAGTTGGACCAACAAATACACAAATCACTGATATATTATCAAGGTAAATGTTTAAAAAATTAACAGTTAAAATGGCTTATAATTTATCTTATAAGCAGGGACATCATGTCTTCAAAGATGAATTTTTTAGGTAATTTCAAGATGAGGGAACCATGCAATCAAAAATTGCTTCAGAAAAAATTAGATTGTCCAATTTATATTCATGAATATAGACACTGTGTTGATCCAAATTTCTCCGATAATCGTATCGAAAAATATTCGAAAATGTTTAATCAAAATTCTAAAAGAATGCTAAATAAAATAGAGGAAACTTATTGGGCAACTTGGAAACCCAGTAATTACAAGACTAAAGAAACGAAGAATAAAGCAAGAAAGCCTGAAAACAAATACACTTTCACAAAATTTTATTGCAATCGGTTCAGTGGTTTGTGAATATGTACACACTTGGACAAACACCCTGACACGAGATTTTTATATATAAAGATATATATATATATATATATATATATATATATATATATATATATATATATATATATATATATATATACAGGTATATATAGATATTTTAAAAATTTATTGGATTAAAATAACACAACCGACTCAATTTTAATTACATTAAAAGATTACGATGCGACGGCTATAATTAGTTTCATGCTTTACTTTGTAATTAATATAGATATATATCATTTTTTACCGATCTTTACTATTTTTAATATTTCCCAACTCATAATTATTTTTAGACTTACCAGCAAACACAAACGTTGCCGATTTCAAAACTTTTATACGCAATTATTCGTGCAGTTATTCATATAATTTAATATTGAGATATTGACTATTTCATCAAACGTTTAAAAGTTTTATATTTTGGTCCGCTTAAAAATACTAGAACAAAGTAAAACGATCTCCTTCTTTGGATTTTTTTTCTTAAGTTGCACTGGCAAAGCCAAAACACAGTCATGAACTTCTTTGGATTACTATTCGTCATATAGTTTTCCACTAATTTTTTTAGAGATTATCCTGGAAATTGATTGCTCTGATCTCGATCTAGAATGTTTCTACAACTAGCTTGAGATATTCGTTATTTTTTTTTAGCTTGCGGTCTTAAGTATATAACTTAAAATGCGCGCTCGTACCAACTTCAGCCTTAGCGGTAATGCTGGACCTCCCGCCTCTGCATATACATGTAAGAAGGATCTCTCTAGAAAGTGCCTTTAGATAACACAGGCTCATAATATACGAGGCGTGTTTGTTAAGTAAGTACCGTTTTGGAATTAAAAAAAACGTGCAAAGATATGGCAATAATTTTATTTTTACATGAAAGCCTGTACCTTAATCTACTTTTCTACATAATTTCCGTGAATATTGAGGCACTTGTCATAACGTGGCACCAGTTTTTGAATACCCTCCTGATAAAATTCTGCCGCCTGACTTGTTAACCACTGCATCACAAATGTTTTGACTTCGTTATCGTCTTGAAGACGCTGACCGCCCAGGTGTTTCTTCAAGTGCTGGAACAAATGGTAGTCGCTGGGCGCCAGATCAGGGCTGTATGGAGGATAATCTAGAGTTTCCCATTTAAATGATTTGATGAGATCTTTGGTCTGATTAGCCACATGTGGACGGGCATTGTCATGCAGCAAAACGATACCCTTACTCAACTTGCCACGTCTTTTGTTCTGGATTGCACGACGCAGATTTTTCAATGTCTCACAATAAGACGCTGCATTATGGGAAAACAAACATAGTGCAGGCAATTATTTTTTTTTTCAGTTTTTTTAGTACTAATTTTTAACTCCAATAGATCTTCTTCGTTATTAAATTCGAATTCCACACTAGCCTAGAGACTACCTGAGGGTTTCGGAGTGTCCCCATAGCCCTTGATTAGCTGTGCACAGGCTTATCCAATTATCTGTCAAAATACTATCTTCGACATATTAGTAGTTATCTAAAAGCATTCATTATATGATGCCATTTTAACGATGGATGGAAAGTGAAAAATAATGAAAATTTCTCATGCAGTTAGAAAAATTATTAGTTTAATCTGTAATAAGCGAAAGATAAGCTTCGACATTAGAAGACGGTTCTCGAGCTAACCAAAAATTGAAGCAAGAGTAAGCTGGGAGTACCCCAGAAATTTAGGGAGAACATATTCCCAAAGATGCAAGGATTGCAACAGATTTGTTTGCAATAATCACTAAACAGATAGTATATATCGCTGCTTTAGAACAGAACTAGTCTATTTCCGAAATCACAACTTTTCAGGAGAGCAATTGGAAGTTTTTCAGAAGTTTGGTTTTCCATTATTTTGTTTTTCAAATATTAAAGTTTACTTTGTGCATACTTTTCAATTCATTCAGAGTCTTTTACATTACTATAAAACTAGTTTTTTTTTGTTTCATTATTTTAATAAAAAATTAGGTGGATATAGACTAGTGCTACATCAGAATTATTACTGCAGAAGTAGCTTATCTGGACTTATGCTAGTTCTATATATATAATTTCGGTTTACAACGTTCTTCGACGTCTTCCGATTTCCAATCTCCATCTCATTCTATCGTTCCATAGATCGTCTTCCAGTTCTCTTTCTCTGATTTCTTTATCAACTCCTTCTCTCCAACTTCTTCTAGGCCTTCCTGGTCTTCGCCTACCTCTTGGTTGCCATTCAAGAATTTGTCTTGGTATTCTATTCTCCGGCATTCTCCTTACGTGTCCGTACCATCTGAGTTGTGTCGTTTTGATGTCATCAACAATATTATGTGTAACCCCCATGATTTCTCGGACTCTCTCGTTTGTTATTCTGTCGCGTCTGGAGATTCCCGCCGAGCGGCGCCAGAAGTCCATTTCTGTTGCTCTAAGCATTTTCTCTGATCTGTCTTTTAGGGGCCACACTTCGCATCCATATGTTGTGATACTTTTTATTATGGTGTTGTATATTCTTCTTTTGTTGTCTTTGGAGATGTTTTTATCCCACAGTACGCTGTTTAGCAAGGCTATGCCTTTCCTTCCCTGTGTATTTCGTTCCTTAATGGCTGCATCTAATTTTCCGTCTTGAGTGATTTTTACTCCTAGGTATTTGTAGTTATCACATATTTTGATCTCTTGATTTTCCTCTACGAGAAGGTTATGTTGATCTCCTCCGATACTCATGTACTCAGTTTTTTCCATATTCACTTCCAAACCCCACTCTGTAAACTCTTCTAATAGTTTTCGCATCATGTAACTAAGGTCTTCAGAGTCCTGTGCGATGATGACCTGGTCATCTGCAAAGCACAGAGTGTACAAAGTTAAGTCTATTAGTGGTATGCCCATATTCGTACATTTTTTCTTCCATTTGTTGAGTGCTGCTTCGAGGTATATTTTGAATAATGTTGGGGATATACAGCATCCTTGTCTTAGTCCTTTAGTCACTTTGAATCCCGGTGTTATCAGATTTCCTGTTTTAATTCTTGTTGTTTGTTGGTAGTACAACGTTTTTACTGCTTCAATCAATTCTATATTTATATTTGTTTTCCCCAGTGCCTCCCATAATTTATCAAGCGGGATACTGTCATATGCTTTCCTAAGGTCTACGAACGTCAGATGGACTTCTTGGCCACGAGCAACTTTCTTTTCAATTATCTGAGTAATAGAGAAGACATGGTCTATTGTAGATCGACCTGCACGAAAACCAGCCTGTTCTTCGGCTTCCATATCTTGGTATTCTTCTTCTATTCGATTTTTTATTATTTTCCCATATATTCTGCTAATACTACTAGTAACTGCAATTCCTCTATAGTTTTCAGGTTTCGATTTATCTCCCTTTTTATGGATGGTGCTCATATGCGATTCTTTCCATTCCTCAGGTATTTCATGTTTATTTATGCATTCCTGGAAAAGTTGTCGTAGTCGTTGAATTAGTATTTTGGGTCCATGTTTAATGAGTTCCGGAGCTACATTTCCGGGGCCAGGTGATTTGCCATTCTTTAGATGTCTGCATACGGTTTCGACTTCTCTCTCATTTATTCTGATTGGCGACCCTATCAGCCTGACGCCTTGTAAACCATAGTTCTCTATCTGTTTGAAGGGCTCTCTTGTCTCTGTTAGTAAATCTTTAAAGTATTCTTCCCAAGTTTGCGGTGATATGGACTGGATAATATCTCTTTTTTTGTTGTTTCTTAAATTTTTTAACAGTTTCCAGCTTTCTGAACTTTGGCTTCCACCAATGTATGTATTTATCATGGTGCACTTTTTTTCCCAGGATTCATTTTTCTTTTGGCAAATTTTTCTTCTGACCATCGCTTGCATTCTTTTGTATTCGATTCTGTCTTCCACATTTTTTGTGTTCAGATATTTTTGATACAATTTTCTTTTCTGTGTTATTTCCTGCGAAATATCTTGATCCCACCAATATGGTTTTTGTTGTCCGATCTTTTCATATCGCCCTAGTGCTTCTAGGGCAGCGGCGTGTATACATTCTTTGATGGTTTTGTATAACTGATTAACATTCCTGGTATTATCTTCCGTTTCAATTAGTTTTTGTTCCAGTCTACGTTTATATAGTTTTCTAACACTTTCTTGGTGTAAACTATTCAAATTGTATTGTACTTCTTGTACTTGCTCCTTTGTATGGTTATCTTGCGGCGTTTTATGTTCTCTTTTATGTGGGAATGAAATATCTGAACGTAGGAGGTAGTGGTCACTGCCACAAGTGGGTCCTCTACATGCTCTTACGTCTTTTGTTTTCAGTCGACTTTTTTGTTTAAGGATGACATAGTCTATAACTGATTTTAAGTTTCGGGTTTCCTGAGTCCACGTATATTTATGAATGTTTTTATGTTGGAAATATCCATTCATGATTCTGAGTCCATTCTGATCACATATATCTATTAACCTTTCTCCGTTATTGTTTGTATTATCTTCTCCATATCTACCTATTACTTGATCGTTGTTCTTTTTTCCGACTCTGCTGTTGAGGTCTCCCAAGATTATTATTTCTCTTGTGTTACCCACCTTTGTGATTTCTTCATTCAGTTGTTCAAAAAAGTTATCTTTCACATTTACAATCGCATCGTCATTGATTGCATATATGCCCAGAATGGTCAGTCTGTAGCCTTTTATACATATATTCATTTTTATCATTCTTTCGTTGATACCTTCCCATGATGTGATGTATTTTCTAAAGCGACGGTGTATCAAAATGGAGACTCCTTGTTGAGCTCTACGTTCTTTTGTGACTCCGGTGTAGAAATGATCGTATTTACCTAGGTTTTCTGATCCTTGTCCTTTCCGTTTCGTTTCCGTAATAATAGCTATGTCTATCTTCATTTTGTTTAGTTCTTCTAAGATTTCTGGAGTTTTCTTTGAGATCCCTTGGACGTTCCATGTCGCAAAAATCATTTTCCTGTTCCGTAGCATTTTTCGTCGTCGTATATCAGTCCGGTTCCGAGGCTGGATTTTGGAGTTTTTAACCTTTACCATTTTTGACGAGTATCGAGTGGTTAACCCGATGCCCCAACCCCCAACTTGGAGGACCAGGGTTTGATTTTGGAGCTTTCCTTCTCCTAGACGGTTTGCTTTCACTGCAGCTTAAGAATATCGTCTGTCCTACCTGTTGGTCCGCGGATGGTATTTTATTTCCCACCTACCCGCCAGCTGATGCTGGTGAGGGCTTTCCCCTATCCGCCACCCGGGGACGCGCTCTCTAGGAGTTCCAGGCTCTCCCGAGAGCTAGTTCTATACTAACAATATTCTTCATTTTTACAAAAACACGCAGTTGCTATTTAAGTAAAGCCGAATGAAGGAATGATTGAATAAATTACTACTGTTAATAAAAATACAAATATTTTATTAATATGTCACTGATTATAAAATAAATTAAAAAAACAGTGATTTCTTAAATTAAGTTCCCTTAAGAGTTTATTTAGATTTAAGTTTATCTTCGCCAACTACACTCAGAATTGTATCTCTTTTGGAAAATGAAGTTTTTTAGTATTTTAGTTTTTTTAGACCTGCGTGATTGTTTTCTACTACTACCTGTCGACGTGTCTTCATCATCTTTATCGTCAACATCATTATTGCAGTCATCAGTTTTATAATTCCTTACTCTCGAGCGCATAATAGGCTTCTCCTCTACATTACTAATAATAAAATCCTAAGGTATAGGCCAATAACAAAAATTACTATTCGCTAAAATGTAATTATAAAAGTAACCTACATGACCTAAAACGTTAGTTAATAAAATGAAACTATTTAATTGTACAAATCGATTGCAAACTCGAAATACAGGGCGAACAATCACAGGCATTTGAAACGCATGTTGGGCTGCGACAGGGAGATGCGCTGGCGTGTCTCCTTTTCAACATAGCTTTGGAAAAGGCGATCAGGGTTGCCCAAATAGACAGCGGAAGAAACATTTTTAATAAATCATCCCAAATTTTGGCATATGCAGATGATGTTGAACTAGTTGCCCGCACAACACGCAAGCTAGAAGAAATGTATACCACCTTGTCACACGCCTCAAAAAACATGGGCCTGCAAGTAAATGAAAATAAAACTAAGATAATGGCATCAACACCCAACAATAGAGCCAGAAACATCGGCCACCAATTCACGGTTGATAATTCTACCTTTGAAGTGGTGGACAAATTCACATACTTAGGCTCCCTGATCACCAAGAAGAACGTCATGACGGAAGAAATCAAGCGAAGAATAATCCTAGCAAACAAATGCTATTTTGGACTGAGTAGACATATGAGAAGCAGAAACTTAAGCCAAAAAACAAAAATAACCATATACAAAACCCTTATACAACCAGTGTTGACATATGGGTCGGAGGCATGGACCATTTCCAAGGCAGATGAAAATCTCCTGCTTATATTTGAACGAAGGATCCTGAGAAGAATATTTGGTGATCTGTGAAAATGGTGTTTGGAGAAGGAGGTACAACTACGAGATATATCATAGATATAAACATATATTTGGTGGTAAAGACGTAGTATCCTTTATAAAAATAGGAAGACTAAGATGGGCAGGACATCTGGCAAGATCACAGCAGAACAACCCTCCTAGAAGAATCCTTATGTCACAACCTGTGGGAAGTAGAAAAAGGAGTAGACCAAAACTCAGATGGAGGGATGATGTAGATGAGGATGGTAGACAAATAGGCGCAGCAAACTGGCAACAGTTGGCAATGGATAGAACTGACTGGCGTAATAGACTTGGGAAGGTCGAGGTTCTTTTATAGGGCTGTAGCACTAATGATGATGATGATTTAATTGTACAAACAAGAGCTATTAAAATTATATCAATATTACTGATACTTATTTCAGTACCACCATATTTTTCTTACGACTCAACATAATTATTTGAATTCTCAAACAGGAAAAATATTGTTTTTAGAGTACAATTTTTACTGTTGATTTTAAGGTACAAATAACACAAACTAACCTATGTTTACAAAAACTAGACTAGTGCTGCCACGATCTGGCGAGTGCAGAACTAGTCTATCTCCAGATAGGAGAGTTCTACACTCAGTATATTTGATTTAAATTACCTCAGATAAGAAGAGAACTAATAAATGTTGACATACACTACTTCTGCACCAACAAAATTAAGATAATGGACATAGACTACTTCAGTATTATTTGAAATGCTTAAATAATTTTAAACCTGGACTTATAATATTTCTGCAGTAATTACCCACTGTAACAAGGAAAGTTTTGGTCAAAAAAACAGCAAAAAGCCAATTTTGGACATAGACTAGTTCTGTTCTAAGGCAGCGATATGTAGTAATAATAAACAAAACACAGTTTTTTATTTTTTTTTTTAATTTCGTTAAAATGTAAGAGTTTTTTAAAGTGTTATAAAGGTTTTTAAATAATAGTTATATATTAGTAGTTACAATGTTGACTAGAAAGCTGTGAGGATACTAATGACCCAAAATCTTCAAAATTAGTCAAACAACTGAACTGGAACTATGATACCACAACAATTTATTGTTTATACAGAATTGAAAAGACAACTTTTTTTTCTACTATTACTAATCTAGTCACCTGTAGATTAAAACGGCTCGTTTTTGTAAGGACATACAAAGTCATTATCGACCTATCGTTCGCTAGAAAGCCATTGGCGGAAATAAGTTGTTATTTTCCGCACCCTTAAAGACGTCAGACAAGCGGCGAGGAAATTATTGTCATGGGTGTGAGAGACGACGGGAAATTCGTGTCATGGTCAATTCTAATTAAAATGAGGAATATTGGTAAACGACGGAAATTCATTTAGAAGAACGTTTAATGTTTTGTATAAAATATTTATTAATATGTTAAACCAATTTTCTGTATGGTCAAAAGAAAACACAAAATATACTTAGAATAAGATAGACAATCTTAAATTTTATTTGATATTAAGAGAGGGAGAGAGAGAGAGAGTGAGGGAGAACGAAGGAGATAAATAATGAGGAAGAGATCTAACACAGTTAAGTGACCATTTCTTATAGTTAGGTATAGTTATATTATGTATAGCATAGTGTATATATATATATACATATATATATATATATATATATATATATATATATATACAGTAGACTCCCTCTATAACGAGAACTGAAATGACAGACTAATTACCTCGTTATAAGCCGATCTCGTTATATCAGACAATCATAATACTGTGCATACATATGAATCTGTAGTTTTCTAAACCATTAACTTCCTATAGTGAAGCCATTCGGAGCAATATAAGATGCTAATAAATATTGTTTAAATGGCGTTTTTGAAAAAAAGTTATTTAATTTTATTGTCAATGAAATATATTAAAACATAAAAGAGTTGTTTACTTTTATTATCAATGATATACGTTAAAACAAAAAATCTGTAGGTACTTATATTTTTTTCCAACTACATAATGTATAAAGCGTATTTTCAAGGATAACATAAACTATTGCTTCTGCAATTTTAAGAACTCTGTCATTTTTAACTGCTTTAAATGGTCCAGTATCATTCTATCATATTTTCTAAAGATGTGAAACAGTTGTATTTATTCATTGTAAAGAAGTTTATTGCGGGCTGCAGTTAAGTTTATTGAGGGGCTGTTTGAAAAGGTATTTATTTATAGCCACGACCCGACCAAAAACGTAAAAAACACGTTTTTGGATCTTATTTTCACTCGTTATAACCAAATTTGCCTCGCTATAGACGGTTATAGTTCAATAGAAATTTCACGGGACATCTAATGTATCTCGTTATAAGCGAAACCTCGTAATAACCGTGTTCGTTATAGAGGGAGTATACTGTATATATATATATATATATATATATATATATATATATATATATATATATATATATATATATATATAAACAGTACGCTATGTTTTAAATTAGATATACACACTATAAATTGCAACACTGCGCGCCGTCGACTTTCCATGAAACTCCGTTGCCCCGTCGCGTTCATTTGGCATTATACAATGGTTGTTTAAAGCAATAACAGCGTAGATTTTTAATTTATTTTTGTAAACATGTCTGTTTATCTTCCCGCAGAAAAGCTTCAAACAATAAAATGGTTTTATGGTGGTAATTTTGGACAACAGTGTGTAGATTTATTTTCTGTGTTTTTTAGGGGAAACTAATTCCTTGCGTATAGTCAGTTCATAATATTGTTAAAAATTATGAGAGTTATTATTGCCTCAAAAAGACAGCTGTTCAGTTCACAATGCTCGAATAATTAGGAAGTACTTATACAATACTTTCCCGAATTGGGTTATCAGTGGCACAGACGATATTAAGCGATCTCCAGATCTTCTCTTTTTTTGGGACATTTAAAAAGCATCATCTACGATCATCCTGATGCTACAGCCCAAAATTTGGATGAATTAAAAAACCGAATAGGAGAATTCTTCAATTCTGTTACAGCAGAAACTCTTACATCTCTCCGTAGAAGTTTTTATGACAGATTGGATACTGTTCAGCTGTAGAAGGTCAAATATTTAAATTATTTCTATAGGGCATTAAGACAACGCAACGCGAAACAACTGAGAAAACATTATATAGACTTATATGTCCGAGAGAATCACATGTAACCACATGTCTGTGATAGACCCGTAAGCACTATGGGCAGTCTTGTCTGTACATCGTTGCCGAAAGAAAGTTTATTTTTAAGATGGTCTGGGAAAATATTTCAACGTGTGATTACAAGAATTAAAAGCAGGTTCATATCTTAGATTAAATCAACAGTTTCTTTAATCTCAATTCATAAAAAACAACATAATAAATTCCTAACGGCATAAATAAAAACAATTTATTCTTAAAAATAACAATTTTATAATTTTATTTAAAACTATTTTAAAATTAAATTTTCAAAATGTCCACTACGTTCAGCCAAGCAGTAGCCTAATCTATTGTATAATTGCCTTCGGGTATTCGACAACATTTTGGGTGTTATGCTTTGAAAGACCTGAATGATTTTTTGACGTAATTCGTCTAAATTTCCGGCACGTTCATGCTCATGTCAGTAAATTTGTTGCTTCACCTAACCCCATACGAAAAAGTCCAAAGGTGGAAGATCAGGAGAGCGAGGTGGTTTTTTGTGGTACCTTTTGTACTAATAAGGAAAGATGGTCTAATATGGATCAGCGGACCATATCGATGACTACAATGTTTTGAAAGTAAAGTGTAATTTCAGTACTCCAATACGTGCTGCCACCTTGCGACACAGTTACCAAACTACCAAAATCCATGTAATCAGTCAGACGTTCAGTTCTATAGATATTACATAAAGTTGTTTTTTCGCCGATTTTTTACAAATTGCTCGCCTCAGGACATAATCTTTGTTATTTTTTATGTGTTACTATGTGTTTATGTGTTATTATTGTTTATTTATTGTGGCAGTCGCATTGTCACAATTTTGAGTTTAGGAATTGTATTTGATATACTTTGATGTCTGTGATGGGTAATATCGATCATGACAGTCGATATTTACCCATAAAGTGGTCGATACTTTACCTGAATAAATCTAAACCAAACACGAAAATCAATGGAAATAGAAAAAAATTCCAGCCTAAACCAAAGAGATCATGCTCAAAGTCTTCCAACAACATGGCAAACGGTATTAAAGAAAAAGTCAAAAATACATCAGACCACATGACCGACTAGTAGAACCCCGCCTACCTACACACGAACAGGAATTTTACCGTCAAGTTGATACAAATTTAATTTAAAATTGATTTCGTGCGTACACCTGTGTTTAAAAATCACCGGTCGCTCCAAGCATTGTTTCTGGGAGAACGATTCATTCTACACAAAAGTGGTAAGAAAATATTTTTTTCTACCGCGTACATATTCTTGCTAAATCTATTTCCCCCCTAATAGGGCGATTTTAGGGGGAAGCCTTGAGGTAAAAGTAGTAAATCTTTTTTGGTGTCCCAAAATTGACATTCTTAGCCAAATTCAGCTTGTTCGTATTATTTTTAGAGGTTAAATCTCTCGCGACTAGACTAATACCTAATATAAAATTATATTTTAACCAAAATGAACAATAACGGTTTTTCACCATACTATAAACAATAGTAGTGAAAATATTACAATAATAAATGGAATTTGTTGTGTTTGGAATTTGGAATTTTTAAAATAAATTAGTTTGCTATCTAAGTTTTCATCATATACCAAACACCGAATAGATTTTCTTCATTTTCTAATAGCTATAAATATACGAACGTGACTTACGAGTTATGTTGACGACTTCGACGGCGACGATAGGACTCAAATAGTTCTTGATGTTCATGTAAGGATAATAGGAACTGGAGAAACCTTTAGGATAGTAATTGAATCCCTTTATGTTTTCTTTATCGAAGTCATCGACACCATTACACGTTACCCATATCATGCGCTCTGTAGAATTTGCGTCTTTCAGCTAAAATTAAAGATATGTTAATATTAATTGAAAATTTTAAAATTATAATGTCATTCTTGAATAGTAAATTAATGATAAAAAGAAATTATCTATCTATATAAAAGGCTACGACGACAAGTTACACTGTTTTTCCGGTAGGGTAACTACGCCATCTCTAGGAAAGAAATCGCTAATACGTCCATGCAATACATATTACATTTCAATCATATTTTGTTCTTGAAATGATACGGTTGTTTTATTGCTATTTCATTCTACAAATTGATAATACAAATATACTTACACGGAAATTTAACTACTTCATAAGTAATTAATTTTTTCATAAAATTGCTAAAAATATAAGTTAAAAGTTTTACTGTAACTGTAAGGTAAGATTTACATACATTTACTTTATTTATTTTAAATTACATTTATACATTTATTTTAAAAATAAAATGACGTTTCACAAACGTCAGTTTTATCAAAATAAAATGAAATAAAATTAATTAAAATTAAATAAAATAATAAAAATTGAATAAAATTAAGTAAAATGAATTAAAATTAAATAAAAGTAAATAAAGGTAAATACACTCATGGACACAAATAGCGAATATTTTGGAATTTTTTAATTTTTGTTTTTTAAAAATAAATTCTGATCAATCAAGTCGTTTATTGTGAAATAAAGTTTATTTTAACAATGTTTAATGGACAATTTTAATTTTTATGCGGAGAAAATTGCGAAAAAAATAATAAATGCTTAATATTAGGTAAATAAAGTTAATTTACTCTAAACTTAAATGCTAATTTAAATTGCATTAACAAGTCTTTTTAACTGAAAGAAGTGCATGATCAGTAACGAGTATTTCCCCTCTATCTCTTATTACTGCTTGCATATTTCTCGACATGCTTGCAAGTAAATTTTGGACATATCCTTGTGAAATTACATTCCAATAATTATCCTATGCAGCAAACCGAAGCTGATCTATCGTATTTGAAACGGGATTTTTTTGTTGTATGAGGCGTTTTAGTTGACCCCACATGTGCTCTATTGGATTTAAATCCTAAACGGTGGTCAATCCAATCTTCGAATGGACCTCTATGGCCTTTTGCCTCTTGCTAACTATGGCAGCGGCATGTGTTCGAGCATTATCGTGCATTAATATTAATCTTTCATATTAAATGTAACCAACATATGGGAAAATATGATCTTATAGGATGTTTTAAACGTAAGAGGCACCAGTCATCCATCAAATCACTTTCACAAGTGCGGTGCGTACCTCCCAACTACTATCTTCCCAAAGAATTATGCCACCACCTCCAAAACTAACGGTCTGGGCGAGATTGCAGCTGGCGAATAGTTCTCCCACTCTTATGTAGAACTGGCTTTAATCATCTGACTTCTATAATAGGATTCTGCTCTCATCAGTGAAAAGAAAATTTTTCCAGTTGTCGATATTCCACTGAATATGTGTTCTTGCAAATTCTAAACGACGAGCTTTATGATTTTGGAGAAGACGTAGAACGTTGGCGGGACGTTTGGCCTTTAAGTTTGCTTCTTTTAATCTTCGTCTAACTGTTTCTGAATTTACGTTAACTTGTCTAACATTTAATAGCTCATTTCTGAGGTGCATCGATGTCAATGAACGATTTCGTGTAGAATTAAGAACCAAAAAACGGTTATCAATTGCGGTCGTGCACCTTGGGCGTCCTTGACCAGGCCTTCGTACAAAATTTACTATTTCGCGGTACGTTTTTAAAGTATTCAAAAGTGTAGATTGACTTCTCCTGAGACGTCTTGCGATATCTTTCTGTGTATATCCTTCCTCGTACAAAATTACAATCTGTGCTGCCTGGGCTTCATCGCAGTGTCGATTTGATGGCATACTTGTTTTAGATTTAGTTAAATCAAAACAGTATTTAATTAAACTTAATGAATTAAACTAAAAAGAACCGAATTAGTATCATTTTTCCTTTACGTGAAAAAATTTTGTATGATAAAATGTACGAATGACACTAAACGCTGAATAAACGTCAAAATAACGTCAACATATTTCAAACCAGCCTACGAGCATATGAGTATCATCAATAATCTAATATTATTTTGAAATAATAGTAGTAATAATAAAAACCACAAAAAAAAATTAGAAGATTCCAAAATATTCGATATTTTTGTCCGTGAGTGTACATAGAATTAAATACCGTGAATAAAATTAAATAAAATTAAGTAAAATTAAATAACATTAAGTGAAATTAAATAAAATTAAATAAAATTAAACAAAATTCAATAAAATTACCAAAATTAAATAAAATTAAACAAAATTAAATAAAATTTCAAATAAAGACGAATGTATGGACAAAAAACGATGGTGGTCGAAATGCGAGAAGCGGCAGAGGCTGTAGGAACCTTGCTTATATATATATATATATATATATATATATATATATATATATATATATATATATATATATATATATAAGCAAGGTTCCTACCCCCCAATGAGACGGACAGATGATATAAAAAGAGTGACTACAAATTGGATTCAGATGGCGCAAAATCGGACTAAGTGGAAAAGCATGCGAAAGGCCTATGATCAGCAGTGGACGTTAGAGGCTAGTTGATGATGCTGATGAAGGTTCCTACAGCCTCTGCCGCTTCTCGCATTTCGACCGCCATCGTTTTCTGTCCATCCATTCGTCTTCTTTAATGGTTCTATCTTTCATTATGTGCCGTACATTTTCTTTCCAGACAACTGAAAGCCTTCCCCTTCTTCTTCTTTGTTGTGGTATGTAATTTAAAGCTTTCTTTGGCCATCTATCTTCATTCATTCGCTTCACGTGACCATACCACACTGGTTCAATTCTGTCTACACTGGAATATACAGTATTTATCCTCCATCTAATATCTTCATTCCTAATATGATCTTTTTTGGATACACCACACGCTCTCCTTAGAAAATCCATTTCTACTACGTCTATTCTGTTTCTAACTTTTTTCGTGATCTGTCAAACTTCTGCCCCATAAGCCATAATAGGCTCTACCAAGGTTGGATAGATTGTCAATTTCGTTTCTTGTCTAATATCTTTAGACCATAGTAGAGAGTTTAGAATGTTTACCGCTTTTTTTTCCCTGCTGCGTTCTGTTTTCGATGTCTCTTTTGGTAGTGCCTTTTTTAGATATTATAGATCCGACTTATTTATATTCATTGCATGTGTTTGTGTTTCTAATTTCTAACTCTGGATCTTCTTCATCATCTCCTATTTTACGATACTCTGTCTTTGACATATTCATATTAAGGCCCCATTTTTCAAATTCTTTCTAAATTCTGAAAAAAAAACTCTTTTCATTTCATTGATCTTCTGAAAAAATTTCTATTTTACCCTCAGATATACTAGTTAGTTTTGACATTGTTTCTTTGTTCACTATCATTCCTATCGATGAAACCAGTTCCATCTTGGACTTTAAATATGAATTCCCATAAGACACATTATCTCTTATAAAACACTGCATGTCTAATACATACTTTTTAGTCCAAAATCATTTCCATCGTCAAATCAAAGGTGCCCCAATGGGATCCCCCTCTCTCCCGTAATAGCTGATATATACATGGAACATTTTGAAATAACAGCCTTGTCCTCATCAAATCTTAAACCCACTTGCTGGTTACGGTACGTTGATGACACCTTTGCCATTTGGCCCCATGGTAAAGACGCATTCAATCTCTTCCTCTTCCCCCTGAATGGAATACATCCCAGTATTCAATTCACGATGAAAGTTGAGTTCGAAGCGTCTTTGCCATTCTTTGATGTTCTTATTCAGAAAAACTTACCTCACAGTTTTTCCTATTCTGTGTAGGTACCGAAAAGCCACTCATACAAACCGTTTTAGTTTTATTTGGTCAGTATGATGGTCGTGATAAGACCAATATCCGTGTTTTTTTATACATTTTGAACCACTTTTCTGTTTGTCTATCTGACTATTCGAACATGGTTCATTGATTTTAACAATGGCTTACTTTGCAATTTCCCAATCTAAACGTTCCTCAGATGCAACACTTACAATTGTATTACCCAACTAGGAATTATTATTCCAACTACTACTGGAAATGGGCCGATTTTTAGAAGAAAATATAAAATGACCATATAACCCGGATAAACTTGAGTAATAACTTTTGATGATAAAAACTCAACTGATAATTTAATCAGGTATATTTTGATGTCCTTAACAGTGAATTCCAGGATCCTACCTTCGCCCTCTCAGTGATACCTGTCATTGGCTATGTGAACTATGTAAGTTTATTTCCTTTCGTAAAACAAAGTTTCAAAGGTAGCCATTTTATATTAAAACCCTAAAAAAGTACAGTCGGAAAAATGAAAGATTACCCATAAACGATCATATCAATCACTTATTTTGTATTTGCTGTCTTTTTCTATAAGAAACATTTGTTATTTATAGAAAAAGACAGCAAATACAAAATAAGCGATTGATATGATCCTTCATGGGTAATCTTTCATTTTTCCGACTGTACATACATGCTACAAGACAAATAACGTTGTATATTTGTTTGTAAAAATGCATTTATAAACTAGCTTACCTTTTGGATGTGATCGGCTAAATCTTTCGGCATTCCTTCTTGAGGTGAGGTTATAAATTGGGGAACCCAATCGAAAATCTACAAGTTAGAAAACTTTGGTTAAAAAGCAATGCCTTTTCTTTTTGATAAAAACTTACTCTATTCAATTTCAGAAAGACACATGGCGTAGAAGTATTGTACCCGTACATCCGACCAGGACTACAATTTTTAAAGTTGGTTATACTCGTTTCACATACTTCCTTTGATCCAGGACGTTTGTCTTTATTACAAGGAACGAAATTCTTACCGGTTTGATTTGCTTTATAGGCTAAAATATAAGTAGATGTAATAAATTACATTAATAAATAACTTTTGTTAAATGTATTAATTTGTGTTGAATTTATTAAGTTGTGTGAAGACGCGAAAAGACAAAATAAAACACACACACACACACACACACACACACACACACACACACACACACACACACACACACACGTATATATATATATATATATATATATATATATATATATATATATATATATATATATATAGTGTATATAACGACGCTAAGAATACAATTCTTTGGTAGGTAACTTTCGGGAAAGCGTCAAGTCAAGGATCGGCTAGAGAAAATGTGTTGTTGGTTCTAGTGGTGTTCTTCACCACTAGGACCAACTGAACATTTTCAATGTAGGTTTTTATTTTTAAATGTTAACTTCCACCATTTGTACTAAATAAGTTTTCCATTTAGATGCTGATGAAGGTGACAGCCTATCACCGAAAATTTCACATTTAGAATAAAGTTCTACACCAAACTGGCTTATACCATCTCTAACCGATCCTTAACTTGACGCTTTCCCGAAAGTTACCTACCAAAGTGTATATATATATATATATATATATATATATATATATATATATATATATATATATATATATCAGCATAGAGAACAAGCTGGATTTAGATCGGGATACAGCACTAACGACCACTTACCAGTGATAAAGAACCTAATAGAGAAGTCTGCAGAATACAACAAACCATTAGCACCGATATTTATCGACTACGAGAAAGCATTTGATACCATAAGCCATCAGAAAATGTTAAAAGCATTGACAGAATGCCTAATAGGCCTTCTTCTTCCTATACCGGCCCCATTAACGGTTGGCGACCACATTTCTAAAAATTTCTCTGTCTTTTGCAACGTGAAATAATTCGTCTACAGTCATGTTTGTCCAGTCTCGAATATTTCGCAGCCATGACCTTCCTCTCTCTACCTATTCCCTTTTATTTCCCTTGCAGAAGACTATATTTATCATTCCTCAGTATGTGTCCAAGGTATGCAGTGTTGCGTACTTTTATTGTTCTCAACAATTATTTGTCTCGACCCATCCTTCTCAGCACTTCCTCATTGGTGACCCTGGCAGTCCATGTAATTCTCAACATTCTCTTTTTTTGTCTAAATTGATGTTTTTTAATTCATCTATTAACTTCATATGCTGCACTCGGTCAAAGGCCTTCCTAAAGTCTATGAAGCATACATATACACTCTTGATATATTCCCGACATTTCTGCAAGATTACCGTCAACGCAAATAATGCCTCTCTTTTACCCATGCGTCCTCTGAAGCCAAACTGCGTTTTATCTATCTGCTCCTCACATTCCTTATAAATTCGGTTTTGAACAATTTTCAAGGGAATCTTTAAATGGTGGCGAATTAGGCTTATCGATCTATAGTCATTACATGATTTGGGATTGTTGTTTTTTGGTAGAGGTAAAAATATCGATTTAAGCCATTACTCCGGGATGTTGCCCTCTACATATATGTGGTTGAGAATTCGGGTGAATCTCTTTATATTGCCGTCATTTAAGGGTTTTAACAGTTAAACTGGAATTTGATCAGGACCTGGTGCGTTTCCTTGTTCCCCGAATAGACCCTTACTACATAATTTATCTATATAATATATCTACCAAAATGCCACAGCTAGCTTAAAACTATCTGAACAAGAAACAAATAAATTCTGTATACAGCGCGGAGTACGGCAAAAAAACATAGTCTCTCCAAAGCTATTCACGACGCTTTTAGAACATACTTGTAAGAAGGCACATCTGAACGAGCATGGTATCAACATAAATGAAGAGAAGTTCAGTCATTTTAAATTTGCACATGACATCGTTCTTACAGCCGATCGTATGGATGATGCAATAACAATGTGAAAATTTATATTACGCTTCCTTGGAGGTCTGACTAAAGATTAATATGAACAAGACACAAATAATGACTAATCTGGTGCTAAATCGAAATAATGCTGTTGATGGAAGGGATATTGTGCAGACTACATCGTATAAGTACCTAGGATATGAAATTCGGTTGGGCAGAGATAACGAGATAAGAGAGCTCCCACGTCGCATAGCATTAGCCTGGGCAGCGTTTGGTAAATTAAACTATGTATTTAAATCGGAGCTACCCATATGTCTCAAAAGGAAAACCTTTGACCAATGTACTCACATCATATCAAATCAGATTTTAAAAGTAGTTAATTATTAATAAGGTATAAAATTATTGGCAGAAGAAAATACTTACGTAATAAAAATGTATCTATCAAACCCACCCATTTATTTATTGTAGTATGGTTTGTTATATTATACCAAATAAGGGAGCCGTCCTCAGTTACATTGGAAATAGGCCGGAATCCTAGGCCGGGATTAACTCCTATAAGGCTTCGATCTAATGTCCATTTAGGCACTCTGTCGTCTAATGTAGCAAATAAACCTTGCATACATATAGCAAATAAGGCAGCTAAGACAATGTAGAATATTGAGTAGAAAAACAGCAGCTGACCTGTAACAGAATAAAATTGTAAGTGTAATTCATCGCCTTTTGTTAATTTCTCTTCTAAAAATAAAAAAGAAATGTAAAAATTTAATTTAGTAAATGTAAATAATCAGTTTTTATCAATATTTAAATGTATCATACTAAACTTTTTTACTTTAGATCGTTTCTTCATATCTGTTATGTATCATTAATCGTACACAGATTTACGTGAACTGCAGTTTAACGTCGATTCAAAACGACCAAGTGTAGAAAAACTTTGATAAATGCAGCTTCGGGAAGTTTTTTAACGGAAATTAAAACTGTAGCTCATAATATTAGTGTGGCAAAGCAAAGTGTTCGGGTTCGGGTTCACAAATGCTGTTGATACTAGAGAGGCTCAGTACAAGTCTTATTCCAGAGATGCAGAGACGTTAACTGCGACGTATACGCATGTCTGGTTGATTACGAGAAAGCGTTTGATCGAGTACAGCACGTCAGGATGATGCAAATACTAAAAGAAGCAGGAATTTACAACAAGGATCTGAAAATAATTAGAAATATTTACTGGAATCAGACAGAAAATCTCAGAGTTGAAGGTGAACACACTGTATGCGAAAGTATACAGTGTGAGTATGCGAAAATCATGCGTGGAGTGAGGCAAGGCTTTATTTTGTCTCCTTTAATCTTCAATCTGTACTCTGAAAGAATAAACAACAACATATTTGCTAAACAACATCAGATATGAAGTTCTTATAAACAAAATCACGTATTAGAGTCAACAATATGGACTCAATATAAACGTCAAGAAGACAAACTTATGATAATAAGCATGAAAAGGATAACAGAAGGTCAACTCTATGTCAAACAATCCCCTGTATAAAGAATGACGCACTACAACTACCTCGGCACCATAATAAATGAAGAATGGACCAACAACCAGGAGATTAGAGCACGCATCGGAAAAGCTAGATCCACTTTCAATCGGATGGGACCTTCTTCATTAGTCACAACCTCTCTCTTGATACAAAAATAAGAATGCTGAGATGCTACGTCTTCTTTGTTCTTGTTATGGTGTTAAATCGTGGACCTTGAACGAAGATATGTACAGAAAACTGGAAGCATTTGAGATGTGGCTATATCGGAGAATACTTAAGATCCCGTGGACTGACCGAGTCACCAATGAGGAGGTCCTCAGAAGAATGAATAAGAACTGAGAGGTAGTGACCACCATCAAATCTCGAAAGTTACAATTCTTCGGACATATTATGCGAAATGAATCCAGATATGCTCTCCTTCAAGCCATCCTGCAAAGAAAAATATTTGGAAAACGAGGTCCAAGAAGAAGAAGAACATCTTGGTTAAAGAACCTCAGAATCTGGTTCAATACAACATCTGTGCAGCTTTTTCGCGCTGCTGCAAATAAGATAAAGATTGCCATGATGATCGCCAACATTCGTAACGGATAGGCACATCAAGAAGAAGAAGAAAGCAAGGTGTAACCATAAAAGCTGAAAAGAATGGCAATTTACATATTTTAAGTAATCTGGGTGTTAAACTCAATCTGAAAGATATTTTACAGTGCAATGAATTGGAATATATTCTGCTAAGTATACCATAATTTTAATTTTATCATGAGTGAAATGTTAAGAGGAAACTTATATATAATTACTTTTACTGTAGTAGATGATACTTATCTGATGCTATTGTTGAATAATTAGTTTTAAGTTATTTTGGCGGAATTGAGGGGAGGTGTTAAAATACCACAATTTCCGCTTGATCTTAAAAGTGACATATGTCATGTCAGATTGTAACTATAGAATAAGTCAGTAGAGTTCACTTGATGTTGTTCGTTATTGTATTGTAATAACCGTTGGCTATCAAGATTCTTATTATTGTTACGTAAAAATATGAGTCATAGTTTTAACCTGTAAACATGTTTTTATTCACATGCTTATGTTTTAGATTTTACGAGAGGCGTCTATTTACCTGAACGGACCTTCCAGAAAAAGGTCGAACCGATGCGAGAATACCCGTTTGCCTTTGCCGTTATAATTTCGCCGCTAGTCGAGAAGGCTGTCGATGGTTCTAGCGTAACGGCAATGGCATATATTAACAGGACATTTTATTTGGAGGGGACAGTTAATTCTGAGGCGCGCTCGCGAATTTAATTGTTACGTACGGATATATATATATATATATATATATATATATATATATATATATATATATATATATATATATATATATATATAAATTATTGTCAGATAAGTTAATATAAAAAAAAAAATAAATTAAATCCGTAAGTGTTATATATATTAAACCTTTTAATAAATTCACAACATTATTAAAAGTATTCAATAAATAGTGAAATATTGTTTGTTTTACTGCTTCGAATCAAGTAATCACTTCATTAACTTCGTCTCTAATGCGGTCTGACAACGACTATAGATTTTGTGGTTTAGCTATATAAACTTTTAATTTTAAATAACTCCATAGAAAGAATGTAAAAGTATAAGATTTGGAGATCTTGGGGCCACTCATTTGGTCCTCGTCTACCGATTTACCTCTCAGGAAAACACTGGTTTAAAAACTGTAAGATTTTCTTCAAAAGAATATGGACGAATAATTATTGTGACATTATTCCCGCCCTACATTTATTTTCTGATGATGTTGAATATGAGCTTCAGTCATCAGGTGAGGATAATCCTTACTCCAGTTAGGATTGTCCGACGACTTGACGTTGATTTGACGAGTTACTGAAATTTGGTTGATACAACGTGGATTGCGGTTACATAAATTCTTCAAAATGTCACTAAACTGCATATTTCGATCGGGATCATCTTCGTTAATGAGTTAAAACGTACAAGTTGTTTTATATAACATTAAAACATCGTCCTGCATAATATTTGTTTAGTATATAGTGATTTATCGGTAACGTCGTTTTTTGAATTATCAGAATTTGATTTTACTTTTGCTCAAAAGAAAAGGCTACAGTAATAATCAGTTTTAGTTTTGAGTTAATGAAAAATAAAATTAACATTTAAAGTAATTTGCATTATGTTTGTATTTTGTTGTTAAATTTGTGAAAAACATAAATAAAATAAAATTAAACAAAATAAACAAGAAATATTGTTGCTGTAATTTTCATCATTACCTCACCATTTATTATTGTGAATTTAACTGAACCTTACTATTTTGATGCTTTTTCATTAGTTGTTGAGGTAGTGTACGTTATTTATAGTTATTTATTGTACAAGACGATAAAATTGTACTTTATCTTCGAGAGCGTTTTTTAGCGTCGAGACGTCAGTTGAGACGCTAATTATGCTAGAGAAGATAATGCGATTTTATCGTCGTGTGCAATACAACATTTATTTCTATAGCAAGACTTCAAGTTCAGGTGAAAAATAGAATTTCAAAGAAAATTGTAATTTTTAGCACAAAAATCGCAATTGTGTTGCTCCGTTGCTAGGGATATGAATTACTCTGTCAACAAATGTCAAACAAATGTTACGTTTTGGTTTTTGTGGAGAATATTGTTGCGTTTTGTGTACAAAGTGAATAAATACTAAATGGATGGAAAGGAATTGACACAAGAAAAGTAAAACCTGCCATCAGATGTAGAAAATGCAGCGTTGGAAGCAGAAAGTTTATTGTTGTCACAAAAATCTAGGATGATGTATGAAAAAGAATACCAGTCTTTTAAAAAGTGGAAAAGCATTAAGAATATCAATGGCGTGAGGGAAAAAATACTTCTGGCGTATTTTTCTGAAAAGTCGAAGAAAGCGATGCCATCGTCATTATGGTCGTATTATTCGATGCTGAAGCGTACGTTGTTGGTGAATGAAAATTGTGACATTTCTAAATTCAGCAAGTTAACCACTTTACTAAAAAACCTGAGTGGAGGATACAAAGCTGAAAAGTCCAAAATCCTGGAGTCAGATGACATTATTAAATTTCTGAGAGAAGCTGCTGATGACGTCTATTTGTTGATGAAGGTTATTGCTATTTTTGGTGTGCATGGAGCGACTAGGTCCGATGAATTGTACAAGTTAGAAGTGTTTAACGTGGACGACAGAAAATCGGTGATAATTGTTTCATTATCTGATACTAAAACCAAGCAGGAAAGGTCGTTTTTGTATTGCTGACAAGAGTTTTTTTTTCAAATTGTGAGAAAGTATATTGCCTTGCGCCCCAAAAACGTAGCTCACAGTAAGTTTTTTGTAAATTACCGACAGCAAAAGTGCACTACTCAACCGGTGGGGATTAACACTATATGTATATATAATATCCCCAAGATTGCAGATTTTTTGAAACTTGCAAATTCAGAAATGTACACGGAGTATTGTTTCCGTCGTTCTTCAGCTACTATGTTCGCAAATTCTGGAGCTGATCTAGTAATAGTTAAACGTTTAGGTGGATGGAAATCGTCATCTGTTGCAGAATCTTACATTGAAGAGTCGATAAGCAATAAGATTGCTGTATCCGAGCAACCAGCAAACGTGTTGTGATGCTCCAAAAATAGATATTTCTATTAATTTTAATTGTAAAATTTCAGTTGTTTTTAATCCTTAATGTGTTTGAATTTGTAAATTTTATTGAATAAAAAAAACTATAAAACATTTTATCTACTCTTGCTGTTAAAGTGTCACTTTATCTACCCTTGCGGTTAAAGTGATACTTTATCTACTCAAAACAGTTGTTATAGCAACACTTTAACATTAGCTACGGAAAAAAATTATTTTAATTAATTGCAAAATGCCACCGCAATTTTCAATAGCAGAATATTCATACATTATTTTTGTTCACGGGTTTTGTGATGGAAATGGCAGAGATGCCAGCAGAAAATATCAAAGATAATTAAGTTCCATAATTTCGAGTTCCGAATCATCAAACGATTGAATCAGTCTTTAATTATTTAAAATCAAATGGAACATTTCTTAAATCAAAATCTGAACGAGCATTGGATCGTTTACAAGAAGGTTATATCATTGATGCAGTCGAAACAGATCCCAAAATAAGTACCAGCGATGGTTCTGAATCAAAAGTAGAGGGAGTATTAGGAAATAATAATTTAAACCCAAACCTAAAGTTGGTCTAACAAGTCCAACGATTGCATCTAGAAGATGAAATCACACGATTACAATTTGCTAGGTGAATTGTCAATAATGATCGCTTATTGTATAGGACCCGATTTACTGACGAAGCCCAATTGACGAAACCGAGGGATGAAATAAATACCTTGTGTAACTTATACATCTTGCAATTACTAATTTTAATAATAATAAGCCACAATTTAAGTTTAAAATAAGTATATTTTTGACGTTTTGATTTCCACTTTCAGTGTAGGAGTTTGCATCTACCCGACTGTCTGAAGACGTAGGAAATACAGAAATAACGTTATAACAGTCTTTTGATACCAATTCATACACGTAAGGTTTGACGAATTGTACTCATTTCGCTGTTAACTTTTATATTCGACGTTTCGTAACATATATACACTTGAGTGCACAATAATCGACTAAAAAGCAATATTTAAGATTACACCTTCTGTTTCAATGTAAGAAGTATGAAAATAAAAAAATCTAATGTGCAAACAATAACTTTATTATTGAATTTACAAAAACTGCTATTGCATTATTTGGAAGACGCATTATAAAAGCAATATGCAATACAAACAAAATTTCCTAAATATTCATCATTGGAACTAACGCAAGAAAGACGTTATGAACAGAGAAATCATCAATTACAACATGAATTTCTCAATTATTTAGTATATTACCACCCCTACTCCTAATTACACTTTCTAATCGATTCCACATGGATCGGATGACTTTTCTAATAAATTCTTGAGGCATTGCTTCCCATTCGTTATTAAGCGCAGCTCCCAATTCTATTATGCTCTTTGGTGCATGATTTATGCCCCGGAACTTAAATGTAAGCTCATCCCAAAAAAACCCAAGGTTTATTAAATGAGCGTTACCTGTACTCCCTTTTTCCTTGTCTAAGTATCAGTGTATCATGTTTAACCTAGAAATTGTTTCCAATATTATGACAAACGTCAGTTACAATTTCCAATCTCAGCGAATCTAATAATGACGTCTAGTTCTAACCAATGAAATGTTCGCTCTTATAGGAATCGTATGTAAAGAAAATCTGAATATTCCCGATATATTTTTTTAAATTTAAAATATGACAACAAGGTGAAAATTGAGTACAACCGTTATTGTAATTACTATTTAAATGGGAATAAGCCACAATTAAAGGTTAAAGTACGTTTATTGACGTTTCAATTTCCATTTCGGAAATCATTTTCAAAATACAAACATTAGTAAATTAAACAAATTTTGTTTTTTTGTTACTTGTTGAAAAATTCTTCTAATAATTTAATTTTATCTGACTCATTTATATTGTCAATTCAGACATACATTATACATATATACATAATAATCTCATAATTTACTATGGAATCACTAACAGGAGATTTTTACTGTCATCACGGCATGTGTTTGTTTTTTTAAAGACGAATTACATGCTATGATTTTTTCTGACGGATATTTTCAAGTTAAAGTTGATTTCATGTAATCGAATGAACTATCTTACAAGTAAAGTCGTCCTTGGAACGGAACTCAACAATATTGGCAATATCATTTTTAAAGTCGTGTACTTTAAAATGTATAATGTATGTCTGAATTGTCAATATAAATGAGTCAGATAAATTTAAATTATTAGAAGAATTTTTCACCAAGTAACAAAAAAAACAAAATTTGTTTAATTTACTAATGTTATTTTGAGAACGATTTCCGAAGTGGAAATTGAAACGTCAATAAACGTACTTTTACCTTTAATTGTGGCTTATTCCCATTTAAATAGTAATTACATTAACATGCCACTAGAAAATAGCTTCAGAACAATACAACCGTTATTGTTTGACTTTTCATATCTGCGTGTTTTTTATATTTGTTTGTAAACTGGTTTTTAGACTTTTACCTATTACAAAATAGTTTTTAATTTAGTTTCGGATATATCGTGCAAGGTGTAGTGGTTATCACTGTTGTTAACGACTTAATGATTGAATATAATAACACAGTGCTTATTATAGTATGTGTAAATTGTACGCAATCAGATTTAAATTTCGCACGAACGGCAATGCGGTCTGTTGATTTCAGGACCGTTACTTGGGTGCTTAATTAATAAAATAGCTAGATGTATTTTTATACGGCAACAAATATTTTTTATATATCTTAATATCTTGCCTTGCCTTTTTTGTACATATTTTGAACTTGAACTAAATGAATATGGCACGAATTAGTTTTTGCTTATTATATAGGGTGTGTCAAAAGAAGCGGGACGGTCGAATATTTTGCGAAATTTACATTGGATCAAAAAACTGAAAAACACGTTTTCAATATTTTTTCAAAATCTATCGAATGGCACCCAACACGTCTCCTCACTTCGACACCCTAGTAAAAAGTACTGCACTTATTCTCGCCTTATGAACGCACTTACAAGAATCTTCGTCTAGTGCCAACTACACTAATGAAGGTTGGCTATAACCATTGCAACTTCGTCCCTATTTTCTGCTTTCCTTAAAAGCGTCTGTGTGTTTAACCCGGTCCAGTCGCGAATGTTTTCAGCAAAGATATTTCCCTTTTTCCTTTGATTTTACCCTTTATAATCAGCTGCAAAAACTAGTACTTCTCATTTCTAATTATGTGCCCAAAATATGCTGTCTTTCTCCTTTTAATCGCGGTCAAAAGTTCTCTGTCTCTTCCCATTCTGTGTAAGACTATTTCGATCGTAATATCATCGGTCCATGGTATTTTCAAAATTCTTCTAAAAAGCCACAAGCTCAAAAGCTTCCAGCTTTCTCAATAAGTGAAAATTAACAGTCCAAGCTTCGGCACTATAACGAAGAATAGAGTGGATATAACATGAGAGTTTGGTTACCACAAATTTCCTCATCTTCAAAAAGGCTGCTCTTGATTGCTCTATTCTTGACCGAATTTCTGATTTCGGATTTAGATCTTCAGTAATACAGACTTCTATATCTTCACAATATCTTCAATATCTTCACAATAACAGTATCACAAGTTTTGTTCAGTAGCGTTTGCAGGTCTTTCTCATTTTCAGCGATTATGACTGTATCGTCGGCATAACGAATGTTATTTATATTTTCACCATTTATCTTGATCCCTTCTGTACAGTTTTCAGATGATTGTGTAAATAACTCTTCGGAGTATATCTTCTTCTTCTTTGAGTACCGTGCCCAAGTTTTAGGCGTGGGTAATTCGTATGACGATTTGCCGATATCGTTCTCGATCTTGCACGGGATGTAATAATTAATCTACTGATAAGCCAGTCCATTGACGAAGGTTTTGGAGCCATGAGTATTTCTTCCTACCAATTCCTCTTTTTCCGTCGATCTTTCTGTTGAGTATCACCTGCATTATCCCGTATCTGCTTCCTTTCATTATATGCCCCAGATATTAGAGTTTTCTCTTTTTTATCATCTTTATTAAGTCGCCTTCACCTTGACCTACTCTGTTCAAGACTTCTCTGTTTGAAATGTGTTGAACCCATGATATTTTAAGCATTCTACGATATAACCACATCTCAAAGGCTTCTAATTTATTCATCATTTTAACCTTCATAATCCAGGTTTCCCATCCATATAGTAATACAGGATACACATAACAAGTTTAGCTGAGAATTGCTCAGAATAGATCTAAGTTTCATAAATGCTCCTCTTGCAATTTCTATACGAGTTTTAATTTCTTCATCCGGATTTAGTGTCTCGTTTATCCTACATCCTTGGTATTTAAAATGGTTAACTTTTCTTATTGGTTCATTATTGACAATTAGTTGTATAGCGCCGAGGTCTTGTTTACTAACCACAAGTAACTTTGCCTTTGTTGTATTTATGCTTAGTCCGTTATTAGAGCATTCTATAGTGACTCGATCTATAAGGAATTGAAGATCTTCGATACTTTCAACCGTGATCGCGGTGTCATCTGCATATTTGATGTTGTTAATAGTTTCTCCCCCGATTCGAGCTCCACATTGCCCTTCCAAGGATTATCCAAAAATTATTTCTGAGTAAACGTTAAACAAAGTTGGGGACAACACACAACCCTGTCTACCATCTCTTTGAATACAAATTTTGTCTGTTTCTGTGCCGTCCACCAGAATAGAAGCTTCTTGATTCTAATATAGATGTTGTAAAAGTCCCAGATCTTTATCATCTATTTTAATCATTTCTAGATATTCGAACAGGCTACCATGTTGAATCCTATCAAACGCCTTCTCAAAATCTATAAAACAGACGTAAATTGGTTTCTGTACTTCCCATGTTCGTTGAAGTAGTGTTACCATTGGGAACAAACCTTTCCTTATTCCCAATTCTTCTCTGAAACCGAATTGTTTATTTCCTATTGTGTCTTCACATTTCTGCTTGATTCTATTAAGAATTATCCTAAGAAGTAGCTTGAGAGAGTGACTTGTGAGACTAATTAGTCTAAAGTCTTTACATGATGATGTATTAGGTTTTTTTAGAAGTGGGATAAATGTAGACTTCAACCATATTTGTGGCAGTGTTCCAGTTTCGTATGTGTGGTTATAAATGTTTGTTAGTTCTGAGACATTGTCGACGTCTAGAAGTTTAAGCCAGTCTGATAGTATTTGGTCAGGGCCTGGAGATTTCCCATTTTTGCTTTGTTTGATGGCTTTCTCTACTTCTGCTTTTAAAATACTAGGACCAGTATATGTATACTTTGTGGTGTTGAGTGGTGGCTTCGTATCCAGGAAGAGCTCTTTTATGTAGTTGGCCCATTCTTCCTTTTTTTCGTTTAAGTCGAGAATAATTTTACATTTGTTGTTTCTCAGAAGGTGGGGAGTTCTTTTTCCCTGAGCGTAGGTAATTTCTACGTAAGTTTTTTGTGTATATTAAACTCGTCATGTTTTCTTTGTAGTTCTTCCATCTCACGACATATCTGTTCCATCCAGACCTCTTTTGCTCGCTTAACCTCGTATCTTATTTGTCGATATATTCTCTATATATATTCTCTATATATTTCTCTATATCTCATCTTTATTTTTACAATTTCGTCTTTCTGCTGAATAAGGTCTAGTATGTTATGGGTCATTCAATCTTTTTTCTTTACTGGCTCTTTTTCTGATTTCAAAACTTGGTCTGCTATAGTAACCACGGCGCAATTCATTATATCTATATTTTGTCCGATATTTTCTTGTTGAGATCTTTCTAGCTGTTTTTTAATGTCATGATTTATCTTATTTCCGAACTCATCTGCTATTTCGGCATTTCTTAGGAGTCGATTAATATGTTTTTTCTGAGCTGTCGGGGTTTTTATTATTTTTAATTTTAGTTTGAATCCAGCACAGAGCAGATTATGATTAGTTGCTGCGTCTGCACTTGGGAATGTTTTGCAGATGTAATACTGTTTCTAAACCTTTTGTTAATGATAATGTAATCGATTTGATTTCTGATTACCTTTCCTTCTTGATCAGCTGGAGATTTCCAGGCATATAGTCGTCTTTTAGGTTGTTGAAACAAAGTATTTGCTATAATGCAATTCTCTTCTTGGGGTGTAGTGTTGTGTTATAGAGGTAGCACCTTCTATCGGAACGACCACATCGAGCGTCATAGACGGGAGATGGTTCTTGATAACTGGTCCTCATAAGACAACTAACTCTCACTTATGGCTCCACGTGCCACACCCCGGGCAACTGCATTGGTCTGCAGGCTAAACTAAGTGAGGGTAGCCAGATATGGCGACAATTCCACCGAGCGATTGCCGGTATAAGCAATCCCCCACTTACCTACCAACGGCTTCGGGCGGAAGAGTGGGTAAGTGGTAGGGCACTCTTTTGTCCTGAGACAGAGAAATCTGTCTCGAAGGCGGATGAATCAAGGAATGGTCAACGGCGTAAGGATACAGAAGGCAACGGGAAACCACTGTATTAATGATCTTTAAGATTCCCTAGTATAATCATGATGGCAAATGTCACATCAATCACTCATGTTACTGATCATGGACCTCGGAACCCAAGATCCGGCAGGAGAGGAAAACCACAGACAGACCATAGGGCCTCTCAGGTCGTGAACCAGCGAAATCCCTGTGTAAGTAATGTCAATCACCTTAAGATGTTAAGAATAGCGACGTGGAATGTAAGAAGCCTCTTTGCAGCAGGTAAATTAACTAATGTAGCCCTTGAAATGGAAAACCTTAAAATTGATGTCCTAGGTATAAGTGATGTACAGTGGCCAGGATCAGGAAAATGCACGAATAATAGTGGAACACTTTATTATTCAGGCACCATCAGTTCAACTCATCGTTACGGTGTCGCTGTCTTGGTATCAAAGAAAATCAGTAACTGTGTAACAAGCTTTACTCCCTTCTCTGATAGAATAATGGCACTACAACTTCAGTCAAATAAACAAATTATAAATATTATACAAGTATATGCTCCTACGGCTGATAAAGATGATGATGAAATTGAAAGTTTCTACTACGATCTAGAACAAATTCTAAAATCAATGAAGAAACATCACACTACAGTAGTAATGGGCGATTTTAATGCCAAAAATGGGCGATTTTAATGCCAAAATTGGACATGGATGTGTGGACGGTTACGTGGGTGACTATGGATTAGGAGAACGAAACGAACGAGGAGACCGTATGGTACAATTTTGTCAAGCGGAGGAGTTAGTAGTTGCTAACACTCTTTTCAAGTTACCTAACAGACGACTGTACACATGGAAATCTCCGAGTGACACCAAAGGTAGAGTAGTCAGAAATCAAATTGACTTTGTCCTTGTTAGACAAAGATTCCGCAACTCTATACTCTCAGCTAAAACCTACCCAGGAGCAGATATAGGCTCGGATCACAATCCTGTAGTAGTCACATTAAGAATAAAACTAAAGATCATTCAAAAACACATACAGAAAAAAAATGACGTGAGAAGACTGAGTGAACAACATATAAAAGAGAAAACAATAGTGAACATCAAAGAAAATTTACAATATATAGAGAAACTGAATAGAAATACTGATAACATAGACCAAAAATGGGAGAATATTAAACATGCCGTAATGCTGGCAGAGAGAGAAAATTTAACACCGAAAGAAAGGAAACATAAAGAATGGATGAATGAGGAAATACTACAGTTGATGTGTGAAAGAAGGGTACATAAAACAAATAATCCGATAAGATACAAAGAAACAGATAAACTGATAAAAAAGAAAATAAGAGAAGCTAGAGAAAGATGGCTAAGTGAGCAATGCCAGGAGTTGGAACAACTGGAGCGAAAATATGACTTTTTTAATGTACACAAAAAGATTAAAGAAATGACAGGAAGGAGAAGAACAACACAGACAGGACAGATCAAAGATACAGATGGTTTACTCATAACAGATTTACAACAAAAAATGAATCGATGGACAGAATACATATCACAACTTTTTGATGACAAAGATAGACAAGAAATCTCAAACGAATATACAGATGATACAGGGCCTGATATAATCAGAGAAGAAATAGATTATGCAATCAAACAAGCGAAAAGTGGTAAGGCCCCCGGTCCTGATGAAATTCCCGTAGAACTGCTCAAACTTATGGACGATGAATCTATTAAAATACTCCTAGATCTATTTAACACAATATATAGAACTGGAATAATACCTAGGGAATGGCTCCGTTCGACCTTTATACTACTGCCAAAAAAGGCAAATACAAGGGAACGCAGCGAATATCGTACGATAGCTTTGATGAGTCATGCTCTAAAACTGTTCCTGAAAATAATCCATAATAGGATCTATAGGAAATTAGACGTAGACATCAGTAACACTCAGATGGGATTCAGAAAAGGGCTGGGTACAAGGGAGGCTCTGTTTGCAATGAACGTTCTCTCACAGAGATGCTTAGACATGAACCAAGAAATTTACACCTGCTTTATTGATTTCGAAAAGGCCTTTGACAAAGTACAACATGAACCACTAAGACAAATTCTAATAAAGAAAAATATAGACAGCCGAGATATTCGAATTATATGCAACCTATATTGGAATCAAACAGCAAATGTGAAGGTTGAGGGTAGGCTAACAGAAGAAATTCAAATCCGTCGAGGAGTCCGGCAGGGATGCATCTTGTCGCCACTTTTATTTAATCTGTATAGTGAAGCTATTTGTGAACAAGCACTCGAGGAAGAAGATCTTGGTCTGATAATAAATGGTGAGACGATCAACAATATAAGGTATGCTGACGATACGGTTCTCCTAACGGGAACGCTAGTAGAACTACAACATCTCGTTCAAAGTCTCAATATATACTGTAACAGTTACGGCTTGAAAATTAATTTGAAAAAAACTAAATTTATGGTAATCACGAAATCAAAGAACATCAGAGCTAATCTTGTAATAGACAATACAACGATTGAGCGTGTGTCCTGTTATAAATATCTAGGTGCTTGGATCACAGACGATACTGATCAAACAAAAGAGATTAGATGTAGAATAGAAATCGCTAGATCAGTCTTTAATAGAATGCGCAAACTCTTTTGCAATCGTGATATCAATATAAAGTTACGAATACGAATGCTGCGGTGTTATGTCTTTTCTACCCTGTTGTATGGAGTAGAGGCTTGGACACTAAAACAGTTGACCACAAAAAACATCGAAGCTTTCGAGATGTGGTGCTATAGGCGCATTCTCAGAATATCATGGATGGACCACGTCGCTAACACGCAAGTACTCCAAACTTTAGACAAAAGATGCGAAATTCTAAATGAGATAAAAACTAGAAAGATGGAATACTTGGGGCACATTGTGAGAGGTGAAAAGTACGAAATTTTAAGAAATATTATGCAGGGCAAAATTAAGGGCAAAAGAAGTGTGGGAAGAAGAAAAATATCGTGGCTTCGTAATCTACGTGAATGGTTCGGGTGTAGTTCGATTGAACTTTTTAGGCGCGCTGCTAACAAAGTCGCAGTGGCCATGATGATTTCCAATCTCCGCTAGGAGTGGCACGAGAAGAAGAAGAAGAATTCTCTTCATGCTAGAACTGTATTAGTCTCTGCCCTCTTTCGTTCCTTTCTACAAGTCCATACTTTCCGGTTATATCTTGTGTTATTTCGGCACCAACTTTTGCGTTGAAGTTTCCCATAATAATCCGAGCTTCATGTTTTCTTGTGTTTCTCAAAATTTGTTTAATTTGGTTGTAGAATTGCTCAATTTCTTTATCTGGTTTGTCAGCTGTTGGTGCATAGACTTGTATTATATTAATATTCATTAATTTATGTTGAAGCTGTATCATCATGATGCGATCATTGAAAGGAACGAATTTTCTAATACAGTTACGAATTTCTTCTTTGACAATAATTGCAACTCTGTTACGTCTGGGTCCTTATGCCTTTCCCGAGTGGTAGACAATGTATCCATTGCTCTCGAATATGTTTGAACCTAGTCATTTCGTCTCGCAGATACCTAGGATAGGAATATCTAGTCTGGCCATTTCCAGCTGAATATTGTGTAGCTTCGCGCCTTAAAACATAGTTGTGACGTTTCACGTAGCTATCTTGTGGACTTCCACGACACGGGGTTTTCGTGGGTTTACGACCTGAGGGTCCCCGTGGTTTGGTTGTGATCTTCCTCCCCTGCCGGATCTTGGATTCCGAAGTCCATGATCATTAAAAGTATGCATACTTTCTTCCTCTGTCATGGGAAGCTGTACTAGAGATATCCACAAGGATCTTTAATGTAGTGGTTTCTCCTGGCCTTCTACATCCTGATGCCGTTGACCATTTCTGGGTTCCTCCGCCTTTGAGACCGATTTCTCGGTCTTAGGTCATCAGAGTGCCCTACCACTCACCAACTCATCCGCCCGAAGCCGTTGGCCAGTAAGTGGGAGATTGCTTATACCGGCAATCATTCGGTTTACCCGTAACCCTAGACAAGGGGCCCTTACAGGGTGCTTTCACTCGGGCCAGCTGAACCTTTGGTTTGTTGTAGAGGTGTTACTCCTCTTCAGGCAGAGTTCGGAGTATATATTAAATAGTAATGGTGAAAGTACTCATCCTTGTCTTACACTTCTACTTATCTGTTTGTAGCATTTCTATTTCCCCTTGTATGTATTGAAACACCGAAAAATATTCTTAATCTTTTGACTCGCTGGGATTGATAATATAAACATTTCTGGTCTGTGTATAATAACACTAATTGATTTCTTTTGATGTTGATTCCGCTTAATAATGCGCGTCACAATAAATATTCACTTGGGTTGGTGGGAAAGTAATGCGAGATTACTTTCCCACCAACCCGAGAGATCACTAGAGATTTCTCACTATGTTATTATCATATTTGTCTACTCCTTTTCTTCTTCTTCATCAGTGCCTTATCCGGTCCGGATGTTGGAGATCATCAAGGCTATCAGGGTTTTGTTCACTGCTCTGCGAAACAGCTCCGCGGAGGTTATCCCATACAATTGTCGGAGGTTTTTCAATAACGAGATATGACGGCGTCCCGGTCCTCTCCTGCCAAATACTTTACCCTGCATAACGAGTTGAATAATTCGATATTTTTCTTCGTTCCGCATCACGTAGCCGAGGTACTCAAGCTTACGTTGTTTCACTAAATTAAGCACTTCTTTTTCTTTTGACGTGGGCTCAACGTTGGTGACATGGTCCACACAAGATATTTTTAGTCTCCTCCTGTAGATCAACATCTCGAATGCTTCAATCCGCTTTTCAGTGGCTTGCTCAGTGTCCAGGCTTAAACTTCATATAGTAACACTGGAAGAATGTAGCACCTCACTATCCGCATATTGGTTCCCAAACTGAGATCACTGTACAGCACAGCAAGGATCTCAACTTGATAAATGTAGACCGTGCCATTTCAATTCTGGATCTAATCTCTTGAACGTAGTTCCATTGTGAGTTGAGGGTAGTTCCGAGGTAAGTGAATCTGTCGACTCTCTGGATCTCTTCGCTACCTGCCATTAGTGCCCCGTTATCTAAATTTGCACGGCTGGCAACCATGAATTTAGTTTTCTTAATATTAAGGTCTAGTCCGTATGTTACGCTTACAGTTCTCACTCGGTCTAGTACGGCTTGTAGATCATTTAGGCTGGTTGCTAGTAACACAGTGTCATCGGCGTAGCGGATATTATTGATGTATTCACCGTTTATTCGGATTCTCACCTCTAGGTTTGTGAGGGCTTCAGGTAAAAATTTCCTCAGAGTATATATTGAAAAGAGTCTTCGAGAGCACACAGCCTTGCCTTACTCCTCGCATGATCTTCGCTTGGTCGATCAGCTGGTCTTCGACCTCTGGTGCTGACAACGGTCAAATGCTCCTTTTCGCTTTAAACATTCCATGAGAATGTTATGTTTAACTTTCTCGAAAGCTTTCTCGTAGTCTATAAATGCGACGTAAAGATCTTTTTGTTGGTCTCGACATTTTTGAGCAAAAGTTGTGAAACTGTACAGTGCTTTTACTCTTCCGAAGCCATTACGAAAGCAAACTGTCCATTACTCATATCCGCTTAACACTTTCTGAATATTCTTGCATGTATAACTTACAAGATTGGAAGAGTATAAAAGTAAAAGAGTACAAAAGAGTAGACGAGTAGAGCAAAAGAAGAGTACAAGAGTAGCAAAGTAGAAGAGTAACGTGTGAACGAGTAGAAGAGTGGAAGAATAGAAAAGTATAGTAATAATAGAAGAAAAGAAAAAAATAAGAGAAGAAGAAAATGACGGAGAAAAGCGATATAAAAAATTATAATACCTATTAATGGATTAAATTAACAATGATCTAAATCGAGTCATAAATATTTCTAAATTTTGTAATTAGAAACTAGAGTCAAATAAAAAAAGGAAATAAAATGATACATTTTAAAAACGTTATGGAATGTTAATATGTGGCCATTCTAAGCCGAATTGTAGATATACTTATTTAAATTTAACTATTAAATAATATAATACTATAACGCTTTTAACTGTTTATACTTCATAATGCTGTCATCAATTAACACATTAGATAATAAACCATTTCCTGGACATGTTATGTACAAAATACCTTTATTCCAATTAATTCTTCAATGGTTACCTAAAAAAAGGATGTAAGTCGCTAATCAATGGTCCGAGATTTATTCGGTTTACACAAATGAGATTATTATCAGATTTTAAATTAGATTAGATCGTTGTATAATATCTGGCTTTGTGGGTACTTAACAGCTAACCTTGTCCAAATACGACCACACCACAGATACAGAGACGGCTGTAAGGTACAATGAATAAAGTTTCGTAAAGCTATAATGTTAATGAAATAATGTTAATGAATGAAATTATAATTATAATTATAACTATAATTAATTTTTTTGCAATTTTATTACTGACTATAGATATTGATGGATAGGATGATGGATAGGAACTACATCTTTACTTCTTAATTATTGCTTTATTACTCTTGTAGAGTGTCGTATCTTGAAAATTAAATATTAGATTATTGGATATTATTATTAAACCAAGAAATAGAAGGAGAAGTAGATTAACATTGCAATGGAAAGAAGAAATGAGAAGAATATTAGAAGAGAGAGCCATAAACGGGGGGAATGGAGAGATCGAGTGAAGTGAAAATAAAAATGCGGGATGCAGCAGAAGCTGTAGGACTCCTAAACACACATACACTACACATGTACGGTGCCAGTACGTTTATTAGCCACGCTAAATTGAGATATATTTTTATAAAACAAACTTATATATTACTAATAACCTTTTAATTATATCATATTAGTGTGTAATATTTAGTAATTTTTATTAGAACATTGGATTATAATGAAATAGTGCTTGATATTCACCAAAATAATAAATTTTGCTCTCGCCGTCTATGTGTAGTGAGACAGAAAAATGGGTACAAATTAAACCATGGTTTTTGGCGCAGTAAATGCAAAAAATGTATTCCGTATGTACAGGTACATTTTTTGAAGGATTGAGAGTAGCAATCAGGACTCTATTTTATGTAATGCGGTTTTGGGCAAGTCAGACGCTAGTTAAAATTGCCGCAGAATTAATAAATTTGGAAAAACGATCTGTTATACAGGTATATCGGTATTTGCAAGATGTGGTTTCTTGGAAACTTTTACAAGAGGAAGAACCATTTTTATTAGGTAAAATAACAATAAAAAAAATATTAACATTTAGTTACTTTCACATTCTTATTATTGCAGGTGGAGAAGGACAAACAGTTCAAACTGATGAAAGTGTTGTAACCAAAAGAAAATATAATCGTGGTAGAATAATTAAAGAACAATGACGTCGGTAGGTCATCTCACACCCCAGGAAGGGAACTTGTATATTTTTATCTTAATAATATACACCGATTAATATATTTTATCTTAATTATTTTTGTTTAGGTTAGGATAGGTCATTTTACACCCCAGGAAAAAAACTTGTATATTTTATCTTAATTAGTTTCGTTTAGTTTAGGATAGATTGAGTTCTCTTCCTGGGCTATGAGATGACCTACCGACGTCTGTAGATCACCATCTGTCTGCTAGACGTAACAAGACGTTCAATATATTATTTTTAACATTTCCCACGATTTTCCGTATCGACCTTGCACAGATAACCTATTAATTTATTGCATATACTTCCAATTGTTGTATATTTACCACTGAAGGTAGTATAAAAACGTAAAGTATTCCACATTTAAAAATGAATCGTTAATATAAAATATAATATTATTGAATTGTCAATTTTTTTTATAATAACACCGCACATTTAAGTTCTTTAGTATTGAGAAGAATTACAGGAATTACGCTCGGAGATCAAAAGATAAGTGATGACATTAGAAGAAAATGTAACGTACAGTGAAAATGAATGAACACAAAATAGAAAAAAAGAATGGAATAACAACATAAGCAGAATGGAGAAGACCAGTGTCATCAAAATAACACGAGATATTCTTCGTTCACAAATTGTTGAGAGCACGAAATATGCCTCAAACTCATAAAACGGTCGTAAATCATAGGCGTTCCTAAGGTGTTTATTCATTAAATAATAATATAATGTTTTAATACTGTTATATATAATATTGATAATATTTTAATACTAATATATTTAGCAAAAAAACAATTAAAACTTTCACGACTAATGTTGGTTATTATATTATATTAATAAAAATAAGAATTTAACCATTAACAATTTTGTAAATAAGAATACCTTATCTCTTTGGATATTTCAATACTAATCTTCGCGTTTAATCACTTACAGTCAGTAAGTCTGTCTATTCACCAAGAGAGAAGACTATTGTCCTGAATGTTCACGATGCTCTGGTTTCTCAGAATCCCACAAACACTGTTCGCAACATAGTCGAAAGTTGTGCCAATATGACTGGCGTAGGAGAGTCAACTTTATATAAGTTCCTATCAGAAAGAAAAAAACACGGTATAGCTAACCCAAACACAAACGAACATTTAAAGAGAGGGAAAAAGCCTATTGAAATTGATGAAGTTGCCAAAAATGGTATTCGAAGGAAAATTCATGGATTTTTTTTCAAAAAAGAAATACCAAACCTAAACAAAATTTTACAAGAAGCTAGAGACGACCCGGATTTGCCTCATATCGGACGAACTAAATTGTGGCAAGTTTTACAAGAATTAAATTTCCGGTGGGAGAAATCAGACCGAAAATCACTTAGAAGAAATTATTTAAGATTCATACGAAAATTCCGGGCTGAAGAAAGGCCCATCTTCTACCAGGATGAAACGTGGGTAAACTTAGGTCATACTCTAAAAAAAATTTGGTCAGATAAAAATATATTAAGCTCCAGGCAAGCCTTTATGGAAGGTTGGTCTACTGGTATCTCCCCACCTTCTGGTAAAGGCAGTAGATTAATAATTTCTCACATTGGAAGTGAAAAAGGATTTGTTAAGCATGGTTTGTTGGAATTTCATTCCAAAAGCACAAAAGACTATCACGAGGAGATGACAGCTGATGTTTTCGAAGGGTATTTTGAGGAAATGATTGAACACATACCACCAAATTCAATTATAGTATTAGATAATGCACCTTATCATTCACGACTAGTAGAAAAACTTCTAACGAATGCGTGGAAGAAGCAGGATATTCTTGACTGGCTGCGGAATAAGTATCTGTCTTACGAAGATGGAATGGTAAAAGCCAAACTTTTAAAAATTGCCCGGTAACACAAATCTAAGTTCAAGAAATACGTAGTTGACAAAATGGCGGAAAGGCGAAACATCACAGTCTTTAGACTTCCACCCTACCACTGCGAAATAAATCCAATTGAACTCATTTGGGCACAAATGAAAAGTTATGTGGCTAGAAAAAATACGTCGTATAAAATACAAGTTGTACGTGAATTGTTATACGAGTCTTTATAACATATTACAAAACAAAACTGGAAAGATGCAGTAAGACATGTAATAGAAGAAGAACAAAAAATGTGGGATCTTGATAACATAATTGATGCGACCGTAGAGATTATTAACCTAATTATTAACCCTCAAGACGACTCGGATTCCGAAGTTGATCCTATTTATTTTGAATTTGAATAGTTTTCTAATCGTAATTATATAAGGTAAGCAATAGTAGTTGTAATCGTAAGGTATTAAAGGGGAAAGGCGCAAAATGTCGCCTGTCAAAATGTTCAATGTGTTTTAAATGTATCCATTTTTTTTTCAAATCCTGAGAAAACTAAAAAGCATTTTTGAAAAATTTAAAAGCAGAATGAAATATTTTTTAGAATAAATAAAAAGTTTCTTTTGCATGCAATATTTTCAATTAAAAATTATACTATATTTTCTCTTTTATTTTCACCCCTGTTACATAACATATTAAAATAAACATTGTAGAAGTTTTCAGGGACTTTCTGCCCTGAGTAATAATGTAATCTTTCACTCTGCGTTTAAATTTTTCAAAAATATTTATTAGTTTTTTCCGGATTCGAAAATAATGGATACATGTAAAACACATTGGAAATTTTTCCAGGCGACATTTGGCGCCTTTTTCCTTAATTAAATAAATGTATCTTTTACAAATTGCAAGAAACTTTTTATTTTTGAATAAAATAAATAAGTTTTATTAAAAAATACAATTTACATAAGTACAATTTAAAAAATATATTTATTTAGTTCAAATAAATGTTTCAATCATATACTCTACGACACTGGTCGTTCATCTCTAACCATTCAAAATACCCCCGTAATAGGATTATAAGGTATTGTATTCCTTCAGATATAAGGTGGGTTACTCGAAAACGTCTTAAACCGTCAGTTTTAGGTTGGTTTTTACTATTATATCGTATTACCTATCCTCTCTGAATTTCAGTTTTCTAATTAGGGTTAAACTTGTAGTGAGCTATCAACAAATTGTGAACCGACTGATGACAACCTTCCACAGAGAGAGGTATTAATCCGCCAATGAACAAGCAGAATTGCTTATAAAGAGGAATAAGAATTTCACTTCTTTAAAATTTAAGAAAACTTATTTTTTTCTTTAAAAATTTTGTTTAATGATTTTAGTAATTTCCAAAATTTGTTAAAATATAATACAGAATTTATTGATTATTTTTATTTATCATTATTATCTAGTATTTATGTTTAATTACTGCATTTAGATTATCATTATATTCTAATATAGTATGCATATAAGTCGATGAGCGGAGTAATAAGTGTTTATGTATGTATATTACGTAAAGAGAAGTATTCACTTCAAAAAATATATCATAAAATTTAAAGTATAGAGAATACTTGTGATACGATACATTTTTATAGATTTGGAAACGTCGCAGTCAGCTCTCAATATGGCCGCCTAAAAAGTGTAAAATTTTCAATTTTCAAAGTCATTTTTTATTTAAACAAATGGAAATTCCTCAATTTTTTTTTTGGAAGTAGCTTAAAATAATGTATATTTTCAAGATTTACAAAAATTTTTCCCGAAAGCGCGTGGCTAATAAACGCACGGGATGTACCCACATGTACATACATTCATACATAATCTTATAGATAATCGCACTGTTCTTATACATTTCAAATATTTATATTTCTCATATTCTTTTGAGTTTGTCTATCATAATGGGGCTGTATAAGTCGTTGTTTAGGGTATATTAATAACTTTTAACTTTTTGATGCCGGATCATAGGAAAAACATCCAGAATCCAGTACTGACTGGTGTAGGATTTGTACAGAAGGATTGCTAAATTTGGATCTGACCCCCATTTTGTTGCATATACTGATCGTAAGATTAATTCCTCTTTTCGTTTTCTTTATCAGATGGCTCCAATTTCTCAATCAAGGCCCGTCACAAAGTTAATAATCGGTGGACCATTTAGTAACTTCCTGAATTCTTGTGTTGTTTCAATAAGGTTAGCATTGTTATACTTTTTTAAAAATCAATTTATTCAAACACCAACTTGTTTACAATACTTTAACACAATGACAACTATAAACTTCAAAATACTCTTCTTCTTAAAGTTCCTATCCGTTCCGGATGTTGGCGATCATCACGGCTATCTTTACTTTGTTTATTGCAGCGCGGAACAGTTCAGTGGTAGTCGTGTTATACCACTGTCGTAAATTTTGAAGCCAGGAAATGCGTCTTCTTCCCGGTCCTCTCTTACCATTTACCTTCCCTTTGAGAATCAGCTGAAGAAGGCCGTAACGTTCTTGATTTCTCATTACATGTCCTAGATATTCCAACCTTTTAGTTTTGACGGTCATGAGAATTTCACATTCTTTCCCCATTCTACGCAGGACCTCCACATTAGTAACTCTGTCAACCCAGGATATACGTAAGATGCGCCTATAACACCACATTTCGAAAGCTTCGAGCCGATTCATAGATGCAACAGTCAGTGTCCACGCTTCCATTCTGTGGAGCAGAACTGTGAATATGTAGCAGTTCAATAGACGGCATTTTGTTTTTAATGATATGTCTCGACTGTTGATAACGGTTCTCATTCTAACGAATGCTGCTTTTGCTTTTATTATTCGCTGTTTACTTTCTGTTAGTGGTCCCATTGGCTATTTAAATTGGTGCCTAGATATGTATATTGCTCGACTCTTTCGATATTCTGTTGGTTGATTGTAAGTTGAGCGTTTAGTATTGGTTTTTTACTAATTGTCATAAATTTGGTTTTCTTTATGTTAAGAGCTAGTCCGTATCTGTTGCTGACTTCTGTTATGCGATTTGTTAATATCTGTAAGTCATTTAGATTATCGGCAAAAACTATAGTGTCATCTGCATATCTAATGTTATTCAACCATTCACCGTTTATTAGTATTCCTTTCGCACAACCGTCTAAAGCTTCCTTAAATACCCATTCAGAATAAATATTGAACAACAATGGAGACAAAATACAGCCCTCCACGTTCTATTGCAATTTTATCAGTTAACTGGTCTTCTATTTTGATTTTGGCCGTTTGATTGTAGTAAATGTTTCTGATAATTCTAAGATATTTGTTGTCAATTCCAATTTCTTGCATTAGAGTCATTAATTTGTCATGTTTTACTCTGTCAAATGCCTGCTGGTAATCTATTCAAAATACTACTGTTACTGTCAACTTCTTGTGATAATACACATTTTCTGACATTCCAGACATTACTAGACATTTCGGGATTTTTCGATGACATCTCGATCATTCTAGATTTCTTAAATACTTCTTCTTTTTCGTCAAGAGATCTTTTTTATATGGAATAAATCTCACGGAACTATCGTAACACTACTCTCTCCTTTATAGTTACCCGCCTCCAATAAATGGTCTGTCAGGGACCGATAGAAGCCAACAGGGTGGATCAGTTTCATAATATGGAGCTTATCTCCCAATATAAACTACCTTTGGTTTATTACTTGGGTTTACTTTTAGCTGAAAACTGGATGAGGTAGATAAGATCATTTATTTTCTTCAGGACGATGTACGGATCTTTCCAGATTCGTTAAGTTTCGGACAAGTCCTTTCTTACGTATGGGATTGTATAAACACACTGAGTCACCTCTTTTGAAAGTTGTACCAGTAGTTTGCATGTCAAGCTTGGCCTTGGATTTCTCACTTGAAGCTTCAAACGTTTACGAGCATATTCGTAGATTTTTTTCTAATTTTTCTTTCAAATTTTCGATGTCCGTCACTAATAAACGTCCTTGTTCGCAGGTAGGCAATCTTCTAATAATAAGATCTTGAGGATGCTTTATTTCTCTTCCGGTGATCATCATAGATGGAGAATAACCGGTTGCTTCATGTTCGGAACTTCTATAGGTTAACAAGAATAAAGGAATTAAAGTATCCCAATATTTTTGATTATCAGCGACAAACATTAAAAGGTATTGACAAACAGTTCTATTATGTCTTTCGACCATTCCATCTGATTGCGGATGGAGAAGGGTAGTGGTAGTACTCTTAATACCCAAGATTTTCAATTATTTTTGTCATAATTCTAAATTAAAATTTCGTTCTTAAGCATAATGTAACTCTAAAGGAACTCCATGTCTTGATATAACGTGTGTTCTGCTTCTGCTACTGTATAAATGCTTCTGCTACTGTGGTGGCTTCTTGATTAGGAAGGGGTGCAATTTCTGGACTCTTTGAAAAATATTCCATTGCGACCATTAAGTACTTGTTTCCTTTCTCTGTCATCGGAGATGGACCGAGAATATTCCCTGCAAATCGTTTAAAATGCTCTCAGGAAAAATATTGTGACATTTTACTATAATTTCTTGTTCTAGGGGCTTTTCTAGCGTTACATAAATCGCATTTCTTAGACCAATCTTCTATATCTCGGTGACAATTAATGAAGTAAAATTTGTTTCGAACTCTGGCCATTGTTGTTTTGACACCAAAATATCCTCCAAAAAGGCTGTTATGAAGTTCTTGCAACACACCTTTAATGTGTGATTTTGGCAGTACCACTTGTTGAACTGTACTTACTCTATCGGGACTTTCCCACTTCCACGTGAATGAGCTCCTCTTTGAGCTTTTGTTAATAACTGTTGTTAATAATCTAGATAATAATTTAAAAGGACATTTATTAATTCTTAGGCGGTTCGAAGTTCGCCGGCTCATCTAATAAATTATACATATGAATATTAAAAATTCAGCGAAATTCGGCGATATTGTAAATACATTCCAAATTTCCATTCCATTTCCCTCCTTTTCCTTCCATTTCGTTCCGCGATAATGTGCGACTTGTTTTATGTTCTCTGTCTGTGATATAATGGGCACTCGATATTAATGTGTTTTATTGATAGTTAAGCATTTTGATATGTATATGAGAAAAATATTCGTTTTTGGTTTCGCAATAATGTTGCCAGTTCTTCTGCCCTATATTGCAGACACGTCGTTCAGTCCATGATAGATTGACGGAAAGAAACAGGGTGAAAAAAATCATGTATAATCGACAGTACATTAAAGTTGATGGATAGAAGATAAGTCAAAGAAAAAAAAATGGTTCAGTAGGTGATAGATACTATAGATTGGCGCGAAGCTTTATATTAATCAACAAAATTGCCGTTTTTACTATTGTCTTTATACTTTTATTCTATTTTCAATCAAATTTCTATATAGCAGCAGTTTTTTTTGTGTATCTTTTTTCTTTTTCAGATCTCTTTTATGTTTCCTGTACAAAAAATTATAAAACATTTCCAAAATCAAAATAACTAATTATGATCAGTTTTGACATTTTGTATACCTAACGGCCATCCCCTCGTTAGGTACACAAATAGACTCTTCTGCTATGACTGTATAAAAAATATGGAAATGTTTTACTAAATAACTCTTTTTATCGCACTTTATTACAATAGTAGAACTGAGAATTGCAAAAATCCAACATTGTATTTATATGAAATTATATGTATATGAAATTATGATAATATAAATAAATATCAGTTGGTAGTAAGTTTAATTATGATATAAATCAAATACGATGTTTAAAAATAACAAGTTATATTAAAAAAGTAGAACAGTGGGCGGTACTATAAACTAGCGCGCAGCTTCATACTATGTTTTCTGTATTTTTAAAATTTAAATAATAAATTTATATTTAAATAAAGTAATTTTATTATTTATTTATTTTTTATATTTTAAAACAATTCAATAAATTATTATGTTCGCTCCTAACGTCACCTGTTAACGTATTAACAAAGCATATGACAAACTTATCAAATTCTGACCAAATATTAATAATAAAATATAAAATTTATTAAATAAATTAAATAATATATTCAAAAAGGCGGTCAGATAGCCAAGCGGGCCAGCGGCCGATTCTCATTCGCTTCACTGTCGAATGGTTAAGTGGATATCGGTTCAAGCCCTGGCTCGGTGTACAGAAAAATAAAAAAGGCTAACGCAGCAGTTTAAATGTTTAAAAATAATAATTGTATTTATATGCAATTATTTTAAAACGAGAATTCATATAAAAATTTTATACAGATGATTAAATGTTTTTATTAATCTGACTTATTAAATTTTGAAAATTGTTAGGAATCGAATATTTTATTGATATATATTCTTTTAATTTTTTACTTCTTATTTAATGTCTATATTTCGTTAGTTATTTTTCATACAGTTTTTAATTTAAACCTGATTATAGTACATATATGATGACTAGAAACGAAGTGATAGAGAGTAGTGAATCGATGTCAAGAACTGCTATTCTATGAAGCTACTAGTGACGACGCCATACGCCATCTAGGGGCGCTAGTTCCGTGACGCTCGCCTTAGCATTTTACTGTAGACAAAAATAGAAATACAACGCAATAAAATAGCAATCAAAGTAGTTAAAAATAGATGAATGAAAGAACAGTGTTAACCATTCATCACGCGTGCGCCTAGACTTACGCCATTGGTTGCGCGTATAAATTTTATGATCTGTTAATTTTTCTAAAAATCTTCTATTACAAAAAAAATTAATATAGGTAAAACGTACTCATAAACTAATAAAATGATTAAACAATAATTCTTTGACATTTTATTCTAATTCTACTTTCTAATAGTTTACAATAAACCTTCTAATAGTTTAATTTTCATCACAGATTTTACACACACATTTTTAAACAAACACCGTCTAGGATGTGTGTTCTTTAACAATAGCATTTGACATCGATCACTATTCTTAGTGATCTGTTTTTTCGAATTGGACAGAAACCAGATCTTGGTTTAGTCTGAACATTTTGTGAAATTTCGGTAATGTTGTTTTCCGTTCCGGCAACTGCGCTAATCTTTTGCCGAATGCGAATTGAAAGGTTTGTCAAACAAGTTATTTTAGTCATATTCGGTTTTATTAGCTCCTTTGCCAGTGACGTAATAAAATGACGCCTTGCTACAAGTTTGCTCGTATTGGTTTTATGTACATATAATTTGAGAGTTGATGGTTGCGTTATTTAGCAAACTGCAAAACACAGTAAAAGGCCAACGGTTACTAAATCTAATAATAGAATAACTCTGCATCCATTTTTTCAGCCGTATCCTTTTGTACCGTAAAATGTAATGTAGCTTAAAAGGACATTTTTATGCGTTTTAGGGACATTATGATGTTGAATACATTTATTTTTTCTATTCAGTATCACATATATAGTGCTGTGAGCAGGCCAATTTCTCACTTGAACGAATTATTCCGGTATTTCCCTTTTGCTCTTGCTCAAGGTGCCCACACAAGTTAATTTGTGAATATGGTACAAATCATTGGCAAGTGGAATTGAACTGTAATAATTATCAGCTGTTACATTCCTCTCTGATTTGTCTATATGTTTTATAAGACTTTTTACGACTTTGACTACATCATTTCATAATTGACAAGGTCCGAGAGGTCGCTTTTCACAATAAATTTCCATACGGTGAACGTAAAGGTCTTTACATCAGTAAGGGCACAGACTTGTATTCCATACTTCGCTGGATTGTTACTAATATACTGATGGAAGCAACAACGTCCTCTAAAAGCTTCCAGCATTTCATCAACGGTAACATATTGAGCAGGAGTGTAACTGCGATGACATCTTGAGACAAAACAATGAAAAAGACTTCGGAAGGGTGATAGGTTATCTAACGTCGATCTTTTATATCTGTGTTCTGGTCATTGAATCTGATTGCTTGTTGAAGTAAATGGAAACGTTTTTTCGACAATGTAGCTGAAAAATAATCTGTTGCAGTAACATCTGTTTCCCTCAGGTGAATTCCTCTTTTTACATTTGCCAAATTAAGCAAACCTATAAACGTGAGTCTTTTTCTAAATTAGTAGGTAAATAATCGCGAGGATCGGTTTACATGAAATGCAATTCATCAAGTTTCTGGTTGGTAAAAGTAATGATTTGAGCGAGAATATATATAGGAAAAAAAATATTTTCCAGCAGTGTATAATCTCTTTTACACTTTAAGCTTCACCTACCACTCCTGTAAGTTTAGTGACAATATTGGGACGGCGTGTTTTAGTTGAAATAAGGTTGGGTTTAAACTTTAGCAACTGGGTGCCATCTTTCCCAATAAACTGAGGCCCAATTAGCGGTAACTCTAGGAATAGGAATATTGTCAACAGAAACTTCTTCTGCTTCTATGTCACTGGAGGATTGTTCAGTATTGGTGTAAACCATGCTTCGAAATATTATCATCAATATCCTGATCACACTCGAACGCTGACGAAGTTTCTTCGTGCCATTTTAGCCAAAGTGCCTCTGTTGTTGGTATATATATATATATATATATATATATATATATATATATATATATATATATATATATATATATATATATATATATATATATATACGTACATTACATCCAAAATTACATAAAATTACAGCGGCGGCCGGCCAGGTGAAGTAGGTGAAGGTGAGGTTCACCAAAAAAATATAATTAAATTGAGACAAATAAATAAAAAATGAAAACAACATTATTATATCTAAATTCTGAAATCAATTATTTATACTCTTTTAATTAATCTAAAAATTTGTCTTTATTAGCAGTACGTACTTGACGGTCAAGTCCTGACCTGTGTCACTAGCCGTGTAGAATAGGATTCAGGAAGAGGTGAATATAATTTTTGAAATGCGAAATCCATCTGCATCAGCGTTCACGGTTGTCATGGCAACGTGACGTCAGCCTATCCTTAGTGATAGCTGAGAAAACTGGTGTGTGCAGTTCCGCTTAAAAATATATTATTCGTCTTCACCCACTGTTGGATGTGTATTTGGTATTCCTATTTTTCGGAAATTTCTCTAAGCGACAATATTTTGAAATTTAGTCCATTATATAGATATTTTTATATGGTATAGTATTTATTAGTTTGGTTTAGTCACAGTATTAATTTTATTTGTTTAGTGCACTTTATTAATGTTACATTTCTCTGTGGTTTGTTTCGGATTTCGGATATAAAGTGTTTTATCGTGGATTTCGTTTGGGCAAAAATAATTTTAAATCAAAAATAATTCAATTAATGACTTCTTCTTCTTCCTATGCCGTCTCCATTAACGGAGGTTGGCGACCACATTTCTAAAAATTTATCTGTCTTTTGCAACGTGGAATAAATCGTCTACAGTCATGTTTGTCCAGTCTCAAATATTTCGCAGCCATGATTTCCTCTTTCTACCTATTCCCTTTTTATCATCGACTCTACCCTGCATGATGACCTGCAGAAGACTATATTAAATGGTGGCTAAATTAATGACTTGGTGTGTAATATATTAGAGACTCCATTTAGACATTGGAAAAACGAATATAAAAGATATGTTCTTTTACATTGTCGACCAACCAGTATTTTAAACATCTTCGTCTGATCCAGAGTGGTCGGCTGCAATCAGCATCTGACTTAGAGTGGGCGGCTGAATCGAAACTCACCAACCCGTCTTAGCAGGCGTGGTGTTTTAATCGCCAAAAAACCCTCAATGAAATGTCGAGGTTCAGAACTAAAATACCTCAGGCAATCAGAACGATTCGTATCTAGTATAAGTGTCCTAAAAAACTGTTGTCAAGTTATTAGGGCCATAAACTCTAAACATTTTTTCTTAACGAATTTTTTATGAGATTTGGGCGCGAAGTAGGTACCAAAACTCCTTTTGGCTCCGGCAAGCTTTCCTCATCTTCACCACTTTTTTAGGCCACTAGCCGCCGCTGTAAAATTATCAACACTTACCTAAATATTAAAATGACTCAGGTCACTTAATTTCACAAACGCAAAGGTTCGCGTCGTTAGATTTTACCTAACCATTTTCACAAACATGGACAGTCGGACGTTAGATTCAGACTACTTTTCACCTTCGTTTAGCTATCGCATGCGCAGACACGTCATTGTAACATCTCTACAGCATTGCAGAAACCGTCAAACGATTTATCAAATTTTAAAGAAAATTTGTGTATTGGATAATTTTTTGTTAGATTTTATCTAACAGCGAGACTGATGGAGGGTTAAGAAATCGAGATCCTAGAACATAAACGAGTTTCATTAATCCTCTACAAGACTATCAATGAAGCAGCAGTCTTATATAAACCAAAAAGACCTGGATATTTAAAAAAGGTCGAGGCAATTCGGTAATTGGTGCGAAAGACATAAAAACAACTTGGATGAATTATGTGATGTCAATATTTGAAGACGAAGCTGCTATGAAACTCATCAAATATGGAAGAGCTAACTTAGAAGATACAGTACTTTTAAACAACAAACAAAAAAGTCAAAATAGCCATGTTGGAAATAGGTCTTTTATCAGAGAAATTAATTGGTTTTGTATCGATTTAATCTGTCTACTGTACTCGTTATATTTTGTAAATTATTTGAGTCCAGTCCTGCATAAATTAGTGCATGTGATAATGACATTATCTAGTAGTATATTAGTCGTTTTGGCTTAAATGGACTGAGCAGTAATAATTGACATGTGGGTATAATTTCAGAGGAAAAGACCTACCAAACTTCCTTAAAAATTGCAAAATTAAATTATCGTGTTTATTTTTAAGTCATAATGAATTTTTTACGAAATGTTTCCTGAGTATTTTCCCAATTCTTTAAATTCCGAATAATGCTTAATTGACTAATAATAATATTATTAGTCAATTAATAGGAAATATTATTTCATATTAAATATTCCTATATTAAATATTAAATTTCCTAATAAATATTTCCTATAAAAGGAACGATTTTTGTTTCATTATCATATTATACACGGATGAATGATTTAAATCGCATTCTAGACTGATTTTAAACATATTTAATTTTAATTACCAACTAAAACTAAGAATTCCCGTGGGGGCTGCCGGGCTTTGGCTAGGATTGCAGCTTATGTTGATGGCTTAGAGAGACTAATATACACTCGCGATCATAAAATCCGGGTCACCTTGAAAATCGCCGTTATTTAATTTTTAACGAGCTTTATCGTAAATAATAATTACACAAATACAAACTAATGCATGTTTCTGAGAATTGTTGTCAGCTTAGCGGGTTCCTTTGTAACAAAGAATTCCAATAGTGCTGATTTCGCGGAAAAGTGCACACTTCTCAAAATGAACGGTACCTGTAACTGCCGCTTGTTTTAAATGTCTCATTTGTGCTTCGACTTTCTGTTCAAACGCAACAAACAAACGTTTATTATTGCCGCCATTAGTGTTTATTAGTGCCATTATTAGTGTTTATTTTTTGCCAGAATGCCTTGACTGACTGTTGTTGAAACGGCACGCATTGTTGCGATTATGGAAGATGGTCACACTCAACGGCAAGTCGCAAGAACTATTGGCGTAAGCCTTTCTAAGGTTCAACGAGTGCTTCAACGCTTTAGGGAGACGAGTTTGATAACCAGACGATCTGGATCTGGACGAAGAAGAACGACCACGGCACGAGATGACCGTTTTCTTGTGTTTCAGGCCTTACGAATCCGGACCACAACTGCGGTTATGCATCGAAATTGCCTACAGGAAGTACAAAATTGCAATGTTACCGTTGCAACAGTCAGGAGAAGACTTCGTTCTTCTGGACTATCTTCTCGGGTAATAGCTACAGGACCGCCACTTGGCCGTGCGCATCGAGTTGCACGACTAGCTTTTGCTCGACAATACGCGCATTGGGGAATTAATAATTGGAGCAAAGTGTTATTCTCAAATAAATCCCGTTTCTGTCTAACTGGATCCAATGGACGTGTAGTTTGGAGGAGAACCGGTGAACGATTTTCACAAGCTTGCATTGCTCCAAGAATGCCATTTGTTGAAGGCTCGGTCATGGCTTGGGGAGGTGTATCTTCCGACTTCTGCACAGAATTACCCTTCATCGAAAATGGGTCCTTAACTGCCTTAAGGAAGATTACGGAGATTCTGGAAGAACATGTTATGCCCACCATGGCAGGGCTTGGAGAAGACGCCGTTTTATGTAGGACAACGCGTGACCGCACGTTGCTAGGATCAGTATGCAAAAACTTGTAGGAGGTTAGAATTACGAGGTTACCCTGGCCAGCTAGGTCTCCGGACCTGAATCCCATCAAACATCTGTGGGGCGATTTGAAAAAACGTATTCAAACCCCTACACCTCCTCCTAACAACGCACAGGAGCTTAAGGATCTGTTAGTGAGAGAGTGGAATAACATACCTCAACATGTAATCCGGAGAAAAATTGAGAATATGCTCCGTCGTCTGTAAGAGGTTATTAGAGCAAGGGGAGGCAATACACGATATAAGTCATTGAAATTCCACTGATGTTTTACCGCGTTCTGTATTTTTCATTTTTTCTTTCGTATGTCTGTTTCAACAATTTGGTTTGTTTCCTGCTTTTTCAATAAAAACAATAAAAAAACCGTTTTTTTTTCTTTCAAAACAAACATTGATGACAAATAAAAAATACATTAGCTTAAAAAAAAGGTTATTACTGCACCAGATGCAAAAATATTCAAGAAACTCGAAATTTTCAAGGTGACCCGGATTTTATGATCGCGAGTGTATAATCGTATTCATCTATATTAGATTTTATCAATTTTCAACAAATTATATTTTAATGCCAAATCGTATAAAATACATCCGTTGTCAATGATCAGCAATATTCGACTTTAGAACATTATTAGGTCAGTTATTTTTGAGTCGGCACAAAAATTTACCGGCTTGTTCCAACTGCTTAAAAAATCGTTCCTAATTCTGCCTTCGGTAGTTAAATATATTACACAAACATTCGTCAAATTATACCAAGGATAATTTATCGTACCATCCCAGTTTCTATTTCAATCGAAAATGGACCGTTCCCAAATCAATTTTTGAATCGTCACTGCAGCACGAACGAATCGAATTACACAGATTTTGTGTTAACCCTAGAACCACAAGGTGAGATTGGTGGAACGATTTTCAAAAGGTGGGGTCACCGGGGACCCGAAAATATTTTTGTTATTGAAATGAAATAAAAAAATGTATTGTTAAATAACAATAAGCAAAACTAATGTACAGAGTGAGTCACATTATAAAAGCACTCATATTTGACCTATACTTTTTAAGATGTCAAAAATCAAGTAAAAAACAAGTTAGCAGTTGAATAGTCTATTTTATATTATTTACAATATTCACAAATACTAAATTGGTGTTCTGCATGCATATTTTTTTTACAGTAAACACAAAGAGTGCGGTCTTTTCTATCGTTACGTCTTGGACAGATATAACATCAACGAATTCGTTTCTGGAGATTTAATTTGGGTTTGTCGGCTGGATATCTCAAATAGTCACAAATAGATTCCCTTAAAGTTTTCGAAAGCCTTGTATTATTTATTTTTTGTTGCATATGATCTTGCACTAATACATCAGCTAAAGACAAGAAATTTTTCAGCGAGTCAGGAAAAAAGTTGCTATAATTCTTTTATGTTGGTAGTATTTGTAGTTTCTACTTGAACCGGGTAGATGCAGAAAGATACTTTTTTGGAGTTCCGGTTCTCTTACTAATTATAGGTTGTGTCAATCAAACATAAATATTTCGACCTAATACTTTAGGGCAGTTCTCTTCTTCTAAATCTTGGTCCATGGCGTTATGATATAAATCAACATCACACAATCTTGTTGCAATTCTGACAAATCAAATATATCTTCAAAATGATCGTCCGGTAGTATATACTCTTCACTTTCGCTTTCACCTAAAGAACATTCTACTTTACCAAGTAGAATCTTCCTCATAAAGGGCTTTCCACAATTCTTCTTGTATAAGAGGACGTTTATTTGGATTCCTGGGGTGCTATAGTTAAAAAAAAACTAGACACATCACCAGTTACAAGTCATATAAAATACTGAAGGTAGATGAGTGAACAGCATACAAGTTCATCAGGATCGCGCTTATGTCAAAAAATTTGTGCGGTCGTGGCCACCAGTGACCCCACCTTGTGGTTCTAGGGTTAAAAATGAAAAGTATTTCGGGATTGATTTCAGTTAAACGTACCTATAAATATGTTTTACAAATGAAAACATATTTGTGCTTTGGATTTAAAGCAGTTTAACACCAAAATATTACGAGATGTGTCGACGATACTAATTTATAGGGTGGAAATATATTCAAAGATGGCAAGAATTGGAAACTCGGCCATGTTAAGAATGATAGCTTAAGAAACCTATTGTCAAAGACGAAAAGCATAGCATAAAAAGAAAAGAACATTTCTTCTATTTTAATAACGAAATTCTGATTTTAAATAAAACTGCGGGTACACTGAAAGAGAGTATTCTTGAAATAAAGAGAGATAAGCTTTGAAAAATTGCAAAGAATTTAAACATTAAGTGAAAAATATAGTCGAAATTAATAATTATAATCGAAAAAGATCTTGGGTTGAACATTACTCATAACTTCTGACTGAAACAAGACAGCAATTCACAAACACCATTACAACAACATATGAAGTGGAATGCGATAAAGACGATGAAATAACAGTACAGGAAGTCGAAGATGCCATACAAAATGTAAAAAATCGAAAAGCATGCGGGCCACAAGGTATACCGAACAAATTATTAAAACACAACCCACAAGTATTGCGGGAATTGCTGAGGTATGTTTTCACATTATTCTATAAAGGCCAAGACTTATCACCGGTGTGGACAAAAGCACATATTATCTACAAAAAATTAGATTGAAAGAATTGTACAAACTACAGGTGGCTTAGTGTCATAAATCCACTCTCAAGACTCAATGAAAAATTATAAAAAATAAAATTGAAGAAGAGATAACACATATAGAAGAACAAAACGGCTTTCGTGCAGGCAGATCCTGTATAGACAGCATATTTTCTCTAAAGCAGATTATTGAGAAAAGATTAGCCCACAACCTTTCAACTCATGTAGTCTTTATAGATCTGACAAAGGCATACGATAGTGTACCACTTTCAATGCTCTGGATAGCAGTGGAAAAACAAGAAATAAATAAAAAATATATAAAAGCAGTACAACAGCTTTACAAAAATATGATGGTAAACATTAAAACTGGAAACAAATTAACTAGAGAAATTCTTATCGGTAAGGGTCTAAAGCAAGGCTGCTGCATTGTACCTACACTCTTCAAAATATATTTGAATGAGGCGCTCTCAGTGTGGAGAAGAAAATGCTGCAATATGGGCATTACAACCGAAGACGAGAGATTATATACGATACACTTTGCTGACGATCAAGCCATTCTAGCTGAAGACGAGAGCGATATAGACTATATGCTTAGAAAATTGGAGGAGGAGTACGCCAAGGGTGGCCTTACAATTAATATATAAAAAACCGAGTATTTAGTTACAGGAGAAAAATCAGAAAGTCTACAAATTAAAATAAGAACTATAAAATCAGCTGAAACCTCCAGATAGTTGGGAGTTCAAATAATATCAAAATTAGGGAGTAACGAAGAAATACATTCTAGAATTGGCCAGCAAGATCAGAAACTAAACAGCTACTATCGTGGAATAATAAAATAACAAAAGAAAATAAAAGAAGAATTTATAAAACAATAATAGAAATGATTTTGTTGTACGGCGCCGAAATTTGGAAAATCAATAAAAAAGACAAATAAAAAATTAAGGCAATAGAAGTGGAGACGATGTTGTCAGCACACTAGACTTAATAGGGCGAGGAATGTAGACATTAGAAGAGAAACGAAAATTGACCTAGACATAATAGATACTAACGAAACCAAAATACTTTACTGCTATGGACACCTGCAGAGAATGATTGAACATAGAAGGCCAAAAAAGATAGAAAAATGGACTCCGCATACTAGAAAAAAAAACGAGGTAGAGCAAGACGGTCATGGAGAGAGGATATCGAAGATGCAATGACCGCCAGAGATTTAAAAATTGAAGATTGCTTTGACAGAAAACGCTGGATATTTGGATGCAAGAAACGGCGCCAGCTAATATAATCGAAAAAGATAACATTTTGTTAGACGAAAGTTAGAAAGATGTAAAGCTATTGCAGGATAAAAATATAACCTATTCTCGTCAAAATTTTTAAATAGATTATCTCCGGGAATAGAAGAAAAAAGGCCTATGATTATCCATAATGACAATGCAGATAGCTTTTTGAATGGTGGTTTACTATCAATTCAGTCTGTTCACACCGGTAATTATCTTGAAGATATAAATGCTAATGGTTAGGGGGAATACCTCGAACAAATGAACAGAACAAAACAGAAAAACGGTCAGTGTCTCAATAAAATAGATGACGGCACCCGGTCACCTTCGACATGGAGACCTCCACTAAAGAAAACATCGTCCGCTCCACCTACCAATCCAAATCCTGCCGACAGGAATCTCCGCGCCTACTCCTACCCAAGCGCCATGTCAGTGAATCACGTTATCCTCGAGGGTATAAATAAAACGTCAGTCATCCCTAGCAGCAATAGTGCTAAATTCGTAAAAAAAATCGTAAAAAAAAACAGTTAACGGATATGTACATAAAAAAACAACAGAAACTTAGGAGAATGATTTCCACATTATATAGTTAACCAGACAAAGGTTAGATTGTAAAATTGAGCCAGCACTTGGTCATATTAATAAGGAGCAGCTTAAAAACGGTGTTTAAACGGCACATTAAAGAATGCAATAAAAACTCTATTTGACAAGATATATAAAACTATAAAGGTGACAGAACAGTGGGAGCAAAGGATAACTATCACAGTCTTTAAAAAAGGGAAAACAATTTGACAGGTGACTTACTTCGTCTCGATCTTGCATGTGAATGGCCATGTTTTGAGTTGAGAAGTCTGATGGTGGTGTTCTACCCTACAATTGACATCAAATTCTGATTTTTGTGTATTTATGTATTATGTATAATTGTAGGTGATGTGTCTCTGACCTTCTATTAATCCATTAATGTTGACATATTCTTGTTGCTGACTTCTTCTTTTAGTATTGGTAACCAGAGAGTCTGCTGCATTCTGTTGATGGATTTGCTAGATATTTTTCTTTATTCAGTAGAACGAGGGCCACTTCTTTTTTTAATACTACCTTTTAATTTTTCTCTTTTTGCTCTGTTTCTTTCATGACTATTGTCGCATATTTCCATTGTACTTTGTGTTCATTGGCCCAGGTATTTTGCATATCTATCCAGAATTCTGTCCATTGTAGCATTTTTAAATTCTTTGGTATATATTGAAATCACCCCGTATAAATTAAAACACCGAAGTATATTCAATGTATTTCTGTTTCTTATCGTACAAGTTAAATCTTTTTGCGTCACCAAGGTCGATAATAAACACATTTTAGAGTTTGTTTATATATCACAGATGCATATTTCTTCGGTATTCTTTGATCGAGAGCCACTTTAGGATATTGCGCCTTAAATAAATATTCCCGTTTATACGTTTGGTTTTTACCGAGTTGAGCGAATGAATTTTAAAGAGGATTACATCACTCTCGCTGAGGCCGCTCTCAGGGGCAGTCGCCTTCAGTGTTGGTCCAAATTTTTCTTAAAATTTGTAATATTTTGTGTTTTTTCGTCTTATGTTGTGGAAAATATGTAGTGAGCAGTTAATAGTTAGAGTTTTAAGGAGTGGTCACTGTTTTTGTTTCTATGCCGTCTCTCATCTGGGATATTTGTAAAACGGCGTTTACAGCAACTTTGAAGGACGACCACATGTGTTTCACTTTTCTAAGAAGGCGAGTTTGGAATTTGCATCCCAGTGAACAGTTTCCATCCTCATTTTGTCTGTCTAAACATTCTAAAGTCATTCTAGGCTAATGCGCATTGTAAGATGCAGTTTTTTGCGTAGCAGTAAATCTCCAGTGAAGTCCAGTTCCAACCTCAGAAATTTAAAGTAAAAATAATATTTAGTGAAACTCAGGTAACTTTTTTTGTTTGAACTTTTAAAGTAAAAAATAGACATTTTTTCATTAATAATTGCTTTCATAACAGTTTAAGAAATTGTAATAATTAAAATTGTAGAGATTGGGGTGTTGATTAGCTGTCCTATTAATTGTTCTCAATTTTAAAATTTAATATTGACATCTGACATCTAGTTTTATTTTTTTGACACATACCTAATCATAACAGATCTTGTTTTTGTTTTGTTTTTTTTTAAAGGTTAACCTGTATGTATAGTCCCATTTAAAAAAATATTTTTCATTTGTAATAATTTATTTCTGCTCCAAATTATCGCCCATTAACAATTGTAAGTTCTTGTAGCATCTCCAACTTCTAGAGTTTGTAAACGGATAAGACATAGTAAGTTTGTTTTTGATATATTATATTTTATTATTATTATTTATATTTGTAACTATTTGTAGTGAGACAACAATAAATATTTAATTTTTTCCCTAAACCATTTTGTTTATTTCTCTTAACTAACTCTCTAACCTTTTTTTGTGTTTTTACCAAGGAAGATTGCTACCTCAATACCAACCCCCTTGCCATTCATTTATCCACGACCCAGTTTTCCAAATAAACCGTGAGTGACCGTTCGCAAAAGTTTTGTTTTATTTTGCTTACCCTATCTTCACCCCAATAATTTGTGTCCCAAATTTTCAATCCTTATAATAATATTCTATGTGGTAGGCAAAATATTCGTTACACCATAACCAAACCAAACAAGACATAGGAGAGGTTAAAGAACTAGCGTGGGAGAAACCGCAAGATCACTAAGTTTCAGGATCAATGAGTATGAAACATACACCAAAAATAAAGATTTCGACAGATCCCAGACATTGTGGAGATGAATATTGGAAGTAAAAACTGGAAAACCAAGGCGATGAATAGAAAGGAATGGGAACTGATTATAGAACAAGCCAAGACCCACAAAGTGTTGGACAGCCAAGAAAAAATTTGCGGGCTTTTTTTAAGCATACTATCAAGGATTTTCCTTATCCACATCCTTCAAGGATCCTTCAAGGATTCCACATTATATCATTGTAGTAGTTAATTGTGAATTTAGTTCAAGTACACGAAAAAAATCGGCAGCAAGATGGTAGAGCCACTAAAAAAACCGTAATGGATAAATAAAAAGAGTAAGATCATGCTTGGTTGTGCATTGAAAAAAAAAAAGATGGGAATAAAACACAACAGCATCATAGACTACAGAACAAGAGTACCACAAGATAAACCTACGACGGAATAAAAAAAACACTCGGGAAAAGGAAAAATGCATCAAAAATGCAAAACAACAGTACCTAAATATCATTGATATCTCCGATTTTTATCCTTGCATTACAATATTATTTAAATATTGTATTCTTGTTATCTAATAATCTAATACATTTAGAGATTATTTAAGATATAAATAGATCAATAAGACAATTTTGAAATCAAATATAATGACTAATAATAGTGATTTTCAATGACTGTACTATTTAAGAAAACCCACTCCAGACCTTAAGATTCAAAGTGTGCCAAATGTGACGCTGCTACTAAAAATAAAATCATTCTGGAAATCTGTTTATATTTTTGTTAGACGTTTTTACTCGCGTAATAGAAAATTTGAATTCCTTGTAACTTAAAAAGAGTTTTTCTATTTTTAGTCACTCGATTTCATAACACTCGACTTTTTAAGCAGTGTAAAAGGTAAACGTAACAGTAAGTATTGCATTAAGACAAAAAAGCAATATATATATATATATATATATATATATATATATATATATATATATATATATATATATATACACGAGGCCTGTTTTTTAAGTAAGTACCGTTTTGGAATTAAAAAAAGACGTGCAAAGATATGGCAATAATTTTATTTTTACATGAAATCCTGTACCTTAATCTACTTTTCTACGTAATTTCCGTGAATATTGAGGCACTTGTCATAACGTGGCACCAGTTTTTGAATACCCTCCTGATAAAATTCTGCCGCCTGACTTGTTAACCACTGCATCACAAATGTTTTGACTTCGTTATCGTTTTGAAGACGCTGACCGCCCAGGTGTTTCTTTAAGTGCTGGAACAAATGGTAGTCGCTGGGCGCCAGATCAGGGCTGTATGGAGGATGATCTAGAGTTTCCCATTTAAATGATTTGATGAGATCTTTGGTCTGATTAGCCACATGTGGACGGGCATTGTCATGCAACAAAACGATACCCTTACTCAACTTGCCACGTCTTTTGTTCTGGATTGTACGACGCAGCTTTTTTAATGTCTCACAATAAGACGCCGCATTGATTGTCTCATTACGAGGCAGAAACTCCACTAGCAATACTCCTTTTCTGTCCCAAAAAACTGTGCACATGATTTTCCGAGCAGAAATTGTTTGCTCAAACTTCACTCTTTTGGGTGATGATGAATGTCGCCATTCCATGGATTGTTGTTTCGATTCTGGTGTGACGTAGGCCACCCACGTTTCGTCACCAGTAACAATTTGGTCTAAAAAATCTTTACCTTCACTGTGGTACCGCTCAGTCCATGCACTGCCTAAACGTTGGGTTTTGTGCAAATCCGTCAACATTTTTGGAACCCAACGTGAACACAATTTCCGGTAATTCAAGTTCTCGGAAACAATGCGATACAAAACACTACGAGAATACTGGGGAAAGCAGTCGGACAAAGATGAAATTGTAAAGCGTCTGTTTTCTCTCACCTTTTCGTCCACTTTCTGCACCAAATTTTCATTAACGACCGAAGTACGCCCACTCCGTTCTTCATCATGCACATTTGTGCGGCCATCTTTAAATGCTCTCATCCATTTCCTTACCATTCCATCACTCATAATGTTTTGTCCGTAAAATTCAACGATCTCACGATGAATATTGATCGGTTTTACGCCTTTAGCACTAAGAAATCGTATAACAGCCCGTACTTCACAATCAGCGTGACTCACGATTGTTGAAGGCATCTTAAACACTGGAGTAAACAAGTATACAATGAAGAATCAGACTGTAATGGGGTCAGTGCGTAGACAAAAGATGTAGGTAACCAGCGCTCATGCGCGGAACGCCGACCGTAGCGCTGCGGCGGCGGAAACGCAAAACGGTACTTATTTAAAAAACATGCCTCGTATATATATATATATAGACTATATGAGCATACTTTTGTATATAGAACAAAGGATCCACCTGGTATATGGTATACACCAGATAGATCCTTTGACCCTTTAAATCTGTGGTTGTTAAAATCAATACGATAAGAAAATAATTTGTTGCTCATACTTATACAATTCATTCTGCAGACAAAATTTTAATGCCATAAAACAAGTCCTAATTTTAAAAAGTCACACTTTACATGAAAGATAAATGTAAAGAATTTTTGAAACCTGAAAATAGATATATTTTGCAGGTGAAAATAAATAAAAAACTAGGTGAAATTCTTGTGGTATGTTCCAATTATTTCTATGCTGCGTTATATATACGTGAATTTGAGGTTAAATAACTAAACCGAATTAATTGTGGTGTGCTGTTTTTAGATTCTGTGGTATTGAGCGGAAATTGTTATCACTTAACTCTTTTTCCGGACTACTACATAACCGTCGCTTTTCAACTTTACCGATGTTATGTATTTCACTTAATAGGTAACTACAGGATGTTTAGAAGTAATGAAAAAAATTTTTAACTGTTACCAGTTTTACAATTATAATGTAGATGTGCATTCCAAGTACATAACCTGCGGGTACATACAATTTTCATTTATTGGATTTATACGAAGATAAAACATTTGAAGATTTGTGATGAAACTAAGGATAATATTAAATCAAAAGTCTAGAAATTTGCTTGATTTCGAATTCTGACTAAATGTTACCATTAACTATTGTGGGTTAACATAAAACAAAATTGATCAAATCGTGCCTCATTTATTATATTGATATGCACATAGATTTTTGTGCACAAAAGTAGCTGAAATTACCTCAATTCGGTTAAAACAATTATTGACTCTTGACAGCCAAGCTGCACTTAAGCTTCTGCGTGAGTCGGTAATAGCTTTCACCTGCAAACATTTCCTTAAGCAATAAAGCATAACAAAACGATTTTGTCAGACAATACTACAACTCCAAGCACGATAAAGATTATTAATCAGATCAGTATAATTTTAAATAAATAGCAAAGTGTTATTTAAATAAATAAATTTTAAATAAATAAAAACAGTGAAAGATTAATAAGTTTTTGCGATCATCATGAATTTGAAGATAATGGATGGATACTGGCAGAATTGAAGGAATACAATAACATACCAGCAAACGAATGGGAAAGATACCTGACAGAACTTTAAAGGAAAGGAAAATAATCAACACAACAACGTACCTGAATTAAGACAAGAAATAGAAATCAGTTTTCAGGAAGTAGAAATAGCCAAAATTCACTCAAAAATAGAAAGTCATCAGGACCAGACGGAATAACCAACGAGCTTCTAAAACACGGAGGAGAAAGTATAACCCTGGAGATGACAAAACTTATACAAAATCTAATATTGCACTGCAAGATACCAGACGCATGAAGAAACAGCATAATGATACCAATGTTCAAGATAGGAGAAAATGAAGACCCCAACAATTATAGAGATATAAATCTACTAAATACTGCACTTAAGCTTACCACAAAAGTCCTAATCAACAAAATCAATAAACTAACAACTTTATCATATGATCAACAAGGATTCAGATCCGGAAGGTCCTGCGTAGACGCCTTATTTGTACTAAGACAAATCACAGAAAAGGCCATCGAGTACAATAAACCAGCATATCTGTTTTATAGACCCGACAAAGGCTTTCGATCGCATCCAAGTCGAAGACGTCTTACACCTACTGTATAAAAGAAACATACCAATCAATATTGTACAATCCATCGAAAACATCTACTTCCATAATCGAATACAGACAAAGATAAATGGAAAACTAACACAGTGTATACCAGTACAAAGTTAAGCCCACTTCTCTCTTGCCTCAACAGCCAAGAAATACAATATGATAATATCAGTAGAAAAAACCAAATGTATGACAACATCTAAATACCCAATACGATGTAAAATCGAAATTGATGAGAAAATAATAAAGCAGGAAGCAAGGATTAGGTATCTGGGAATAGATATAACTAGTTACGGAGATGTCGCAGAAGAAGTACAACAACAAAGCTTAAAAGCAAGTAAAGCGACGGGATCTCTTAATGACACATACGGGAAGAACAAACACCTAAGACAAGACACAAAAACAAGAATATATAGAGCAGCAATGAGACCTACATATATTAACATACACGGCGGAGACAAGACCTAACACATCTAAAACGAGACCACTACTAGAAACAACAGAGATGAAAATACTCCGACGAATATCAGGGAAAAGTACGTTGGATAGGAAGAGAAGCAAAAAGATAAGAAGAGCATGCAATATAGAAGACATAAATGGATTGGTGATAAAACGGAAACAGGAGTGAAACGAACACAGAGGAAAACTGCGTATATCAGAAATCTATACAAAAATAAAGGCGACAGAAAGGATTTTAAGAACTACCGAGGACTTAAGGTAACCAAGTCAATTTGTAGAATGATTGGAAAGATAATTAAAAGCTGAATTAAAGATTGCTGGGATACGCTGAAAATCAGAGTGGCTTTCGTACTGGTCATTCTTGTATAGGCAGTGTGTTCTGTTTAAAACAAATAATAGAAAAGCGCTTGGAACACAATATGGAGAGACACATGGTATTTATTCGTCTTCAAAAGGCGTATGATAGTGTCCCATTAGCCAAGCTGTGGCAGATGTTCGAAGACAAGAAAGTTACGTTAATGCTGTAAGGGAGTGGTACGACGACATGACGAGTTTAAGAAAGATTGGACAAAAAGTGACAAAAAATATAAAGGTGGCAAAAGGACTTCGCCAATGCTGCTGCATTGCACCTACGCTCTTTAAGATTTGTTTGGAGGTGGTTTTGGATATTTGAAAAAAAATATATGAACCTATGGGTATAAGTGTAGCAATGTACAGGAAATAAAGTGCCGCATAGGAAAGGCAAGAACGGTCTTTAACAAAATGAGCGCCATCTTCAAAAGTCACAACATATCCCTGGATACAAAAATGAGACATTTGAGATGCTATGTTTTCTCTGTGTTGTTGTACGGGGCGGAGGCATGGACGCTTACAGACACCACTATTAAAAAACTTGAAGCATTTGAGATGTGGCTTTATAGAAGAATGCTGAGAATATCATGGACAGCAAGGATCACGAACAACAAAGTTCTAGAAAAAATGAAGAAGAAACCAGAGATTGTGTTTACGATCAAACGCATAAAATTGCAATATCTGGGACACGTTATGAGAAATCAGCACCGTTACTCCCTGCTGCAGTCTATATTGCAAGGTAAAGTCAAAGGTAAGCGAGGACCCGGTAGAAGGAGAATATCATGGCTGCGGAATTTAAGAACATGGTTTAAGAAAACCTCAACGGAGCTGTTTCGAGCCGCAGCGAGCAAGGTCATGATTGCCAATATGATTTCCAACATCCGAAACGGATAGGAACCAGAAGAAGAAGATGGGTATAAAAATTTGAGATCATAATCTGTACAGCTTGCATTTTGCAGATGACCAAGTATTACTTGCAGAAGATAAGATGATATATTGATTGATAGTTTATCAATAAATCCATTAAAAACTGAGTATGTAGTAGTGGGAAGTAGAGGAAGGCACTTAGAACTAAGAGGCAAACAAATCCAAAATACTGATAGCTATAAATATCTCGGTGTATGCATTACAAACGATACAAAATACAAAAGAACTAACCACTAGAATTGGTCAAGGTAATTCAGCAATACGTCAACTGAACAGTATACGCTGGAATAACCACATTACTCGAAACACAAAAATTAGGATATAAAAAAGTATTTTGTATATAGGATACTTAGTTTTGGAATATAGATGAAATAGTTTTGATGTTCTTTGTTGCTATTTTTATATTGTCAATAACCTTTAGTGTTTGTATTAATTTAGGTGTTAATGATGGTATAAAAGGTAGTGAATGATAATAGATGTTCTGATTGTTGGATACAATGTTCTGAGATTTAGCAAAAAATGGTGTTAAGTTATTTATAGTAACAATATTAGAAAAAAGCATCCTATGTAGCATATCTGGAGGATAAGAGTTTTCAATTAAAATTTTTTAACAATTGAAGAACTTCTTGTAGATAATCTGGATAATAAGAGTAATAGCTTATAAATCTATTACTACATATGGGTTTTCTGAACCATCTCGTTTTCAACATATTGTCTGTATTTCTTACAATTCTCATGTCAAGGAATGACATGTAATCTCTTCCTTAACTGTAAATTGTATATGTTGATTATGATTGTTGAAAATGTTGACTGTTTCATGAATTTTGTGTTTAGGAAGTGCCAAAACTAAATCATCTACATATCTTTTAATAAAAGGAATGAAAAAAGTGCAATTGTTGATACAATCACTGATAACATCATCCATGACATAGCTACTTATAATGGGTGAAAGACTAGATCCCATAGGACCCATAGGACCAAAAATTTGTTTATAAAAGACACCATTAAATATAAAAATATTAGAATCAAAAACAAAGTTGATAAGTGTTTTGAAATGTAATAAGTCAATATTAGTGTGTTGCGAAATCTCATTCCAATGTTTTTCAACACTACTTATGATTAAATCTATAGGTAAATTGGTAAAAAGAGATGTTACATCAAATATATATATATATATATATATATATATATATATATATATATATATATATATATATATATATATGTACTACTAACCATAATTGGATCAAGCTTCTAGTTGCATGCAAATTGAAACGTGATCGTGTATGTATGTATGTTATATATAAAATTTTAACGGACACTACTACACGTAACAACAAAATAAATGTTTAATGAATGAGATCCTTCACCTGATTGCTATATTTTTACTTTTTAAAGTTCATGACATAAACACCTTAAATTATTCAGTGATAAATGAAAGTATTATGATTCACGCTACTGTAACAAGTATCTCCTGTATAATTTATATCTTTCGTGTTTAAACCCTATTGAAGGGATTAATAGAACCGATGAAATAATTCATTAATGGTCTAATGGCAGATCCATGTAAATTAATTTATTTATAAATTTAACCACAACTTTTATTTGCAATAGAACACAGTTTTATTATTCTTTTACTTGTTTCAATTGTGAAGAATTCAATCAATAAAGAAATATCTTCTATTTCCTCATACTTCTAGAGGTAAAATGAAGCCTGCAACAGTGCATGCCATAAAAAGAAGTCGGACTTGTATGAACTCATCACTTTAAAGCCCCCCATAAAATTATTAGACCCATCGTGATATAGGAAACCTGTAAACTCATCATCGCAGATAGGTAAACTTATCACCAGCATTTTTTGTCCCAAGGCGCTAGTTTCTCATATGGAAGATTGCCCGTTACCTGTTACACTTCTTGTTTAGAGAGACTCCGTCTCCCGGTGAGCATATGCATATTAATGTATTAGTCGTATCTGCCAATATAAACAGACTTGATATCTGAAAATTCAGCTGCGTAGGTTTTTCATAGTGAACTTTTTAATGCCAATATTTGTATGTGCTAATTTTGGATTATACTGGAAATAGTCCCCAATCTCGTTATTTTATTTGCAAGGTTAGAGAGAAGAAAGAGGCTAGAAAGAGATAGGACAGTGCTAAAAAAGAGGAAGATACACCAGAGAGGATGAAAAGGTTATACAGCATTGGTAAAGCAAGATACAAGCCATCAAAGAACTTGACCCACGTGCTTCAGATTAAGAGTGCGGATGGAAGAGTGCTAAAAACCAATGTTGAATTAAAGCAAAGATAGTATGAGTACTTTAGTAAGTTGTTAAATGAAGAACACCAGAGGAGAGACAGAGGATGCGGGATCCCAAATGATAATGTAATACCGGGGATGGCAAGAGATAAAGTTGTCGAGGCGTTAAATAGGACGAAGAACGGTAAGGCAGTAGAACCTGATGGAATACCTGTGGAGGTTTGGAAGTCTCTAGGAGAAAGAAAAAGAAGAACTTATGTTCCCAGATTTGTTGATAAGCGTTCCCATTGTTTGTTTTTGGTTATTCTACCAATCCTATATGTCTCATTGCAAATAACATTTGTTTGCCGGCATTTATCTTCGTTTGAATTCTTCCGATATTGTTATGTCATTATTTATTATGCATATATCAGAAAAATTAAAACGATAACATTAGGGTGGGTACACATATGCGAGCAGAACTGTTCGCGGACCGTTTGTTAATTCGTTAATTTGTACGACGGGACGAACCGCTTGCGAGCTGTTCGTTCGTTGCTCGTCAGGAACCACGGCCTGTCGGTTTTTGGGACGAACACAAAGAATGTTCGCAGTTAAATTTGGACGGTGTTCGAGACTATAAATTGTTTCTGCTAAGTGTGCGATGAGATCATTCGGTTAAACAAAATGCCGCCTACCGTGTAAACAAAATACCGAAATATTTAGAATAACGAAGTAAATTAATTCTCGGTTTGTTATTAGATACTTAGGGTATTGGATAGTAACGAACATAAACATATTTTCAACGAACTGTTCGGGAATAGCTCACGAGCAGTTCGCGAACAGTTCGGCTCGCATATGTGTACCCATCTTTAAAAGCCGTTTATGATAAATATAAAGGCGACAAAAAAATGTTTAGAAAATTTATCAAAAATCAGGTTATTATCAACAAATATTCCCGGCTCCATTAACATAGTCAAAAATCAAATGAATTTCTCACTGATTAGTCAGTTAGAGATCAATTAGGAATGAGTTGACACCTTATTTACGATACAGTCAGTTTCTCCGCCCTTTTGATTATAGTGAAACACCTACATTATTTTGAGTATTTACTATTTATACCTAGTAGTCCCTCCCTTCTAACTCCCCTTTATTTTATGTTGCACGCAAATATAACCAGACATAAAATAGATTTTATACTGTTTGAGTGTTTGTTGTATATAATTATCACCTAGTAAATTTCAATTATATATTTTGATGTTTCATTGCTTATATTGTGTAGTGTCTTTCTGTTCGGTTCAATTCTATTATCTGCGTTGATTTGTTTTATCAGGTATTTTGTTTTGATTACTAAAATTGGTTATTTATTTCCGCCAAATCTAGCCCTCTAGGTTTTGAAGGTCGTTCTCCTTATATTCTGCGTATATTCAATAATCTCAATATTACTCAATAAACTCACTATCGCCTTTAAACTCAATATCATTTTATAATAATAATAGTTAATTTTTCCTGCTGGTCATTTGATTTGAACAAAACTGAATTCTAATTTTAACTAATCATAGAATAATATAAAATATGTCTCAAAATGAAAATCTGCAAACGAATACGACGATGCTCAAAATAAGCACCAATGCGGCGCAAACAAGCCTCATTGCGTAATTGCAGATTATCCAACATATGTATTTATAAAGTTAATAGACAAAAGTTACATCAAATATTGCATAACATTAACATCTCCCAAAAATACATCCGACTAGTAAAAGCAACAATGGACAATGAACAAAGCAAGGAGACGGAATATTCAACCTGACTCTCAAATATGTGATAAGACAGCTGAATATAGGAAGAAGTAATATCCTAACAAATAAATCAATACAGATTGCCTATGCCGATGACATTAGCATTATGTCTTGCAGAACAGAAGAGGCGGCAGAAATATATTTACAATTAAAAACAGGGGCAGAAGAGACAGGACTAGAACTAAATATTCAAAAGACAAAAAAGCTAACACAGGCAAGAGCTAGGGGAACAGACGCACAGTTGAATTCGAGGACGGACGATATTAAACCTGTAGAAAGTTTCATATATCTTGAAGTTACATTAAACACGGATGGAATAGAAGCACCCGAAATTTAAAGAAAAATAGTAAAGAGAAACAAAGCTTACTTTTCGTCGCCCCTGTGTTTTGCTCCAAAAACCTACACTGGAGATCTAAACTCAGGGTCTACAAAACTATTATCAGACTAGTATGTTATGGATGCGAGACATGGTTGATGATAAAAGACACAAAACAAAAGCTGGAAGTCTTCGAAAGAAAAGTCCTAAGGAAGACATTTGGACCTATTAACAAAAACGGAGTATGGAGATTCAGGTACAACCGTGAACTCTACCAACTGTTCAAAGTGGGACCGATCTCCCAATTTGTTAAACTTTAGAAACTTCGATGGGCTGGTCATGTAGTGAGAATGAAGACCAAAAGATTGCCAAAAAGAGCAATAGGTAGTAAAAGTAAGAGCGCAAGACTAAAAGGAAGGCCATGGAAAAGGTGGGAGGATGAGGTGGCAGCGGATGTGCAAAATTTGCTAGACGTGAGAACCGAGGAGGAAACGTGGAGAAAGCCAAAGCGATTGAACTGTAGCGCCATTGGAGAGAGAGAGAGAAAGAGAGAGAGAGAAAGAGAGGGAGAGAAAGAGAGAGTATTTATAAAGACTGGTTGTTTCAATTGTTGAAAACAGGTTATTATCTTTTGTGTCAATGTTCTTCAATATCTGCTGGGGAGATTTCCGATTTAAATATTGATTCCTTCAACATGGGCATGCCCAAAATGTATGCGTCAGGTGTTGGCAGATCCGATGAGTGAGCTGAGTACTCGAACTCTGTTTCACGAAACATTATTTTGTTTTCTCAAAATTCCGTAAATCTCTAACAAAAGGTTCTTTAATGTTCTCTGTAACGCTCTTGGTTAACAGAAACTGGATGTTCGTTCTCATTTTCAACAAAATAAGGACCAATAATCTCATGCCCAGACACAGCACACTAAATGGTAACTAGTTCACTGTGGAGTGGTTTCACGAGTCGTTTGTCAATTGATATCACCGTTCAGGTGAATGCGATTTCCGTCCAAAAAACCATACATTTCTCAAGACACCGGGATCTTCAGTAGTACACTAGACTCAATAGTCCACCAGGTAAGAATAACCTCTGAGAAATTTTAACAGTCGACGTTGTGGATGTTTCACTGATACTCAGTTTATACCTTAAAGTAGGGATCAACGAAAGCTTGACTTCAGGAAGTTAAATACCATATGTTTATTTATGTATTAACATTTCTAACAAACGTTTTTCATTGGGTAAACGATCTTAGTCGGGATCTAAATCTAGTTAAGAATAATTATTAAAATATGAATTGCATATTTTAGTATTGAATCACCCTTAACTAATTAAATTTATATCAAATTTTATGTTGAAACAAGCTGAAATGTGAGTCAATATGTAATTATAATATCAATTTCGTTGGCTCGAAAGCAAAAACGACGTGAGGTTTTAAAACTGTTTTCGTGTGGCATTTACACGAGACTAAACCATAATTGATTGTAATGAGAATTACATTTTTATTTTTTTAAGGTTTTGATTTTCAATACGGAAACCGTTTAACCTGTAAATTTTTACAAATTGGGCTAGGTGGCAATACCCACTTCACAACTGACTTACTTGACCTCGATCTTGTAGGAAAATCGTCATTTTGAGTGAATTAAATCTAATTTATTAATTAAAAAAATTGAAAACGATTTCCGGATTGGAAAACTGGAATTGAAAAAAAAAATATTTATAAATAATAAAAATATTTTTAACAAAAACGACGTGAGTTCTAATTAGGAATATTGTAACACAAGAGACGATGCACAGTGTTTGAGGTACACAAAATGAACGAGGCCTCGTTGCTCGGAATCAAAGGATATGTGGGGAAGGTTCTTACGACAGTGTTACCACCACATAAACAAAAAATGGAGAGAAGAAAAATTAGGAGATGATAGCTACTAAAACTAAACCGGTAATATTGAGTAAACAAAACAAAACAAAGAAAAACTATAAACAATTTCCCAAAAAGAGCGCCACTACATTCTTTTGTTATAGCTTCTCGGAATTGGGAGAAAAAAAGACGAGATACATAAAAGATAAGATTAATAAATATAGAATACCTATAATAAAAAATTATCATTAACTAAAATTCACAATTTTCATGCAACCTGTATTACAGGTAGAATTCTTCCAAATCTTTGCCCTCACAAATTTCTTTTAGCTGCATCCATGGCTAACAAATCCTTAGAAGAATTGTACTACGCTTTCTAATTGGCATATCGAGGGTAAGTCATGGTTCTCCTATGATCCTTTCCCTTCGCAGAAACAAATCAATAGCTTGTGTGTTTTGTCTATCCTCCAACCCTTCACTTCTAAGAACAGATATAATTTTCTCTTTTTCTAAAACCTCCGAAAATCAAGAAAGTCCCTTTCACCCGAATCGGTCCTCAATTCTAAGATCGGTTCGAGTGAATTCTAAGTATAATTAGGGCTAATCTCGCATTAGATCAGATCATATCTTGTAACTGTCGAGCTAATTTCGATTTTTTTTTATTAATTATACACTTGGATGTCACTTCTGTTTGCCATCGTAGCTCGTATCCCGTATCTTATATATAGTATCTTCTACCTTGAATCCTGCCGATAGTTATATAACTCTGTCGCTCGTTGGATATATATATATATATATATATATATATATATATTCTGTCGCTCGTTGGATATATATATATATATATATATATATATATATATATATATATATATATATATATCATCATTACACTGCATTACCTATGGTACTGTGCGTGTTCCTGTTGACACAATCGCCGAATTATTTATTGGCGCCAGTTCACAATAACTACAGCATCCCTACCTAAGAATATACCTCTCAGACACCTGCCACTGTGAATCTGTAAGTGCAGTTTGTTATTATATTCGTTTGTTATATTTGGCCCAAAAGCCGAGTTTTGCAAGCAGAGACACTAAATCCTCTTGTAAGTGATTTACAACATTGCAACATCTTATTTTTCTTTGTGACAAAGGAATATTTTTATTATAAGTACGGTCAAATTATTGCTGCTTAATTTATATGTATATATTCATTTATTTTGCTTACCTGTATTACAATACCAACAGTGTTTAGTATTTAGAAAAAAATATGGTGATCATTAAATTTTATTATATATGTCCTCAAGGTAGAATAATTTTTAAATTCATACCCTGTATCTTCTTTTATGAATAGCACGTCCAGAAAAAGAAGTGTGTTATTTTCTTCTTGTTCCATGGTGAATTTGATTGATTCTTCTTTATTGGTGATGTCCATCAGAAATGTATCTAATACTTCTAGTCCGTGGGGCCAAATGGAGAACACATCTCCTACATATACCATTTTTCAAACTAAACGTTTCACATCACGATTTATACAAAGTGACGTCACTTGTACTTAAAATTTCCAGAACATCAACCTTAGAGTTGAAATTTCCCTAACAAAGCTAAAAATACAACATCCTTACGGAGCTGCTCGATCTTTCATAGGCGCCAACATGGTATTATAACAAGAAAAATGTAATCGTGATTACATTCAGAATTTTAAAATTATATTGAATAAATATACAAAAACATTTCTTATTATTAATAATTTAAATTTTATGGAACAATTGTTTAAGTTTAATTATTCAAATCGTACGCCATTGATACGGGAATACTTCACGTTTTAATAATATGATGGTGAGGTAGCAAACATGGGACAGTCATAGTACAGTGTTGTCATAGTGCCTCAATATTTAAGGTTTAAATTTTAAATGTATTCAAAATTGTACATTTTTCTGTGATCTTTTATAATATTATGGATTAAACATATCTCGTTTTTCACATTATTGAAAAGTGAAAAAAGAATTTTTAAAAATGTGATTACTTTCTTCATTTTAAAAATCGAATTGACTAAGTGTATTCCATAATATTTGACATTTTAAAAATTCCTCACTTATTAACTATTCTGGCAACGCTGTGGAGTTCTGTCGTCGTAAACCTTGAATGAGGTGCACTCTTTTTTTATATGAAAAATCCTATATCTCCACTATACTGTGGGTTGTTTGCCTTGTTTGTGTAAAATGTTGTATTCAAAATCCTCCACGAATATATCTGCTAATTAGGGAGCTAAGGAGGAGCCAATGGCTAATCATAAATTTTGCTTATAGTAATCATTATCAAGTTGCAAATAAGTGTTATCTATGCAGACTGTTAGTAGCTCCATGATAGCTGGTATATTCAGTTTGGTTTTTGTTGTCAGTGAATCATCCCTCTCTAGTTTGCCTCTTATTATTTTTAAAGTTTTTTCCAATGGTACATTGGTGAATATACTAGTGATATCATAACCGAATGTTGTTAGAATTGTAATTTATTTCTGCTAGTTTTTACATGAAATGTTGTAAGTTTTTGATAAAAGATGTTGTATTGTGTGCTAGAAGTTGTATTATGTCTAGGAAGAACTTTGATAGTCTGCTACAAGGGGAACCCATGAACAAATCGGTGTGAGGAGCACATTATCTTTGTGAATTTTTGGAACTCCATAAGTGTTTTTTTAGTTTGGTGTAAGGTCCACTTGTGACTAATTTCTGAATTTTCTCCTGGTATGGGCTTTTTTCCATAATTACAGTTGCGTTGTCCCTGTCAGTTGGTGATATTACGGACTTATCTTTTTTAGGGCTTTGCTAGCTTTGAGTTCCTCTTTATTGATATTTGCTTTTGCCTTTGTGTTTTTTTCCAGTTCCTTTTTGCTTAGTACTCTGTATTCTTCTTTTTCATGTGTTGGTAGTACTCAAAAACGTACTGTAGAATGGTAGAACGTCAAATATTAATTAATTAATTAAGAATGAGAGTAAAAAAGACTAAAACAGGCCATTTTTAGCCATTTAAAAATTACCTTTTTTTCTAAAATGGGATAAACAAATAGAATTGTTTAAAACATACTCGAAAAAATAATCGAGCTTATCTTTTGCACATAATAATTACTGACACAAAAGTCAACAATATAAATAATGTGTTTTGAATATTTTTATTGTTTATTTTAGTAATCATAAACAATTGAAAATAATGCGTACTTTTGGGTTTAAATTGCAATAACTTTTTTGTTATTAAACGTTTTTAATTTAGAAAATCTCATTTTAAAGAGGATGCCCAAAATGGTATGCCTTTTCTATTAATTTCCACCAGATATTCCAGTTAAAAAATAGCATCCAGCAAGTGCCTTTTCGGATTCGTTTCACAGAGACTGGGGTGTATGTAGCCACTGTCCAGCAACTGATTAGAACTTCAAAAACGAGTCATTGGCAATTCTACGGAATTTCAAATTTACGAAAAAATATCACTGTTCCCACTGTTTGTGTATTAAATCGATAATTTAGAAAATATTGAAACATGGCGTGATCAAAGTTTTAAACTAAAAAAGATAAAGATGCAAGATAAAATAAGAACATGCCACCAATTTTCCAAACACTTTCTTTTTTTGCCTTGACGAAATAATAAATATAAATTATTTTGGTGACCGAATTTGATATTTTTTGAGGCAAAGTTATAAATAGCGATAAACACCAATTATTAGTTGCGAGTTTTGAGAATAATATATAGCCCAGTATGGTTAAAACAAAAAGGTCGGAAAACTCGGAAAATTTTTCGCAGATATCTGAAGATTCTAAGACATAGGTGAAGTTACTATATGACGAATAGATGAAAAAGTACTCGTATTTTTACCTTGCGTTTTTTTTTAAACAATAATTTATGGTCACAATTTGATTTTTTGTCTATAAGTTTTTTCCCTTATGTGTTACATAAACAATATTTTTTTGATATATGATACATTATTAATACTGCGACAGACTATTCCAGCCCAATTAAAAAAAAGTAAGTTTTTACAGTGAATTTCAAATGGACTCAATTTTTCCGAGGTTTGCCATATTTCCCGGCAAGTGAAAACTATGTAGTTATTCATATTTCGACGAGCTACCCCAGATTAAAAAAAAGAGGCTTATAGCTGCAATGGAAGCCGAGATAATGTAAATGTTTCCTACGTGTTTCAATTTTAAGTTCCGATCTCGAAAAAAAAAACGGCTTGAAACAGTTATATCCCCCAATTTCCTATGTCGAGCTTTCGAAAGTACCTTCGTTTCGAAGAGCTGTAAGTTTCGAAAAATTAAATAAATTTTATAGCTATAAGTTTCAATATAATGTTTAGATTTTCATTCAAAATTTGTGCAAAATTTGCTTCTTAATGTTTATAAAAAATGGATATATGATTTTTTAAAAAATAATCCCTAACTTCGTTCCTATTGGTCGCAGAAAGAAGGTTTTTTTTAAATATGAGTTTTTTTACCAGCTATCCAATGGTTGTACGTAAAAGTCTGTAGCTTGAAAAATATAGAAGTTATTACAATTGTTTATAAGTAAAAAACATACCCCTTTTTCAAACGTTTATTTTGTAAATAATTTAGATGAAAACGCAATATGCATTTAACTTCTGAGATAGTTTAAGTCTTAAAGAATCCTATGAAATTTGCTAAATGTGTCTAGCATCATTAATAGAACAATTCAATAGTTTAAATATTTAGCCTCAGGAATAAATAAATTAAACTATTTGACCGATCGGGGGAAAATTTCGCACAAATTTAAAAGACGGTAATTCCTCGATGTTCAAACTTAACTTGAAAGGGTGAAGTTATTACGAACGAAAACAATTTTTTTGTTTAGTACGTTTTTGATCGCATGTAATTTACGGCTCGTCGGTATTTCCGCGTCTACGGCAGTAATTAGGGTCTCGAATATTTCTTTTGCGAATTATATGCAGTGCGTGAGTGATTTTTTATTCCATATATCTACGAACATATTCGTACCTTTCGCTCGTGCTCGTTTTGTTGGATTGTTTGTGATGGCTTCATCATCGACATCATCAAGTTTTACACCGGTACTGTTGCGTACAGTCAGTAAGTCTGTCTATTCACCAAGAGAGAAGACTATTGTCCTGAATGTTCACGATGCTCTGGTTTCTCAGAATCCCACAAACACTGTTCGCAACATAGTCGAAAGTTGTGCCAACATGACTGGCGTAGGAGAGTCAACTATATATAGGTTCCTATCAGAAAGAAAAAACACGGTATAGCTAACCCAAAGACAAACGAACACTTAAAGAGAGGGAAAAAGCCTATTGAAATTGAATTGAATTTGCCAAAAATGGTATTCGAAAGAAAATTCATGGATTTTTTTTTTTCAAAAAAGAAATACCTAACCTAAACAAAATTTTACAAGAAGTTATAGACGACCCGGATTTGCCTAATATCGGACGAACTAAATTGTGGCAAGTTTTAAAAGAATTAAATTTCCGGTGGGAGAAATTAGACCGAAAATCACTTTTGATTGACCGGGAGGAGATAATATGTTGGAGAAGAAATTATCTAAGATCCATACGAAAATTCCGGGCTGAAGGAAGGCCCATCTTCTACCAGGATCAAATGTAGGTAAACTCAGGTCATACTCTAAAAAAAATTTGGTCAGATAAAAATTTATTAAGCTCCAGGCAAGCCTTTATGGAAGGTTGGTCTACTGGTATCTCCCCACGTTCTGGTAAAGGCAGTAGATTAATAATTTCTCACATTGGCAGTGAAAAAGGATTTGTTAAGCATGGTTTGTTGGAATTTCAGTCCAAAAGCACAAAAGACTATCACGAGGAGATGACAGCTGATGTTTTCGAAGAGTATTTTGAGCAGATGGTTGAACACATACCACCAAATTCAATTATAGTATTAGATAATGCACCTTATAATTCACGACTAGTAGAAAGACTTCCAACGACTGCGTGGAAGAAACAGGATATTCTTGACTGGCTGCGGAATAAGTATCTGCCTTACAAAGATGGAATGGTAAAAGCAGAACTTTTAAAAAATTGCCCGCAACACAAATCTAAGTTCAAGAAATACGTAGTAGACAAAATGGCGGAAAGGCGAAACATCACAGTCCTTAGACTTCCACCCTACCACTGCGAAATAAATCCAATTGAACTCATTTGGGCACAAATGAAAAGTTATGTGGCTAGAAAAAATACGTCATATAAAATACAAGCTGTACGTGAATTGTTATACGAGTCTTTACAACATATTACAGAACAAAACTGGAAAGATGCAGTAAGACATGTAATAGAAGAAGAACAAAAAATGTGGGATCTTGATAACATAATTGATGCGACCGTAGAGACACAACCGCTAATCTTCCGACTTCTTCTGAGTCGTCTTCCCTCAAGACGACTCGGATTCCGAAGTTGATCCTATTTATTTTGAATTTGAATAGTTTTCTAATCGTAATTATATAAGGTAAGTAATAGTAGTTGTAATCGTAAAGTATTAAAGGGGAAAGGCGCAAAATTTCGCCTATCAAAATGTTCAATGTGTTTTAAATGTATCCATTTTTTTTCAAATCCTGAGAAAACTAAAAAGCATTTTTGAAAAATTTAAAGGCAGAGTGAAATATTTATTAGAATAAATAAAAAGTTTCTTTTGCATGCAATATTTTCAATTAAAAATTATACTATATTTCCTCTTTTATTTTCACCCCTGTTACATAACATATTAAAATAAACATTGTAGAAGTTTTCAGGGACTTTCTGCCCTCAGTAATAATGTAATCTTTCATTCTGCGTTTAAATTTTTCAAAAATATTTATTAGTTTTCTCCAGATTCGAAAATAATGGATACATTTAAAACACATTGGAAATTTTGCCAGGCGACATTTGGCGCCTTTTTCCTTAATTAAATAACACGGCTACCTAATGTCCTCTAGCATCCGTCCCTCCTGTCAAATCTGCCAATCATATTTGACAATCAAACATATTCTCACTGAATGCCATCAACATTTGGCCAGAAGATTACAATACAAACTCAAAAGTGAAGTACGAGATATCCTAAACAACCCTGACCAAATAAAAGCTGTGCTACAATTCCTTAGAGATGAACACTTATACCAAAAAATATAATTAGATTTTAATTTAGACATTGTATAACATATTATTATCATTCCGTATTATTGTAACATATTCTTAATGTAACACTTAATGTTTGTGTAATGAAAATTCATGTTATAGTACCTGTGTAAGTGGCCATAGTAGCCGAGCACGTTAAAGTTGAAATAAAAAAAAAAAAAAAAAAAAATAAATGTATCTTTTACAAATGGAAAGAAACTTTTGATTTTTGAATAAAATAAATAAGTTTTATTAAAAAAATACAATTTACATAAGTACAATTTAAAAAATATATTTATTTAGTTCAAATAAATGTTTCAATCATATACTCTACGACACTGGTCGGTCATGTGTAACCATTCAAAATACCCTCGTAATAGGATTATAAAGTACCTATTGTATTCCTTCAGATACAAGGTGGGTTAGTCGAAAACATCTTAAACCGTCAGTTTCAGGTTGGTTTTTACTATTAAATCGTATTACCTATCCTCTCTGTATTTCAGTTCTCTAATTAGGGTTAAACTTGTAGTGAGCTATCGACAAATTGTGAACCGATTATAGTAACCCCCACCTATGTCTTAAAAGCTTCAGATATCTGCGAAAAATTTTGCCGTGAAATCGATGATTTTTGCATAACCAGACTGGGCTAATAGTTTACAAGCCCATGGGAGATTTTTATTGGGTCATTTGAGCCAGCATGAACCACATATAAAACAATACTACAGTGTATAATAACAACTTCAGAAACTATGCTATCAATTTTTATCGGTACATGTGAGTCACAGATAAGATGAACTTACCACTCAAGAAGGTAAGCTGTTTTAGCCAAACATTTTTGTACGGCATTTATAACTTAGGTAGGTTATACAAAAATAATGACCTGCGACCTAATGCTATACAAAAATATTGGTACCAGGAGCAGGGAAAATTTTCTACCCATTTTTCGATAATTTGACACAATACGGCATTTATACATAAAGTTTCGAATCGGTATATAGATTAACTTTTTGCAACCCCGTACATTTTGGCGGAGACGGGGTGAGAAATCTAAGTCGCAACCCTTAATTTGAACCCCACGCTTAGTATACCGATAAGAATTGGAGGCATAGTTTCTAAAGTTGTTATCACATATTGGAGTATTGATTTATGTGACTCATCCTGGGTCAAATGGCCCATTAAAAATGTCCCATGGGCTTGTAGTCTAATAGTTATTATTTCTATATTTATTCCTATAATATTATAATATTATTAATACTCGATTTATTCACTGCAATTTATAACTCGACATATACTTATAAAAAATTAGTTAATAATTTTTTGTTATAAAAAATATTGTTTTTTCAGTAATAAACATAATTATTATGTATATACTTAACTTGCCATGAACACCAAGTATTGTTAATGTACGTCCCTGAATCGTCATTTTGTTAAATACATAATATTGTCGTTGTTGTTTATGTTGATTTTATTTAAGAATTGATAAGCGATAATTACACAGATAACGCGAATAACTTTAGCCCATCCAACGAATTTTTAAATACATATACAACGGACTGAATAAATTAATTTTAAATCAACCCTTATCAGAATAATTGTAATTAAATTGTGCCTTACTAAAGACGATTATATTTAACATGTTCACTGCCGTAGCGCTCACATAGGCCAACCATAATGATATTGCTTACGCGTCATGGCGGTCAAATAATGACCTAGCTGAAACTGAGTTATTAAGCGAGGAAACGAAGCACTAAACCATCCAATTTTCCGCAGCAAGATGAATCGCTGTGAAACTTTTTGAATTCTATTCGAGAAAGTGAAAAAGTGACAGAAAAGTTTGTGAACAACATTCATGGTGGTAAAATGAAAACTTTCCAAAGTGAATAGAAAATGAAAACGTTGCAACTAAGAAAATATCGACAGACATGAGTTTAATTTTGTTACTCGGGGGGTTTTCAAGGTCGCTAAACAAAGATATGCCTTTCGCAATTTTTAAAAGTTTGCAGTTTTTACATACCGTACTTTAATAATTAATAACAAACACCGGTCACAGGGGACCGGTAACGTACTCATCCTGTTATAAACAACATCTGTTATAAAGATTGTTAAGGTTAATAAAAATCTTAGTCCTATAATATTTACGCCTTTCAAAATTGTTTCAAATAGAAAAAACTTCGTTCTATAACATTTGCTTTTTTTTCATATACAACATGGCGTTATAGGCCATAACGCCCGCTTATTTTGCCCTAGGAAATAACAAGTGTGTTTATGGTAACAGTATCCAAGCTAAAATAAACAAATAATATGCAAGTAAAAATTAAAAATTATTAAACGCCAAGTTTGGCAATTTCCTTATAACTCATTGTGTTGTCAACGTCACTGAGTTCCTTTTAATTAATTAATATAAATCCTGAGTTTGCCCAAAAAACCCAAACAAATTAAGGCATATTTTGGAAAATTGAACAGTTCTTTAATCATTATTTAAACCATAATATTAACTGTTGAATTTAAACACTTAAAAATAATTAACTGTATGAATTAAATACATAAATTCCAACTAATTTAAATTATATATGGTGTGATAACAAAATAATTTGACAGTTTATCATAAACGATTTTTTAAAGCATTTCCTGTTATTTTATCGATAAGTTATTTATTATGAGATTTAAATTAAATAAAACATTTAAGAAATCCAACTTGCAAAATAATTATTTACCTAGTTACTAAAAACTAAAGACCATTGAATTACAAACGGAATAAAATAAATAAATTAAAAATATTTTATTGCATAATTTGTTTCGCCACTTCAATTTAGTATGTGAAGGTATTATACTTCAATATTTGAGGAAGCTTCTTCGTGAAGTAATATGTCATGTATAACCTAAAGACAGTAAAAATGTTCCAAACATATATTAGTCTAGGCGGGATCTGTTTTGGATTGGACATTTTCCATAGGAAGCTATTTTTTTGCTGGAATCCCTTCAGGATGTGCCCAATATCGATAATTACGATAAGCGCCAGTCGCAAACCCTGTGCTAAATTTTTTATTTAACAAAATCTGAAAACAATTGAAAATTTCTCATTTTTTTGCTTCTATTTTCGTTTATAATTCGGAAAATATTGATCCTAGAGAAAAAATTATAAAAAGTTAAAAGTTTGGTTATTCAATTTTACATAATATTTCGTTAGCTAGAAATTGAAAATTTAATGTTTATTGTTGAAAAAATACCAATAATTGGAAAAAAAGTACAAAACAATGAAGTTAATCCTTTAAATGTTTTCGACTTTCTAAACTTGACTTACAAGCCCCATATTCCGCCTAGAAAAACCTTTTAATATGTTTAAAACGTGTGCTAAATTTTGTTAAGATCGGTCGGATAGGTTTTGCATAATAATTTTGCAATCCAGCCTAGTGGAAAAAAATCGCAAATTTTCAAATTTATGGTAGGTCCTAAATAAGGCCCTCAGATAGATGCAAATTTTTTTACACTTAAAAAAAGGCTCAAACTTTCAAACGCTTTTTCTAAAATTCAAATCGGTTTACTAGGAGAGCCTAGAAATTTTTTAAAAGTTTTAAACATTTTTTATATATATTAGGCCTATAAACAAATTGAATAACCTTACGAGCTTTAAACATTTCAATTTCAAAATGTATACACTTAAAGAACATTAAAAGACGCTTCTTTAAAAAAAGATACATTCGGCTTACTGGTTGCCGAGATATTGAAGGTCAAAGTTGGCATACATTTACCGTGTAACCATAAGTGATATAGGGCTCGTTTTTAAACAAATACCCTCGTCTTGTCAAGTACTTTTTATATCAAAAGTTTTACGTAATGCGCTTCATGGCAACATCCATAAAAATGACAAATAAAAAACCGTTTTCGCGTAAAATGTCGCTCGGAATGCATGAGAGGTGGTGGTGGGGGACATTCACTCGAAATGTGAATCGGTGAGTTCAAAATCATAGCGCGCTAAAAATTGCATTATCTCGGCTTCTTGTTAACCAATTTTTCTTTTTTTTTTTTGAATCGCTGTCTCGGACGACAAGGATTTCAAATATCATATTTTCAAATACCATTTTTAATTGCAAATTGGTAAATTTGTAAATTTATTGTAATTGTAATTTGTAAATTTTAAACAATTGTATGTTAAACAAGTAATTGCATTTTTTCTTCATGCATTTTTTTTGAGCTTGCAATTTATACATTGAAGTAAATTGTTACTTTTAATAAACAAATATGTATTTATAAATTGTTAATAAATAATTTAAATTGTTAAAACAAAGGCGAACGAAAAAAAATTTTTTTTCATAAATAAACTTTATTTTGACTCAATCTTCAATAATTTTTTTTAAAGTCTTTTTCTTTTTTTGGAAGGATATATTTAAAGCTCGTAAAGTTATTTAATTTGTTTATAAGCCTAAAAAATGTTTAAAACTTTATAAAAATTTCTAGGCTCTCCTAGTGAACCGATTTGAATTTTACAAAAAGCGTTTGAAAGTTTGAGCCTTCCTTTATTGTAAAAAAATTTGCAACTATCTGAGAGCCTTATTTAGGGCCTACTATAAATTTGAAAATTTGCGATTTTTTTCCAGTAGGCTGGATTGCAAAATTATTATGCAAAACCTATCCGACCGATCTTAACAAAATTTAGCAGACGTTTTAAACATATTAAAAGGTTTTTCTAGGCGGAATATGGAGCTTGTAAGTCAAGTTTAAAATGTCGAAAACATTTAAAGGATTAACTTCATTTTTTTATACTTTTTTTTCCAATTATTGCTATTTTTTCAACAATAAACATTAAATTTTCAATTTCTAGCTAACGAAATATTGTGTAAAATTGAATAACGAAACTTTTAACTTGTTATAATTTTTTCTCTAGGATCAATATTTTCCGAATTATAAACGAAAATAGGAGCAAAAAAATGAGAAATTTTCAATTGTTTTCAGATTTTGTTAAATAAAAAATTTAGCACAGGGTTTGCGACTGGCGCATATCGTGATTATCGATATTGGGCACATCCTGAAGGGATTCCAGCAAAAAAATAGCTTCCTATGGAAAATATCCATTATGGTCTTAATTTCCACAGATCCCGCCTAGTCTAATATTTTGAGTTTACCTAATTTATATAGTAATGTTTTTACAATAAGTTCGCTCGTCGTTTTCATATTTATATACTCGATTGTAAATGTAATCGAGTTATTGTTACTTACTTATCTTAAATTTGTATAATTAAATCAATAGACTAGAAATTGTGCAGATTCATATCGTTTGTATTTTATTCAACATTTATTATAGATACTTAGGTATTTTAATTGGTAAATAAAACAATATTGTGTCAACAAAGTCTGATAATGTACAACATGAAAAAAGTTAACGTTGCATATTACAGAAAAAGGTAGCAAAACTTGAATTAGTTATATACATAGAAAGACAACATACCAGCGACATTGAAAGTAAATCCAGATAAAGATCACATTCAGAGTATGCAAAGTGATTTAGGCCATGCAAAAAAAAAATAAATGATATACACAAAGTACACTGCGCGTCATTAAAAAGAGGTCACCTAGAATTTTATAAGCATTTTTCAATAATTTTAAGTTTATGCAATTTATTCTATTGTAAATAAACTCCCACAATGCAAAAACACTTTTAGGCACCGCCATTGGATGCCGACAGGTCATTTAAGAGTACTAAGTTCGCAAAATTGATATCAGTTTTACGACTTCGGAGAATGCACGTGTTGTTTGTTCGTTGTTTTTCTTGGAATATGGCTGTTATGTTTTTCAAAAATCTTTCATTAGTGTACAGTACAGTTGTTCAAAGAGTGAACTTGTGCAATTTTTAAATTTAAAACTATGGCAGAGAGATTTGCTAGATCTGTTCAAATTGGTTACGGGTGGACATTAAGCACTTCTACAGTGAGAAGGAAATTTAAGTTAAGTTTAAGGGCTTGCTGCCAGCAACAGAACCTTTGTTAATAGCAGCACATCGACAACGCCGACTTAAGTTTGCTAGAGACCACGAGCATTGGATGATAGAAGATTGGAAAAATGTTTTGCTTGGTGATGAGTCCAGGATGGTTCTTTATAACTCAGACGGTCGCAACAAAACGTAGAGGAGACATGGGAAACGCTATGCTGCTTGCGCTCGACGAGCACGTGCTGCTTTTGGAGAAGGCTCTGTAATGTTTTGGCAGGCAGTTCATTCGAAGGCCGTACTGATCTCGTGTTTATTAATAGAGGAGCGTTGAATGCTCACCAATACATTACCAAAATTCTAGACGAACATGCAATGCCTTTTGCTGGATTTGTGGGCGAAAACTTTATTTTCATGCAAGACAACGCGCGGCCACACGTAGCCAAGATAGTAACGCAATACCTGGAAACCGTCGGTGTCCCAAAAATGAATTGGCCGACTCAAAGCCCAGGTTTGAACCCGATTGAGCATGTTTGGTTTGGGACCAACTCAAACGAAGAGTAAGAAACAGAATACCCGTTCCAACAAATCGTGAGCAGCTTCGATTGGCGCTCATGGGAGAATGGGAAGCTTTTCCTCAAGACAACATCTGGAATTTCGAACAAGTCGAATGAGGAGTGTAATTCAAAATAGAGGTAGTAATTGGTAATACAAAATATTAAAAATCACGACTTTATTGTAATTTTTATAAAAAAAACAGAAAAAAATTACAATGTTAATTTTTAAAATTGTCCATTAAAATCATCATTTTGGGAGTTTTTTGTTTGACATTTGTTATTTAAAAAATGATTGCATACTGTTTTAGAACATATTTTTAAACATTACACAAATCTCTAATGACAATAAATTTCTTGAGGGTTCTTAAAAATTAAAAAATGCTAAAAATTTTAGGTGGCTTCTTAATGACGTGCAGTGTATATACAGGGTTTACGTAAATATAGGCCATACATGAAACTACACATTGTATAGCCAAAAATAGCTTGACTGAACCTAACTTATATGTTACAGTACAAAATGTGCACACAGAAAAAGTTAAAGCTCTCTTAGTCCAGTCGTCAGAGATTTGATATCTAAAAATGAGATAAGCATGCTAAATTTTGCTGAGAATGTCAATTTTGGGACTACCGTCTTCTCCTGAAACCCCCTCGTAGGGGGAGGGGGCGAAAAAAAAATCGATTTACTAAGAATCTGTACGCCGTAGTAAAAAATGTTTCCAACAAGAAAAGTAGCTGAGATCATTTTGAACAAAGATGTTTATAGCACTTTTTATGTAGAATGAACCGTTCGCTCAGAAACAACGCTTGAAGCGACCAGCGCGGTCTAGGCGCGAAATTAATTTTAAATAAAATTTGTATCCACTCGATAACGCCTTGTGGCTAATATTACACTAAGGTTAAAACGAATTCAACAACAAAAATCAATATAATAAATTTTGACGATATAAACATAAAAGATAACGTTTAAAAAGAATTTAGCAATAGAATAGAGAACATCGGAGAACAACTAGAAGATCCAGAGGAATTATGGAGTGAATTTAAAAACCAAGTTTAACAAAATATCCACAAACAATGATAGAAGTAACTTAATCAAGAAAAATCAATGGATGACAGAAGACATTTTGAATGGAATGGAACATGGACGTATAAACACAGATGGACTCAGTTATTTACAAAAAAATGTGAAGCCAAAATTATTTGACTAGGTTACATTCTCAGCACCTTCAAATGTTGTCACGTTTTTTTATTAAAATATCTTATTCACGTATCGCTGAAAATATTACTATATTTATTTTATACTCTACAGGTACTATCAAACCAAAATAATAATTTATTACTTATATTAATATATTTAATTGTAATTAAAACATCAAGTGTGCACATAGTGTGCATATTATTTAATAATAGCGTATAAAACAGATATCAACCAATTATTTTATATGTAGAAGCACTGAAAACTATTTATTAATGGCAACGGTGTTTACATTTCTCTGTCTTATGGCTCTACGTCAAACTTCAAATGCTGTTCCATGTCATGTCCATGTTTGTTTACTTTTTACCCAAGATGAGGAAAAGTTGTTTTTCCTCATCTTGGGTAAAAAGTTTTTCCTCATCAAAAAAACGAAATATTTACATCCCAATGTCTCATTTAATTTGTAAGTACTGTTTGTTTACATTATTAAGATGAGGAACTGAGGAAGCCTGTTTATTTACATTTTAAAATATGTCTTTCATAGGCGTACCATTGGGTTTATTCATATTCATTAATGTATTGAACAAGATATTAGTCCATGAAATTAGTATAGACATTTTTAAATTGTAAGTAGACATCATCTGATTAAAAAGATCTGTTTAGTAGCTTTTTAATTTAATATTTCTCATGAATTCAAATAAATTAGTGAAATGAATAAAACTCATTTATTTTTCTATGTAGGTTTCCAAATAATATTGATTAATGATGAAACTTACTCCAAACTTCAACAGAGAAAACAGTATAAAAACCTTTCAAAAGCATCATTTTTGGTTATTAAAACTTGTAAGGAAGCTGAAAAATATTTCAGATTTTTTAATAAAACTATAAATATCTACAACAGACGAGTTAAAAACCTTATGAATATTTTGATTAATAAAACCATACAAAATGTCCCAAAATCAATTTATGAGCATTTTGGTAACCATATGTATGATGAAGATGCAATCGATAGTCACTCTATGCAACTTTTAAAATTGGTTCTTGAGAAATATTTTAAAATTGGAATTCATCATGAAACGAGGACTACTTTAGATGCTAACACCGTGCGCATAAGAAGCGTTCTTACTAAGACTGTTTTATTTCGCAATCAATAAAAATTTATTTCTGTACCAACGTCTTCTATTATGTCTATTTACCATTTTTACTTTAATATTTCTGTTCGCTAAATAGCTTTCCAATAATTTATACATTTTGACGTGACAACGTCTTAAATTAGGTTGTGGCTCGGAGTCACTCATGAAAAAGTGTAACGCCCGCTCACGTCTGTTACGATGAGTCACCGAACGAGAGAGAGGCCCGCCGGACCGGCGAATGCCTTGCCTCTCTCCCACTCAAACATGATCGATCCGCTGCGCGCGCAGCACTAGAGAATTAGGCGCGTTGAATCGGTGCGTGCTTGTGTCTCTGTCTTTCTCGAGCGTTCTTGGCGTTGGAAAACCGAGAAAGCGTCATAATACAAGTTCACACGTGTGGTTAAAGTATCGTCAGCTGTGTCTGTAGTGAAAATGTGGAGTGCTTAGATTCGTCATTTACAACAACTACAACAATAAAGGTAAATAATTGTACACTAATATTTCATTATCGTAAACTATGATTGATTGATTAATTGTTAGATTGACACAAAAGTTGAGAAACTGAGTTTATAGGTTATGTCATACTATTGACAAATGTTGATAGTGTTAAGTAAATTATTAGTTTAAATCACTCTGCAATCAATCGTAATTCAGTCGATTGAGAAGAAACAGCGCGTTTCAACTGCAAACAACTATTGTGCAATTTAATAATATTCATATCAATAAATATTCTACCGAGAAAAAGACGTTGTCACGTAAAATCTTTGCCCGTAAAACCGACTTTACAGGCAACCGATTTTTTTACGCCTACTTTTTAATAAGTAGGTATATTTGCAAATAATTTTATGTCAAATGCCAGCTTTGAAATGATCAATAAATATTTTTGTAGCAGAAACCCTTACTACGAGGAATCTATTCATATTTTATTAAAACAAATTTGTCACAATTTGAAAAAATATGTTTTAACACATTATCAATAAATATAGGTATGTACTTAAATTTGACAAATGTAGTTTTTTATCGTAGGATTATTTGATACCTATTAAAAAATTAACATGAGCTCAACTATATTTTATTGTAATAATTTTAAAGCAAATAAAATTGTATTTTATTTTTTCTATAAAAACGTGTTTTTATACATTATTACTACTTCCAATTATTAACGTCTGAATAATTATCCCCGCGAGTAATAATTCAAGCACGCTTATGTTCATTGAGGAAGTATCACAGTCTATCGATACCCGTTTTACTCCCCTTTACCCTCTTGTCAAGGAATATCAAAGCTTCAAAACAGTGTGTGTTTAAGGTATCTTATTGCTGTGTCCATCTATGTATATACGTCCATGGAATGGAACTACGTCGACTTATAAAATCGAATGAAACAGAATATATACAAGTACAGAGAAGAATTAAAAAGGAGATCAAATTTGCCAAAGAAAAATGGACCAGAGACAGGTGCGAGGAAATTGAGGATATGATATCTAGGCACGACTTTTTTAATGTGCACAAAAAAGTAAAAGAAATAAGCTACATATTTAAAAAACGAGTTCCCTCTGTACTAGTTGACATTAACAACTAAATTATATACGGTATATATCAAAGTTGTTTAAAGATGACAGAAATAATATTACCGAATCCTACCAAAATTGTACTGACGGCCCAGAAATTATGAAATCAGGGGTAGACCACGCTTTAAAAAATACTAAAATTAAGAAAGCTTGTGGACCACATGATACATCAAGTGAGTTGCTGAAGCTAATAGATAAAGATACCATAAAAATAGAAGTAAAACTTTTTAATGCAATATATAACACTGGAGTGATTCCCGCAATCTTCACTCAAGTCCATCTTTGTTACAATAACTAAAAAATACAATGCTACAAAATGCTCAGAGTATCGATTAATTAGTCTAATTAACCACACACTTACTTCTCCACAACAGAATTATACTCAAATGTGAAGAAGATCTCGAAGATACTCAATTTGATTTTAAAAACGCTATGGGAACTAGGAAGGCATTTTTTGCGCTAAATATCCTATTAGAAAAATACTGTAACCAAAGCAAAGATGTATTTACATGCTTCGTTGAATTCGAAAAGACATTCGATATAGTACAACAAGTAAAATTAATGCTGACGCTAAAAATTATATGAATAGATGAAAAGATATTCATGTCATTAAAAATCTGTACTGGAATTAAACTGCTACCGTAAAAATTGGAGACAATTACAACGACGAAATCTCCTTACAACGAGGAGTCAGACAAGGTTGCATTTTGTCCCCAACATTGTTCAATGTTTACTCGAACTAGCTATTTGAAAAACCCATGGCCATATGTAGGGAGACAACCATATGGAATCAAAATCAACGATGAATTACTTAATGTAATTAGAAACGCAGATGATGCAGTAATTCTGTCAGAAAATGTGGAACGTCTTAAATCCTACTTGATCGTATTCACGAAGTAGGGCAGGAAATGAGCATTAAAATAAACTCAAACAAAAACAAATTTTTAATCTTTAGCCGTAACTCACATCCACATGCAGAGCTTCAATTAAATGGAGTCGAAGTTAAAATTGCATATTTGGGAACTGTCATACTGTCATAACGGACCAACTAGATCCAGATATAAAAATAAAACGAAGAATAGCAGTTTAGAACTAAGACAAACAATAATTATTATGTGCTATATTTGGTCTGCTTTCTGTAAGGAGCAGAAGTGTGGACAATTTAAGGATCAAGTATGAACAGAATTGAAACATTGGAGATGTGGATTAATAGACGGATGCTAAAAATACCTAGGGAAGCAAGAAAATCTATTGAGGAAGTACAAAGGAGGGGCAACAAAATGTCTTATCTGTGACATATAGTGAGGGGAAATCGATATAGAATACTACAAGTGATCCTTCAAGGCAAAATAGAAGGCCGTAGAGGTGTAGGAAGAACACAGGTTTTTTGGTTAAAAAATATTCGTGAGTGGACTCGGATATCAAATGCAGGACAATTATTTCATGTGGCAGAAGATCAAGAAGCCCTCGCAATGGTGATCGTCAACGTCGGATAACTCTGATATGGCACGAAAAGAAGAAGAAGAAGAATCAACCCGATCTATTGACAAAAATCAAAATGTGTTTTAAAGGTGAAGAGTGCAGTTTTCGTATGCCAGTTTGGCATTTTGCCGCAATTGAAGTCATTTTCTATAAAGCAGTTAAATAAATAAACGTTGTGCTGTTTTTGCCATTTTTGTTATAGCTGCATTCCTCACCTTTAAAATACCTTTCGATTTTTGTCGATAGAACACTCTAATCAAAAGACATCCAATTTTCACGTTGTTTCGTTGTTTCCGAGAGAACGCATTCTACAGAAAAAGTGCTTATAGACATTTTTGTTCAAAATTATTTCAGCTACATATTTTGTTTAAAACATTTTTTTCTATGGAGTACAGATTCTTGGTAAATCGATGTTTTCCGTTTATCACTACTATGGGGGTTTGGAGACAGCCCGGGGGTAGGAGTGTCAGACTGTTTTTCATCATTTTTAGGGCCCTGAAATTGACATGATCAGCAAAATTCAGCTTGTTCGTGTGATTTTTAGGGGTTCAGTGGCATTTTCGTCTCTGACTTATGAAGTATTTGAAGATACAGAATTAACCTTTTTCCAAAATTTCGGGAAATGTGTGACATTTTGTGTTCTGATGCCTGAAACATTCACAAATTTTTGTTTGCGATGTAATTAAATTATTGTGTATTGTAACGTATGACTTACTTTCTTGTCACACCCTATATAAACACACCGGCAAATTTAAAGGAACAAGTCATAAAAGTAATTTATTTCCTTATGTTACTGTTTTACAGATAGCTTTGAATGCTCCACACTACAATTATTTTTAACGCAAAACGTCAAATTATTTGTTTGTTTATATTATATTTTACATTTTAAAGTCGTATTATCTGTTGATAAGAATTACTAACTTGTATTTAATTGAACGGATAATTTGTTCGGGTTTACTGGAATTGTTTTTTTTTTAGATTTGTTTTAGTTAGTTGTGTTCTTTATATTGCTCTGAAACTATTTTCTTGTGGTATCTTAATACAATTAGGCTACGAGAATGGAAATTCTGAAGGCTGCTAAAAATCTAAGAGGAACTAAAATATATATCAATGAGGACTTCCCGAAGAAAATACTACAAGAAAGGAAGCATCTTCTTCAGCTCATGAAAATGGTACGCCAGGGAGGACACACAGCCGCATTAAAATACAATAAATTATGGATAAATGGTGAACCGTTCTCACTGGAGCAACTAGAAGGCATAGATGTAAATTATTGGAAGAAACCTGAAGAGAAGAAGGGTAACGCTAGGACAATAAACGACAGATCTCCCATATCTGATAATATAGATCCAAGAGGAAAATTGATGAAAATGGCGTCAAAAAACTAACAAAAAATATAACAAAAGACGGCGACAGTATAACGGAGTTGGCAATGAATACGGACATGAAACTGTTTTGTAAGAAAAGACGCAAAAACAAAACAAAACAAAATAAAGCAAAAAACAAAAATAGAAAAATAAGAATAGGAACGTGGAATATCAAAACTCTTCTAAGACCAGGCAAAATGGAAGAGTTGGCAAAAGAAATGATAAAATACAAGATGGGAATACTAGCGCTACAAGAAATAAGGTGGGCAGGAGAAGGGATGATTGCTAGAAGAAATTACACAATGTACTACGCAGGAGAAAGCAAACAGGGGCGCAATGGAACTGCCTTTCTAGTTAGTAATAGCGTAAGAGACAAGATTATTAACTTTAAAGCGGTTGATGGAAGAATATCATATATTAGAATGAAAAATAAACAAGCAAATTTAACATTTTTCAACATATATGCCCCTATTGAGAATGCTCCTGAAGAAGAAAAGAATGAATTCTATGAGAAACTTGAAGAATTGTACGAAGAAATACCAAAGAACGACATACTAATCCTGCTAGGAGACTTCAACGTAAAGATAGGGAAAGAAGACACGAACAGAGAAATCGCAGGAAAAGAAACGATCCATCAAAATACGAATAACAATGGCAGGAGAATATGTAATCTAGCAGCAGCAACCAATACTTTTATTATTAGCACTCAATTCAAGCACAAAAAAGAGCACAAAGTAACGTGGCTAATACCTGGAACAACAGATGGAAACCAAATAGACCACATCCTAATCTCAAAAAAATGGAGAACAATTGTACAGAATGTAAGGTCATACAGGGGAGCCAATGCTGATTCGGATCACATTTTGGTGATAGGCGACATGAAACTGAAGATACTTAAAGATAAAAACGACAGAAAGAAAAGAAAGAGGTGGAATCGGTCGAAACTAAATACAGATAATGCAAACAGAAAATTCTGCACTAAATTAGAAGAAAAACTACTAGTCCTAAAACCATCAAACATAGATAAAACATGGGAAGATCTTAACAACAGCAGAGGAGACGATAAGACTAATGGAAGACAATAAAAGAAAGGATTGGTACGATGAAGAATGCGGGCAAGCTAGTAAAGACAAGGACAAAGCAAGACACAGGTGGGTGGCCACAGGGAAACAAGATCTCCTACACTATAAAGAGAAGAAGAAAGTGTCAGACAAATGCTGCAAAACAAAAAAGAAGAAATGGATCGAAGAATTACTGCAGTAACTCGAAGCCAATAGTAATGACAATGCAAGACTATACAAATACATAAAATCACAGAGAAAAAAAGAGATACCGGCAAATATTGGAAAAATGGAATGGGAAACACACTATAGAGAACTGTTTAAAAAGAAAGACGAGGCTGAAAATGCAGAAAATGAAGAACAAACAGAAAATAGGAATGGAGAACAATCAGAGCCTCCCTCATACAGCGAAGTATTGGCGACCATAAACAGATTAAAGACAAGGAAAGCAGCAGGACCAGACGACATTATAAACGAGTTCTTCAAGAAAGGGGGAGAGGAACTAGCCCACAGAATCCACAACCTAATAGAACGAATATGGGAAGAAGAACGCATGCCGAACGACTGGAATTGTGGTCTGATAACACCAATCCCTAAAAAAGGCGACAAGACAAACTGCACTAACTACAGGGGAATCACGTTATTAAATACAATGTACAAAATATTAACTAATTTGATCAGACAAAGAATAGAAAAAGAAACTAGAACAAAAATAGGTGAATACCAACATGGATTCAGGGAAGGTAAGTCAACAATAGATGCAATACACATTGTAACGCAAATCATCGAAAAAAGTTACGAGCACGGAATAGATCTACATATACTGTTTATTGACTACAAGCAAGCTTTTGACAGTGTAATAAGGGAGGAGCTAATTAAGAATATGAATCAATTAGGCATCCAAGAAAAACTAATAAGTCTCACGAAAATGACGATGAAGGAATCCAAGGCACGAATCTTAACAAGGGAAGGCCCATCAGATGAAGTACACATGGAGGTAGGTGTCAGACAGGGAGACTCCCTGTCAACAACATTATTTAACATTGCCATAGAGGGGGCAGTAAGAGCAGCCAAAATTATGAGAACGATTATCAAATCTTCAGCCCAACTGATAGCGTATGCAGACGATATTGCACTGGTTACTAGAGATTTAAAAACCATGCAGAACATAATATTAATACTAGATAAAGAAGCAAAGAAGAGAGGGCTAGTAATAAACCAAAGCAAAACGAAATACCTCAAGTGTTCAAGAGAGAATACGAACATAGAGAAAGAAATTAAGCTTGGTGCATATACATTTGAAAGAGTACACCGTTTCAAATACCTGGGAGTGATGGTGAATGACAGAAATGATAGAACAGATGAAATAAATGAACGCATCCTACTGGGTAATAAAACCTACTGGAATTACCAAAAATGTCTGAAAGAAAAGTACATTAGTAGGAAAACCAAATTAAAAATTTACAAGACTGCAATCAGGCCAATGATCACCTATGGTGCAGAGACGATGTGCCTAACACAAAAAGATGAAATGAGGTTGGAAATCCTAGAGAGAAAGATAATTCGACGAATAATGGGACCGGTGGGAATAAGTGTAGGCGAATTTAGAAGATTAACCAATGAAGAAATTAAAGAAGTCATCGAGGGTGAAGACATAATCAAGTTCGTGAAGACGCAAAGGCTCAGGTGGCTGGGACACACAGAAAGAGCTAACCCAGACTCTACCCTAAAGCGAATAACTGGATGGAGACCAACAACAAAGAGACCAAAGGGGAGACCCAAAACAAGATGGAGAGATCAAGTCTTAGGAGACATAAAGAAGCTGAGAATCTACAATTGGAAGGAGCGCTGTAAGGACCGGAAAGAATGGAGGAAAATTGTAGACAGGGCCAAGTCACACACGCTGCTATAATAATAAAAAAAAAACAACAGCGGACTGATTCTCCGCAATAAATAAATCAGAGAGCCCAAAAGGGCGGCAAACATTTCGCCAGGAGTGAATAAGCCATGATGATGATGATCTTAATACAATTACTATTTTTATGGGGAATAAGCCATAGTTTATTGGCGTTTTAATTTCCACTTTGGAAATCATTTTCAAAATATTAAACATTAATAAATTAAACAAATTTTATTTTTGTTACTTGGTGAAAAATTCTTCTAATTCAATTTTATCGGAATTATTTTTTTCCTCGTGATTTACTATGGAATCACTACCAGGAGAATTTTATTGTCATCATTGCATGTGGTTGTCTTTTTAAAGACGAACCGCATGCTATGATTTTTCTGACAGATATTCTCAAGTTAAAAGTTGATTTCATGTAATTGAATGAACTATCTTACAATAAAGTCTTACAGGAACGCAACTCAGCAATATTGGCAATATCATTTTAAAGTCGTTTACTGAATTTTCAATATGAATGAGTCAGATAAAATTAAATTATTAGAAGAATTTTTCACCAAGCAACAAAAAAAAATTGTTTAGTTCATTAATGTTTTCTATTTTGAAAACGATTTCCGAAGTGGAAATTGAAACGTCAAAAAATTTATTTAAACTTAAATTGTGGATTATTCCCAATAACAATAGTAATCTCATTTGTGCTCTTATTGATATTGCTAGAGCCGTAAACAAGGTCAAACATGGTCCAACGTATAGGGAAGATCGAAGATCTTATTATGCTCTTTTCTAAAATATTGTCTCATTGCTCTCCCTGCATCCTTTTATTGTGTAAAGCGTAATATATCTTAATATATTTCCATTTTGGTTGTTATATAAATTATACTAACATTCCTCTGGTTTTGCTTTAGAATTGTTTAACGTAAATAACAGTTTTATTGTAGTAGTAGTATAATGTATGCCGTAATTTTTATACGAGATAAGAAAAGAGATAGAAAAATAAAACCAATTGTTCTTTACATATTCGTCGATCTTAAAAAAGCATATCTTGAAAGATTTTATGGTGGGTACTGAGGGAAGTTGTCTCATAAATTTCAAACGAAGGGTGTTTGAATTGTGTGTCGTGTAAACTTTTACAGACATTTACTTGGAACAACGACACTCAGACGTAAAGCCGGAAATAAATTCCAAATAATACAACAAGCCCCGTAAAGGACTTTTATGAAAAGTTTCGAGACAGATTTAGAAATTCGAAGAAAACCCCGAGTACCGGACGTTCGTGAATGAGTGACTAAACTTAAAATGACAAAGAACCAGCTACAGCAGCTTTCTGACGGTCACAAATACTGTTGGATTTGAAAATTATCAACAGAAGTGTGGAAAGACTTCAGAGCAAACGATGAGACGATATTCAAAGTATGTCTGACAAATATTGGATTCAGAAAATAATAGGAAGAGTTGATGCCAATCATGACATAAACAGTCCATATAAATAGAAAATAAAGAAGTTTTATACAGTTCTATACAAAACGTCTATTCATTATATTCATCAAGTATATTATTTTATTCTGATAAGTTTGGTTTGTTTAAGTATTTTTTTTACAAATTCGCATCAACCCGAAGGTTATTACCAAGAAGCAAATCTTTACAATATTAAATCTTAAATATTTACAAAACTAACAGCCTTTAAGTAATTTAGCATATTTATGAAGAAACAATTTGCTTTCACTTGGTTTGTAGGGATACCGTGATTGCTTCTTGCTACAGAGTAAACTGAACCGTATATAATAATATGTTGCACCGAGAATTTGACGTTAATCTGCTCACATTTCAGCTCGGATTCTTTTGTAATTAAAAACTTATGTGTAGCACTGGCATGCCCTAATCTAAGACGGGTTATTGTTACTTGATCTCTTTTGATGGGAAAACATCTCCAAGGTTTAATGTTCGGTTTAATATTCCGAAGGTTCTTCTTCTTCTTTTTCTTCCTCTTTATAAGCAATTCTGCTTGTTCATTGGTGGATTAATACCTCTATGGAAGGTTGTCACTCCATCTTTTGCTCAGTCGTCCGATACTTCTTCTGCCGATTGGTGACTTATCTCTTGCTATTTTGACGACACGGGTATCCTCCATTCTGCTTATGTGGTTATTACATTCTTTTTTTCTATTTTGTGTCCATTCATTTATACACTGTACGTTACATTTTCTTCTAATGTCCTCACGTATCTTTCGATCTCTTAGCGTATTTCCTGTAATTCTTCTCAGTACTCTCATCTCTGTAGTTTCCAGTAGCCTTTGCGTTGAGGCTGTGTCGGGTCTTGGTTCTGAGGCATATGTCACACTGGCTTTATATGGAGAACAAATTAAAAAAGTTGAAAAATATAAATATCTGGGTACAATAATTAACGAAAATAATGAGTACACAGAAGAGATTAAGGCAGGAATAGGACAGGCAAGAAATTCTTTCAACAAACTGAAAAAAGGACTCTGCAGCAGGAACACTTCAATTTCTTTAAAAATAAGACTTCTGAGATGCTAAGTGTTCTCTGTACAGATTAAAAGCCTTCGAGTTATGGGCCTACAGAAGGATATTAAGAATAAGTTGGGTGGATAGAGTCACGAATGTCGAGGTGTTGAGAAGAGTGGGAAAAGATAAAGAGGTTTTAAATACAATATATATAACAAGCGAGACTTCTACAGCTGGCGCCGCTTCTCGCATCCTAATTTCCAGCGTTTTCTGTCGAAGCAATCTTCAGTTGTTAGATCTCTGGCGGTCATTGCATCGTCGACATCGTCTCTCCAGGATCGTCTTGGTCTACCTCGTTTCTTCTAGTTGCAATATCTGGGACATGTCATGAGGGGCGAGCGTTATAACTTGTTGCAATTAATAGTGCAATGAAGAATACATGGTAGAAGGGTCGCGGAAGAAGACGCATCTCCTAGTTAAACAATTTGAGAGGTTGGTTTAACTGCACTTCTGCTGACCTCTTTAGAGCAGCGGTATCGAAAGTGTGAATTGCCATGATGGTTGCCAACCTTCTTAGAGGAGATGGCACATGAAGAAGAATACTGGCTTTATAAACTCTTGATTTCATCTCAGTGTTAATGTGTCTGTTTTGCCATATAGTATTATTAAGGCATCCTGCCAGTCTATTTGCTTTTTGTACTTGGTCTCACACTTCGTTATTTAGGTCTCCATAGCTACACAGTGTCCAAGGTAATTCCCAGGTATTTTATTTCTATTACTTGTTCAATACTGATGCCATCAATTTCTATTTTACATTTGGTTGGTTCTTTGCTGACTACTATTGTTTTAGTTTTCTGAGATGAGATTATCATATTAAATTCTTTTGCTCTTATGTTAAATCTGTGGACCAGTCTTTGCAGACTATTTTCATCTTGGGCTATCAATATTGCGTCGTCTGCGTAACAGCGTATTTTGATTTCTTTGCTTCCCATTCTGTATCCTCTTCCTTTGTTAACGCTTTTGATGATTTCATCCATGATCAAATTAAAGAGCATGGGGCTCAATGAATCTCCTTGTTTTATTCCGCTGCCTATTTCTATAGGTTCTGTAAGTTGTCCATCTATTCTGACTTCCATTTTATTGTTTTGGTAAATGTGTTCGATAGTTTTTATAATATTAATGGGAGATTTTCTATTATACAGAAGATGGATTACATCTGTGAGTCTTACTCTGTCAAACGCTTTCTTTAAGTTAATGAGACACAACAGAAATGCTGGGCTATTGTACTCTAGTGATTTCTCAGTAATTTGCTTTATAACGAATATTGCATCTGTACGCGATCTTCCACTACGAAAACCCTGTTGTTCACTGTTAAACTTATCTTCTGATTTATTAGCACTGGTAAAATTTTAGATGTAAGTTTTAGTGTGGTATTTAACAAATTTATACCTCTGTAGTTTTCTGGCTGTTTTCATCTCCTTTTTGAATAATAGAATTAGTTCGCTCGTTGTCCATTCTTCCGGTATTTTATTGTGTTTTATAATTTTATTAATTAATCTTGTTAATTGTTCTGTCATTGCTGCTCCACAATATTTCAGTAACTCGTTTGTTATCCCGTCTTTACCTGCGGTTTTCTGTTCTTCATGTTTTCAAGTATTTGCCGAAGAAGTCTTCTTCTTGTCGTGCCTATCCATTACGGATGTTGGCTACTAGTATGGCAATTCTAACTTTATTGACCACAGCTCGAAATAGTCCTGAAGTCCTGAAGGAAAACCATTTTCGTAAGTTCTAAGGCCAAGATATTCTTCTTCTTCTTGGTCCCCTCTTTCCGTAGACCTTTCCCTGTAATATAAGTTGCAGTAGGTTATATCTATGATCGTTTCGCATTATATGTCCAACATATTCTAGCTTGCGCTGTTCACTGTGGATATAATTTCACATGTTTTATCCATCCGACGTAGAACCTCAATGTTTGTTATTAGGTCCACCCAAAAGATCCTCAGTATCTCTAAAACACCATATCTCAAACGCCTAGAGTTTTCCCATGGATGCCTCGGTTAGTGTCCATGATTCAACCCCATATAGCAGCACTGTAAACACGTAGCATCTCAATAAACGGATTTTCGTTTTTAAGGGTAGGTCGTGGCTCTTAATTATCTTGCTCATTCTGACAAATGCTGACCTGGCTTTTTCAATTCATTGTTTTATCTTAACTGAGTGGTCCCATTGGTCGTTTATGGTGGTTCCTGAATAGTAGTAACGAGGACTTGGAGTATTTGTTGCTGATCTCCCAGTAATTGACTAGGTGGAATATACTTCTTACTGATGACCATGTACTTAGTTTTCATGATGTTAAAATCAAGCTCGTATTCTTGACTGATTCTCCACAATTGCGTTACTACTGTCTGTAAATCTTCTAAACTGTCTGCAAAGAGGATGTAGATGGAGAATGATGAGAGAACTTCCTGTACATTTATATTAAGTTCTTCATTTGTGATAATTTCTGGTGTTTCTGGTTCTAGCGTCGCGTTCTTCCTCTGCATAGAGCTTTTTTAGGTAGTCAATCCACATATCCTTTTCTATGTGTTTTGGTTCTATTAGTTTCTTTACCTCCATTCTTTGACCTCTTATTAAGCGCCATATTTCCTTTTGCAGAGCGGAAAAATCATGTTCCATTTCTTTCGAAAAGCGTTCAAAGTGGTCATTTTTTATTTTTCTTATAAGTGCATGTGTTTCGTTTCAAATTGTCTTATCTTTCAAATTATGGTATGCCTCTTGGTTTTTGGTTGACATGTACTTCAGGTAAGCTTTTTTCTTTTGTTTACATTTTTCCTTCACTTCTGTACAAAACCATGGAGTTCTTCGCCTTGGGAACGATTTATTTTATTTATATTTATTTCACCAAGAACTTATTGAAAGAAGATTGGACACTGAAAATTGCCACCGGTCTTGCCACTCACTTAGAATCCGTGATTTGGTAACACACTTATCTGTTTCTTCATTATCTCGAATTCCCATATGTGATGGGATTCAAATGAAGATTACCTCCTTCTTAAAATTTTGTATATCTATCAGATTTTGTAATGAGTTAAGTGAATCAGTAAAAATGATGTATTTTTGTTGTGGTGAAGATATAATATATGTGAGAGTATATGGCCCATAATTCTGATGAATACTGTAGTGTATTGGCAACTTATATTTTTGGCACATGTTACAAGATATAACTGCTGCTCTTATGCCATTGGTTGATTTTGAAGGATCTGTATATATTTGAGAGAAATTTATGTAGTTTGATAATAAGTTTTGCCAGATTTTGATATATTATATTATGGTTAGTAGTGTGTTTGTCCAATGAAGCTATTAAGGTAGCTATTATTTTAGGTACTCCCAATGTCCATGGTGCAGCAGGTTCAAAACTAACGGGAAAGCAAGGAGGTAAGGTAAGATTAAGTATTGCTTGAGTGTTTGTGTCGCATTTAAGTATTTTATTACAAAAAATGATTCATTGACTGATTTTCTACCTCGTATTTCCGAAATACATTCTGCGTGTATTACTTCTGTTCTTTACATTGGTCGGGAACAGTTTTTCACAACCCATAAACCAAAAAATTATAGAAAGGAATGAGTACATATATCCAAAATCCATTCAGTATTATCTGCTTAGCTGGGTTGGTGCAAATATCAGCTTGAATTAGCGTGTTTTCCACGTGTTTAGAAAACGTGTCCAAAAAATCAATAATCAGGAGTGTTATAATGGGGAGCCGACCGAAAATAAAGGCACCCTTTTTATTCGCTAGTATACAATGTCAGTTATTCAACAGACGAATAATAAATACGGGGTGAGGATATATAGCAAATATATATATATATACACTCGCGATCATAAAATCCGGGTCACCTTGAAAATCACCGATATTTCATTTTTAACGAGCTTTATCGTAAATAATAATGACACAAATACAAAATAATGCATGTTTCTGAGAATTGCTGCGGTTTCTATTGTAACAAAGAATTCCAATAGTGCCGATTTCCTGGTAAAGTGCACACTTCCCAAAATGAACGCTACCTGTAACTCCGCTTGTTTTAAATGTCTCGTTTGTACTTCGAGTTTCTGTTCAAATGCAACAGACAAACGTTTATTATTGCCACCATTAGTGTTTATTAGTGCCATTATTAGTGTTTATTTTTTGACAAAAATGCCTTTGACTGTTGTTGAAACGGCACAAATTGTTGCACTTGTGGAAGACGGTCACACTCAACGGCAAGTCGCAAGAACTGTTGGCGTAAGCCTTTCTACGGTTCAACGAGTGCTTCAACGCTTTCAGGAGGCAAGTTTGCTAACCAGGCGACCTGGCTCTGGAGGAAGAAGAACGACCAAGGCACTAGATGACCGTTTCCTTATGTTTCAGGCTTTACGAAACCGGACCTCAACTGCGGTTATGCATCAAAATCGTCTAGAGGAAGTACGAAATCGCAATTTTAGTGTTGCAACAGTCAGAAGAAGACTTCGTTCTTCTTGACTATCTTCTCGGGTAATGGCTAAAAGACCTCCACTTCGCCGGGTGCCTCGAGTTGCACGACTAGCTTTTGCTCGACAATACGCGCATTGGGGAATTAACGATTGTAGCAAAATGTTATTCTCAGATGAATCCCGTTTCTGCCTAACTGGATCCGATGGACGTGTAAGAGTTTGGAGGAGAACCGGTGAACGATTTTCACAAGCTTGCATTGCTCCAATAATGCCATTTGGTGGAGGCTCGGTCATGGCTTGGGGAGGTATATCTTCCGACTTCCACACAGAATTACCCTTCATCGAAAATGGGTCCCTAACTGCACGAAGGTACATTACGGAGATTCCGGAAGAACATGTTATGCCCAACATGGCAGGGCTTGGAGAAAACGCCGTTTTTATGCAGGACAACGTGCGACCACACGTTGCCAGGATCAGTATGTAATACTTGGCGAAATTGGAATTACGATGGTACCCTGGCCAGCTAGGTCTCCGGACCTGAATCCCATCGAACATCTCTGGGACGATTTGAAAAAACGTATTCAAACCCATACACCTCCTCCTAACAACGCACAGGAGCTTAAGGATCTGTTAGTGAGAGAGTGGAATAACATACCACAACATGTAATCCGGAGAAAAATTGAGAGTATGCCCCGTCGTCTGCAAGAGGTTATTAGAGCAAGGGGAGGCAATACACGATATTGGTTATTGAAATTTCACTGATTTTTTACCACGTTCTGTATTTTCCATTTTTTTTTCGTATGTCTGTTTTATCAACAATTTGATTTGTTTTCTGTTTTTTTTTCAATAAAAACAATAAAAAACCATTTTTTTTTCTTTCAAAACAAACATTGATGACAAATAAAAAATAAATTAGCCAAAAAAAAAGGTTATTACTGCACCAGAGGCAAAAATATTTAAGAAACTTGAAATTTTCAAGATGACCCGGATTTTATGATCGCGAGTGTATATACAATAAGTATATATTTGCTCTAAAAATAATGCCAATTTTTGTAATGGATATAGAATAGAATAACTTTTGTACCTATACTTTAATTATGGAAAAGGTTTAATTTCGAATATTGAAATAGCAATGCGACTTGCTGGTTTATTTTATTATGAAACCATCTGTTAACAGTGAAAACCGGAACAAACGTACAAAACAATATTTTCCGGGAAGCAAAACAGCTTCCGATCTTACATTCGAAAGGTTATAAACAATTTATTTAACCACTTATGTGGTATACCAAGTTGTTTTTAAATAAAATCCGTTAATACCGGATCAAATTTTCATCTTAGGAACTACAAACTAATGGTTGTGAGCATCAAAATTCTTATTTATGTACCGAAATGAATGAATAAACATCTTGGAAAAAAGAATAAAGATATAAATGCGTTATTACACCAATATTAACATAGGCTAATGAAAAAGATAGGTCCAAAATAAATGGAAAGGTGAAAAAAAAAAACAATAGTCAATATCGTTGTTCCTGGGGAGAATTAATTGTCTCGAAGAATTATTAAAGATGTAGAAGTTATGATGGTTTGAATAATTTTAAATATACAAACCCTAATGAAAGATAATGAAGTAGAAGAATTTTATGGAGGAATAACGGACATCACAAAAAGCCTCAAGAAAACCACACAAATATTATACTAGGCGACTTTAATGCAAAAATCGACAAAGAAAAAGTAGCTGATATCATTGGAGGATACGGATTAGGCACACGCAATGACAGGGACGATACAATTTTGCTAAGAAGAATATGTGGTATCAAACACCTGGTTTAATACTACCTCCCAGGCGAATCTATACATGAAAATCAACTCAAGACAATAATCAAAAGATCAAATGTGTTAACGTGTGTAAATCAGTATCACACTATATATACACATTTTTTACTTTTAAAGGGTGTGTAAATCGACAAAGAAAAAGTAGCTGATATCATTGGAGGATACGGATTAGGCACACGCAATGACAGGGACGATACAATTTTGCTAAGAAGAATATGTGGTATCAAACACCTGGTTTAATACTACCTCCCAGGCGAATCTATACATGAAAATCAACTCAAGACAATAATCAAAAGATCAAATGTGTTAACGTGTGTAAATCAGTATCACACTATATATACACATTTTTTACTTTTAAAGGGTGTGTAAAGCTAGTTTGCGTCCGCAGTAATGTAAGTATTTTACAAGATTCCTGACACAAAGAAATCACAGTTTTTAAAGTTGTTAAAGATGACACTGTCAACAAACGGACCTTCTAAAGACCTTGACAAAAGAACTTGGACCCAGTCTATGAGTTTATCAACTTAATATAGGAAGCATAAGTAGAGCAAACTGCCAAATTCTGCACAGAAAGCCAAGTTCAATTGAGTTCAAGAGAAAAAATCCCAAGCTATGATCTACTTGTTGCTACCTAGGATAGAGCCTACGGTATAGCAACCTAAGTACGCAACAAACGGAAAATGCAGCCTTAATTTGCACTTCTACCAAGAACAACATCCACGAGGTAACTGTGAAAATAAATCAAAAGATTGTAAGGAATCAAATTGATTTTCTTTGATTAGTCAAAGATTTAAAACTAGTATCCAGAGTGCAAAACCCTACAGACAAAAACTAAAAACAATACGCCAAAACGAACCACAGAAGTGCAATATTTAAATGCTTATACGCCGAAACGAAGCTAATAAAGAAAAGGTAGCAATCAAATTGAAGGAAGACCTAAAAAAACAATCATAAAAGTTGACGAAGAAATAAAAAATATATGTCAAACCATAAAAGATGTCAAACTTAAAAATACGAAGAGTAAGAAAGGGAAAAAATGGATGACGGAAGATATTTTGGAACTCATGGAAAAGAGAAGAAAACACAAAAACAACCCACATCAATATAAAGAAATCCAAAGAACCATAGATTCAAAAATCAAAGAATCAAAAAAAAGTGGATAAATGAAATGTGTGGCGAGATTGAAAACCTAGACAACAAACATGATACATTCAAACTCTACAAAAAATTAAAAGAAACCTCCAATAATAACGAGAAACATAATATACCCACTCTAGCTGACAACAAAGGAAGAATAATTATAGAAAGAAGCAAATAAGTGCAAGTATGGGAGGAATTTATCGAAAAATCCTTCGCGGATGACAGACCTGAATTGCAACAGACGTCGACGTGGGGGATGGGAGGACCCCAATCCTAGACGTAGAAGTAAAATAGGCGATACAATGTGCAACAAAGAATTGGAAAGCTTCTGGACCAGACGAAATAGAAATAGATGTAATAAACCTTTAGATGATAACAGCATAAAACTACTAACACATATTTTTAACAACATTTATGAAAGTGTCGTAATACCAAAGGAATGATTAACTTACAATTACAGAGGAAGACTTACAAAATATACTAGACAGAGTTAATAATGTAAGTGAAACAATGAAACCGACGTCAAATGTTTAAAAATCTAAGGAAATGGTGATTGGCAAAACCGATGAAAATTGTCGCATTGGCCTAAATAACACTCAATTAGAACAAGTTCACAAATTCATATACTTAGGAGTACTACTTACTCAATGATAAGTGGGATCCAGATATAGAGATAAAAACACGAATAGAAAAAGCTAGAAATATGTACAATAAATGGAAACTAGAAAATAAATGGAAGCTAGACATCCGAATTAGAGTTATTAAATTCTACGTTTGGCTAGTCCTTCTGAATGGAGTTGAAGCCTGGACATTAAAATTAAATACCATGAGACCGCTAGAAGCCTTTGAAATGTGACTTTATCGCAGAATGCTTAGAATATCACGGACAAAACACATTACGAATCGAACACTATTAAATACCATAAATGGAGAGTTAGAACTTATAACAATGATTAGGAAAAGAAAGACCTCGAATATAATGCCACATAATGAGAAGTGACAAATATAATCTGCTACGATTAATAATTGAAAGGAAGATAGAGGGCCGAAGTGGAGTAGGCAGGTCATGGCTTCGCAATATCAGAACTTGAACGGGCATAAACGTTCAACAATTACTAAGAGTGGTGCAGAATGATGTTTTGATCGCAAACCTCCAGTAATGGAGTGCACCAGAAGAAGAATGAAACGAGAGGATCATTCCCTAGATGAATGGAAGGTATAAATGGGAATGAACAACAAACTTTTCCAGCTGGAAAGACAAAGCTAGAAATAGAAAAGCCAAAAAATGACATAAAGAAGCATGAAAGAAAATAGGAAGGAAGACATTTACACATTATGATTAATTTATTAATATTAATGGAAAATTATAACAGATTAAACTTTATGCATGTCTGGCCTACAGAAGTAAGTATGTAAATAAAGAAAATATTTGAGGCATCACTTACATACAATAATTATTCTGTTACTTTTTCTATTTATCTAGTCTAAATATTTGGGTATATAATTTGCATTTATATAAATGCATAATGTGTGACAGGTATTGCACATTCTAGTTTCTTATTTTATTACAGTAAAATATACTAATTCAAACTAATGTCATGACGAATTATTGACATTGTATGCTAAATTTTAAACGTATTTTGACAGATTTTAATACGGTACAATAAAAATAATTATTGTATGGTAGACTTACCCCAATTTTTAGGAGTTCTCCCGAGAAACTGATTAGAAGATTTATCATAAATCGCCTGTCGAAAGGTTTCCCATTTAGTCCTGTTATCCGGCTGATAAAACTGAAATTCGACTGCACCGTTATCACCATCCTTTCCCGCAACGGCCATTTCGACAAATCAAATTTTTAAAACTTTTGACACTACACCACCAGCCAAAACAAAACACAAGAACTGAATAATGATGCTGTTGCTGGGCAACGGGGCTATTGATTCGCTGTTACTTCTCGGTTTTGGAAGAGAACTGCGAGTCCACGCGAGACGTGAGCGCTCTGAGAGGGCTGTCTGTCTATCTCGGGATCACTCTTTCAGGCGAGTAACTTCGTACCTACTGAATTTAGGTTTACGTATGCGTGTGGGAAAAATAAAAGATAAAGGCATAAAAACTCGCCGGCGTACGGTAGATGCATGTGTTTGGTTTGGCGATACCTTTAGCCGGCCATCGATAATTGTGAAGGTCTCGACATTTTTCGTTTATCCATCGGTTACCGAACATTTTTAATAACATGCACACATCGTTCTATGTTCTATGATTAAAATGCATACAGGGTGAAGCGTTACTCGAAAACCAATGAATTTAAAACCATGGAAGTCGTCGCGCAAATTAAAATTATTTTATAAAGTTAGTAATTGGCGTTATTTTACTATGGAGTACAGAACATATGAAAAAATTTGGAAAATACAAACAAAAATAACAACATCTATGGTTCTATAACTATTATCTTATGGCATTTTTATATTAACCTCTTCGTTCAACGGGTGATAAATTTTTACACCTTATGGATATTAAGCTGTACTTATGTGGAACAAATATAAAAATTACAGGTTTGATTGTTACCCTGTGTAACTAGATGTAGAGATTTATTTTTTTCACACATTCAAAGTACGACAATTTTTCATTGCTGTTGGAAGTTTTTTATTAAAAAAAAATATTTTTGAACTATTTAAATATACCTAAACAAAGTAAGATTATTATATATTAGCATTTTTATTTCATTTTGAAAAAAATATGTTCCATGCATATGTTTCTACATATTTTATAGAAAAAACGTGTTTTCCTTCGTTTACAATGCTTACAGTATCTTCTATTGCTCAGAAAAGGATCAAATTTGTCTTCTTCTTTAATACCAGTAAATTTCTTAGCTGAATTGCTCACCTGTCTTGGTGAATGTTTATCAACAGTTACAGCTCTTCTTTTTATATAGTAATCACCTTTTTCTCATTGCTCCGTCTCCTTTCGAAGGTTGGCGATCCAAATGGCAATTGTAGTTTTGGAAACTGCTGTGCGAAAGATCTCTGCGGATGAGTGGTCGAACCATCTCCTCAGGTCTTTCAGCCACGAGTTCTGGCGTCTTCCTACTGATCTTCTGCCCTGTACTTTTCCTTCCAGTATAACTTGAAGAAATTCATATCTTTCGCCTCTCAACACATGACCCAAGTATTGCATTTTCCTCTCTTTGATTATTCCTAGTAATTCTTTTTGTTTACACATGCGACGAAGTACCTCAACATTAGTAACTCTTTGTACCCATGGAATCCTCAACATTCGTCTGTATATATACATCTCAAAGGCATCTATTCTTTTTTCTATTTCAGAGTCCATTGTCCAACTTTCACAGCCATACAGTAAGACAGAAAAAACGTAACATCTGATCATTCGGATTCTAAGCTGTAGACCAAGGTCTGATCTTGTAAAAAATGTTTTCATGCTCATGAATGTTTTCCTTGCTTGTTCGATTCTTGATAGAATTTCTTTTTAATAATCACCTATTTCACAGTAATTCTAAAACTAAACGATTTTGAAATTTGGTGCGTAATTACTGGTGCGTAATTTTTTTTCTTCTCAAGTTGAACTAATTGAATTGCAACTGCAAGTTGGTCCAGTTGTTTCTTTTTTTGGTCTCTAGTTTTAGTATCGCAAAGTCGGTAGTATGACAGGTAAAGGAAGAGAGGTCGCCGATTTCATGCAGAAGAGGATTGGTGTACTTTGTGTGCAAGAAACTCATTCGAAAAGTAATAAGTCGAGAGATCTTCGCGATGGATGCAAATTAATATTGTTACGTTTTGCTAAACACAGAGAGGACAAAAAGGATGTTAGAAACAACAGAGATGAAAACACTTAGAAAAATTGATGTTAAGACACTATGGGACAGACAGGGCTAGAAGTACAGATATACGACGTACATGCAAGGTGGAGAACTTCAAGAATTGGATAAGAAATTAAGAGTAGAATGGAATGATAATATAAGCCGAATGACAACAAATACAGTAGTAAAGACGGCAAGAGACGGTTCCTCAATAGGAAGACCACAAAAACGATGGAACGACAACTTTCTGGAGGCACATTGAAAAACAGAGTCATGTCTATATAAAAAGAAGAAGAAGACGTTTTACTATAGGTTCAGGGAAAGTACACGTAGTTAAACTAATTTTATTTAATTTAATCGACTATAAAAGAAACTCACCAAATAAGAAATATCTTATTATAACTACAGTAATATTTATGGCTGATAATAAAATGGGTATCACTTTCAAAAATACTTGTCTAATTACTGTCCATTCAGAGGAGCTAAACAGTTTATATACACGAACATATGTTCTACAATTGTATTATAGCGAAGATACGAATGAAAAATCAGCACTTTAACACGAGCTACCAGAAAAATACAGAAAACGAGTTCGAGAACTGCTGACAAAGTGGTTAATTCGACTTGTAGAATTACTGTTACCCCAGGGCTTCAATTAGAGTATTGCGACTCATAACATCGCCCCCTTCTTTCAGCAGTAACTAAGTGGACCGAGTCGGGGGATTCAACCCTTCATAAGGACATAGTCTATCCAGGTGAACGACCTTCGGCTTACTTCGTGGCGTCAGTTGCACCCTATATACAAGGTCCTTTATCTTCTTAGTAACCAGATAACCAGGGCCGCTGCAACTTGGGACTTGGACCTTTCCTTCTGGTTGGTTAGTAGAGTTAAACTGCATGATCTTCCTTGAAACTAACAGGAGTAGATTTTTGCTCGAACCTAACCTTCACCTGGTCACTGGTGCATTGTAGCTTTTTTCTGGCAAACTAGTGCACCTTAACCAGGCAGTCTTTTAGGCAGCTGACATACTCCGGTAGTGTCTCTTGGTCTCTCCGTCTGGTAGATTGCCATGTAGTAAATAGATGGAAAGTTTGATCTCTCGACCAGTCAATAACATTTCTGAAGTAAATAACCAGTTGCTTCATATTGGGAGCTTCGCTAGGTTAGCAGAAACAGAATAACCAGTTTGTTCTAGTCTCTCTGGTTTTCATATACAAACAGTGTCAGGTAGTTGTTAATGGTTCGGTTATGTCTTTCTACCATGCCGTCGGACTGAGGATGAAGCGGCGTTATCCTGGTCTTCTTAATTCCCAACAAAGCCATCATGGTCTTCTAAACTTCCACTTCAAACTGAGGATAAAGCCTGGTCTTCTTTATTAAAAATAAAGCCATTATGGTTTTCCAAACTTTCGATTTGAAGTTGCGCCCCTGATCAGAATGAAGCAGAAGTGGAACCCCATGTCGGGAAACGACCTTCAGGCAGGGCCTAAGCAACTGTGATTACTTCTTGGGTAGTTTTGTAAAATTTGTCCAATTTGTCCATTTGTAAAAATAGTCCATAGCAACTATCAAATACTTGTTTCTTGATGTTCGTTCCGGAAATGGTCCCAGAATGTTAACTCTTTCCCATGGATTTCATGTGATGTATTCTTGGAGTTTTATTTCTTTTTGGACGAATATTGGACGAATATTGGACGAATATGCATATCTGGGAACAATGATTAACTCCACAAATGATTACATTCAGGAGATCAAAATCAGAATACAAAATTCTAGAGCAAATTTCAACAAAATGAGAAGAGTACTATGTACAAAGAATTTAAAATTGGAACTAAAAGTTAGGTTGGCGAGGGCTATGCTTTTTCCACTTTGTTTTATGGAATGGAATCTTGGACCTTGAATGCGACATCAATAAAAAAACTGTCATCAGCAAGGAGGTTCCCTGTCTCGTTCCAGGTAGCGCGTAGAAGACACTCATCGCTCCTAGTTCGGCATTATTTCCAGATGGGCATTTCCTCCTTCCCCACAGTCTGACTCACGCATTCCAACTCATACAGTGTGACCCACTTTTCTAGCTTCACCTTTCAGCATCATTCACTCTTATCTTTAGCGTTGGTTTAGCAGTCTTTCTTCCTCTTCCTTTTTCTTGATCACTGCACGAATATAGCTGTGTATGTTAGTCCAAACTAATTTATTTTCAATCATTCTCTCAATCATTACTCTCACTGTAACAAAATTCACACCTGTCTCTCTCTCCATTCTGTTCCTTTCCACTATCCATCTGCTGCAATCCAACATCGTATGTGTCACAGTGTTCGAGTATCCACAGTATACGCATTCATCTGTATCAGCCTTTCCGATCCTATAGAGGTAGGCCCTAAAACACCCATGTCCTGTGAGCACCTGCGTCAGGAAATAATCCAGTCGCCTGTGGCCACAGTTCACCCAATCTCTTATGTTCGGGATCAGCATTTTCGTCCACTGTACCACATCTTCCGTGTTGTTCCATTCTTCTTGCCATCTTTCAACTGACCTTTCCCTTTCCTGTCTTTTCTCGGCCACAGTAAGGTTTGGACCTCTTCTCTCATAAAGCTCTTGTCTTTCCACCGCCAAAACATGCAACGGAACACATCCAGTGATGGTCCATAAGGCTGCCGCAGATACAGTCCTGTTGTAGGCGCATGCCACTCGTAACAGACTTGTTCTGTCTACTCGTATCATGAGACTCCTATAGGCAGTTATCTCTACCGCCTCGCTCCAGACTGGTGCCGCGTAGAGGACGATCGACTGTACAATACCGTGTAAGACCCTCCTCCTTTCGGATTTGGGTCCTCCAATGTTCTCCATCACCCTCCCCAACGCAGCCGTACTATTCGCAGCCTTCCGGACCACCTCCCGCACGTGCTCTCCCCATTTTCCATTCTGGTGCAATGTCACTCCTAGATACTTTACTTGTTTCTTAGGTGTTAGACATGTTCCCGCACATTTTGATTCAATATTTTGCCTGTTCCTTGTCCCCTTCAGAATGATGGCTTCGGTTTTCTCTGTCGTAAGTTTCAGTCCGTGCTGCGTCATCCATTTCTTTACGACGCCGCCTGCGTTTCGAACCCCGTATTTGAGATCTGGCTCATCCCGGGCCACTACCAGTACAGCGAGGTCATCCGCGAATGCGAAGGGGGTTGTACCCTCTCCGTATTCACAGTTTATAACCCCGTCATATGCCAGATTCCACAGCGTCGGGCCCAAGACAGATCCCTGGGGTACCCCGGCCGTCACGTCCACGATCGTGCCCTTTTCCACCATAATCCTTCTCTCGGACAGATACTCCGCCACCACATTCATCAGGTAACCAGGACATTCTCTCTCCTCCATTGCCTTCATTACCTCGTTCCACTGCAACGTATTGAATGCATTCTTAACATCAATGTTGACACTAGCCTACTAGAAAATGCATTTGAAATTAAAATACGCCTCATATGACAAATTAGCAAGAAAGATTTTTTGTCACAAATTCAACGAGAAATTAAAAAATGATTTTTAGTGTGAAATATCTATTTTTTTCTTAAAAAAAATTGGGGCTATTGCCTTTATTCGCACCAATGATGAATATAAAACAAACCAAAAAATCAAATTCCATTACATTATCAACCGGTTTCAGAGATATGTAAACTCATATAAATAAATCGTCTGTTTGTAAAAAACCTTTTTATATATCTAATTAAGAACTGAAATTGCGGTTAATTTCCATTAAAGATAGTTAATTACACAAAAGTTTATATTCCAAATTCAGTCGTTATTAAATAACGACGGTATATCTAATAAATTTTATTAGATAAGTATCTCAAACTCATTTTAAGTAGGTTTTTTTATATGTACCTACTTCTTTTACATATTAACATGAAAATTACTTACTATAAAAATACATACCTATTATACTTACCTATTTAAATTTTTATAAGAAATATAATAAATTTTGTTTGATAATTTTAGAGGCATTATATTTTTTCCCCATTATTTTTGAAATGATTATTGAATTTTATATTTTTAGAAATATTTGTATATAAAATTTTTATTCGACATAACTATTTCGTCATCTGTGATATAATTACCAAAGGTAATACCGTTCAAAACAGTTAGCAGCATTTTGTAGCAGTACCCGAGAAATGGTGCAGCTTTCACTACACAGATGGCAGTAAGTTTTCTTCAAATATATTACTTGGATTTTAATTATGACTAAATATTAGTAATTTATCTATTATTAATAATCAAATAAATAAAGTATTGTATATGTATTTTTTGATATATTTATATATTTAAACATACATCTGTTTTATTTGTACTAATGAAACTTCATATTGATTCTTAATTTAAAATTAGATCTGACAATACCTAAAACATGTCACAGGAAGATCCATAAAGACGAAAATATATTTAAACACAGAAAATGTTCAAAAACTCAAAAGACTTCAGTTCAAGAGAAGTATTTCTCACTATTATTTTCTCACATTTATGCTAATCACCGATTAGCATAAATACCCCCGTACATAGTACAAACTCATCACCGCCATAAAAATAGGGGTTTTAAAATAGACCCCGAGAGATTAGTAAACTCATCACTGGCCTACCTGCACCCCGTGGCTAGTATAGTCCATAACCTCTTGCAAACCGCTAAGATTTGGTAATCTGAAAAATAGATGTATTAAATGCAAATGCAATTCATTGGTTTTTATTTGAGAATTTCATAAAATTCTATTAATAGATACCTAAAACTATGCGAAAAGAAAAATTTCTTTTCATTTGCCTTTGTTCCTTTAACATGGATAGTGAACTGCTCATTGATTACGTTTTGATCCAACGCGGACGACAAATGATAGTTATTAATAATTTGAAATTTCAATTGCGAAATGCCATACAACTGGTGAGTAGATTTTATACTGTCAAAACAAACTGATCAAACATAAAAAAATCAGCTTAAATTCTTTAAGTAAACTGTACAAGATGTTTCTTGTAAACAAGGCATAATCAGCCCTATTCAACCCTATTCTGTAACTACAAATTGAATAGAAATGAGTCAAATCGAATAGAGGTCAGCAGGTCGGATCGGAATTGTAGGACTCGGTATTCTGTAACTCATCTCGACCTTTACTATTGGAATGTTGTGTAGAAATTGATTTCGACTAGACAAGCTCTATCGAGATCAAGTTTCGACATCGAAATTGGTCTTGACGCTTGCGCATTGGTATCATTATTGTTTTGACAATTATTTGTTGACTCATTTTTTGTAACTGCTTCATTTTTTATGACTTCGAATCGAATAGAAATGACTTGGTCATTTCTATTCGATTTGTTAAAAGTTACAGAATAGATCTGAATATTAGTTTGGTACTTTAAGTAGATTACCCTTTCTGATATTACATTTTTAGATTTCTGATTAAATTGTTAAAGTCACATTGCCACTTAACCAACCGCGGTAGAGTCTTAGTTATATCGTTTCAGAGTTATGTGTTTCACATAACCAAAAAAAGTTTGACTTAGGTTTTAGATTTTGGGTAAATCATTCTAAAAAATCATTTAATTAATAAATTTTGATTATTGCTTAAATTTTCTAAATTTTAATTGCAATAGGAATAAGAAAATTAATATTTACAAAACTGTTAGATACAAAGCAAAGTATGTATATAAAATGTGTATCTCCATTTGAGAAAAGTACGGTAATACTAAGTGCGAAGCGGTGTAATATTGAAGATCTTGTTCTATTAAAAACAACCTAAATCATGCCACATCTTGTATAGCTGAAAAATTTTTTTTGGTGATAGACCACTTAATTCTAGAGAATTTCGCTATTTTGCTTACTTGACACAATTTCCATGTTTCGTAAACGGTGGTAGAGTGAAACGCCCTGCATATTTGGAAGTTTAAATCTTAACACAAATGTATGTCAATATTGTTCTTTAAAGTTTGTTAAGAAATACTCTACATTTCTCTTGCTAGATTTTTTTTTTTAAATCATTTAGTATAAATAACTAATTTCTGTGTAGAACTGCAATTGTAATTATCGTGGCTGAATGGATCAAGTTATCCAAAGCCATTAATTAAAAAAAAAACACCGCAATTAACTATTAATGGAACATTTTTTATAATTCAATAAAGTAATTTTTCACATGAAACGTAAAAATATAGTAGGAAGGTAGTTCTATATGTATACAACAATCTCTACTGATTGGATTTCTTGGCCCAGGCCTTTAACTTTTTTTGACTGTCTATAAATTGTTACTTTTCCCTTTTATCAATAATTAATTTATAATGACCTAGGTGAAAACTCAAATTTTTCTGGCATCACTTTTCATTAATTTGTAATATATAGTCGAGAAAACATTTAGATTTAGAGACTTGGTAAAGACTGGCAGATATCAGACTGGAGAAAGATGAGTAACGTTGTTAAAAAACCTTTCCAATGGCATTTTAAATGTAATGCATCGAAAGATTTATATTTTTTAAGGACAAAGATCATATGGCTACAGTAAGGGGAAAATATTTTATCGTTCTGACATAGGGCTCTGCAAGTCTATAATACGAAATGGAAAAAGTTTTCTTTATTGAAACCTAAATTACAACAAATTGGATGTTCATTGAAAGGAGATAAATCGTCCATAGATACTCTCCTTAGAAAAGATTTTGGTGAAAATTGGAGAAACCAGCCGGATCTCACATTTTATAAAATAATAGATACTGACGTACAGGCAAATAATAACAAGAGTGCTGCAGAAAATGATCATATTGATGATGGGAACCCAGAGTAACTTAAAGTTTAGGAATTAATATAAATATATACACATAATCTGTAAGACCTTTTGTACTTTAAATAAAAATAAACTGTTGACTAAAAGTTTACTTCCGCAAACTTTCTTCCTTATTCGTAACACACTATGTTTGGAAATCAGACTAATCCTATTATAAAGAATACCTTATCTCTTTGGATATTTCAATACTAATCTTCGCGTTTAATCACTTTACTAGAAAACCTGGAATTCATATCCGAAGGTACTATTCGTTACAAGATAATTAAGATGGAATTCCCCAGATTTTTAATAATATAATTATATTCGAAACTTAACTTGAAAGGGTGAAGTTATTACGAACGGAAACAATTTTTTTGTTTAGTACGTTTTTGATCGCATGTAATTTACGGCTCATCGGTGTTTCCGCGTCTACGGCAGTAATTAGCGTCTTGAATATTTCTTTTGCGAATTATATGCAGTGCGTGAGTGATTTTTTATTCCATATACCTACGAACATATACGTACCTTTCGCTCGTGCTCGTTTTGTTGGATTGTTTGTGATGGCTTCATCATCAAGTTTTACACCGGTACTGTTGCGTACAGTCAGTAAGCCTGTCTATTCACCAAGAGAGAAGACTATTGTCCTGAATGTTCACGATGTTCTGGTTTCTCAGAATCCCACAAACACTGTTCGCAACATAGTCGAAAGTTGTGCCAACATGACTGGCGTAGGAGAGTCAACTTTATATAGGTTCCTATCAGAAAGAAAAAACACGGTATAGCTAACCCAAACACAAACGAACACTTAAAGAGAGGGAAAAAGCCTATTGAAATTGATGAATTTGCCAAAAATGGTATTCGAAGGAAAATTCATGGATTTTTTTTCAAAAAAGAAATACCAAACCTAAACAAAATTTTACAAGAAGTTAGAGACGACCAAGATTTGCCTCATATCGGACGAACTAAATTGTGGCAAGTTTTAAAAGAATTAAATTTCCGGTGGGAGAAATCAGACCGAAAATTACTTTTGATTGACCGGGAGGAGAAGATGATGTTGGAGAAGAAATTATCTAAGATTCATTCAAAAATTCCGGGCTGAAGAAACGCCCATCTTCTACCAGGATGAAACATGGGTAAACTCAGGTCATACTCTAAAAAAATTTGGTCAGATAAAAATATATTAAGCTCCAGGCAAGCTTTTATGGAAGGTTGGTCTACTGGTATCTCCCCACCTTCTGGTAAAGGCAGTAGATTAATAATTTCTCACATTGGCAGTGAAAAAGGATTTGTTAAGCATGGTTGGTTGGAATTTCATTCCAAAAGCACAAAAGACTATCACGAGGAGATGACAGCTGATGTTTTCGAAGAGTATTTTGAGCAAATGATTGAACACATACCACCAAATTCAATTATAGTATTGGATAATGCATCTTATCATTCACGACTAGTAGAAAGACTTCTAACGAATGCGTGGAAGAAACAGGATATTCTTGGAATGGTAAAAGCAGAACTTTTAAAAATTGCCCGGCAACACAAATCTAAGTTCAAGAAATACGTAGTTGACAAAATGGCGGAAAGGCGAAACATCACAGTCTTTAGACTTCCACCCTACCACTGCGAAATAAATCCAATTGAACTCATTTGGGCACAAATGAAAAGTTATGTGGCTAGAAAAAATACGTCATATAAAATACAAGCTGTACGTGAATTGTTATACGAGTCTTTATATCATATTACAAAACAAAACTGGAAAGATGCAGTAAGACATGTAATAGAAGAAGAACAAAAAATGTGGGATCTTGATAACATAATTGATGCGACCGTAGAGATTATTAACTTAATTATTAACCCTCAAGATGACTCGGATTCCGAAGTTGATCCTATTTATTTTGAATTTGAATAGTTTTCTAATCGTAATTATATAAGGTAAGTAGTAGTTGTAATCGTAAAGTATTAAAGGGGAAAGGCGCAAAATGTCGCCTGTCAAAATGTTCAATGTGTTTTAAATGTATCCATTTTTTTTTCAAATCCTGAGAAAACTAAAAAGCATTTTTGAAAAATTTAAAGGCAGAATGAAATATTTTTTAGAATAAATAAAAAGTTTCTTTTGCATGCAATATTTTCAATTAAAAATTATACTATATTTTCTCTTTTATTTTCACCCCTGTTACATAACATATTAAACTAAACATTGTAGAAGTGTTCAGGGACTTTTGCCCTGAGTAATAATGTAATCTTTCATTCTGCGTTTAAATTTTTCAAAAATATTTATTAGTTTTCTCCGGATTCGAAAATAATGGATACATTTAAAACACATTGGAAATTTTGCCAGGCGACATTTGGCGCCTTTTTACTTAATTAAATAAATGTATCTTTTACAAATGGCAAGAAACTTTTTATTTTTGAATAAAATAAATAAGTTTTATTAAAAAATACAATTTACATAAGTACAATTTAAAAAATATATTTATTTAGTTCAAATAAATGTTTCAATCATATACTCTACGACACTGGTCGTTCATCTCTAACCATTCAAAATACCCCCTTAATAGGATTATAAGGTATTGTATTCCTTCAGATATAAGGTGGGTTAGTCGAAAACGTCTTAAACCGTCAGTTTTAAGTTGGTTTTTACTATTATATCGTATTACCTATCCTCTCTGTATTTCAGTTTTCTAATTAGGGTTAAACTTGTAGTGAGCTATCAACAAATTGTGAACCGACTGTAGAACCACTAATATCGTTCATGGTTGACTATTGTCATGTTTTTACAAATGCAAAAAGTAGTAATATGTTACATATTATTTTTATGATCTTCTAGGCGAAAATTATTAAACAAATGCATAGAGAAATAGCTACTAGTAAAAAAATAGTTTGCTTCTATTTTGAGTTAGATTATGTACTGTAAGCATTAACAAAAAATTTAAAAAATATACTATATAAAGTTAAAAAATTTACAGCAAATATCGATTGCTAGCACCAACTTACGTGCTTATAGAACATTAATAGTTAAATCGATAAATTTTAATTACTCAAATACATTTTTTACACATTTTAGATAGACAATTATGAAATTAAACATGAACGTACTACACTTACTGAAACCATAAATTTTTAACATATTGATATGTGATTAAAGTCCATTAAAAATTGTATCCACACGAGAATGTGGCACCCGCCAGCCTTGGGTGTGGCCAAACTCGTCAATTACCAGGTGAAATTAAACAAAGAAGTATCTTAAACTTGAACTTGGCTACTACGAAATATACACTAATCGTCAAAATTAAAGCGTATTCTACAATTAAAGAAAATATGTTCCATAATTTTAAATTAACATTTTTTTTTCTACATTACTTGTCTTATCAAGCATATTTTAAGACTGTACGATGCCATGATGATAAAGGAACTTATCTTCTTTGAAAAAATTAACAAAATCATACACTATAAGGAACAAATAATCTATACGAATAAAGGTGCCTCTAACAACCTTCTTCTTCTTCTTAACATGCCATACACCAAAGTGCGTAGGCGACTATCTCATTACTAGAATTCTGTTCTTGGCGGCGTGACACAGCTCGCCTGTATTGTGTATTCCTGTCCATTCTTTAATATTCCGTAACCAGGATAATTGTTTGCGGCCGGCTCCTCTCCTACCTTCGATCTTCCCTTGTAGGATTAACTGTGGTATTTCATATTTTGCTCCTCTCAATATGTGCCCAAGGTAACCAATCTTGCGTTTTTTAATTAATTCAAAGAGTTCTCTTTCCACGCCGGCTCTCTTAAGGACGTCATCGTTTCGAACTCTATTCACCCAAGGTATGCGCTTCATTCTTCTTAATGACCACATTTCAAATGCTTCAAGTTTGTCGATAGATGTTTTTTTTAAAGTCCACGTTTCCATGCCATGCCATCTAACAACCGAGCTACAAAAATCTGATGAGTCTGTAGCAGCTTGTAATTGCAAACAATTGGTGCCAGAAGCATGAAATAGCTGCTGGTAACGAGAGAGCTAATATTCTTGATGACAAAGGAGATTCAATTAGACCAGAATCATTCTATATTTCATCAAACAGTGGAAGATGTCCGAAAATGAGACAATAAACTTGAAGTAGCCTACTGTGAAAATATATCAGGCAAAAATACTCTTAGAGTATTAAAAAAAACTGAACTCACAGTAATTTGTGAGATCAATGTATTCACATGCTCACTCAGATATCATCTTTGTAAATTGGGAGTAGACAGAGTAACATGGTTCAGATTCTGCGCAAATGCAAAGGAAATGGCCAAAATATTGTTTGCAAGTGCAGGATAGTTGTTCGCCCAACGCCATAAATACCTGGAACAGGTATAAGGTGGTGGACCATAAAAGAATCAATTCAGGTAAAAAATACGTTCGAAACCAATAAAACGATTCCTCAGAAGTTTAAATCCTTTGAACTAAAACATGAACAATATAAACAAAAGGTCTTTTACGTAGTTTATAAGGTAAAAAGATCTTCAAGGTCAAACTTCTATTGAACACAACTCCTTTGAACCCATAACAACAATAGAGATGGAATATGATTCACTGATGGAGCAAAACATGTATGGAACTTAATCAGAGATTCAGGACAAAGAAGAAAATTCAGTGATTACCACAACCCGGATCAACCTTCTAGACTATCTCAGGCTAAAGTAACAGCCTAGAATAAAAATTTATAACATGTATCGATCAAATAATTATTTAAAAAGAGGTTAGTCTTTGTATGTGGGTATATTTTATTTTATAAAAACCCTTAAAAGGGCAACATTAAAAGCACGAACGTTTTCGGAACAACTGTTCCATCATCAGGTTAAAATACAGGTTACCATGCCTGAGCCACCAAAATATTTGGGTAAAAACCCTTTAACATGTAATGTGTTACCAAAGATTGTACATGATGTTAATAATATTATATGATGTTTAATATTTTAATTAAATTTTACTTCAGGTAACATACACCCATGCTTAAGTGAGTTCCAGTGTCCGGAGAGTAAACCTCTTCAAACGGACTTCGGCTGATAACTGCCAGCCGAAGTTACCAGCCAGAGTTACCAGCCGAAGTCCGTTTGAAGAGGTTTACTCTTCGGACACTGGAACTCACTTAAGCATGGGTGTATGTTACCTGAAGTAAAATTTAATTAAAATATTAAACATCATATAATATTATTAACATCATGTACAATCTTTGGTAACACATTACATTTTAAAGGGTTTTTACCCAAATATTTTGGTGGCTCAGGCATGGTAACCTGTATTTTAACCTGAGGATGGAACAGTTGTTCCGAAAACGTTCGTGCTTTTAATGTTGCCCTTTTAAGGGTTTTTATAAAATAAAATATACCCACATACAAAGACTAACCTCTTTTTGTTATACGTGGTATACAGCCAGCTGCAGGAATTATTTTCCTTGTGGATTTTAAATAATTATTCGTCTTCAAGTGCCATCTCCGCGTCGGAGGTCGGCAATCATCATAGCTATTAGAACCTTAGAGACGGCTGCTATGAAAAGTTCATTTGATCTACATCCGTACTATTATCTCAGGCTGTGCAGCCATGATATTCTACGTCACACTATACTTCTTTTTCCTTGGTCAATCTTTCCCTACATAATCAGTTGAAGCAAGTTTTATTTCCTTCCACGTGTAACATGTCCGAGATATTTTAATTTTCTAATTTTGATTGTATTTAGGATATCTTTAATAAAATAATTAGAGCGGTGTAAATGATAAAGAAAGATATCTTTATCGATAGCTAGGCGGAAATATTCAAATCCAATTTGATAAAAATTGCCTCAATACAGTGGCACAGGACAATACAGAGTCTCTAATAAAGATGCGGATGAGGTAGTTCAAGGAAATTAAGTACTATGGCAAAAACAAGCCCTATAACTAACATTCGAAGATTGACATATTGCCTATCAGACAAGCCGAAAAGTTCGAGTTTGTTCGGAAAATATTCCGATGAGATATTTTCGCATATTCACTTTCATGAAATACCCCAAAATAAGGTTCAAGAAGTCGCCCAGGCGAGAAGTTGTTCAATTTTTTTTAAACGGATTGTAACAATGAACTTTTTCTTCCCGGACAATTTTTTGAAATTTTTTGGACCATTCTGATTTCTTATAATTTTTCTGTAAACTTGATCGATTTCGACAATTTAAAACTGAAAAAACACAAAACGACTATTTTCAAAGCACAAAAACACAACTAAAAATATGTTTTTGAATCCACTAAGGACTTACATTTAAGCTCAATCCCTGTTCTATCATTTCCCGATAAGTATTTTGGGTATAATTCATTTTAAAATATTGTTTTTATCGTTAACAAAGTGCTTGTGACATAATGGGCGCTTGGGCTGCCGCGGGTATAAGAGAGAAACATGATCTAGAGCAGGGGTCACCAATTATATTCCCTGAGACTGAGAGTCCGTTTCGAAAAGCTACTACTATTCCGCGGTCCGGACACGCATTTAACCAGGCAATGAACCGGGGGGGGGGTTACCCAGAAACCCTTCAGTAGTTGTAACCCCCCTCAGGAGATCATCCTGGTTACGAGTTGAAACCAGGCAACTAGGCCACCTCGTTTAGGGAGGGGTATGAAATAAACTCAAGAGTTTACCCCTTGAGTTTATTTCATACCCTTACTTTATGAGGTCAACTTCACTATTATATTGTTTTTTCTCCCGTTTTTGTTTAATAAATTTTTGCGGCGTAGTTTGAAATATTTGTATCTTAGAACTTAATTTAACCATTTAATGCTACTGTTTCTGGTTGTTTTCTTTCTGCAACTATGGTGTTCAACAATTTTATGGAACATATCTAAATCTATTTAAACATTTAAATATTAGTAGCAGCTTACCTTAAATAGCTTTTGTTTACTTTACAACTGCAGTTCTGTACATTTTACGGCGAATAAAAAAACTATATAAGTATGGAAAAGCAAACCAATATCTCATTTTTTGGCCACTGTACAGTTGAATACTTTCCTGGTACAGTAAATGATTGTTTTGATATTATTATCAGTACATTTTGAACACAGCAGTTTTGTAAAGTATTACTGAAAATATTTTAAAAGTTAGAAAATTATACAAAATGGTACAAAATGGTAATTACCATCTTGTACATCTTTTCTACATTAGTTTCCCTAAAATAACGCACATAACAAATTTTACATTAGTTTAATTAAATTCAAAATTAATGATTACAATAAGTATACAAATAAAGGTAAAACTCCTTACAAAAATAAACTATTAGTGAGAAAAATGACACTTTTTATTTTGTACAACCTGTACGAAATTTGGATAGAGGTTAGTACAACTGATTCTCATTAGGGAGCCGAGATGTTCATCTGTCAATCAAGATCTCTACTGATTTTTAATAAAGTTCATTTTTGAAAAAGCGGCTTAGCACAAATAAGTTGAGCCAAACATAGTACACAGTTTTATTGCCAACGATTTTAGTTCTGGATATTTTTGTAACACATACATTTAATCCAAAATTTGTCCCAGGTAAGCGTTTTTATAATTTGAGTATAATCCTCCTTCAGATTTCCATCTGAAGAGCAGCTTTGTTACTCTTAAAAACGTCTGCTGCTTCGCTGATCCATCCACCATTAGGCTTGAGTGAAAAGTAAAAAGGCTTGAGTAACATTAATATGTTTATTACTATCACAAACGGATTTAAGGAGTGGAAAATGCAAAAGTTCTGCGTTAATATCCTCAGAAAAAAGTTCAATCTTTTTAGAAAAACTTCTAATATCCGACAGAAGTTCAAAAATAAGTTTTCCCTTGCATTGTAGTTTTACATTCAAGAAGTTCAGATGTCTATAGATATCCGCCAAAAATGCGATAGTTGCAACATTTTCTGTGTCCAAGAGGAAGCCCAAATGGTCATTTAGATATTTATTTATTTAGATTTGATTATAATTTTACACTATAATTTTATTACTATATTTTGAATTTAACGGCGGTCTGCACAAAACAAGCTCACGGTCCGGATACGGACCGCGGTCCGCCATTTGGTGACCCCTGATCTAGAGCATACATTTTTGCTGGTTTAAATTCTAATTGTATAAATGAGAGCCTGTGCTGGTATGGTGCTCGATGGGCGTAATCATCCGGTAACACCAGTGGTACATAAAAGATTTTATTTTTTACTTCACATCACATAAAAACTTAAATTAAGACGTTTTCAGTTAATAGTTTCTCTCTTATACACTGTAAAAATTGAGACCCCTGATATAGCGTGTACGTGTTTCTCTACTCCTGACCATATATGAATATAGTCTTTAATCTGTTTATTTCATTGGCCTTTCTTTTTGGTTTCGGAGAGCACTATGATGTCATTTTTTGCTTCGTCATTTCACTTAAAATTTCCATTGTCTTGTGAGTCATGCCTTGAGTGTTCCAAGTACCAATTTTCAAAGTCCTTTTCTTTGCCAGGTGTCGTCGTCGTAAGTTTCCATCCATATTCCGAGGCTCGGCGTTAGAATTTTTAGTCAAAAGAGTTTTTTTCGAGATGATGAGGGACTGGCCCATCGCTCCAACCCCCAAGCTTAGAGGAGCAGGGTTTTCTGTTGGGGTTTTTTCCCTTAGTTGAGTCTGGGTATGCCAGTGGCGCACCCAGAATTTGTCTTAGGGAGGGGGTTTTGAAATTTTTTTATGCTACCTCCATGTTGAGTCCCTACAATTTGGGATTTAGTTTAATTTAAAGTACTAAAGATAGCAGTTCCAAAGATTCAGGTATCTATTATCCTACTTACCAAGTAAAACCACCCTCTCTTACTTATGCGCAGTTGACTGTTGTACGTGCCGTACTCCGAAAGTGGGATGGCCACTGTAAGGCTGACGACATTTTTGGAACACTCCCTTCTTTTACCTAGATCTTATCTATTGTTCTGAAGCTATTTTCTTGTGGCATTTTAAAGTAATTACTATTTTAATGGGAATAAGCCAAAATTGAAGGTTAAAATAAGGTTATTGACGTTTAACATTAATCGAACTTGTAAATACAATACATTTTGAAGACGGCTATCGCCGTATTCCCGTTCTCCTCCGGGAATTCTCCCGGTGCAAGGCATGCTCCTCCTCCAAACCTGTCGATTCCATCGCTCTTCTAATTCCTTCATTTCAAGAGCGTCGAGGTCTACCTCTTTTTTTTCTTCCAGGGGGCTTCGATTTGTGAAGTTTTTGAGGCCAACGTTTGTCAGACATTCTCAATTGATGTCCAAACCATTTTGAACCTCTTCTTTCTATTCTGTCAATGACCGTTTCTGTAGCATTCATGTTATTTCTTATAGATTCGTTAGTCTTCCTTTCCTGCCTTGATATTCTAGCACTTCTTCTCAAATAATCCATTTCAACTGTCAACAATCTTCTCTTCAGGTCTGCATTAATTGTCCATACTTCAGAGCCATAACTAAGAACTGATTCAACCATGGTTTGCCCTATTCTTTTTTTGTTCCTTTTGGAAATGTGGTAATCCCACCATAAGGAGTTCAGACATCCTACAATTTTACGTCCCTGATTACTTCGTGTTTAATTTCGGTTTCTCCCAAGCCGTTCTTAGCAATGAGTGGATCTAAATATTTAAATTTTTTCACTTGTTTGATTTCCACGTCCTCGTCTATCAACACTTCAAACCTTGCATCTGAACTGATAATTAAGTAAATATTCTGATTTCTTCATGCTGACTTAACCCCCATTTTAAATATTCTCTCTATAGACACTTTATCATAAATTCTAGATCATAAGAATCTTGAGCTAGGATGACTTGGTCATCCGCAAAGTTTAGGGAGAACAGTACGTCATTTCCTATGGGGATTCCCATTCCCTGGCAGTGGTTTTTCCAATTTTGGAGGGCTGCCTCAATATATAAATTAAACAGTAAGGGTGACATACTGCATCCTTGTTTTAGTCCTTTAGTTTCTTTTATAGTCTCTGATAGTCTATATCCGATTTTTAGGTAGTAGTGTTATCCCTGTATACTTCTGTGATTATTCCTAAAAGGTATGGACTAATGTCGAGTTGTTGTTAAGCTTGCCACAATTTAAGTCTTGGAACTGTATTATACGCCTTTTCTAGGTCGATGAAGGCTAGATGTACTTCTGTACCAACAGCTATTCTTTTTTATATTAATTGTTGGAGTATAAACAAGTTATCAGTGCAAGATCAAAGATCAAAAATTCAAACGTAAATAAACTTATTTTAACCTTCAATTGCGACTTATTCCCATTAAAATAGTAATTAGCTCTGTCATTAGCCCGGTTGGTATTTCTCTTCTTCTTCTTTCTTTTTAATGACTGCTTGGATGTAATTGTAAACACTATTCCATCCCTCCGTATTTCCCGTCATCTTTACGATCATCTCTTACAGTCACAGGGTTCATACCTATTTCTTTATACATTCTGTTTCTCTCCACTGTACATCTATTACACTCCAGCATTGTGTCGGAATATTCGCAGTATAGGCATTTATCTGCATCTGTCTTTCTGAACCTATGAAGATACGCCCTAAAACAGACAATCTGCCCAGTCCCTTAGGCTCGGGATCAGCATCTTTGTCCAATGAGCAACATCTTCCTTGTTGTTCCACTCTTCTTGCCATTTTTCCACTGATCTTTCCCTTTCTTTTTTTTATAGCTGTTGTCAAATGCTTTCTTCTCCCATAGAGATGTCTCTTTTCTTTTCTACTGCTCTAACACATGCAGAAGAACACAACCCGTGATAGTCCACAAGGCCGCCACAGATACAGTCCTGTAGGCACATGCTACTCGCAACAGACTCGTTCTGTCTAATTTTTTATAAGCCTAATATTAGGTATCAATATCTAAATATAATGAAAAATATTATTAATTATTGCGTATTTATACAATAATTATTGTGTTCTACATATTTAAAGTGGTAATTTAATTATTCAATCAGCGTTTTGGATTTTTTGTATTGTGTGTAAAAGACAAGTTACATTTTTCTACTATTCTTTATATATTGTTTACTTTATATGCCCTGTTTTTTTAATGGGGTTTTAACCCCCAAACCCACCCCCCCTGGGTGCGCCACAGACGTATGCTGCACCAATTTAATATAACCGCCAGAAAATTTAACATGTTAATTTCCCCAAAAAAGACAAAATACATGGTTACAACAGCAAATTTACTAAGATGTAAATTGGATCTGAAAGGTCAGATAATAGAACAAGTCCTTCTTCTTGCAGTGCCGTCTCCCTACGGAGGTTGGCAATCATAATGGCTATTTTTATTATATTATATATAATAGAACAAGTGATGAATTTAAATATCTAGGCATCACATTATCTAGCTACGGAAAGCTCGAAGCAGAGCCACAGGCTTCCTGAATGAAACAATATGGAGAAAAAAAAATATCGGGGAAGAAATTTAAGGCAGAATTTACAAAAACCGACACCGAGAGGACAAAAGGATGTTAGAAACAGCAGAGATGAAAACACTTGGAAAAATTGATGGTAAGACGCTATGGGACAGAGCTAAAAGTACAGATATACGACGTAGATGTAAGGTGGAGAACATTAAAAACTGGTTAAGAAATAGAAGAGTAGAATGGAACGATCATATAAGCCGAATGACAACAAATAGAGTAGTAAAGATGGCAAGAGACGGTTCCCCAAAAGAAAGACGATCAGTAGGAAGACCACGAAAACGATGGAACTTACTGGAGGCACATTGAGTCATGTCTACATAAAAAGTAGAAGAAGAATAAGAATAATAAGAAAAAGAATAACATTTTATGTGATTATCTAATACGTTGAATAATGCTGCATTCTGGTAGAAGCTAGAAAAAAAAATTATATTTGTAGAGACAATAGCGACAAACAAATACACCAAACGACGTGGGATGTGCACTCATGCTCCCTCCCTCCTGTCGTATTACTCCCTTTACATGCAGCCATTGCTGATGCTACTCGTGTTGCCCACTGTCCTACTCGAAATAATTCCACGGCAGCTTTTAAGGCAAATTACTGTTTACATACAGCTACCACAATGCTGCATCGGTGTATCATCAGCAATGGAGGGCATAGAAATTACAGCGGAGACAGCTCTGTGTGTTTTAAGTTTCCAAAAATATCTTAACCTTTTAAAAACAAATGAGGTAGAAAAAAAAAACGTCGATGCCGAAAATGTCTTTAAATTTGATAATAATCTGAAAATGGCTTCAAACATTTTTTACAGAGGGAAGATGGCAAACTTTTTCAATGAACTGACTTGTAAGGAATCCGGAGAATTTTTTAAATTTTGCGGAATGTCACGCATAGATTTTGAATTTTTTAAAAAATTACCAAACAATAAAAAAATAAGTCCTTGCACCGACAAGACAGCGAGCAGCATGTAAACAGTCACTGTCACGAGCGACGAATTTACATACTCAGGCTGCCAATTTCCTTGCTAAATTCCCTGCTCACTGCCACGGAAGTGAGCTGCATGTAAAGGGGGTATATAGCATCGTAATAAGCAAAATCCCCCTTTCTCTTTTCTACGACGTAGTTTATGGATGTTCTCTCAGATCTGGTCTTCCGTACTTTAGGAGTTCGTTCAGTATTTTGTCCTGTATTTTGTTTTTTTTTATTTTTGGTTTCTTGACCTCCCTATCCCCAATATTTATTTCTTTTTATCAATTCATTTCGTTTTATCAACTTTAATTAAATAAATACACAAAATTAGAAAAAAACAATTAGTGCAAATTGATACCAAGATATGGAAACTGCATTACAAAGGTTTGCTTAAGCTTAGAGAGGACAATGACAAATACTCGAAAGAAACAAAAAATTATAGGAAAAAGAAAGTAGAAAAATCCTCATACAGAAACTTTTAAGAGGGATAAGAAGCAAACAAAAAACGGCAACATCCCTACAATGAGCGAAGGAAAAAAATTAAATATTTTAATACTCCTTTATAAGTATAATTTTAAGAAAACTAAATAAAATATGCGTAATTTGAGCATTTTACAAATATTACAAAATTTGCTGGGCAGTGTATATATTTATTTCATCTTTTATTGTTTTCGACAAGAAAACAGACGTCCTTGCATACAGTGATACAAAAAATCAAAATAGCTTATTTCAAAGTCAACTACTTCCCGAATGGTATCTTTCAGTAAAACAAGCTTAATACCAAAATAATAAACCTGAAGCAAAAACGCCCTTAAGGCATTAAAAGCAATATAAAATCGAAATTTCCCATCAGATATCACAGTTGAGCGAGTACTGATCAAATCAGCAGCGCAAAACTTAATCACAATCAACATGAAATTCATCATTGTCGTTTCTGCAGTACTAGCTTGTGCGGCTAGTTCTCCTACTGCTTACATAGTACCACTAGCGGAAATATCAGCGCCCATTGCAAGTCAATACCACTCTCAAGATAGCCTAGGACAATATACTTACGGATATGCTAATCATCTCAGTGCTAAATCGGAAGCTAGAGCATTTGATGGATCTGTTTTGGGAAGTTACAGCTATTTGGATCCCAATGGTAAGATTCAATCAGTAGAGTATGCCGCTGATGACCAAGGGTTTAGAGCGACGGCTTCTAATTTACCAGTAGCTCCTGCAGTACCTGAAATTCCCGTTGTAGCGGTTCCTGCTCCTATTCAAGACACGCCCGAAGTCCTAGAAGCGAGAGCGAAGCATCTGGCTGCTGTAGAGGAAATAAAGGTAGGTGAATTTTAATACGACAAAAAATTAGTAGCTAGACTAATTTTGGAAATTTACTGCTTATATTATTTAATCCTCATTTTATTTTATCTTTATTGTTTCTAATCTGAATATTGTTTCAAATGAATAGTATTATCTGTCAGACTTCTTCTTCGACCAATTATAGTAAATAGTTTTTTTACCGTGCCCTAATAATTTTCAGCGCCTTACAATAAAACCAAATAATCATTTCTAATTTATTATCGATATTAATAATTTATTCTATTATCGACGATTTTGATTATATTAAATAATTTGAGTTCTTTATCTTTTTGGCTTTGCTATCTTTTCTTTCTTTTTTTTTATTTTTTTTTCTCGATTTTTGGTGCTTTTTATTTTAATAATTGACATCTTATATCTATTCACAACCAGTTGAACTATATTAAACAGTTTGAGTTCTTAAATCTTTTTTACAATTCACTATTTTTTTTTGGAATAAGCCACAATTTTACTTTAAAACAAGTTTATTTCGACGTTTTAATTTCCACTTCGGAAATCGTTCTCAAAAAAATTATTTTATTTTTTTTATTTTGTTTGAGAACAATTTCTGAAGTGGAACTTAAAAAAAGAAAAAATAAACTTTGATGAAGTAAAATTGTAGCTTATTCCGAATAAAAATTGTAAATTGTATTGTAGGTATGTCACCAGAAAATAGCTCAGAAAAATAGTAATTTTTTGGCTTTTCACCTTTTCTTTTACTACGTTTCAGCTTCTTTCAGTAGAAAAATTTTATTGTATCTAATATATTTTTGACGATTTGCACTACATTAAAAGGTTTGAGTTCTTTACTATGTTTTGCCCTTTTTTGTTTTCTTCATCATGATTATCGTTCAACTCATTCAGCCATCACGTCCACTGCTGGACATAGACATCCCTTAAACTCTTCCATTCTATGCGATTTTGTGCTCTTTGTTGCCGATTTTTGGTGATACGCCTGATGTCGTCAGACCTACGTGTAGGTGGTATTCCTCTACTACGTTTGTTTGCTTTTGGCCTCCAATTTGTAATTTTGCTCGTCCATCGTGTGTCACGCTTTCTCGCTACATGGCCTGCCCAGTTCCATTTCAGATACGCTATGCGTTCCACAACATCAGCAATACTCATCCTTCTTCGCAGATCTTCGTTTCTTATTCGGTCCCGCAACGTCACTTCCAACATGGACCATTTCATTCGTCTCTGTGCAACTCTCAATTTTGAAGCCGTAGTCTTGGTTAGAGTCGTAGTTTTCGTCCCATAGGTCATGACCGGTAATACGCATTGGTCAAATAATTTTCTTTTGAGGCTAATTGGTATGTTGGCCGTAAGTGTATCAAAGTTAATAGTAGATATTTGAGCTCTAAAAACTATTCTAACAAACTGAATTTTGCTGTGAATGTCAAGTTTGGGACCTCAAAAAAAATGCAAAAAAGTTTAACACTTTTACCAACGGCTTCCCCCTAAAATTCCCCATCATAAGGAGGGTGGAAACGAAAAAAAATATCTGTACGCCGTAGAAGATTTCAAATAAAAAAATGTAGCTGAGATAATTTTGAACAAAAATGTTTTTTAACACTTTTAGTTTAGAATGAACCGTTTTCTCAGAAACCACATTTGAAACAACGGATGATTTTAATGTCAGTTACGCGATCAATTTTAAATAAAGTCTTTGATCAGAGTTGCCGATTTTTGCCATTTTTTACGATTCTCATAAGATCAATAAAATGTATCGCTTTCATTGACCGGTGGTAGTAGAATTTATATTGTTAGAGGCTAAACTTCAAAACTTATAACAAGAAAATTCGATTTTGAGTTTTCGCAACAAATATGAGGCATTTGAAATATGCCTAAAAAACGCAGAATTCAAATTTTTAAAGTAAAAACGATCACACGTCACGGTAAAGGCCCCCTTCTTCTTCTTCTTCCTATCCGTTTCGGATGTTGGAAATCATATTGGCAATCATGACCTTGCTCGCTGCGGCTCGAAACAGCTCCGTTGAGGTTTTCTTAAACCATGTTCTTAAATTCCGCAGCCATCATATTCTTCTTCTACCGGGTCCTCGCTTACCTTTGACTTTACCTTGCAATATAGACTGCAGCAGGGAGTAACGGTGCTGATTTCTCATAACGTGTCCCAGATATTGCAATTTTAAGCGTTTGATCGTAAACACAATCTCTGGTTCCTTCTTCATTTTTTCTAGAACTTCCTTGTTCGTGATCCTTGCTGTCCATTATATTCTCAGCATTCTTCTATAAAGCCACATCTGAAATGCTTCAAGTTTTTTAATAGTGGTGTCTGTAAGCGTCCATGCCTCCGACCCGTACAACAACACAGAGAAAACATAGCATCTCAAATGTCTCATTTTTGTATCTAGGGATATGTTGTGACTTTTGAAGATGGCGCTCATTTTGTTAAAGACTGTTCTTGCCTTTCCTATGCGGCACTTTATTTCCTGTACATTGCTCCACTGTTCGTTTATAATAGTACCCAGGTAGCAATACTGTTTTACTCGCTCTATCTGCGTCCCATTAATGTAAAGATGAGCGCCATTTATATTCTCCATGCTGATAATCATTTGTTTCGTTTTGTGGGTATTAATGTTTAGTCCGTACTGTTGACTGTGAGAGTAAACATTGTTTACTCTTATACCATTTAGAAGGATGTCTTCGTCTATTCCGTAAAGAGCCTCGTTAAAAATTTTCTCTGAGTACATATTAAATATCAACGGCGATAGGATACATCCCTGTCTAACTCCGCGTAGTATTTTTATGTGATCTGTTTCTTCTCCGTTAATTTTCATGTATGCGGTCTGATTCCAGTATAGTTCTGAAATTATTCTGAGGTCTTTGTCATCCAGGTCTGCTTCTTTTAAAATGTTTATCATCTTTTGGGCCCCCATGCAGGAGTTATTAAATGAAATTTGCAGCTAAAGTTATGTAGCTTAAGAGGTACTTATCCAATCAAAAATAAGCAATTTTAAACATTTTAGATCGTTTGTAACGTGAAAGTTTACTTTCATCATTTTTTAGGCATATTTGAAATGCCTCAGATTTGTTGCCAAAATTCAAAACCGAAATTTCTAGCTATAAGTTTTGAAGATTAGGATCTAACAATGAAACTTCCTTATAGACCGGTCAATGAAAGTAATACATTTTATTGATCTTATAAGAACTATAAAAAATGTCAAAAATCGCGCAACGTTTATTTATTTATCACCTACAAAAACTGACCTCATTTGCGACCAAATAAAAAAAAATCATGTGAAAGCTGTTCTTTTCTCCTTTAAAATGTATTTTGGTTTTTGTCGATAGGATACTCTGATCAAAAGATATCGAATTTTTACCGTCGAGTTAATACAAATTTTAATTCAAATTGATTTCGCGCTCAACTGACATTCGAAATCGGCGGTTGTTTCAAGCGTTGTTTTTGAGAAAACGGTTCATTCTTCACAAAAAATGGTTATGAACATTTGTGTTCAAAATTATCTAAGCTATATTTTTATTTGACACATTTTTTCTACGGCATACGAATTTTTGGTAAATCAATTTTTTCCGTTTCCCCCTATATAAGGTGGTGTTTTAGGAGGAAGCCGGCGGGTAAAGGAGGTAAATTTTTTTACATCTTTTTTGGAGACCCGAAATTGACATTCTCAGCAAAATTCAGCTTGTTTGTCTGATTTTTAGAGGTTCAGAGGCATTTTCGTCCCTAACGACTTGAGTATAGTTATTCATAATCATAGGAACTTATAATAATTTAAAGAAGCTTTTAGTTTTCTTTTCTTTCTTCCTTTTTCTTTTTCTTTTTCTTTTTCTTTTTTTCTTCTGTATTCCAGGATGCTCTATTCGACATCAATCTACGCTCCGCCTTCTCAAGGAGTGTTCTACACTTCTTCGTCTTTTGGTTTGTTAGTTAGTTAGATAGTTAGTTAGTCGATTTTTATTCTTTTTGTTTATTTATTGTTTGCATTTGGTTAAGTATTGTTTTATCTTCTCATTGATCAAGTAGTTCTTTTTTTCAGTTCAATTTTTGTGTTACGTCTTCATTTCGTTAGCTCGGATTCTAGAGTTATCTATTTACGTCATATAGGCTATTATGCCCAAAAAGACAGGGCTAAAAGGAACTGCAACTTTAAAGGGGTTTTATTGTTTCATATAGTCAATGGACACATAAATATTAAAAAACCGTGGAGTGCTACAATATTAGAGAGCGCGTTTTTGAGAAAAGGGTGAATTAGTCCATACGCACAAGTGTGCATTTGGGTGAATTCTATGCACTTTTCGTACATTTATATCTACAAAAGTTGCTCAAAATTGAATATTCTACCAAAATGTCCCTTTTCGAAGTCAAAATTTTTGTTATTTTGTCAAAAATATATTCAAAAAATGAAGCAAAAAACACGAAAAACGCGATTTTTTGCCCCCTAACTTATTCCTACTTTTCAAACTTCGCCACTCAGACCATTTTTGGGACATTTTCCCTATTTTTCCCCAAACACTGTTCTATAAATTTTTTCTACGCAGCTTTAGATATATGTGGTACATTTAATAGAAAGAAAAATCGATTACCTTTAAAATGGTCTATTAACAAGGTTCTAAAATATGACTAATTCTAAGCAAGATATGGTTCTTCAAATTTTTGCGGCTTTTTTAAAATTTTTTATTATAACTTTTTTTCTTGTAAATATAGGTATTGCATTACTTAATAAAAAGAAAGCTTAGTTTCTGTACTTTAAAATAGTCAATTGAAAAATATTCTAGGTCTAACAGTAAACAAAAAATGACTTTGACTTCGTCAAAATTGCAACGGTTTTTACTAACTTTTACAGATATTTTTCTAATTTCTAGTTGTATAACTTCTTTCCTTGTACATTTAGGTATATATAAGCGTCAAACTTTGACGAACCAAATTATTTTATCATCAATTTATTTACAAGAAAAAAGTTATAATGAGTGAAGAACGATATCTTATTTAAAATTAGTCCTGGAAGCTTATTCCTGTGTATGTGTAAAAGTACACACCATAATACACCTGCATGCAAAACATGTTGCATACCATCAAGACAGGTTTAATATACTACTTCTATTAATAAAACATGACGAACACTTAATTATATTGTAATCATACTATTTTTGTTTTTTTTTCTTTCTGTTCTCTATTGATCAGTTAAAACACACCATTAAAAGATGTTTTACAAACTAAGTTTTACTATCATTAACTAAATTTTAAAATGTATTTTGTTCATTATTTTATATGTTATATTTTATATGTGTGTTATTAATGTTGAGTGTCATAGCTTTATATAAATAATATCAAAGACTAGTAAGTTGTACTGACAATTTGTGATATATTGTAAATATTTACACATTATTCTAATCACAGTGTCTTGAAGAAGGAATAAAACAATTCCGAAAGCTAGACCAAAAGTCAAAAGAGTGTTTCTGTAATCCCGGCCAAACTTTCTGACTGCAGCCCTAATAAACTGTGTTGTTTGTTTATATATATATATATATATATATATATATATATATATATATATATATATATATATATATATATATATTATTTAAAAAAAAAATAAAAAATATACTTTAACCACTTGCTTGTATTGCGTTATGATATCTTTGTTTTATAAAGACGTAATCAATTTGATTTTTAATAAAATTTTCTCTAAAACTTAGAACATATTTCATTAAACCTTTTAAACGTTTTATCCTATATTTTAGAGCCGTGCTGGCCAAGATGAAATTAAAGCTGAAGATAGAAACTCGGTAGAAATACCTGCTATTAAAACCGACGTTGCTCTAAAATCTGAAGGACAACCTCTTGCAATAACATCATCAATTCCTGTTTCTCCTATTCCGCTCTTAGCTTACGGGTAAGTACGTAGGCGCTTAATAAATTTAAGATATATTTTAACAATTATAAATTATAGTAATGTATTGGTATGATTTAAAAAGTTTAAAAAGTATTATTAAATCACTATCATTTTGCTGCATCTGCTGCTGAACGAATGCTTCTCCGTTTAAGGATTCATCTAAATCTGTCAACCATTTATTTTCTATTTTAATTGGAGAACCTGCAGAAATATATTATTTGTGGTATAAAGCGAAGTAAATTCCTCAGCATTCTGTTCTAAAAATTTTGGATAATGTTTTTCTCATTGTGTTATATTTATAGGTGTACAATTGTCTTTGTAACGTTTTGATAAAATTCTAGCTATCCTGTACCATTGACATAAATATTTTGTCAGTCTCACTTCTTTTTCCATGTTTCTCATTCCTTTTCTGTTTTATTTTCTTTAAAAATTTGTTAAAATGTTTTTTGTTTTAAAAATTATGTGATATTTGTCACTGTCAACTTTCTTCTTCTATTCTCATATTCCACTTGTTTATATTTCAAAGAATTAATAATGTAGTCTTTTTCAGATCTTCAGTATATGCCACACCCGGAGTAGCGATAAAATCATTCGTATCACCAACTTTTGCCCTAAGAGCCGCTCCTTCATCGTCCTTTTCGTATTCCTACGGAATCAACAATATATATGGCTACAATTCACTGTATTATCCCGGATTCACCGCTTACTCCGCTCCGATTACACAAGTTGTTACCAGTCCAGTGATAGCTAAAAGTGTACTAGAACTTCCGCAATTCCGTAAACTGGAAGGAAATGCAGTAAAAATTGAAAGTAACGAAGGACGTGAAGAAAAATCTGATCAAAAGAAACTCGAAAATGTTGAAAAACAAGAAAAAATAGAAGATGCAAGTTCTGAAGCCAGTCAAGTTAAAGTATCTAATAGCGAACAGTGATTTTTTTCATGTTGTGACTGATAATTTAGTGTAATTATTGTAAATTTAACAGAATTTGAAAAGAAACTAATAAATCTAACAATTTTTAGTAATTTTGTTTTTTTATTTCTTAATTCTCCAATTTAATTATTGGTTATATACAAGCAAACTAAAAAATATTTGGGAGTTCGACAATGCTCTTATAATAACTCTTTAAACTAAGGTATTACTTCCTTTTTCAACTATTCAACTATTCAACCAATTTGAATTCATCTTGGTGGAGAATATTATGTCAAGTCTTCTGATAATGTGAGTTGTAGTATTATTCTATTGAGTTTACGATCATTATTATTACTATCCTTTAATCGATCTTTAATCGTTTTTGTAGTTCTTCTTTCTTATTTAAGCTTAATATAAATCCATCAAAGAAAAATATATTTTTCAATAGGCTTGTGATGCTCCAAAAATAGATATTTCTAATAATGTTAATTGCAAAATTTCAGTTGTTTTTAAACCTTAATGTGTTTGAATTTGTAAATTTTATTGAATAAAAAAAAGTTAAAACATTTTATCTACTCTTGCTGTTAAAGTGTCACTTTATCTACCCTTGCCGTTAAAGTGATACTTTATCTACTCAAAACAGTTGTTACAGCAACACTTTAACATTAGCTATGGAAAAAATTTTTTTAGTTGATACTTTTTTACTGATTGATGTGTATTTTTTATAAATACATTCAAAAAAAGTTTATTTCCAAAATGACACCAAAAATTTTCTTTAATTATTTTATTATTATCATCATCATTTTAATGTCCTAGTTGACCCTCGACCTACCCAAGCCTATTTCTCCATTTGCAGCTTATGCAAGTTTGCCACACCGATATTTCTGTCATTCTTGTCAATACCATCCATCCATATTAACCTTGTTCTACCTCTTCATCTAGTTCTCACAGGTTTATATTTAGTTGTATTTATTGTATAGATCGAAATTATATCGTCGGGATCAAGTTTCATTATCATTTATTGGGATAAATATTTTTTTGAGCAATTTTCTCTCGAATATTACTAGTCTGTATTATAAAGCACCTATGTCTCAAATTCATGCATTAGACTGGAAGTATTAACTGTGATAACGGACCAACTAGATCCAGACATAGTAATAAAACGTAGATGCAATGACTAAAGCTACTTTTATGAAAATGAAGTACGTACTTTTGTATAGTGCAGCAGTGTGGACGCTAAAAGTATCGATCAAGGACAAAATTGAAGCATTGCAAATGTAGGTTCATAGACGAATGCTGAAGATACCTTATATGTCTCATCTGGGACATATAGTAAGGGGAAGTCGATACAAAATATTACAACTGATCCTTAAAGGTAAAATAGAGGGCCGTAGAGGTGTAGAAAGAAAACAAGTTTCTTGGTTAAAAAACATTTGTGAATGCGGACGAGAAGATCGACAAGCTTTCGCAATGGTGATCGCCAACGTCGGATAATTCTGATATGACACGCGAAGAGGAAGAATATTAAGCTTTTGTATACCATCATCTTTGTTTCTCTTGTTAGATAATCGCTTCTAAGAGGTTTTATAGGTCCATAATAGCTTCTTTTTGCAAGCCTTATTCTTAGGTTTATCTCTTCCGATAATATATTCGTATGGTTTACCATGCTTCCCAGGTAACCCCTTCAAAATTATAGCTACCAACGGTAAAGTTTTGTCCCATGTTTCTGATTCTGTAGTCTGAGGCAATGAGCTTTGTTTTTTTTCTTAAAAATTAGACCTATATTATCTGCAGCATTTGGGAGTGCAGCGAACATCTGCTTGGAGTTACAAGTCGGGCGTGCGGCAAGGCTCAAAATCATCTGCATGGGCCAAAGTCTAGATATACCTATCTGGATTTATTAAATATTGTACCTCGGCTGTTCAGTTCCGCATATCTTATAAATTACTCTTGCTCAATGTTAAAAAGGAGTCACACCGGCATATATCTCTGTTTCACTTCTCTGTTAGTGTTAAATTATTCAGAATAGCTATTTCGAATTTTTACTTTACATATGATGTTTGACATTGGTATTTTTAACAACCTTATCAGTTTAAGAGAAATTTTGAAGCAGTATAATCATTAACATGACTTGTTTTATTTTATCATACCATACGCTGGTTTGCAATCTATAAACAGGAAGGTGTTGAAGTTAAATTCCCTTTTTTTTACAGGAACAGAATCCACTTTGATAGTCGTCCAGAATTTCTTTAGAAAATTCATTATTTCCTGATGCATTGCTGTTATTTAGGTTATCTTAGGACCTCTAAGGGCGGAGGATCGACTTTATTCTCATTTATATCAAGGTTTAATTGCATTTTAGAGCATTATTATCATCAGTGTACAGCAAATTAGTGTTACCTTCAGGAGTGACAACCCTTAACCATTTAAAGCCCGATTTTAATTAAAATAAAAAAATCAGGATTTTTGTGAAATTTGTGGTATTCTCAAGATACCAGCAGGAACATAGCGTAACAAAAAATTAAATGAGAAATAAAAACCAGGTAGCACTTCTTTCTTCCTATTGTTTTGCATGGAACGTTGCAAAACAATTTTTGTCGTGTTTGAGACAAAGTCCGACATTGCAAGATGAACATTTTAACTGTGTTCTGCTAACATTTGCTGTCGTGCTGCAGGCACATCTCAAAGACGTAGTTCTTTGGCGTATATGAGAAGACGTGTAGTGGAGTTCGGGTGGTGTAGCTCCAAGGAAATATGCCTTTTGAATTTACTCACTGGTTTTTCTGCTGATGGTCTTCGTCTTTTTTATTGTTCTGGAGCTCCAATAAGGCCTCTTATCACAGAGAGCCGGAATTCTTTCAAAGACATACTTTTGGATTGGCTTCTAAGTTGAAATAGAATGAATGCGTTTACGACGCAAGCATCCACAAAATAAAAAAATATTCTATGCCACCACTTGTGTGATTTATGCTTTATTAACTCATAAAGACTTTTCAGCATGTCAAATTTGTCAACATAATATCCCATATGTGAGTTGTAGAGCACTATCATTTGTGGACATGAAACCTCATTCGAAGTAGCGTCTTTTTGTTTTCTCTTTACAACTTCGTTTCATGCTGGATTTTGGTGATTTGCTAAAAAAATCACACTTCTGCGATCCATCCACTTCAACGCAAATAGTCCATCTGTTGAAATACGGTAATCTGAATCGTCTCGATTAATTTGTTTGTCAGTTTTGAACTCTGGTAAATTCTTTCTTTTTTTTAACGGTTTCAGTTTCGTTAATTCCGTCCGACAATAAAGATCTCTGAAGATCAATACAGTTGAAATAGTTGTCAAAGAACACTCGGTGGTGTTTATTTACTAAGACTCTTGTTAGATCCTGTACGACTCGTTGGTTGTATTAAGTTCTTTCGGTGGAATTTCTCACTTTATCGGTATATATATATATATATATATATATATATATATATATATATATATATATCTGGAACTCGCACATGAATCCTCTTGAATCTGCTCTAACCTATACTTGTTGCCACGTTTTATATGTTTATTGGGCATGTACTATCGGATACTACTTCAACATTTGAATAGACTCATCAATCGCTTGAAACTCATGTGGATTCAGTGCTGCAAGAAACGTTTCCGTAAGTTTGGTCAGAAGAGGTCGCACTTTGTAAAGTTTGTCAAATCCAGGATCAATAATCTCTGTAACTGGGCGTTTCCTTTATACCCATTAATAAATTTACTCTAAGAAATGTTTTGACTCCGTCCTCTGTGATAGGTGTAAATCCAGTTCCTCCTCCGTGTTTTTGAACGTAGATAATATAGATTGGTTTGAAATACATTAGATGAATTAGATCCTCAGGAAATAGTTCCAAAAACACATATGTGGGGTTCACTAAAAAATTTGGAATGGTTGGGCTTGTAGTTTCAATAAATTGATTTGTTTGTGTTACATAACTTTCATTTTGGGTCCAACTCGCTTTGCTAGCCGCACTGCTAGCGATACATCGTCTTCACTATCCGATTCCGATTCTTGATTATCTGGAGGTTATTTCATCTTGATTGTTAGTTTGGTCTTTAAACACGATATCCATATTTTCAATATCAAAGACATTCTCATTATTTGGTCGCCGAAATTCATCAACATCCAGTTCATCTCGCAAGACGCTTTCAATATCAGAGACAATTGACTCCTGGTCACTTGGAATTTCATTCAATAAGGATCAACCTCGTTTTGGGACATATTTTCAAAATACCTGAAGGCTCCACGTTTGATTTTGCATATTAGCAGAATTCATATAGGAAGTGCCCTGTGGTTGTGGCAGAATACATAAAAGACAGTGATCTACAAAAAAAATTGAAATGTATTCATGCAAATAACAGTACTCAGTGTGAAACAGACTTCAAAAATATCATTTACCCGTAATTTTTGTAATTTTTAATAATTGAATAAACAAGAAAATAATGTTGTCAACACCGAACGTCCGCTTGAAATGTGTGCTTGACTAATTATGTTATCCAGTCAATGTGATTCAATCAAACCGGTTCTAAACTGGTTAGACACTTAGAATATAATATAGGCAACCAATTTTACACACTGGTATGACTGTAAAACCGCTGGGAAGTTTAAAAGAAATGTTTGTAAAGGTGGTTATCTCAGCATACCGACAGTCGTCAACGGGACTGCAATAAGTCACATGGTATCTATATAAAGCTGATTCGTTTAGAGTTTTCTTCTTCTTATTATTATTATTATTCTTCTTCTTCTTCTTCAAGTGCCATCTTTGTTCTGAACGTTGGCGATCATCAGGGCTATGCGTATTTTCGAAACTGCTGACCGAAACAATTCGTTGCTGCTACAGCTATACCATTCCCGTAGATTATTTAGCCAGGAGTTTCGTCTTCTTCCTATGGACCATTTTCCTGCTATTTTCCCTTGCATAATTATTCGAAGCAGTTCATATCTTTCGCCTCTTGTAATGTGTCCCAAGTATTGCAGTTTTCGTTTTTTGATCGTAAATATGATTTCCTTTTCTTTATTCATTCTTCTCAAGACCTCGACATTTGTGACTCTCTCGGTCCATGATATTCTCAGGATTCTGCGATACATCCACAGTTCAAATGCCTCTAATTTTTTGGTATTAATCTTTTTCAACGTCCATGACTCCATTCCGTAGAACAGCACAGAAAGTACGTAACATCTCATCAGGCGAAGTTTCATTTCAAGGCTCAAATCTCTTCCGAAGAACACTCTCTTCATTTTAGTGAATATGGATCTGGCTTTTTCTATTCTTATTTAGAGTTCTGCTGAGCTATCGTTGTTTTCATTTATAAAAGTGCCTAAATATTTGTATTTGCTAACTCGATCGATAATTTCATTGTGTAAATATAAATTTTGGACATTTTGTGTTGATTTCGATATTACCATAAATTTAGTTTTCTTTATGTTCAAAAATAGTCCATATTCTTCGCTGCAGTCTGCTATCTTATTCACCAATGTCTGTAGCTCTTCAAGTGTTTCTGCGATCAGAACGGTGTCGTCGGCAAATCTCAGATTGTTTAATCTCACACCATTTATTTTAATACCTACGGATTGCTCAGAGAGTATTCTATTCATTACGTCTTCGGAATAGAGATTAAACAGGGTTGGTGACAGTATACACCCTTGTCTCACACCTCGCTTTATTTCAATTTCTTTAGTGGTATTATTCTCTACTCTCACTACTGCTTTCTGATTGTAGTACATATTTGCTATTAGTCGGATGTCTCGTTTATCTAAATTCTTTTCTGTCAGGAGTCTGATTAGGTGATCATGCCGCACTTTATCAAAGGCCTTGTTGTAATCTATGAAACACATAAATACATCTTGATTTATGTCAAGACATCTTTGAGACATAACGTTCAGTGCAAACAACGCCTCTCTTGTTCCAAGTCCATTTCGGAATCCAAACTGGGTATTCTTGATGTCCATTTCCAGTTTTCTGTGTACTCTAGAGTGTATAATTTTCAGGAATATTTTCAGTACATGGCTCATCAGACTGATTGTACGGTAATCACTACATTGTTTGGCATTTATCTTTTTTGGTATAATAACATAGGTGGATAAAAGCCATTCTTGTGGTATTTTTATTGATGTATAAATGCTATTGAAAAGTTCAACTAAAATGTGAATCGAGTCTTTTTCTATTAGTTTAAGGATTTCCCTTGGTATTTCATCTGGACCTGGGGCTTTACCATTTTTCATTCTTTTTAATGCTTACATTACTTCTTCTTCCGTTATTTCTGGACCTTCGTCTCCTTGTATGTTACTTAGCTCAGATTGTTGTATATCATCTGCAAAGAGTTCTTCAATATAGTTTTTCCATGTCTTCAACTGTTCTTCTAGTTCTGTTATTATGTTTCCGTTGACATTATACAGGGTACTTGGCTGCTTACGTTTTTGTGTACCTGCAAGTTTTTTCACTTTTTTATGTACATTAAAAATCTTCTTTTGCTATTCTGATTTCTATTTTGATTTCTTTCTGTATTTGTTTATACCTTTGTTCGTTTTTTCCTTTAATTATTCTCCGATTGTCCATGAGAAGAAGGATCTTATCAGTCATCCACCTTTGCTTTATTTTTGGTTTTTCTTTAGTCAGAATTTTCTTCGCAGGACCTGTTATCGCCATTTTTACTTCTTGCCATTTTTTATCTATGTTGTTCGTTGGCTGAGATGTTTTTTTTTTCATGAAGTATTTTCAAATTATTATTAATACATTTTTGCAGTTTCTCCTTTACCTCCAGGTTACATAAATGACTGACGTCTATCTGATTTGCTCTTCTTTTCTGCTCCAATCTTTTTAGTTTAATACTCATTTGCGCTATTAGAGGGTTATGGTCTGAAAAGACATCTGCGCCTGGGTAAGCTTTAACGGATTTTAAGGAGTTTCTGTATCGTTCGTTTATCAGTAAAAAATCAATCTGGTTTCGAATTATTCTTTCGCCATTGTCCTGGGGTGGATTCCACTTATAAAGTCTTCCTTCTTATTATTATTAGATTCTATCTTATTGTCCTGTGCAACATTTTTCCAATTTGTTTCGGCTATTCTTTTTATGTCATCTACCATGTCATGTGTGGTCTTCCTCTTGGTCGTCTACTTTTGTAAGGTCTCCAATGTTGTATTGTGGCATTTCAACGTTGGTCATTTTGTCTAGCAGTGTGACCTGCGAAACTCCATTTGTGACATTTGATACCCTCGACTTTTGTTTTTGATCTCTTTTTATCTGACAGTCGTATACCTAACATTGCTCTTTTCATTTCACTTTCTGTTGTTACTAGTTTATTCGTATTAGCCTTGGTTAGGGTCTAGGGATGTTTAGGCTTGACATCCATATATCATGATAGGAAGAATGCACTGGTGAAACACCTAAAAAATGGTGAAATTGTTGTCCGCGCTCTGATCTTTGCAGGTGGTTCCTTATTGTCCTCTGTTGGTTTTTTATATTTCGCCAGAAAACCTTTTATATCACTTGGTAGTGATTGAATACTGGCGCGTTCAGAGAGGTATGGCTTCATCAAACCTAAGGAAAGCACTTTCAAAAATTCCTGTCTATGCTTATAAGCTGCATTGACATGAGTTGCATTATAAAGAAGTTGTCCATTGATTCCTGCGATGTTCATGAGTTGGAAAAATATAGACAATGGCCATCGTCTTGTTCTTCTTGATACTGAGTATGTGCTACACATTTTATCAACAGTATCAACTCCACCTTTGGTTGCGTTATATTGTAAGATAATTTCACTTTTACTCGACACTGGATCTATATATCCATCCTCGTGCATTGTTGAGATCAATACAACCGCTCTATTTGTTTTCGGTACATGGGAAATCAATGTTACATTTTTTTGGAATCCAAATAACGAAGATTTAACAGGTCTATTTTTATGAGGTAAAAACTCTTGCGGTATTTCCCGTTTATTTTTTTTCATGGTCCCAATCATGGTAGTTTTCTCTTCCAATAATTCCTTCGCTAGCGGATAACTTGAATACCAGTTATCACATGTCAAGTTCCGATTAGTACCTTTTACTTCGTTCAACAAACGGTGCACAATTGCACTAGATGTATTTGGCATGCTGTAGGTGCCTTCGGGCGGCTTACCACAATAAACTTCAAAGTTTGACACATAAAATGTTTTTGCATCACACAATATAAAAAGTTTCAGTCCATACTTCGCGGGTTTGTGGGGGGAAGATATTGAAGAAAACTACAACGCCCTCGGAAAGGTATCAACATTTCATCAATTGTTAAAAATTCACCCAGAGTGTAATTGTCTTTGCAATTCGTTACGAATGTATCTATGACCCATCTTATTGCAGCTAACTTATCTACCTTTTTTCTTTAATTTCTTGTACTTTTATCATCGAATCGAATCACTGCGAGTAAAAATAAGAACCTGTTTTTGCTCATACATGCCGAAAAATTTCAGAGCCGGTGCCATCTGTTGTCCAGAGTTCCAAAAAGTGGGTATGATTTTGCTTCTTGTATCCAGATAACAAAAGCAAACCTATAAATGCCTGCATTTCTACTTTTGTTACGTCTTTTGCATCACGTTCTCTCATAAACTGTGGTTTAACATTCGTAATGTGTCGATTCGTGCATTTAGTAATGTACTCTATCATTTCATCTGTGAATATTCTCATAAAAGCATGTACTTTGTTTTGAATATCCCTTGCTTTTTGTTTCACGCCAGGAAGGATTTTTACAAGATTTTTAGCGCTGACTTTACTAAATTTGCTCTTGAGTGGATTTTTATTCCATCTATTCAGTTTATCTTTGGCAATAAAGTAACTGCTAGATTCAACATGTTCTAAATCGTCATGGGAGTCGTTACTTTCGATTTCTGATTCTGAGTCAGGTTCAGTCTCCTCTACGCACTCTTCAGAAGAAGTATCAGCATCGTCGTTTGGTAATTCTTCTTCCGAATCGGAATTGCAAATAACTTGAGCCAGCTCCTCTAATTCCATCTGTGTTAATTTGTTGGGGTTTCTGATTTTTACTTTATCCCTAAAAATAAAATATAAATATAATAAAAATAAATAAAATAATGAAAATATCCAAAAAACAAAAAAAAACACCAATTTACTGAACAAATAATTATATTTACATTGCTACCCGCGCGGTGTATTTTATTCACCTAACTGTATTGCCCGAAAAAAGTGATAAATAAATCATCAAACTCTACAGCTATCGACGTGCAACTGCGTGTGCACGTAAAAAACACATCGTTCCAAGGTTACATAGAGTGTAAAAAAGTGGAGTATACGGAATTTGGATTTTATCGTTGTTTTAGTAGAAATGGTGTATTTTATACACCAGCGCGGGTAGTTAAAGGATAATGCTACAAATCTTAAGTTTATTATTTTCACTTAATATAATGTATAGATATATCATTCTCTAATTATCTCCTTCTCTTTATTGATTTCTAAAGTAGGTATAGGCTATACTAGAGTTGCAAATAGACACAATATTGCTATTGCATATTTTTTAATTGGATATGTCAATATTAGCAACACTTACATGCATTATTCTTCAAATATGTTTCCCCATATTTCAAAGCGGGTCAATTTTGGTCTGAAAAGTACAAAAGAAGCAAAATAAGCTAAAAGAAGATCACAAAAGGCCTCGGGAAGACGAGACACGATAAGATTGGCCATAAAATAAGAAGATGTGAAGGAAAATTTGTCACAAATTATCAATGTTGACTTATTCTGTATCAACACCTCTAGTTGAATCAGAACAACTGTTCGTACCAGAGTCGATGCTCTAACGATCAATCTTGCCCCTGGTCCTCATATTCCTTGACATAATTTATTCTAAGTTGTTTAGAAAAGGTTTGTAAAGCAAGAAATCAGTTTTTGAAGTTCTAAAATAATTTGCTAATTTGTAAAAGGTTTACAAGTATGGATTATTTCAATAATAAAAACAGTTGCCTAAAACCTCAAGTGTATTTCACTAAAAGTTTTTTAACGTGTGTACAGAATCCTGTTACATGTAAATTTAATCCACCAGACGATATAATAGACATAATTATAAATTTTGAGTACACGTAAACTAGATCTCTCCAGGCCAATTTATGCATGATTTAATAGTGACCTTGTTCAAACTTCCTTAACTGCCGTAGTTGTTAATGAACAATAACTTCTTGTTATTTATTTGAAAATATTAGAGCGTAAACATCACCGTTAACAAACTTCTACCACAATTGAATTTTTGGAAAGATGTCTTGTATCTTGTATTGAACTGTAGTTAAATATCCGATAACAACATCCTTGGTAGGTCTATAATACCTGTTATATTCAGATTAAACGTATGTCGCATAAGGTACACTGTGGCAACAAATTTTTATTACTGATTTAATTTATTTAGTCTAGAAAAAATAAGTTTCTTTTTTTCCTAAGTTATTATATTCATGCTGAATGTTCCTTAAGTATTTTCTCGAAACTATTCAGAGGTACTCAATATGTGCAATAAGGCAGTTATTTAAACAATCTTACAGATTTGCCATTAATCCCATAGAGGAGAGTCTCAAAAAAGAACCACTTACTCTCGTATTAATTTAATAAAACAATTAACAAATGCACCAGACGATTTTCGTTATTACCTGCGCATGGATAAGGCAAGAACTGAATGTGTGGTGGCTGGTTAAGATTCATTATCCACTTCGGATTGAAGTTCATGTGTCCACGAATTCTAAAAAACTAGTAAATCATCAGCATATTACACACAAAGAATGTAATTAATAGCTATGCACATTAAATTAATTTATTTTACAGTTTCCGAACACTACAGATGAATGGAAAAAAATTGCATTGAATTTTCAAGAAAGATGGAATTTCCCACATTGTTTAGACACTGTGGACGAAAAACATGTGCAAATTAAAGCTTCCCCAAGAAGTGGATCATATTATTTTAATTATAAGAAAACTCTCAGCATAGTTCTAATGGGAATTGCGAATGCTAATTATGAGTTCATATATTATGATGTTGTTTATACCAACGGTCGAGTATCTGATGATTCATTGAAAATACCAAATTTATTAAGTATTTGTCAGCAAATGAACTTAATTTGAATGAAAGAGAGCTGGGCTATCAGAAAAAACTATTCAACCATCGTTTTTGTAGAGCTAGACAAATAATAGAAAACACTTTTGGCACTCTGGCTAATCGTTTTAGAGTATTCCATACATGTATCAATTTAAAAGTTGATAACATTGACAAAGTTGTTTTGGCGTGTTGTGCACTTCACAATTTTTTACACAAGAATTTGGCGAATTCATATCCACCTAGTGGCGTATTTGACATTGAATATACATCTATTGGTATCATTACCCCAGGATTGCGAACACAGAATCACAGTTTGTTAGATCTTTCAAGCAGCCACAATGGCCATCACAGTACCGAAGAAAAATATGTGAGGAAAAGTTTTGAAATTTATTTCAATAATTCTGGTAATGTTCCATGACAACATAAAATGATTTCTAACCCACGTAATTAACGACACTATTACCGATGTGTTAATGAATTATTATAAGGTAAACAAATAATTAAATATATTACTAAAGAAATTTAATTTACCTGCGATTCCTTTGTCCTCGTCCATATTTGACAAAGTGGTTCTTACAGTTTCCTGGTCCTATAAAAAAGCTCATTCATTAAAAGTATCTCAAATGTGGTACATATACATCGTCGGCACCTGCACCGGACTTCCCAAAAGGGGAAACTTTATTTAGTTCTTTTCTGTATGTGGTTCTTCAGGAATTTATTTTCTCTATCACAGTTTCTCTATTTGCACTCTCTTCAACTTTACGCATTTTTTCAACCAAAATATCATACACCTGAGACTTAGCGTTTCTGTCGCTGTATTGTTTTGATTTAACCTTCCAAAGACAAGGAAAAGATTAATAAAGCCCAATAAACTGAATCATGAACTCTTTTTTCTTTCATTGTCATTATTATTACAAATAAAAAACACAAAATAACGTACAACACAGCCTATCTATGCAGGCAGTTTTCTGCACAAATTATTAGTGACCAAAAACACAATAATTTAAGCCACGAGCATGTCAGAACATTTTTTTTAATTCTGTTTACTATTATTCACCCACTACGCATGCGTGGAATTGGTAAGTCATTTACACGTTCATGCATTTGCGCCAACCACATGCAAATTATCTGACCATCCAGATTTTTCTCAAGCCAAACTTTGTGGCTTGCGCAAGTGAACAATTTTCGTTTTCATGCACCAATTTACTTGCACAAATTGGCAAGCACAAATCAATTTGCGCAAATTGCATGAGCGTGAAAACGTACCTTAAGGCCTAGTCATTTTGTATGTCGCTTTCAGTGCCGTCAATTCCGTTTCAACGGGCTGCTGCCCAATAAGATTAACAGTGTTTATAGGTAATACTTATATTCCAATATACTTATTTATAGATATGTGTATATATATGTGTGTGCTAATTAATAATACAATAAAACAATATAAAATATAAACATCACAAACTTAATAACGTAATTTTGTTTTACATATTAAAATGATGACCACCTATTCCACAGCCACTCAAATAAACACATGCATGAGACCAGAAATTAATTCAGCTTTCGGTGTAAAAATATCTAGATCTGGGTGAATATTTACTCATCTTAGTGCTCGAGATAAAAAATTATTATATGCATAGTTGGTTCTGTGAAGATGAAGAGGAACATAAAAAGTTTCATTTAATCGTATTCTACGGAGAGGTACATGCAGACCAACCTGCTCAAGTAGCTGAGGACACGACTGTAGAATTAATTATGCCATAAATTATCTTTACATCTTTAATTAATCGTCGGTAATACAATGAGAGAATACCAATTTAATCATAATTTACTTGATTTAATTCAAAAGGTATACCCTGTTTACATCGAAATATTATAAGATGGAGACCATACACAATATAGTAATTTAATCGCTTCAATATTCTGAAAGTTTTTAGTGCAACTTTTTATAAAGCCAAGCATTTGTAAAGACTGAAATTATTGACATATAATACGATTCACATAAAAGTTTAGAGTCTAAATTAATTTCCAGATCACGAATTTCGGTAACCCAGTGAACAAGAATGTTCTGTATGTTATAATTGTATTTAATTGGGTCTCTCGATCGTTCAAAAGAAACAGCATGACACTTGGATGCGTTCAACACACACCACTCACTCAACCGTTTAAGATCGTGTTGAAGATTAACACAATCTTTTGTATTATTGATAACTGGAAGCAGTGGTGTATATCATTGATAAATATTTTAAATAAAGGCCCCAAATGAGAACCCTCGGGTACTCCTGAATGAACCTTCATCTTACTGGAAACAAAATCTCTGATACACACCATCTGAACTCGGTCAATCAAGTATGTTATCAGCCATCCAAGAAGTGGACCATCAACACCCATTTTTTAAGTTTAAATATTAAAATATGGTTGACCCGATCAAAGGCTTTGGAGAAATCAGTGTATAGTGAATCATGCCCCTCTCCAAGGCCTTTCTTATGAATATCACAAACACTGGTATATTACATTTGTTTGATTTGCTATTCCGAAAACTAAATTGTTAGTCAACTAGCTGTTTTTCAAGTGAACAAAACATTATTAGTTACTGCTACTTATACTAAAGAGTATTAAAAAAGGCGTCTGGATAATACAAAACAACAATTCTTGAGAAAGCTGGGAGGCAATCCACCAGGACCCTTATTCGCATCTAATTCTGATAATTTTAATTTTAATACCAGATATAGTTATGTTAAAACCAGTCAAGTAAGGAAGACCAAGAGAAGGTGAGTATTTGAGTGGAATAGGCCGTAGAAAAATATTCTGCAAAAGATTTACAATATCTGGTCCGTCACTGGATTCAACACCGCCATACCTACACACAGTGGGCAAGGAGGGCTTTCCCCTTTGTGAATTCACAAACGACCAAAATCCCTTCAAATTATTTCCTAGTTATAATGCTGCTAAATAAATATGACTTCTGTAGCCTTCAGCTTTTAACAATTTACAGTTGGCCTTCAGCTGAGTAAAAGTCCGGTAATCTAGTAGTGATTTAGATAACAATATTTTTTGTGAGCTTTCTTTTTCTCAACTATCAGATCCTTCAACTCTAAAGAGAACCAAGAAGAGAATCTAAGTTTTGAGTAGTAATTCTATAGCTAAGTAAACTATATCATAAAAAATATTTATAATTTGATTCAGTGGTTTTTATAAAAATAAATTATGCCAACGGAACTGTGACAAAAAATTAGTTATTTTTCAGTGCCTATAGAAATTATCACTAATCAAACCAATATCATTGGGGCACCATTTGGTCATCTTTATCTCAAATTTCAGGGGTGGGTGGTGCATAACCTCCCCCAAAAGAGCTTCATCTGCCCTGGACACAGTTACATCAGCATCATCAACCAGCACTAAGTCGAGAATATTATCAGTTGAATTCACAACTGTGTTGGACTGAAACAAATTGTGGTATGCACACATATCAGACATAACCTGCAGGCCTTCAACTTCAGATGATGTGGCAGTTGGTAAAGGAATTGATGTAGAGCAAATATTATTTGAAAGCACACATTTTACAGTTTGGTAAATGGAAGTCAGCAGCCAGATAATAGTGTGCAGATGGATAATCTTTAGCTATTTCTTCTAAGGTTTCACAAAGTATGAAATATTTGTCAAATGTAGACTTTGGTGGAAAGTATGTTGTTCCTATAATAAACTGATTTGCACCTTCAGTCACCAAGACAAAAAGTTGTTCGATTCTCTGGTTAACTGTTAAAGATCTACTGCTTAAGCTCTTATGAACTGCAATAAGGAGTTCACCACCTCTTGAGAGTGAACTTGTTTCCCTGGAGCGATCAGTTTTATATAGGTTAAGGTCAAACAACTTCAGCTCTTCATCGGCATAGTTACATGTCAACCAAGTCTCGTTGAATATGATAATACTGTAATGGAGTGGGAAGGATACTTTTATAAATAATTTATCGAGCTTAGTTCTTAGACCTCCTTCATTTAGAATATAGTCCCAAAGTCCAAGTGAAGACTGTGTTAGTTTTTTGGTATTATTCTAAGAGTGCCATTTAAGTACTTGCTAAAAAAGTTTTGTTTGTCTTTTCTCTCTCTTTCCTTTAGTTTACTCTTGATAGTGTTTAATGCAGTTCTTTGATGTGGGGTGAGATCTGAATCGATAAAAATCTTTTTAATGACCTGTCATCATTTCTTTTATTTTTGAGTACTCTGATGGTTACAGAACGGTTTCCACTTTTGTTCTTTTTTTCCAATTCTTTCAGCCTCAACAATATCAATGGCTGAGTTCATTAATCCAGATAAGAGGGATCGGGCTTTATTTAAATCTTCATCTTCACCATACTCGCCATATTAAAAATCATACTGTTGTTGGATCTTTTCTGTCTCTCGATCATTTCACTAAACACTGATTGGTCTGTTGGTCTTTTGCTGGCCTTTTTTCTTTCTTTTCATTTGTTATTTCTTCGTCTTCCGTTTCTATGTCGATGATTGTTTGCTCTTCTTTTTATCCTTTTTTGATTTTAAAGATACTATAATCTTCTTCATCTTTTTTTAATTTAATATTTAATATGCCAGCCCTGGCATACTTTTCATTGTTAAAATTTTCAAAATCAATCAACTCATGATAATCATTTTTAGTTGGAAGATTATCAAATACATTTGAATTATGTTTTAAGGTATTTACCTCTATTTCCCCTGGTTAAATCCTTTTTGACTGCTCAGCTCTTGTTTGGCACTTTTCCTCAGTGTAATTGTTACTTTGCACAAGATTTTCACTTTAATTTATTTTACACTTATCACAATTTATTTTATTTTTATCACAAGTATATGTATTTTTATTGTTAGTTATCCCCCTACACTTTGTTTTTCGCTATTTACGTTTAAATATTCGTTCATATACTTTTGTTGACGCCAAGGCCACACCTTACCACCAATTTTGGAGGATATGCCTAACGTGCTATTCCATACATAACCCTATCCTATGTTATTTATGGTTCAATAAAAAATTACAATCTAAAGAAAAAAAAAGTGTTTTTTATTAATTCAAATCTGGCGTAAATTTTGAGACACCCATTATTACTTTCATATTTCCATGTCAAGATTAGAACGAAATCTTCTGTATCTTGACGAGTATTTCGGTACCTACTTCTACGGAAGCAAATAAAAGGGGAAGATTAATAAAGTCATAAAGTGGTGTTACTATTATAGAACTCAAAAAAATGAAGATATTATGTAGAATCGCAAAATGTGGAGATCAGATGAGGGTTTATGTTATTTTATAGTTAATCCTAGACATATGTATACAATCAATTTTTATTTTTTAAATACTAGCACTTTTTAAGTAAAAAATAAATAATATTAGCACTTTTTAAGTAAAAAATAAATAATATTTCTTTATGAAATTAAATCTAAGTTGGTACATCTCCCATAAATTTCACTTATCATAACTTTAGAGAACCGCTGATAAGGATGTATTTATTCACGTACAAAATCGCTAATATCCGGGCCCTCCTACTGTCCATTGCAGAGACCACTTTACGACGGTCCTTTTTACAATTTGACATGATCTTAATAGTCGTTATTGCGTTTCTTAGAGAAAAATCTTGCTAGTGAATAGTTTCGAAATCGAGAAAACCATTGAAAATTACGAAAAATGAGGGAAAAGAAAATTTCACAGGTCAGTCAGATGTCTAGGAGCTTGAGTAAACAGGAGGAACTACTCAATGTTCAAACGCAGTATTTTCTTAAGCTAGACGAAATAAAATTGACGAAAAAAGAAAGGTTGAAAAAGGCGATATACGATCCCAAAACAAAAAAGGTGTTTGGAAGAACGAGTATTAGTTGGGGTAAGTACAAAATTGAATATAAGTCACCTAATTGTGGCTATGAATTAATTAGGTACATATTTATTTTGAATATGTTATGTGAAAAGTTATTAACAATATGAATTTAAATTAGAATTTAAGAGTTTTTTTATTTTATTTTATATTTTGGACGATGATTAGTTAGTCATACAGCCAGTTACCTTTATGTATAATTATTATGTATAATGTACATACTTTTTTTATTGTTACATACTATCTTTCCAAGATTAATTACAAAAAATTCAAGCCATAATACTTTTAATTAGTAAATCTGGTGATCTAAATTTAAGATATCTAATATTAAACAATTTAGTTATCTTACAAAACTAATAATATTAACACAACAAAAAACAAAGTTCTTTTGATGAATAACAAAAATCTAAATATTCATAAATATAACTTTGCACTGTTTGCAACTTTGCACTTTAAAGTATTTGATAAGTTTGATTTAAAGACTCTAAGCTTCCAAATGCTGTCCATGCTAAGGAAAATTTCAATAAGACTTTCGATTAAGCTTTAACAGTTCGATTTTTTGTCTTAAGTGTACATACGACTGCACATCTATATTATTATTGTCCAGAGTTATATCATCAGTCATATCTAGTGATTCATTTGTTAGATATTTAGTTTTTGCTAAATTTATTTTTAGTTTTTTTTTATTTTGTATTTAGATCTTGGGTAGTTAGGTAAAAAGCTTTTGTAGGATAGAATTCTTCTTGTCTAAATGCTCTCTGTAGTGTTTATGTCTAATGCTTTTTGTTATTTATTATCCCGGTTTTTTTTATAGCGTTCTCCGCCTTCCGGTTCCCAGTTTCCAGCTACGTCGGTCATTCCATTCGCCAGGGTGAAGGTTTCTTTCCGACATTGCCTTCTGAATGCCGCCCAGCCAGGATTGTTTTGGCCTTTCTCCCTTCCTTCTTTCCCTTGGCGTCCATTTTAAAATTTGGTTTGGCAGCCTGTCGTCGTCCATTCTTTTCACATGACCATACCAGATCAGTTGTCTCCTTTAAATTTCGTCAATGTTGACTTGACTCCCATTATATTTCTGATATAGTCATTTTGTATTCTGTCAAGCCTTGATTTTCTAGCTGATCTTCTCCAGAAGTCCATTTCCAATGCAAGTAGGCGTCGCTCAAGGGATTTAGTAAGTTGCCATGTTTCGCATCCATAGAGCACTATACTTTTAAAGATGGAGTTAAAGAGGAGATGCTTTCTTTGATTTGATAGTTCTTTTGACCATAGCATCGGGTTTAGGCATCCTATCACCCTTTTTCCTTTCACGATTCTTTGCTCTATCTCTTTTTCGGTGCGCCCACTCTTGTTGATTGTTGTTCCCAAATATATATATTCCTCACAGTTCTTGATTGTTTCATGTTCGTTGACCATTAGATCTTCTACTTCATTCCCGATGCATAAGTATTGCGTTTTGTTTCTATTTACAGAGAGGCCCCATTCTTCATGTTTTAAACAACCCTCTCGTCATGAATTCTAAATCTTCCTTGTCAGCTGCCACTACTACTTGGTCGTCCGCAAAATGTAGAGTGTATAATGTTGTATCGTCGTCAAGTTGGATCCCCATTCCTGAACATGATCTTCTCCAGTGTTTCAGTGCTTCATTTAAATAGATCTTAAATAGTATTGGAATGCTTTTTGTCTATTGCTTAAAATTCTATAGAATCAAATGCATTTTCGTAATCTACCATAGCTATTTAGAGTGTTATTTTGTATTGGTTTGATTTTTCGATTATTTTTATTACGTATATATGTTGCATGGTGCTATAACCTATTACAAATCCTGCCTGTTCCCGAGGCTAATAACTATCCAGTGTTTTTGTGTCGCAATATACAAGATTTATAATGGGCTGGACATTTAACCAAGTTGTGGGTACTTCACGTATTTCTATGTATTTATTTAAAATAATTTCTTAAATTTTTATTATATGTTGCCCTACATAATTTATCCGTTCCAATTTCTAATACCTGGTGCTTTTTTATTTCTCATAGTGGTCATCGCATCTTCTATTTCTTCCTCTATTATTTCTGGTATATCTTCAGATCCAACTTTTTTACTATTTTCCTTTGTTTTCCTTCTTTATCTGGTGGTGGTTTTGCTTTTGACTCCAATAATGTTTGATAGTAGTTTTCTATCATTATCGTTTTTTTACTTCCTGTAATTCTTTCGTTTTTTAATAAAATTTTCTATCTTAGCTGGATTGGTAACTACTACTATTAAGTATTTACGCTCATTAAATCAACGCACTTACTACTGTTACATCAAGACGCCAAATATAATAGCTGCATAGTTAAAAATTTGTTAAATTTGAAATTTTTAATTCTATAATTATTTCATACCTTTCAATTTTTTTACGTTTTGTTTTGGATCACATAGTTAAGACCCGAGCACTATCCACATCAATGTTCAAACCCACATGTTGACGATACTTTGGTGTCTTTTCTAACCCATCTGAATGGTATAATTTCATAGTATCAAGTTTTCGATGGAGGAGTAAACTGATTCATCCCTACCGTTTCTCGATATTCTTCTTCTTCTTCTAATGGCGCTACAACCCTTTGTGAGTCTTGGCCTGCTTAACAATGTTCTTCCATCCATCTTTTACGGGGCGTTCCTCTTGTTCTGTTTCCTTGGGGCTTCCATCTCTGGACTACTTTTACAGCTCGATTATCTGGCATTCTTTCTAGGTGACCAAGCCAGTTTAGTCTTTGTGATTTTACAAATCTGACAATATCTGCGCTCTGCATTAGTTCATCCAGCTCGTGGTTCATTTTAATTCTCCACGAACTATCGCTGTATTGGGTTGGTCCAAATATCTTCCTTAGTATTTTGCGCTCAAATATTCTCAGTTGATTTTCATCAGTGGTTGAGAGGGTCCACGTTTCACATCCATATGTGACCACTGGTCTAATTACTGTTTTGTAGATTCTCAGCTTAGACTCACGATTCAGTAACTTACTTTTCATTAAGTCTTTGTATGCATAAAAGCACTTATTACCGCTAAGAATCCGTGCTTGTATTTCTTGACTGATGTTGTTGTTGTCATTTATTATTGAGCCTAGGTAGGGAAAAGTGGAGGCATATTTGTAGGTATGGTTGTCTACCTTCAGATTCTCATGCTCATTCGATTTTGTGCACTCCATATATTTTGTTTTGCTTTCATTTATATATAGACCAAACGTAGCAGCTTCTCGTTTCAGTTCTATAACTTTTTCGCTTAATACCCTTTTGTTGCGGCTTATTATGGCAACATCATCCGCATATGCGCATATTTGCATATATCTTGTATTAATACAGCCGTTTATATCCAGTTTTCTAACAACGGCTTCTAAAGTTAGATTAAAAAGTGTTGTTGATAAGGCATCCCCTTGTCTAACTCCATTTTCAATATCAAAGGCCTGCGTCATATCTCCATCTATTCTCACCATAGCTTTGGAACCCTCCAGAGTCATTCGTATAAGTTTAACCAACTTATTGGGTATCCCTAACATAGATAGTTGCATCTTTTGTCGATCTACTCCATCAAACGCCTGTTTGAAATCGATATACAAGTTGTAAATAGGTATGTTATATTCAACACATTTTTCATGTATACCTCTTAACATATGTATTTGGTCTATAGTTGACCTCTTTGGTCTGAAGCCACATTGGTATTCACCAATAATCTCCTCCGAAAACGATTCCAGGCGGCTATATATAATTCCTGATAATATCTTGTAGATGACATTTAAAACTGTTATGCCCCTATAATTTTTGCAGAGTCGTTTGTCTCCCCCTTTGTACATAGGAAGTATGATTCCCACTTTCCAATTTTCTGGGATGACTTCTAGTATAGATATGCGGTCGATTAGTTTATGGATACGCCTCCATAGCGCATGTCCACCATTCTTTATCAGTTCTGCAGTTATTCCATCTGTGCCAGGTGCTTTGTTATTTTTTAGATGTTTTATGACGTTTATCGTTTCTTCCAATATTGGTTGCTCAACTAGTTGTTCTGCTGTGTGGTGAATTATCTCTTCATCTTCGTTTTGTTCTTTTTCTGGGTTTAACAGCTCTTGAAAATGCTCCTTCCACCTTTTCATTATTTCCTCTTTCTCGCTGATAATTGCTCCATTTTTGTCCTTGCAAACTGTTGATCTTGTTATGTATCCTTGGGTGCATTGCTTGATTTCCTTGTAAAATTTTCTAGCCTCTCTTCTGTTATTATAATCTGTAATTTGTTGTATTTTTCTATTCAACATTTCTCTCTTTTTCCTTCTGCATATTTTCTTTGCATCTTTTCTGAGTTCTTCATATGCCTGTCTATTCGATCGGGAATCCCTTTGTAGACATTTCTGTCTAGCTATATTTTTGCTATTTATTACTTGTTGGCAATCTTGGTCAAACCATTCCTCGTTTCTTTGGCTTGAGGTTTCACCTAATGTTTCCTTTGCCATATTTGTAATTGTCGTTTTGATGATATTCCATTCTTCTTCAATGTTGTTTTGTTCTCCTCTTTCATTTTTTCTCGTTTCTCGATATTATCATAAAGAAAAATCAATCCCAAGATTTTTATTACTCTGTTTATAGAAAACCCACCCATACCAACACTCATCATCCACCTTCACAAGTTAATTCAGTCATTAATACCATTGTCTCCAGTTTCATTACCTTGTAATTTAACAGCATCCTTACTCATCTAAAAATATTAACTTTTAAAAAACATTTATCATATTTATTTAAGAAAAACTTACCAAAGCATTAGCTAATGGAACAAGTGGAAAACTTTGATTATCTATAATAATAAAATTCAAAATAGAGCTAATTATAACTAAATAGATCTAACAAAGAATTGAACAAAAATAATAGAACAAAAAACTATATTAACTAAAATAAACAACGCGAATAATACAAATATTTACTACAATATGTTAAATTGTAACAACTCAAAATTATATTTTAAATATAGAGGAAAAATTTTATGGGTGTAGTATACACTTCCACTATTTAGATTAATTCTTCTTTTTTCAATGGAAGAAGTCTGCAATAGTAAGTATATTTGAGCTATTAATACGGAGTGGTAGGAATTTTTGTGTTGAAGGTTTCCGACTATGAATCTGTCAAAATATGCCCGACCTAAGCGAATGAACCTTATAAAGATGAACAGTAAGTGTGCATTTTTAATGCCACATTAAAAAAAATCACTGTCGAAAACTGTCATTACTTCCTAATAGAAGGTTTTATGAATAAAACGAAAGTATTCGATTTGCATCTTCACAATAATATTCAGAAAAATTAAAATATTTGTTAAATAAAATTGTCCAATTTACTATTTTTTACGTATTTATTGAATTTTAAAATCATCAATATTTGATAATATTTCGAGAGGTGTCCGGATCCCCTCGACACCCCCTGGCTTCGTCACTGACTTCATTAACAATTAAGCCACAATAGTTTAAAATAAAGCAAGCTCAAATACAGTCGGAAAAATGAAAGATTACCCATAAACGATCATATCAATCACTTATTTTGTATTTGCTGTCTTTTTCTATAACAAACATTTGTTATTTATAGAAAAAGACAGCAAATACAAAATAAGTGATTGATATGATCCTTCATGGGCAATCTTTCATTTTTCCGACTGTACTCGTCGGGAACTGATAGTGTTGTATATGTTGTATGTCTAACTTATGTCATGTCACTTGTCATTGTTGTATGTCTTACTTATATGTCTCGTTGCGTGTCATGAGATATATATATTAAAAAGATACCTCATGTTAAGTCTATAATAAATAATAATAATTGTCCTTTGGTGTAAATCTGTGTTTTACTCACATTTTAGTGGCCTAAATACACAACAGATAGAAGGTTTAAAACTTAAATTTAGACACTTGATCATTTCAAAAAGAATATTTTTTACTTTCGTTTTTGAGCCTTTGTGCTTTAATTTGTTTATAACTCGAAAACGATCAACTTTGGAGAATAACTGCAAGGGGCCCTGTTTGTTTAGAATGATCAAAAAAATTTGTTCGACATGAAAAAGTAGTCTGTATTCTGAGGTATCTGACGAAAGTGATTATATTCAAAACTACCTCATGGGAATATTGTTTCGCACAAACCCAAGCTTTCTGCATCAAATTTATGGTATAAATCTAGAAAATATTTTTGTATATATACATACAATGTATAACGGAACTTAAAATGCAGAAGTCTAAAATAGAGAGAGACAGCGAGATAGATTATTACAGACACATGTAATATGTGAGGAAGTATTCGTTTCGATCGTAATACACCGAGTTTAAAATGAGACGGTGAGAGCAGGAATTAATTAAATAATGTAATAAAGGGAACAAGCAGATGCGTCATCTCATTCAATCTTTATAGCCTTCAAGATGATACACGTTGAGGTTACTCATATACATTCCGCTAAAATAGTCTAGAATTAAGATTTGTAACAATGTGATATAAAGCCGTGTAGAATTTTGGCATTTTTAAGTAAAAATAAATACATTTTTTTACCACTGGTTTTAAACCACGAATTCTTCTTATTTTTTCTTCCTGGACGCACTTTTTCGAATATTTAATCTTTTTTTTTTTAAAAGCAGCCGCATCATATTGGTTATTAGCGGATGGATTTAATGTAAACAATAATGGTTACAAATAACAAATAAATAACATACTTATATGTGGTTCAATATATTACAGTCTCTTAAAAATTTCACAATATTTTCACTGGTACACTCACTAAAAATATCTCTTATAACTGATGGAATTTTATTAGTTAGTCGTCTTTCAGCACTATATTTGAGATATTCATGTGTGAGTTTGCTGTGTCCTAATCGGAGTCTGGTTAATACAACTTTAGGAAACGGCTAGGGACGTTGTTACTCCAACCTCCACAATTTGGTTTAATTCCTTTTACCTTTGAGGATTTTTCGTCCCAACATTTAGTCCAATTACATATCAGCTTTTGTTCAAAGTACGGATTGAGATCTTCTGCTAATTGTTTTACAAAATGGTAATGGTAATACAAAAGAGAGTTAGTCTAAATTATCTTATCATTTGATCAGCCAGAGGTACTGAGGTGAACCAGTTATCTACTGTTATATTTCGGTAGTTTCCATGTATTGAGTCCAACAATTTTCGAATGTAAAAAACTGGCAATGTTTTAGAGTCATTCATCATCAGTATCTTTATCGGTTACAGATGCTTATAAAATTTATCCGCTATTTTTCTTATTGCTCTTGTTTCTTTGCCATCAAACAGGCATATAACTAGAAATTCAATTTCTGCTGCGACATCGTAGCACAAAATATTCTGTTCCCAAATTGCATAACCAAAGTTCATTAACGTTAAGTTAGAAACACGTAATGCTGCAGTTGATAACAATAACCCAATGAAGACTTTCACTTCGGTTTTATTTGTCAATCTGGTAGAACTTTTCAGAAAGAAACTTTCACTTTTGCGACTGATTTCTTCATTTGTATAATAATCGATTAAATCTAACATTTGTTCATTACACAGTCAGTTCCAGGCTTCTCCAGGGGCCTGTAGTATCCTGGCTTTTTCTTTGGGACCTGGTAAATGCGTAACAATATTTCTGGCTACTGTACGATCGCACCTTAAGGGTTGTTCTGTAGACCAACGATACCCGTCTCTTTCAAGTAAACTTGCAATATTTCTAATTGGTTCATGATCTACTTCACTATAAATTTGTTCACTTGCATCAGTATCGGTATTGGAGTTTTGTTTTTCGATATAATCCCGAATAATTCGAGATTCGTAATCAGCACCAAAGATATCTTGACCTCACCCTCGTTGTTTTCATTAGCAAATAAATTTTCGACTTTTCTTTCCACTTCAGCTTGGGTCAACGGACTACTTTTTTCCCAGTTTTCTTTCCAGTTATATGAAGCCATTTCACTAAAAGATAATTACAAGAAATATTTATAAATTGTCACAAACTTTACAAGTGTGCTACATACCATCGCGCATATTTAATAATTTTTCGTGATTGGATATATTGCTCAAATAAGACCGCAACTACACACTCGTCCTTGGAAGACTACAGACTGAATTTACATGAAGCGACATTAACATTGAATTGCTGCCGCACATGCTACATACTGAGTGTCTGGATGGGCATCTCACACCCAGAAGTGAGCTTCCATGGGTCTTTAAAGCCAGATTTATACCGTACTTAAAGGATAAAAAATTCTATTGTACTTAAAGAAATTGGTTTTGCAATGCAGCGCTGAATTTCTGACTATTGACCACAATCCCTATTTATTTTACAGCTCACTCCTCCTCTCTGTCTTTCTCTCGCTCTCTATTTCTCTCTCTCTCTTTTGTCGTTTTCCCGTTATTGAGGATCGTGATTTCCTCCAACAATCCTAACAAATTTTATCATATAAGAGTTTCACAGGCCCGCTAGATTCTGAATTTGGACGGATCATCTGATTGGTGACTATTTTCTTCGTCTTCTCCCCGGAACATTTCCAGAAACAATTAATCTCTCTAAATGATCGTCGCCTCAGCGAATCACGTGACGAAAGAACTGTAGAATTCGTTGCAGACATATTGTGGACACGTTTTTTTAATGTCAATTTGGTTAAGATTGAAAACATTTGTCCAAATTTCCGATTTTGCAGCTCAGGTAAGTTAAACTTCTAACCCTTTGACGTGTCTGACCATTAACTTGTATGCTACCATCGATAATTTAATCTTGAAATATTATTATATATTCAGTTTTTTGGATGTTTGATTCCAGCCGATACTTGTCGTAAGCTATCACTAGTTTATCTAATTTATAGATATTGCAAGTGCCATTGTCATTACTTGTTAGTAGAACCGTATGAGATGAATCTTAATAGTCAATAAAAAAACATACAAAGCAGGTAGGGCTACAAGAAGGCTACAAAAATGTCAGGAAATTGGAGATCTACAAAAGGAAAATGATGACTTTAGTTTACGTAGATAAATGACAGAAATTGCATTTGTAAGAAAAACTTCAATATCCGTGCAATTCAGGATAAAGAAAACAATTTCACCAATGAAAAAGTAGGATAATTTAACAGTTGGAAAGAATATGTGAAGTCGCTTTGCCATTATTGTCAAGGACTAGAAGACATTATAACTGAATAACTGACTCGAAGATAACATAGGAAGAAAATATACTTAGGAACCAGTAGCGCACCTAGAATTTGCCTCTGGGGGGGTTAAAAGGAGGTACTTAAAATGTGTGAGTAACAGTGTCGGAATAGGGCCCTGGGGGGTTTAACCCCCAACCCCCCCCGGGTGCGCCACAGGAACCAAAAGCCGTAGAAATAATAATAATAATAATAATAATAATAGCGTTTATTGTCCAACAGAATCCATTTATAGGACAAAATACAATACTAAAATTAAATGATATATTAATAATTCATAAGTACTAACTAAATAACACATTTTTCGAGTATTTTACCTTAACATAAAGAAACTACTCAATCACCTAGGTAGATCTCAGCCATCCTAGTAAGCTGCTTTAAACTGCAGTGAAATATATCGCAGTAAGCACTTAAGGAATTATAATAGTTGCACATGAGAAATAGAGGAGAATTTAACATAAGATTAGTTCTAGCTTGTGTATTTCTGAACGTAATCGAATTTCTCACTGGATAAGATGGAACGTTAAAATTTATTTGTCGAAGAATATCAGGGCAGTCAATGAGATTATGTAGTAGCTTGTACAGGAATATTAGGGAGGCATTAATTCGTCTAGATTCTAATGATACTACGTCCAAATCGCTACACAACTCACTATTGCTGATGCCCCTCTTGGGATATATGATATATGCCGTTAATTTTGAAAGACAAAAATTTTAAAAATTTACGCTGCACCTGCTCTATAAGTTGGATATGTACATCATAAAAAGGTGACCAAATGACAGAGGCATATTCCAGTTTACATCGTACAAAAGTGTAATAAAGTAATTTAATTGCCTTAATATTAGTGAGATTTCGACTATTTCTAATTATGAATCCATAGAAATAATAGAACCATATGAAGTACGTCCTTCATTATGTTCTTTTTACCCAGTATATTAATTAATTTTAAGTTATACCAGAACTAGATTTAGCAGAAGTTGCCGATGATTCTTCAGGCATTATTTCATATTCATATGACTCTAGACATTAGGACGCCATCCTAAAGGAAAAAATCGACACGTTTAAATTTAAACAGAGGGTTGTGTTTAAATATTTAAAAATCTACTTTTCTACTTTTCTAGTATTAAATTCTTAACAAAATAAAAAAATCATTTGAAATAAAGTTTTGTGAAATATTGATTCTTGGAAAATTCGTTTACTTCATTGTAATTTAAAAGTACCGACTGAGTCAGGAGTCAGATAAAAAATATCAATGGATTTGGTGTCACCTTTGACTTATAAAATTAAGCGATGGTTACACAAGTACATACCAGGAGTATTTATTAAATTTGAAAAATTCATTTCAAATTTTATTTCAAATTTAAATTGAAAAAAAATATTATAAATATATATATATATATATATATATATATATATATATATATATATATATATATATATTAAATTTATTCCATATACTATTCCATATACAGTTTCGTTGAAATTTCGGACAAAGTCCGTTCTTACGTGTGGGATTGTATAACCATACTGGGTCACCTCTTTCGAAAGTTGTACCAGTAGCATGCATGTCGAGCCTGACCTTGGCTTTATCACTTTGAAGCTTCAAACTTTTACGAGCAAATTCGTAGACTTTTCCAATTTTCCTTTAAAATTTCAATGAACGTCAGGGGTGAATGTTCTTCTTCGTAGAGAGGCAATCTTCCTAAAATAAGATCTTGCGGAAACTTCATTTTTCTTCCAGTGATCATCATCGATGGAGAATAACCAGTTGCTTCATGTTCGGAACTTCTTTAGGCTCACAAGAGTAGAAGACTTAAAATATCCCAATATTTTTTATTATTAGCGACGAACATTGAAAAATATTGACACAGTCCTATGTCTTTCGACCATTCCGTCTGATTAAGGATGGAGAGGCGTAGTGTGAGTTTTCTTAATACCCAATATTTTCTTTAATTCTTGCCATAATTCCGATTTAAAATTTCGTCCATAATCAGAATGTAACACTAAAAGAACTCAATGTCTTGATACGACGTGTGTTGAATGGATGCTTCTGCTATTTTAGTCGCTTCTTGATTAAGAAAGGGTACAATTCCAAGCCATTTTGAAAAATAATCCATTGCGACTATTAAGTACTTGTAGCGTCTCTCTTTCATCGGAAGTGGATCTAGAATATCCACTGCAAGTCATTTAAAAGGCTCTCCGGGTAGATATTGTGCAATTTTACCACGACTTCTTATTCGAAGGCCTTTTCTATCATTACATAAGTCGTATTTCGTACACCAATCTTCTGTTATAATTTTTCTTAAGCCCTTTTCGGATTGCCGAATATAGGCCTCTCCTACTTTTCGCCATTCATCTCTGTTGTTTGTAAGACGTTTCCACATTGGCCCTGCAGTTCTGTTAATATCGTCGCTCCAGTGTATTTGCGGTCTTCCTCGTGGTCTTTTGGCTTCATATGGCCGCCAATTCCCGACTACTTTATTCCATCGGCCATCCGTAAGACGTTCGTTATGTCCAACCCATTTCCATTTCAGTTTAGCTGCCAGTTCGACAGCATCTTTTACTTTTGTTCTATTACGAATGTTTTCATTGGTTTTATGGTCTTTGAGTGAGATACCCAGCATCGGTCGTTCCATAGCTCTCTGAGTTTTTCTGATCTTCTCCATGTTTATTTTAGTGAATGTCCAGGTTTGAGCTCCATATGTAAGTACAGGTAGGATACAGGAATTAAATACTTTGGTTCTCGGTCTTTGAGGTATATTTTTATTTTTAAGTACGTATGAGAGTCTTCCGAATGCTGCCCATCCCATTTTTACACGTCTGCTTATAATGGATCCAGTCAAATATTCGAACTCTGGATAGTTTTCTTTTAACCCCGAAATGTCCTCCCGAAAGGTTGCTGTGAAGTTCTTGTAACATACTTTTAATGTGTAATTTTGGTAGTACCACTTGTTGCACTGTACGTACTCCATCCGGACTGTGCCACTTCCGATACGATGGACCATTGGAAAGATACAGAGATTCCCATTGAGCCCAGTACGCCTTTATAGTTCCACTGTATTTGGTTATTTCCTGTCAAATAGGTCTTAATCCATTTTTAAGCCATTTAAGACTCTTTTTAAGTTGTCAAGGAAAGTCTGATCATTATCTTCTTCCTGCTTAACTGTAGTTCTCCGGAAGCTTACTTCTTCGGTTACACTCTCTCTTTCTTTAAACTGTCACTGACTTTAAACCTGTAATTCGTTGAAATTATCTTGTAATTCTTTTAATTTTCATTCTGCAAAATTGACACTTGTTCTCTTAAGCTTTGTATTTCATTTTTACTAATCGCTAGTTGCTTCTTCTAATGTGCAACTTCAGATTCCAGAGTTTCGCTTCTGTGGTCACTTGTGGGAAATTGATTTCTTAGTAAGACTATGTGACGGGCTTCTAAGCGTCGATATGGAAGACCTTCTGACCTTATTTGGTTCTTCTGTCCTTGCCTGGGATCGCCTTCTGCAATTATGTTGCATATGCCCTGTTCTTCCTTCTATTTTTGTTGAATTGTATTCTGCAGTATGCTCAATATCTGGGATAACATAGGTTGTTGGTAATCTGTGGTTGTAACATCTTCACTTTCTCGAAATCGTATTTCTTTTAATTTTTTGCTAAATCTGGAAATGGTTTTTGCCGCTTCATAAACCTGAGATGCGATTAGTGCTTTACCTAGCGTTTGGTGATACTTTAATTGAAGAGCTTGTTGCATTTCAACATGCTGTAGTCCATCTATAAATGCCTCTATATAAATTTGTTCCAGAACATCTTTACGTGCCTGAGGGTATGCTAAATGCAATAATATTTTAATATCGGCTTCATATTCTTGCAGGCTTTCATTATGCTTTTGATATCGAACTTTCAGCTGACTTTGGAAAACCTGCCTTAGATACTGCTGGTCATGTATTGTCTCTAAAGCTTTAACGCGAGAGATATCATGAGAGATAAAGCAAATGCTAGGGTGCACAGCTAGGGTGCACTCTAGCATTTGCTCTAGCTGCAGCTTCAAATTGAAAATGATAAGTTTCCCATAATGTTGACCATCGAATGTGGGTAGATCTAAAATTTTACTAGTTCCAATTGTATCTGATTCAATTATGGAAGATGATAAAGCTGTTTGTTGTGATTCGACATGAGTTACTAAAACAATATTAGATAAAGAAGCTTGGGTATTAATTTTTCTTTCTAATTTAACTACTTAGATTTTACATCGTTTTAAATTGTTTTGTTGATCTACTATTATATATTCTAAATCACTGTTGTTCTTCCAATTTATCTATTTTAGTAGTGATTTGACTTATCTCTAACTTAAAATTTTCATGAATTTGAGATAAACCATTCATAATTTCTACCTTTTCTGTTCTACGCCTCTCCTTCTCTTCTTATCTAAGCTTCTCCTTCACCTCACTACGCTTCGTCTTTTTCTCTTCCATTTTTAAAAACCATGCGAGGGGTCCGTACGTATCCATTTCTTTATCAATTTCATTAGGTCTAGTCGTAATCATTAAAAATTACGTAATATCTGCTTTACCTCACCGCTGTCAGCAATGTTACACTTCTTGAACATAACTGTATTCAATACTAACTTATTTACAATACTTAATACAATTTTAACTGAGTGACAACTTTTTGAATGTGGGATGGAACTTATGGAACTTTAGTAACAATATTATACAAGATTATAAATTAAGCCTGTCAGGCTGAAGGCGTCAGTTTCAGCTTACAAGCGAAGCAGTAACATCTAAAGAAGATGTCAAACCCTAGTGTTGGCAAAACGTCGAGTACTAATCCCAGAAGACAACGGCCTAACAGCCCGAACAAACAGTGTAACAAGATAAAATTTCGATTTGAGTGTTGGCGTCAAATATAAGGCATTAACTCCATCCACGAAGACGGGTTAGGTGGAATTTGTAGTTGAAGAATGCCACTCTAAATGAATAAAATTCAGAGCAGATCTCTAGATATGACCCAGTAGGGCCCACCTGCCAATAACACTGGTCGAGATGTCCAGTGGCGCAAACTCTAATTGGCTAGTATGAAGAATACTGGTGTACTTGGTATATTACTGGCAATACTGGAATACTTGACAACCTATGGATTAACAAGTAAGAGTTTTAGACGTAGCTCAGTCCTGGGTCGAAAATTTTAAACTTCCAGACTCGAAAAACGGATACTACGTTGATAAACTTACCATTTAATAAAAAAAACTACCCGCTATTGTTGTAATAGATATCGGACACTTTCAATCACTACCTATTCTATACTAAAAATAAAGTTGAAGTTGGGATAATAGATTTTAATTGTAATACGAAACCATGAATTTATTTTATATATAGTTATATACCTACTTCTTATATTTAAATTAAAATCCAAGACTCACCGGTATCGATCAGAAGCTTTATAATCACTTTTATTCCACATACATTATAGCGTAATGAGCCCCACTCGAAAAAGTATTAAGTGGATAATCACCTTTAATTCAAAGATACTTAGAGATAGGAATTCAAGTTAATTCAAAATCTCATACAATTTTTCGTACTTATAAATGTGCCATTTTGTGGCACATTACAATGTAATTATGTTCCAAAAATTATGCATTGCACCTCGTATAACAAACTAACTCGTTTGACCACTCACAATTTCTTAAATGAAATGGTAGTGGTGGTCGTCAACATCAACACACGGCAACGTAGCCGTAGCGTCTTGAGCAACGGTAGCGTAGCGGTTGTTGCCTCGCCTACCTGGGTGAATCGTGGTACAAACAGAAATGTGAGAATTTTAGGTTAACGTTTTATTTTATAGTAAATAGTTTATTCCGTCCATTAGTTTAGTGCTTAAAGTGTAAAAATAATCTGCCAAAATGACTATGCAACAACCTTCCGACTATTATGATCGCGAAAATAACAGATTTATTAGGAGAGTATACCAGAAAAAGGAAGGACTTATATTGGGCAGAAAGGGTCCAGAATTAGGTAAGATTGTCACTAACATATAAAAACAATAACATTTATCTTGTTTTAGTAATTATAATACTACTTTGTTCTTCTTATCGCAAAAAAATTAATCTTTTTACACTGATTAAAATTGAATGAGTAATCTCTACACACTATAAAATAGGTGTGTCAACAATAACTGTTTATTATTCAGTTTGTTGTATGTTTACGTTTGTTACGTGTTGTTTTTGACTTTTCGCAGATACATATGCCGCCAAGGATTGTTTATTAAGTGATAAGGAATACTTTTAAAAGTTTATAATTGTCAATAATAATGTAATTATTGACAAAAAGAATAGGCATAGCTAAGTCATCAAGAAAGTCATTATATGGACATTAATTTTTAATGTCACCGTACATTCTTTAGAATAAAATTATAAGTAACTGCCAAATTATTGCACGTGTATTTAAGTAAAAAGTTGGCAAAATGATTAAAACATTTATTGAAACTGCAAAGAAAAAAGTTGAAATATGAATCAACAATATTGATTTCCAGGTACGGATATTTACTGAAAATAATTTGCTACTGTAGTTTTTCGCAATTATAGGTAATCCTCTGCTCTGTTATTTTAGATTTCACATGGGACTTCGGCGACAAAACTTTTAGTCTTAAAGTTAGATGGATCATAAAATATTTTTCCTATTATTAATATTGAATAATTACAAATAATCAAACTACAAAAATAGTGTAAAAAGCCTTGTAATGCTAATGTAACGTAAAACATGGATTTATATAAACTAATATGAATTTATTCTTCTACATACTTAGGGTTCCGTATCCATATAGACGTTGGTAACTATATACCTAACGTTAGTAACTATTATCAAAGAATATAGACGCTTAGCGTCTATAATATTCTTTGCTATTATGATGGTAGTGTCATTTTCCGGTTGGGCCGACGTTATTAGTGTGATAAATTGCATAAAAAGATACGTAACAGAAAAAAACAGATTTCTATATAAGTAAATAAAGTTTTTTTAAGACCAACCAGAAAGTATACTATTTCTGGACAATTTTTTATCTAGAAAATAAGGTTTTGCCTGTTAAGATCGGAAAATTGACGTTAGGGATCGGCAAAAGTTTTTCCGTTTCCTATTTTTGATCATTTTCAATCCCTGTTTGATTGTCTGGTACAGTCTGCTTTGATTTCGTTACTATGATAACAAGTGAAGTGACAGTTCATTTTTAATTTGTTGTTGAAGCATCTTCAACCATCCCGCAATTTCTTCCAATTTTTTTCTCTCAGAAATTTCTTTTAGCTACGCCCTGAGAAGGGTTACACTTCTTCTTCTTCTTCTTTTGTATATAGACATGACTCTGTTTTTCAATGTGCCTCGCCTCCAGTAAGTTGTCGTTCCATCGTTTTCGTGGTCTTCCTACTGATCGTCTTCCTATTGGGTAACCGTCTCTTGCTGTCTTTACTACTCTATTTGTTGTCATTCGGCTTATATGATCGTTCCATTCTACCCTTAAGAAGAATTCTACCCTTCTATTTCTTACCCAGTTCTTGATGTTCTCCACCTTGCATCAACGTCGTATATCTGTACTTCTAGTGTATCTAGTTCTAATATCTGTTTCATAGTGTCTTACCATCAATTTTTCTAAGTGTTTGCATCTCTGCTGTTTCTAACATTCTTTTTGTCCTCTCTGTGTCAGGTCGTGTTTCTGCCGCGTATGTCATTATTGGTCTGATGACTGTTTTTTTAAATTCTGCCTTTCGTTTCTTTCCGGATATTTTTATTTCTCCATGAAGAAGGGTTATACTATGCTTTCTAATTGGCATATCGAGGGCAAGTCATGATGCTCCTATAATCTTCCCCTTCTCAGAGCAAGTGAATAGTTTGTGTGTTCTGTCTATTTACTGACTCTGCATTTCTAAGAATAGATATAATTTTCTCGCTTTCTAAAACCTTCTCCAAAAGTCAAGTTTAAAAGAAACCACGAAAAAGTCTCTTTTACCCGAATCAGTCCCCTCTCCTAAAGTATAATTCTTTACTTGGAAGTATTTGCCTGTGTCTACCTGAAAAACACCTCTTTGCGGCTATGTAACATAAAATTACTAATATTAAATAAATAAGAAAAATAAGAATTATATAGGTGTGTAGATTAACTTACATTTAGATAAAGCGGTTATATATTTTAGGTAGCCTACATTTTTGAAAAAATGCCTATTGTTTGCCTGTTTTCAATTGTTTAAGATCTTTTAACATATTCTCTGGTTAGTTGCTCTTTTGATTGATGCCGTCTTAACATTTTCTCGTCTTGATTCTCATTTTAGATTAATCAGGTTGTGACGTATAGGACCGATTCAAAATAATTTCCGCAATATCGTAGTTGCTGAGAAGCTGATAACCTGGCACATCATATTCCATGATGTTAAAAAAATCTTCATCTAGCGTCATTATTTTGTAAAAATTTATTTTGAAAGTCCTCCTTTTATATTCTCTTCACCAGATCAACTTCATCCAAAAAGTTCATCATAAATTCTCTTCGGTAGAGAAGATTCTTTGTCTCAATAACATCCTGATCCATTGTTTGAGTGATTGATGTAACATTGGCTGAAAAAAAGAATGAAAAGAAGAAGAAATTTCCATCGTCAGATCTTAGGACTGCCTCATTGGGATAAGCACCAGCAGTATCCAGAAGAAAAAGCGCCATTTGTGGCTAAAATAAAATTTTTCTTTAGGAATAAACTTTTTATGAAACCAATATTAAAAAATGTCAAAAGTTATCCAATCAGCTTGCTGGTTATAATAGTGAACTGGGAAAATTTTTTTAAAGCGCGAGGATTTTTTGAATTTTCAATCACACTCTGCTTCAGTCTATGGCAGTCTTTACTTTTTTTTACCTCAGGACACTCATCGCATTACTTGCACCAAAGGATTTTTGTAGGAATTGCTGCAAGGATAACCCTGTTTCATAAGCTCTAGAAATTTAATAAAATTGTTTTGAATATTTTCTGTAATTGTGGTCTCCAGTTCATAGCCGTTCACCGGCTAAACAACATCAGATATGCAGATGACACCATAGTATTTGCGGACAACTTAGAAGACCTACAAGTTCTTATGAACAAAATCACGTGTTACAGCCAACAATATGGACTCAATATAAACGTTAAGAAGATAAAGCTTATGATAATTAGTAAGAAAAGGATAACAGATGGTCAACTCTACGTCAACCAATCCCCTGTAGAAAGAGTGACGCACTACAACTACCTCGGCATCATAATAAATGACAAATGGACCAACAACCAGGAGATTAGAGCACGCATTCGGAAAAGCTAGATCCGCCTTCAATCGGATGGGGGCCTTCTTCAAGAGTCAAAACCTCTCCCTTAATACAAAAGTAAGAATAAGTGAACCTTGAACGAAGATATGTACAGAAAACTGGAAGCATTTGAGATGGTGGCTATATCGGAGAATGCTTAGGATCCCGTGGACTAACCAAGTCACAAATGAGGAGGTCCTCCGAAGAATGAATAAGAACCCAAAGGTACTGACCACCATCAAATCTCGAAAGTTACAGTTCTTCGGACATATTATGCGAAATGAATCCAGATATTCTCTCCTTCAAGCCATCCTGCAAGGAAAACTATTTGGAAAACGAGGTCCAGGAAGAAGAAGAACATCTTGGTTAAAGAACCTCAGAATCTGGTTCAATACAACATCTGTGCAGCTTTTCTGCGCTGCTGCAGATAAGATAAAGATTGCCATGATGATCGCCAACATTCGTAACGGATAGGCACATCAAGAGGAAGAATCTTAGAAGTTAAAATAATACATTTAGATGAATAAACTTGAATAAATTTGAATAATCTTCAATAGTTTATATCTTAATAATATTATAACAAGGTTTACTGTTAATAAATTAGTAAAAAGTAACCAAACTGGTGCAGTAAAAAATGTATCCAAATCACAGCGTAGAAAACCTACAGCAGCTGAACTGAAAACAAATCCATATTAGAGTTATGTCAATATTTGAGTAGTAGAAAAATTAGGAATTTTAAAAAACCAGTAAAGGAGATTAGGTACAGCAGATTCTCAAATTGTTGTCCGTTTACCTTAATACAAGTCATGCAAGTTTTAAACTTTGCAATACATTTTGCAACATGCCGGATTGTTTAATGCTTCTTATCTCTGTAGTAATCCTATATTCTAATTTCTGAATAGTGGCAGGTTTTGTTTTATAAACGACGTTTTTTAAGTGACCCCACAGGAAAGGGGTCATAATTTGAAAGTATTTATGTCGCGTGATTATTCGATAAAACCACGCTTTCTAATCCATCTTCTAGAAAACACATACTTAACTTAGATATTGTCTCACCATACGCGCATAGTGAGATGGAGCACCATCTTGTTTTTCAAAATATGTTAAATGTAGTATAGAATTTATTCATATTTACATTTTTAATATTATCTTTTATTTATGTGTAATATAAATGTTTTATCATCATCATCATCACTGGCTCGACAACCCTTTTTAGGTCTTGGCCTGTTCTAGGATTCTTCTCCATTCCGATCTGTTTCGTGCTTTTTTTCTCCAGTTTTTTATTTTTAAGGTTGTTATATCATTTTCTATTTGTTCTAAGTATCTCAGTTTCGGTCTTCCTCTTGTTCTTTTTCCTACTGGCATCTGTTTGAATATTTTGTTTGGTATTTCGCCTTCTTCCATTCTTTCTACATGTCCTATCCAACGCAGCCGTCCTATTTTGATGAATGTTATAATATCCGAATCCTGGTATATTTTGTCTAGTTCAGAGTTGTATCGTCTTCGCCATATTCCGTTTTCTTTTGTGCCCTTATATGTCCCCTAAATGTGTTATAATGGATTTAAAAACAAAATTTCTCTTAGGAGAGGAATCGAGAGTCATTTGCGTGAAAAGTAAAGAAGTAAATAAACGTGAAGATATCCACAGTTTAGTCATCAAAATTAGTAAAATCGAAAAAATCGAACCAGTCGTTTTCGAGTTATTATAAAAAAGTTATTATTAAACCTATGTTATCTACCTATATTACTGACATAGACATAATGGTGCTACTAAAAACTGATGCAAAGCAGTCTCTGCATATCGCTTTAATGGGCCGGGTTTATCGACGGCGTGGCCTAAATGACCCACAGGAAGGTCAAGAAAAAAATAAACATTTACAACATAATAATTGTATAGAACATCAGCACTCAATAATGCTGAAACTTAGAGATGGAAAGGGTACGACAAAAATATTGAGCAGACACCTAGTCAGAATAGAGGAAAAGCGACTACCGAGGGCAGCGTGTAAGCTGCTAATTGGAAAACAACAGAGAGTAGAAACTTATGAAGGTCAAAAACAAGATGGGAAACATATCAGAAAAGCAATGAGCACGAAAGGCTTTATTTTTCATGTGGATACTTTTAAATCTTTTAGCTTTAAATATTTAAAACTTCAGTTAGTACTTCAATGAAGCAACCTGTAAAATTTCTGTTCCTTATCCGGATATAAGTAAATAATATAATTTTAGGTTCTAAAGTTTCGACAGATTTGAAAGATATTTATTGAAAGATAATAATAAATGAGGTGGAATTGTAATAAATATTCAAGCAAATTTTATGTTTGAGGCCATAAAAATGTTGCAAAATTTAAGGAATAAAATACGAGCTATGGTAACATCAATAAAACGAAAGGAAGACGTTTACACACTATATGTGTAATCGATACATAATGTTCAGCAATTTAATCGATAGCTGAAAATAAAAATGTCAGGAAAGCAGAGCAAAAAGGGATAAGCAGAAAAACTACAACTTCAATATGTCAGTTTAAAAGACCTAAAACATAATATAAACACAAACAGCGTATCAGTTGTGTTAGACATTAAACAAAATATATTTAAATAATATTGCCAGCGTTAATAAGCGGTCATAGCAGTATAGAAAAAAATTTGCAATTTGTTTATTGCTTTTTCAAACACAATTCAGTTCTTTCTAATCGGAGACCGTTTGCCAACATACTTAGATGTAACCATAATAAAAGAAATCGAACAAGAAACAAAAATAAAACTGGTAAACGAAGGAGAAAGAGGCCATCATCTAATTATCGTAGAAATGGGAGAAAGAGGCAGATAACCCCCAAATATACCGTAAAAAAACGATAAAAGAAACTCCAAGAACTACAAGAGGAAGATTCCGAGGGTTAAAACAACAACAGAAGATGAGCGAATAGAAGCAGAAACCAAGAAGATAAACAAATAGCCAATTAGTTAAACCACCAAGTGAAAAAGAGAATTACGGGATATGGAAACAAACAGTAAGTAGCATACGTCGTTGAACTTAATCTAAACAAACCAGATCTATGGAAATTATAGAAAATTCTAAGAATATATGGAAATAAACCAATAGATCAATCAACCGTTTGTGTTGAATAAGTAGTTTATTTAATTCGCTATCAGAGATTAAATGACAGAGAGTTATTTTTCGAGAACGATGATACTTGCCCGTCTAAATTAATCCAAGTGCTTGTAGCTACTTATTAGATTCCAAAAAAAAGCGCTATACTCAAGATAAACACTAAAATGTTTTATTCTGAGGTTTGTATTGCTTAGTTTAAAACCTTATTAAGAATCGCATAAAAGATACTGCTTTCTGAATTAAATGGAATTCCAATAAGAAATAAAATATTTTGAATCTTTGAAACACAAAAGCTTTCTGTCCATTATAAGCAAGATTTCAGAAAGAGATATAATTCAAAAGCTAAAAGAAGAAACAGTCCTACAACAGGTGCAGGTTGGCTTCAGACAGCAACGCTCCTATAAACTCCAGTTTTTTTGGCCTTGGAAATCTGGGTAAATGTATGCCAAAACTGCAGGAAGGTGTGGTTGATGTTTGGAAAATCTAAAAATTGGAAACGGTTGTCAATGAATAGAACTAAATGGCGAATAAGGAGAAGGTTGAGGCTTTACTTTAGAGCTGTATGCATGTCATCTTCGACAATAATGATGATATTATTATGAGGATTAAGTAATTGGATAGGCTAAGAAATAGAATAAGAAAAAACATGGCACATAATGCTAAACCTAAAGGCGCAAGCACATAGATGAAGAAGAAAACGAAAATTATATCATGGTTAGCTTGTAATGCAAGTAATAAGTTATTTATCTTGGTTGGTTTTCAATTGATTATTATAAATGGTTTTTCATGTATCCATTTACATCAATTCTTGTATTTTAAAAAAGAATAATGTATATTTAAAAATAAAGAAAATTTAATAAAAAAAAATTATAAAAAAATACTAGCTAAAAAATAAATTCTGTGTACTTTGCGGGATAGGGTCAATGACATCTGCCTTCCGTTTCGTCTACTCGGGGTTGGGCAGGTTCATACTGGGTCAACTTTCCGAAATCACAAGGGGCGCACTTGTTCCAATGTTTATGGCTTTCTTTTATGCGTTGCGGTAGTTTATGATAGGGATGAGAGGTTCAATTTCAATAACATTAAACACAAAGAGGCAATAAATGTGGATGGAAATTGTCTGAAATATTATGATGTAAAATATATAACTGAACTGACTTTATCAATTTTCTTCAAGGAGATTTCATTTTATTACTTGATTTATTTCTATAGGACATAAATTTTACCGATCAAGAATTAAAAATGCTGCTTCTGATTGAAATTTAGGCATATGAATCATAAATTATTATTTTTTAAGCATAATACTCCAAAAGTTTTTTGAAATTATATAACTCTCTCTTACAGTAAATGAAATTAAGCAAGAGACTTGGATGAATTAGTTTTAGAAATTATGTATTTGCACAAATATTGAGATCTTACTTATCAATTGAAGACGTAGGAATGTTGAAAATTCAAGTGTCAATACAAAAACTGAAAAAACAAGAAGGCACCGCTAATATTAATATCAAAGACAAAAAAAAAAGTTGCAGAAAGAACCGACTGGCGCATTATAATTATTCGGGCTGAGGATTATCCTTGCTATGATTTTTCATTATTCAAATTTCATGTTTGAGGTTTTATCGGAATATCGTCAACGTAAATATCCGACGGAAACTCTATACGCCGTTAAGTGAGATAATGCAAGATCGATAGGACCAACGCTCGGGAAATCACTGGAAATCATTCGCTTGTCATATGCCGTTCCATGTTACGCCGAAATATTTTCTGTAGAATATTTAACATGGCGCTATTCCTATTCAATCTCTCTTAACCTACTGCTCGTAATACAAATATACAACGTGGAAGGTATGTAAGTTTTGTATGGGCACATTTTACAAAGTAAACAAAGCCATTTACAAAAAAATTTAGTTATGATGAATTTGACTAGAAATCATTGCAGTTAAACCACTAACAATTGATTTTTTTTCAGCCAAAATTGGTCTCTTTTACTTAATCTTCTATGGAATGTTAGCAGCTTTGGTAGCAGTATGCATGTGGGTATTTTTCCAGACTCTTGATCCTAGAATACCGAAGTGGAAGCTAGATGAATCATTAATAGGTACCAATCCGGGTTTGGGCTTCCGTCCTATGCCTGAGAAAAATGAAGAAAGTACGTTAATATGGTTCCAGGGATCCAACAAGACGAGCTATTCGTACTGGGTAGAGAACATTTTGAAATTTTTGGATAGTAAGTAATTTTTTTCTGTTCTTGAAAAAATTAAATGAAGGGCATTCGTACAAGATTGGTTATAATAACTCAAGTACTCAAACTTAAATCGCTTCATGGATTCATGTTTCATTTCTGTGTTTGTTGTACTTGAGTTACAGTGAGAAAATTCTCCCCGGCTCTTGGTTTTCGCCCTCGGTATGTTAAAGTAAGCCATGACATGGTCCAATCAAAGGTATTTTAAGTAAGTCAAGACATGGTACAATCAAAGGTACCGTTTTTCTTTACAAATTACGATTTTGTACAATTTTTCGCCGAATTTAAATTAAATATAGTAAGTCACATTAGTTAGTTAAATACAGTCTGTTGCATCACAAATCACTACAATCTATTACGGTTTTATAATAAACTTATACAGGATTATATAATCTGCAATCTTTTAAAAAGTCAATTAAAGCACTATACACATTTGGCGAACTAAGTATCTGCTTTAGGTTACCGTTTATATTATGTGCCAGTCTATATAATATAATCTGTAATAACTAATAACTACACTCTATTAGTAAGTGTTCTACTGACAGGCAATGAGAATCACAATGTTGGTAAGCAGGTGGATTTTCGGAAGTCATGAGATATCCGTGAGTGAATCGGATGTTACCTATTCGGAATCTTCTAATGATGATTTTGTCCCTTCTGATCATGCTAGGTATCTTTGGTGGGTAGGCAGCAGTCTGGATCACACGTAGTTTTATGTTTTGTCAATTTCAGTGACTTTTTTGTGTTATACTTGCTGTTAGATCTTGATAAAGTTGAATTTTTTCTAGGTGTAAGACAAATAACTTGTCTTTCTTGCTGCGATATCTGCGGATTCATTTCCGCCGATCCCCACAAGAGATGGGGTCCAAAGAATGGTTATTGATGTTCCTCTGATGTGATGTGGACTATCTTATTTAACGAGTATATGTTGTTAATAGACTGAATTGAAGAAAGAGAATCAGTGCATATTACTAGAGGTTTGCTATTAGGTAGTTTTCATTAGATTCCATATAATTCTGCAGTATGAATACTACAAGTAGCTGGGAGTCGGTGTACAACTAAGGTTTTGTGTTCAGTACAGACAGCACAGCCAGTTCTCTAATTATTTGAGACTTCGGTGTAAAGAATTTAGTTTTAATGTTTGGTATTCGATTCTGGAAATAATTGCCTAAGAAGAAGGTTAAGAGTTTCCTTTTTATGTCGAGTTAAGCTATTATTGAAAGTAGGTAGCTTTTTGGTCCTTGGAGGGATATTGGAGGTACTGATGCGGGTGGTTATTGTCAAGTATAAATCTGCTAACAAAGGTTTTATTAAGTGAAAGAGGGTACATAGCGCTGTCTCTAATTTCAGGAATTTGATTGATGATATTGATTAGTTTAGTCGTCTAGCAGCGACCTAGTCCTAGCAGCTTTCTACGAGCGAACGGACGAACCGAATATCGCTAGGATGCTGATCCTTACCAGTCGTAAAAGTTGACCAATGGGATGGAACGAGAGATGCTAAACCATCGTTTGAGGTGTCGGGATCGCAGCAAAAAGCGCAGGGCGCCAACAAGTACTTACGTAAGGAATAGTAACGAGACTATCGTTTGAGGTGTCGTTCAATACGATCAGCCCCAGTCTGAACTTGCGCTTGTAAGACGTACTGCGGAGTGGAGCCTCACGATGTGGCTATTGTAACACCCTCATCTGGACACGCAGGTGTATTGGTTCTGCCAGAATAGGATATACTTCGGATGCTGGCCATATCCTTTATGCGCCTACTCTACCCAAACGGGGCGCTTATTGGGTCGTCAGTGTTCGAAGGTCCCCAGTCTTCACCACCCTGGAGAGAATCTTCGTTATCCATTTGTGTGTACACAGATTTCTTAATTATGGGGTCCAGGTTTTATTGGGTTCGCTGGTCTTCGAATCCTGCCCGCTGCGCAGATGGGTCCTGCCAACACGGGATGCGTGCGGCGGCTCTGCGCCTAGGCCAGAAGATCGCGTAGTGGTTCAAGATTCATAGTGGTCTGGGAAATGCAATCTGGGAATGCAAGAAGGCGGAATACCGGATTTGCTATCAAGTTGAAAGTACTAGAGTCGATCACACCCGTCTCATAAAATCGGACATTCGAACTTTGTCCTGAAATAAGAAGAGAGTAGAAGGTGAGGTCGTAAGAAAAGGAGAGGTTCAAAAGATTCAATGCACATGCTTTCATCGGGGCTAGATCTAAATGCACCTAGACATATACGTAAGGAGGTCGTTTGTATTGAATTAAAGATTTGACTTAAGTGCAGGCGGTCATGTAGCGCATGCTTCCCTAATCTAATCTGAAGCGAATAAGAGCTCTATAGATCCTCAATAAGACTTTTTCTTTAGCTCCCATTGATGGTGGACTATTTTTTAAAATGTTTATTCTATTTAGGCAGTTGTTCTAGTTTTTTCAATGTGTCATCCATCTAAGTCGTGTGTTAAAAGTAACTTCTAAAAATTTTGGAACAAAGAAACTCATGTCCTTTATACTGAGAAGAAACAAGGCTCGTAACTGAGTCTTGTGGTGTACCGTTTTAAAGAGCAACGTGAACTTTAAATGGTCTGATATTTAAAAAATTACGTACAAATGATAAAATATTTCCGGAAAGATTAAATTCTTTAAGTTTTTGAAATAGAAGCTTTAGATACAATATCAAAAGCACACTGTATAACTAAGGCTACATCGACAACATTGATCTTATTGGTTATGGTTTGAGAAATTCATGATATGAAGAGGAACTAGATTATCTTCTTCTTCTTAACGTGCCTATGCCGTATTTATCTATTTTCATTCTTTGTAGCGTTTCCGAATTTCTTATGTGTTGTGTCCAAGATATTTTCCACATTCTTCGATAACACCACATTTCAAAGTTATTAAGTTTTTTCCTCTGTCGCCTCTGTAATTCTCCAGGCCTTAACTCCATACAACAGGACGGAGAACACGTAGCATCTCAATACTCTAGTTCTAATTTCGAGTTTTCCATTGCATAATATTGCTTTCATCTTATTAAAAGCACTTCTAGCTATCTCAATACGCCGTTTTATTTCCGTACTTCTATTCCATTCTTCATTTAGTTCGCAACCTAAGTACTGATATCTGTGCACCCTGCCTAAAAGTTTTCCTTTAGCATAAACACTGTCTTCCTCAATCTTGTTCTTGCTTACCACCATGATATTTGTTTTATTTGTATTCAGTGCCATTCCATACCTTTCGCAGTATTGGGTAATGCGATCAACCAAGATTTGTAGTCCTTCTCTGCTGTCCGCAAGGAGTATTGTGTCATCTGCGTATCTAGGATTATTCAGAAGTGCTCCGTTAATAAATATGCCTTCATTTACGTCTTCTAAACAATTCTTCTGAATACATATTAAAAAGTAAAGGGGAAAGCACACATCCTTGTCTTACTCCGCGATTTATAGGTATTTCTTTTGATTTTTGTTGGTCTATTCGTATTATGGCTTTCTGATATTGGTATAGATTGGCCATGATTCTCACGTCTTCGTCATCTGATTCTGTGTTCTGCAGTATTTTTGCCATTCTTCGGTGTTGTACTTTGTCGAAAGCTTTTTCGAAGTCGACTAGACATATGAATACGTCGCAATTGATATCTCGACATCAATTACATTATCTATCGTGCTTCTATTAACTATAAAAACTGACAGCAGCATCTAGAAGATTATGTTGCTCCAGATTTGAAACAGACGTCTGTTTATCTTCCCTAATAATTTACAAAGCGTACATGTTAATGAGATTGGTATGAAAGAGTTGAGAGAGTTTGTTAAGAAATCAAATTTTTTTTAAGTATAACGATTGACTGTCGCCAGAGGGCAGGGAATTCTTGATTACACCATATCATATTGTATAGTTAAAGAAGTCTTCGGTATTTTGTTGATTGTTTGTAGAAGATATACTAGTGTCTTCGGGTATTGTTGATTGGTCGGTTGTTATTATAATATTTTGGGAATGGTTCGGACAGTCTGTCTTGGTAATACAACTGATAATGGAATTCTCATTCCTAAAACATTCGCTGATGTAGCGCGAAAGGGTTATTTTTTAAAATAAATATACCTTGTTATGAAGGATTTTGCAAATAAAATTTTTGTGATTTATGGTATACATCGGACTACAAGAAATTAATTTTCCTTGTGGAGTTTATATCTTCAGTTATTCTTGTGTCTCACTTAACAAACATAATTAACAATGATAATGACAATTTATTATTAGCTTACTTAAATGTATTTTTCAGAGTACTATGTTCCCAGCAAAATAGCTAAAGGAAATGGCCAAATAAAAACATGCTCTCATCACGACTATCCTACCAGTGGAGAAGTATGCGAAGTTGATGTTAGAGATTGGGAAGAATGCAATAGGGATCAGTTCTTTAATTATCACAAGAATTCTCCATGTATCTTTATTAAATTGAACAAAATATATGACTGGGAACCAATGTATTACGATGATCCCTATGATTTACCCGAGGAAATGCCTGATACTCTGAAGCAACATATAAGGAGTATCAACAATACTAGAGAGGTAAGAACTTTTAATGAGTCTTCTAACAAAAGTTGTTGGAATCCATTCATCTTGGTCTTTAAAACTATGACGTATTACGTACGTACGTATTACCGACTAGTCTCCCGTGAGATATAATTGCAAATACTATTACCTTAATATATAATTGCAAATACTATTAATTTAAAATAATATACAATTATAGCTTAATAGAATGTTTATCGTTTGCAATAGCGATTAATTGAGCCTAAAATGCCAACCATAAGTTGTGAAATAGTTGAAATCCCGGAGCTATAAAATAGCATATCTTCGCGAGAATTTCATTGAATTCCCAATGCCCTGACGATGGTCGATGATCTTCTCACTGAAGTCTTTGCCCAAGTGAGAAGATCTACAACATAAAATACGATAGCTGCGAGATTATGAGTAGGACCTTCATCTTGAGCTAATTGCTTAAAAGTTCGAGCTGCTAAGTAAGATGCCAGAGCGCTACAGCACGTAAGGGAATTAAAAATGTACATTTTTTTGGGCTCTTTTATATTTTTACGAAACAAATTTTTATGATAAATAGCGTCATCGGGATGTACGAGAATTTAGCGATACATTTTCTCTGCGTCGCGTCGGTAGCCAATACGAATATATGTTGACGATAACGAAGAAGAATGTAAGTAAGCGACATTCCACTTGACGTTTTTACAGAGCAGTCAAAACCTACGTGAGTTTTAGTTGTGAGACTATCCTGCTTTAATAATGCGTGACGAGGCAGATAACATCTGATATTTTGATCATTTTCGTCATTTGTATACGACATGTGATTTATATTCTCATACTTAGTCAAAAAAGCAAAATAGTCCTGTTGCAGAGCAGAATCTTTACGAAAACGATTTTCTAGCGAATAAAAACGTTTTAATGAGCTATTGTATCTACCAGTAATATCCCGAGTAGTGTGAAACTCATAATGCTCTTCGCATGCCTTTTCTTCAGGCGATAAAATTTTGGGGAAGTTAAGTTTTTTGGAGAATCGCATTAGGCTAATTATTTAACGATATTTGACCTACACTGAGAAGTTTGTAAAACAATTTGACTTCCAAGAGAGCATCTATTTCTGCGGATTTGTAAAATTCAGGGTCAGCTGACACGATATTTTTTGGTATTTTGAGTTGGGCGGGATTTATTTGAATCGCAAATTCAACAGCTTCTTAAAATTTACTAAAACGAAATTTAATTGTAGCATGCGCAGGTTTTTTTTATTTTAGTCGATAATTCATCTACCTCGGAAACTGATATTAACGGGTTTTTGCTATAAATTCAAAAATTGAGCCGCGGCTTCAGTAATAAAATGTGCTTGAGAACCAGCGTCCAGAAACACTCGACAAGTTTTGACTTTTCCGTGACCATTTACGATATCTACCACTGCCGTAGCTAATAATCCTTCAGCGTTTGTATTTGTATTGTTATTCGAAGCTTTTTTGGTTTATCAAAATGCGACATTTGGAAGCGGTGCATTGCAAGGCGCGATGATTCTTGTGTAAGCAATTAATACACCATCCAAATTTTTAGCAGCTTCATAACGTTCAACAGGCGATAACAATCCAAATTCATTGCAGACATTAACTTAATGTAGTTTCAGTGTAAGCTTCTTGATTTCGCGACTGCTGAGCCGTATTCGACGATTTTGATTTATTTTGTGGAGTGTTTAGCAGTAGGCGGCTGACATTGCGTGTTTTCGAGTTAAGCTTTTCTATTCAAAAACGATATCATTTGTTTAATTGTTGGATTAACGGATTCGTTAGTACTATCCTCCCATCGTTCTTGGAGACTGTTAGTGAATTTATAAGGAAAACAAAGAGGATATAGGATACGTAACTAACGTCTACACAAAAAAAAAACCCACACCAACAGATATTTAAATTATCACTCAAACCACAACATAAATATCAAAAAAGTAATCATCAAATCGTGGTAAATCAATGTTTTCCATTTTCTCCTATGAGGGTAGGTTTTAGGGGGAAACCGTGGGGTAGGAGTAGCAAACTGTTTTGCATCTTTTTTGGGGTCCCAAAATTGACATTCTTAGCAAAATTTAGCTTTTTCGTATGATTTTTAGAGGTTCAGTGGCATTTTCGTCTCTGGTGACTGGAGTATATGATATAATATTAAATAAATAATAATTTAATACCCACTTCATATTGTAATCGTTTTGTAAATTTTAGCGCTACCTTCATAATCCCGTGGCATCGTGAAGTTTTCATGATGATGTTGATGATTAGTTAATATTATTTTTTTTATTTCAGTTGAGAAATGTTTGGATCTCGTGTCAGGGAGAAAATCCTGCTGATGTAGAATACTTGGGCCCCATTACATACTATCCTAGAGGCATACAGGGCTTCCCAGGCTACTATTTTCCGTACTTGAACTCTGAAGGTTACCTAAGTCCTTTAGTAGCAGTTAAATTTGAAAGACCAGTCGGTAGGTATTACAAATCATTTAGAATGTTTTGTTTAATATATATATATATATATATATATATATATATATATATATATATATATATATATATATATATATATATATATATATATATGTATATATATATATATTAAAAACGGGATGTAGCACTCTCAATGGGAGTGGGTGTGACCGAGAGGAGGAAGCATAGTTTTCTTATAGTCAAGGAGCGATGGTTTTATTTTATTCTGTTCTATTCTATTTTATTTTATTTCCATTAGATTCGATATTTGATTGATTCAATTGGATTCGATTAGATAGAAGATTCGATTTGGTTCGATAATCGATTCGATTCGATATTTTGATTATATTCGATATTTGATTTGATAATCAATTCGATTCGACAATAGATTAGATTCGATAATGGATTCTATTCGATAATCCATTCGATTCGATAACATTAAGCAAAAACATCGAGCGTATAACTTTCCAAGAATATAAGAGAATACATACCATCGTCAGAAGAAAGATAAGAGAAGCCAAAGAGAAACAAAAAACAGAACAATGTCAAGAAATAGAGGAGTATCAGAGTCGATATGATAACTTCAATGTTCATCGAAAGGTGAAGGAAATAGCTGGAAAGTTCCGAAAACGCAACAGCGGAAAAATAACAGATGATGAAGGTAATCTTGCCATAACTAAAGAAGGTAAAAAGAAAGTATGGGAAGAATACTTAGACTTTCTACTAGAAACTACCAGAAGAAATAACGGCAGCGGTCAGACAAATGAAGGATGGACAGGCACCGGGACTTGATGAAATTCCTGCAGAACTGCTGAAGGTATTAGATGCAGAACAAATAAAAATAATAACTTAAATATTTAATGAAATATACAAGGCAGGAAAAATACCAGTAGAGTAGCTCAAATCGGAATTCGTACCATTGCCCAAAAAACCAGGAGTAAAAGTTTGTGAAGATTGTGGGACCATAAGCCTAATGGCTTATTTTTAAAAGTCATCCACAAAATAATTTACCGGAAATGCAAGGAACAAATTGCGCCCAATCAGTTTGGATTTATGAACGCCGTTGGTGCGAGGGAAGCTTTACTTAGCGTGCAGGTATTGTTTCAGAAATGTAGATGTCGGCTGTGATGTTTTTGCATGTCTGATTGACTACAAGAAGAGTTTATAGAGTCGGACATAAACAAATGATGGAAGTGCTGAAGAGGACAGGGATTGACGGAAGAGACCTAAAAATAATAGCTAACCTGTATTGGAATCAATCAGCGGTATTCCGATATTCCGAATAGATGGAGAATATACAAAGCAGGTCAAAATCTTAAGGGGAGTAAGACAGGGGTGCATAATTTCACCACTGATATTCAATCTGTACTCGGAGCACATTTTTGAAGAAACTCTTAAAGATATTGATGAAGGCATCTCAATAAATGGAGTCAAGCTCAATAATCTGCGGTATGCAGATGATACAATAGTGTTTTCCAGTACCATAGAAGGGCTGCAAAACTTAATGAACAAAATAACGGAAACAAGTAGAACATATGGACTGGATATAAACACCAGTAAAACCAAGCTAATGATCATCAGCCAGGAAAACATACCTGGAGCAAATCTGTACGTGAACCAAATGAGAATTGAACGTGTCTCACAGTACAACTACTTGGGAACGATAATCAATGAGTCGTGGTACAATACCGAAGAGATTAAATGTCGCATCGGAAAAGCAAAAAGTGCATTCTTGACTATAAGCTCTGTGTTCAAGAGCCATGACTTCATCCTAGAAACAAAAATAAGGCTCCTTAAATGTTACGTGTACTCTGTACTTCTGTATGGAGTAGAAACGTGGACATTGAAGGTGGAAACTCTAGCAAAACTTCAGGCTTTCAGGCTTTTGAGCTATAGTTATACAGAAGGATCCTGAAGATACCATGAACAGGTAAAGTCACCAATAAAGAAGTACAAGTACGGAGGATGAACACAACCGCGGATTTTGTCAACATCGTGAAGGGCCGTAAGCTGCAGTGCTTGGGACATATAATGAGAAATCAAGGCAGATATGGGCTACTTCAATGCATTTTGCAAAGTAAAATTGAAGGAAAAAGTGCCCCAGGACGAAAAAGACTGGCCTATCCTGGCTTGCTAACCTGAGAGCATGGTATACTGAGACCTCAACACAGCTATTCCGTATAGCAACCAACAAAGTCATCATAGCCAGAATGATTGCTAACGTTCGGAACGGACAGGCACCCTAAGAAGAAGTATTACTTTCCGATAAACCACTGATTTATATAAACAAATTTATTTTGACAGAATGTCAAGTAGAAATGAAATTTGGCCATAGATTTTTATGAAAGTTTTATGAATAATTATGTTATTAATGTTAACTAATTTAAGTTTTATGGTAAGTTTTTATTAGTTTTTGGTAAGAATAATTGATAAATTTTAGATATAGTTTTGTTAAAAACAAGGAATACCTTTTGAAACGTTTACTAAAATAAAAAGCCCATAAATTTATACGGTACAGAGATAATAAGTTTAAATAAATGGGCAGCTGGATCAGTGAAGATCTGAATCCTGACTTAAAATCCGAGCCTGAATTGAACTGGGCAGGGTAAACTTTTTGAAAACGCGAAGCCTCTTAAGCGATAGATCACTCGATCTGTAATAAAAAGACAATTTTATGAAGTGGTACATATATTCCACATTGTTATACGGAGTTGAAGCGCGGACGCTAAAAGTTGCCAGTATAAACAAACTTTAAGCATTACAAACCTGGGTATGTAGACATAGAATGAATATGAATGAAGGTATGAATACCTTGGACTTCCCAGACCATTAACTTGGGAGTTCTCCACCAAATGAGCAGATAACGTGAGTTTACTGAAATCATAAAGAAGCGGAAAACTGCATATCTCGGACATGTTATGAGAAACAATAGTTACGATTTTGTACAACTCTCAATCGAGGGTAAGATTGAGGACAAACGCGGACCAGGACTAAGCAGTGCTCCTGTCTTAAAAACATACGAGATTGGACAGGCTTAGACTCGAACTATTTGCTGGGTTTTTTAAGGTTACTTTTTAAACCTACCACCGTTGACGCAGAGTTCAGCGTACTTAACAACTCTTGGGTTTTTTTTGAAATTGTCGTAAATCGATATCCTCTGTATGTGGTGTAATCTAATTGAAACATTAACGCTCTAAATCTAAATCTAATTTAATAATAGTTAAGTGTGTTTTAATGTTTTTGTATTTATTTTTCAGCTGGTATCGTCATTAACGTAGAGTGCAGAGCTTGGGCAAAGAACATACTTTACAACAGAGCCGAAAGAATGGGCTCGGTGCATTTCGAGCTGCTAATTGATTAAATATTATTTAGATATTTTCCTAATTGGACAATAGAAGAATCCTTAAGGACTTTTTAATTGAAATATTATATAGTAATAGAAATGTTGCCTTAAAATAGAGGCCTTTTATAAAGTAGCCTTTCGATCACATTTAAGCTATAAGAAGTACATTCCAATATGAACCAACCAACTATACCAAATATTTTTATACATTTTATAAATTTTATAACTTTTTTAAATCTCACTGAAATTATCCTTTTTGGCATCTCATTGTTGCAATTTTTGTTTCTAGATTTAAAATGTATTGTGTTCTATATTAATTTTAAAGTGATGTATATATTTTTGTAGAAGTAGAAAATTTTGTTTTTGTTGTGTGTATCTTATTGAGACAGCTAATTTTGTAATAATAAAAAGTATACCAATAATATTTTATATTATCTTTTATTATTTTTTAATTCCCTAAAATGATATGACTAACCATACCGTTAGAGAAACAGCTGTGTCTGCTCAATCTGCTGGTAATTTGAAAATTATTTTTTTAGTGACTTTAGTGAAACAGCTGAGTTGTTCAGAGAAAAGTAGTAACACTTTTCACAAAGGCTCAGAAACATAATTTTCGGAATGCAATAGAAAGAACAACTACGTAGTGCTTAGGAGGAAGTTAATTTATGGATATAGGTGAAAAATTGGAAAAGTGTTCTTAAAGAAACTATTTATATTATTCTAGCTGACCACACGAACTTCGTACTGTTTTAGAATTAAATAATGTGTCAATAAACAATTAACAGAAAGTAAAACCGAAAAAAAATTCTCATCTTCTTCTTAATCAGTAGAACCCATTTGTACCTTTCGGTGTTGGGCCGTTTACAATACAATTCATTAAATTACAATATTTGACAGTCTTCTGAGGTGTCCTAGCTCTTAACGAACTTTCTCCATTCCTTCCTATTGGATGCCATCTGTGTTGCTTCCTGCCAAGTCTTACCCTTACTCTGTAGTATCTGCGAGATGTCACTGTTCCATTCTTTAATGGGTCTTCCTCTTCTGTTCTTCCCTATTGGTTTGGCGTCCCACACTCTTTTTACTTGTCTATTATTGTCCATCCGGCTTAGATGTCCGAACCATGCCAATTTTTTCTCTTTGATTGACTCGAGTATCGGTTTCATTTTGAGCCTTTCTCTTATTTCTTCATTTCTGATTCTATCAGTTCTTTTTACTCCTATCGTTCTTCTGAGATATTTCATCTCTGCTGCCTGAATTCTGCTCTGATGTCTTTTGTTTAATACCCAATTTTCTGCTCCATATGTCACTGTAGGTCTATATATTGTTTTGTATATTGTCATCTTGGTCTTTGTTGATATTTCTTTGTTATTAAGGAATCCTCTATTTAGTGCTTGGAATAGTTTTCCTGTGTTTTCCATTCTGTTGTTAAGATCATCCTCGATGTCTCCTTTGTTGTTGATTACTGTTCCTAAGTATTTGTATGAATTTGTCTGTATTATTTTTTGTTGGTCTATCATTACTTCTATTTGATCTTTCGTCCCTAGTTTCCTTGATATTTTCATTATTTGAGTCTTCTCTTTGTTTACGTTTAAGTTGTATTTGCTTGCTTCTAGGTTCCATTTCTCTAAGTTGTATTTCAGTTTTTCTGCAGTTTCCGCAATTAATACTATGTCGTCTGCAAATATACACATCTCAGCATTTATCATTTGCATTTTGTTCCAACCGATGCAGTATTTCTTGAATGTTTTCTTACATTCTTTCACTATCTCATCTATTACATTTATGAATAGTACTGGGCTGAGACTTCCCCCTTGTCTAACTCCTTGGGTTGTTTCAAATGGTTCTGACTGTATATTTAACATTCTTACCGTATTTGTTGTTTTCATGTATATACTCTTTGTTGCTTCTATCAGTTCTTCACTTACTTGTTTCTTCTTTAGGCTTTCCCATATATCTTTTCTTTTGACTGAGTCGAATGCTTTTTCCATGTCTATAAAGCTCAAATGTATTTCTTTATTTTTCTTTAAGGCTTTTTCTATTACTTGTTGCATGGTGAATATATGGTCTTGTGTGTTGTGTCCTTTCCTGAATCCACTTTGTACATCCTCTAATTTATGTTCTATTTCTTTTCTAATTTTCCTTTCTATTATGGTTTGGTATACTTTTGCTGCTACACATAGTAGTGATATACCTCTATAGTTCCTACAGTCTCTTGTGTTTCCTTTCTTGTATATAGGTATAATTACTGCATTTGTCCATTCTCTGGATATTACTTTTCTCTTCCATATTAGGTTATATATGTATAACAATTTTTCTTTTGCTTTTACTCCTATATATTTCATCATTTCTGGTGCTACTTCATCGCTTCCTGGTGCTTTTCCAATCTTTATCTTTCTTATTGCTTCTTCCAGTTCTTCTTTTTCTATAGTTTCTGGATTTTCCGTGTTTCTCATGGATACTCTCCTGTTGTGGCTTTCCTTCTCCATTGTATTCGCTTGATTTCCATTCAGTATCAGCTGAAAATGTTCCCTCCATCTTTCCATTATTGTCTTATCGTCGTTTATTATTGTTCCTTCCTTGTTCATTATTTGTTTCAGTTCCGTTTCTTTGTTGCTTCTTAGGTTTTTCAGTGTTCTGTAAAATAATTTTACGTTTTCTTTGCTGTTTTCTTCCATTTTTTCTCCGAATTTTTCCCAACTTTTCTTTTTCTCTTTCTTAACTATCTCTTTAACTTTTGTTCTTTGTCTCTTATAATTTTCATATTTTTGTTGTGTGTTTTCTTGGATGTATTCTTTCCATAATTTCTTCTTTTCTTTTATTTCTCTTTTCACTTCATCGTTCCACCAAGATGTTCGTTTCCCTCTGTTGTTATTTCTTGTGGTTCTACATATTGATTTAGCTGTTTTTATCATCGCATTTTAAATTTTCCCCATTCTTCTTCTATTGTTTCTGTTATTTCATGTTCATTGTCCATCTCTTTCTCTAGTCCTTCTGAGTATCTTATTCTCGTTGTTTCTTCCCTTAGTTTATAAATTTTTATTATTTCTTTGTGTTTTCTGTTTATGTTCTCATTTCTTTTTATTTCTTTTCTTTTGCTTTTGAATGTGGTTTCTAGTAGATAGTGGTCACTACCAAATTCATAACTCCTTTTTACCCTTACGTCTCTTATCCAGTTCTTCTCTGTTTTTTGCACTATAGTACAGTCTATAATTGATTGTTCGTCTCTTGATTTGACTTCTCTTGTGATCTTGTGTATCCTTTTATGTTGGAAGTGTGTGTTCATAATCACCAGGTTATTGTCTAGACAGAATTCGAGTAGTAATTTTCCATTTTTGTTTAGTTTGTCCTCCCCATAAGGTCCGATGACATTGTTCCATTTTTCTGTTTCTTTCCCCACTCTGCTGTGATAACGATTTTCTCTGTACAATCATTTATCACTTCTTGTAATTTGTCCCAGAATTCATTCTTTTCGTTTTTTGTTGCGTCTTCATCTGGTCCATAACATATGATTAGGTTTGTATTGGTTTCCTCTGTATCCATATCTATGTCTACTCTTAGTATACGTTCGTTGTAATATATCCAATTTTTTATTTTGTTGATACTCTCATATTATGTATAAAAAAGTTGAATAGGACACGCGAATAATTGTGCATACGCTAAACATGGAAACTCTTAAGTTAATTCTGCAAACTTCGAACAGTTGGCCTTGTGATTTCAAATGCCAAAAAGCACGGGAAATTATAAACGTTTAACAAAACGTAAAACAAAAATAAAAATGTTTGTTTACAAAATAAAAAAAAAATGTTTGCGGTCAACCATCCTTGCCCATTAGGAGTATGAAAAATAGATAACAACCTACTCTCAGACCCACCGAATATACATATAAAATTTCGGTCAAATCGTTTCGGAGAAGTATGGCAGCTACATCTGTGAATCATAAAAAAATAAAAATTTTATCAAAAAAAAAATGATGAAAATATTTGTAAGAATATATGAAAAATAGATTACTGCCGGTTCTCAGACTGATATGCATATAAAATTTCTTAAAAATGGGTCAAGCCATTTCGCAGGTGTATGGCAACTAACTCTGACACTAATATGGCTATTTAACGCTATTGGTTAGTAATATGGTGAACATTAAGAGTTGTACGTATGCCACATATAAAAATAAAAAAATTTGTACTAACAATAAAAAAAATGTTTGGGCGAATCACCCTTACTTCTTAGGAGTATAAAAATATATTACGACCTATTTTCAGGCTTACCGAATATACATGTAAAATTTCATAAAAATCGTTCTAACCAATTCGGAGGAGTATGGCAACTAACTTTGTGACACTCATGTGGCTATTTAAAAGTAGAAATGAATATATATATATATATATATATATATATATATATATATATATATATATATATATATATATATGTAAAATTTCATAAAAATCGGTGAAGCCATTTCGATGTCTAAGTCTGTGACACTAATATGGCTATTAAAGAATGGGGGTTTATAATAGAGGGAACAATTTAATGACCTGGTAAAAATATTTGTTTTAAACATAATCTCAAAAAGAAAGGCTAGTAAAAAAAATGAAAATTTAAACTGAACCTGGGTCATTATTTTATCATGATATGTAGAATTTTCGCAATCTACATAAAAATTTAGTGTTGTATATAAAACCATGGTTATTAAAACATGCAAAAATTCTTTTCAGGGATATACCCTCTACAAGAAGAAAAATATAAATGATAACAGGTGTTTTCCCCGTGCATATATCACCATCATGAAAATATTTAGCATAGTTATTGTCTGCTGTTGCAGGATACATTAAAAAAGTGTAAAAACTTACAGTGACTTGTGGGCTCTTAGCTACATCCACTGTAATTCATCATCATCGTTGGCTCTACAACCCTGTGTGGGTCTTGGCCTGTTCAAGAATTAGTCTCCATTCCCCCCTATCTTTCGCCCTGGCTTTCCAATTTCTGACCCCTAGATTCCTCAAGTCATCTTCGACTTGAGTTTTAAATCTAGATCTTGGCCTGCCTCTTTCTGGTTCTTACTGGCTCTTGATATAATATCTGTCTTTGGGGGTCTCCAGTGTCCATTTTTTCAAGGTGTCCTAGCCACCTTAGACTATTAATTTTAATAGACCGGACGATGTTGTATTTTTCATAGCATTGATGCAACTCAAAATTGTAGCGCCTGCGCCATATCCCGCTTTCTTGTACTCCTCCGTATATGTACCTAAGTATTCTTCTTTCAAAGCGGCCTAACAGTTCTTCGTCACTTTTTACCATAGTCCATAATATGTCTCTGAAACGTATGTCAGGACAGGTTTAATAAGAGTTTCATATATTAGTATCTTGGTTTTTCTGCTAATTATGTGTGATGTTAAGAGCTGCTTTAGTCCAAAGTAAGCTCTGTTCCCCAGGTATATTCTTCTCTTAATTTCTACGCTTACTAGGTTGCTGTTATTTAGTTGTGTTCCAAGATATATAAACTCCGAGACCCCTTCGAATGTGTGTGCTTAGATCTTGTGGTGCCGCTATTTGTGTGCCGTTCGTGACCTTCATGTATTTTATTTTGGATACGTTGACCAGCAGTCCCATTGTCTTCGCGGCTTTTTCTAATGTTTCAAAAGCCTCTTTTTGTCCGTGTTACTATGTCAATGTCATCTGCTTAGGCCAATATCTGTACACTTCTATTGATGATCGTACCTCTGTTTGAAAAGACCTTGACACTCTGTTTTGTACCTTGACTTTGCACTCAACTTTCGAAAGAGTTGCCTTTACCAATGTTATTAGATGCGACGGAATTTCTAGTTCTGCCATGGCATTATAAAGTGCGCTTCTGTCTACCATGTCATAAGCGCTTTTAAAATCTATGAAGAGGTGGTGGGTATCGATTCCATATTCATATATCTTTTCTAAGGTTTGTCTGAGAAGGAAAATCTGATCAATTGTTGATCTTTGTTTTCGGAATCCACATTGGTATTTGCCTATTTTTTCCTCAGTATATACTTATAAACGATCATAAAGTATATAAGCCAGTACTTTGTAAGCCGTATTCAAGAGGGTAATGCCTCGACATCCACTGTAATTACAGATGAGAAATTCTACACTAAATTAATATTTACTTTTGATTTACCTCGTTCTATTTCGTTGACTGCACATTGTCACTAATACTGTCCAAAGATACAATTGATCTTCAATGATACAGATGTTTTCAAACAATCGCCATACCGTCTAAAAAGCCGATATGGCTTGTCTCCTTCAATTTGACCTGACCCCCTCTACATCTAATTCGGGAATAAATTCATTTCACTCATGAATGATATTTCACCGGTAAAAATTCTCCACGGGCTAAGACTGTTTAACTCCGATATTGGTATGTGGTTCTAGAGTTTGGTCATCTCCTCTGAAATAATGGCTTCTAACTACTGGCAGCAGGCTAATTGGGCGATAATTATTGGAGTCAAGTTTGGAGTCTAATATTTATTCTTATCAGTAGGTTGAAACCAAAGCGCTAAATTTTGAGATTGACCTATTTCTTGATATTATTTAAGAAAATGAAGATATTAATGTTGGGAAGTTGTCAAAACGTCAACTTGTATTGTGTATTATGTTTTTTGGTTAATTTCAATACTCTTTCCAGATCTTTGCAAAATCTCTCAATTAAATCATCAGGTTTATCAGCAGTTTGTTCCAAGCATGTGTGCCAAGTGTGCGTCACACACGGGCGGCCAACAATAGGGGCGGCCAAAAGCAGTCCACTGATGATAATACTTTTTTAAAACGAGAATAAATTCAAATAATTAAATAGTAATGATTCAGATAATTATGTGAACTCTAGTATTCCAAACAATAATAATTATTCAGTACGTGATAATACTCAAATGCGTTTCATTTATCATGTATACTTCTTTTTTTCATCCTAATCTAAAAAAAATGTCAGAAAATATTATTTATTGTATGAACTGCAGCCCTTTTGCAGGTACAGTCATAAAGCAGTTTCGGGAATACTTTTTAATTCAAAGCGGCTGGCGGCTTTCGGACTTTAGTTATTTGGGATTTCACACGTATATACTTTACAAGAATTTAGGCAAATGGTTGTAAGTTTGTAGTAGTTGTTTGTAGTTTCTGTTATAATATTGTTCCTATGGTTATGTTTGTAGATGGGTTATTATGTCTTATGTTCAGTCTTAGTTGAGAATTCGATGAATTTAGACACGCTTTTGATAAACGATTTTGTTTGTAAAATATAGTAGTGTACCCGTTTCTTTTGCACAGTAGGTACTGTATTTCGAAGTAACGTCGAGATCAGAGCAATTTTATTCGTATACGCGTTACGGCTACATATTATTTGGAGAAACATTATTTGGACAACTTATTTGAAGTGTTTTTGGATTTATTTTGTTAAATTCGCCCGGCTTCGTTCTTAAGTGATAATTTCAAAATGTTCGAAAGAAAAAGAAAATGACTTTCAGGCTTTCAATATAGAAAAATAAAAGAGGCAAAAACTGAGGAGAAAAAAAACTTAGCGGTGCACTGCAATCATTTTTGATGAAAAACATACATGAAAATATAGAAGACTCGGATATAAATTTAGAACCTTCAACTTCAAGCAAAGTCCAAACCATAGAAAAAAGTACCAAACAATTGTAATATTCCTGCGGATAGAGACGGAGGATTTGATGACAATAATAGCGATAGTGCGAGTGCTGATGCTGAAACGCCTGAACCTGAAACCACCAACCAAGACAGAACAATTAATCTGGATTGCAGTGTAGGAAGCTCCAGCATATAATTGGTTTCAGATGATCCCGGAAAATGGCCTACAAATATGAATCCAAGTGAAGTTCAATTTGTTGTTGAAAATTTTCCTCAGCAAATTACAAAAATTAACTTCCCCAGAGATACAAATAATAGGAAATTTTCAGAAACTTATTATTATCGCACATTACCTAATCAAGACCAAATTCATCGCCCGTGGTTACTTTACTCATTATCACTAAATAGTGTTTTTTGTCCACCGAAAATTACTTAGTGGAATTAATGGGGTAAGTGACTGACAACATTTAGCTATTATTTTAAAAAGACATGAATCCAGTGCAGCTCGTATAAAATATTCTCAAAAACTGTTTAAACTATCTACAGCATTAAAAAAAGGATTAACAGTTGACTCTGCTCTTCAAAAATTATATGAAATGGAGAAAAAACATTGGAGCGCTGTTGTTGAAAGATTATTATCAATTGTAAAAATTTTATCTACACAATTTTTATTTTAAGATTTTGGATGCTGCCATAACAGCAATTGAAGAACGGTTCCAATTACTTCAACAGCACAGAGACATTTTTAGTGTACTTAATATATGGCATAACCAAAGTTAAAAACGATGATGAACTTAAAACCAATTGTGAGAAAGTGAATCAAGCCCTTAAAGACATAAACAGCTCAAAGGCTGACATTAGTGCAACCGTGAAAGATTTATATGAAGAAATTAAAGCTATTCAACCATTTTTTCCGCAGAAAAAAGTCCTAGTGATATTCTTGAATATATTTACGAAAATAATCTTGTATCAACATTTCCCAACTTAGCTATGATAGTACGTATATTCCTAACTCTACCTGTTATTGTAGCTACGGGTGAGCGGTCGTTTATTAAAAACTATTTTAGATCCTCAATGAAGCAAGATAGACTTTCTGCTTTAGCAATGTTATCTATAGAACATGAAGTGTGTGCGACATTGGACATTAAAGATATTGTCAAAAAGTTTTCCGAGACGAAAGCCCGAAAAGTGCGTTTTTAGTTTTTTTATGTGTTTATGTTTCTATTCACGGTTTATTTTAATTAAATGGACGTTTAAATTAGGATATACATATTCTGGACGTTGGATCATGGTTATTAAATTAGGATAGAGGACGTTTAAATTAGGATATTAGGATGGGATATTAGGATATACATTAGGTTAATATATGGACGTTGGATCTAGGAGATTAGTCTAAATGTTCAAGTATCAAGCATCTTCTGCACATTTCTTTAAATAATAGTATGTATGTCTAAAGTTTTGGAAGGGGGCGGCAAATATTAAGTTGCACACGGGCGGCCAATACCTTAGCGGCGGCCCTGTTTGTTCATAAATTTGTATAAAGTTGAGATTTATCTTATGAGACCTTAATTATGGCATGATAATCCTCTCATACGCATGCACAAAAAAATAAGCATTACTTCAAAATATAATGCAGGGGAAAATAGAAGGAAAAAAGAATTCAGGCCGTAGAAGAATGTTATGGTTACGAAATTTGAGAGAGCGGTTTTGCTGCACCACGAATGAGCTCTTTAAATCAACTGTAAATAAGATCTGAATAGTCTTGATGATTTCCAATCTCTGATAGGAGTGGCACAACAACAAGAAGAAGAATTCTTTCATAAAAATGCGTAAACCTTGTAACGTTTCTAAGATTTTTATCTACATTAACACCTACAGATTTTTATTATTTGAGTAGTACATAGTTCCTTTCCCTGTTCATATTTTTTCTGCATCAGGCCATCGTATATTAGGTACCTAATAATAATTAATATAATATTAAGATTATGTCCCTTTATTTCGCCTGTCACAGTCTCAAGTTTGTATGATTTATAGAGGTTTCTTCTATTCCAAGTGGCTAATCTAGGTACTGACTTTTTTGGATGTTATCTTATAGTTGGTGGATTTCGATGTTTGTTTACACGAATTTGTCTTCCGCATCGTAGTAGATTGAATCATAATGTGGGTTTTGCCTGTAAATATCCAATGTCCAGCCTGTTTACTGTTTTCCCTCCCATGTTCGTTCAGCAAATCTGTTTGCAGTTACCTATTTATTTGTGGTCCAAGAGAAAAGAAGATTGTTAGAGAAATTAAGCGATACAAAATTATTACATATATACTGTTATATTTATTAATAGCTTATTATTAGCTGAATCATAAATTTGCTTTTTAAAATGTTCATGCAGATTTAATAGAACAATAAAAGATCATAATCCATAATTATTTATCATACAAAAAATAAAAAATAATAACTCAAATGCACTGTCGAACTTTTCGCAACACTACCATTAAACACTGTCAAGTTTTTACTATTTGTTAAAAAACAGCTTGACTAAATGTCTTTCATTTTCATTCAGGAAAATTTCGCTTCCAATAATTTATTTCATAAAAACGAAAAACGGAACAATAAAATATTATACCTTACAGTTTGTCCTGCTTTTACCACAAATTCCCTAAACTGTAACACTTTTCACCAGCATATTGCAACTCAGATCTCTGAAGACAAATTAGAAGATTATACGGAGGTTCAGATCCAATTCTAGGTTCTTTATGGCTTTTTAACTTGCCGGCAAATATTTAATTATCTCATACTACATATTACGTTGACTGCATACTCTCACTAACACTGCTGCCCAATGATACAATTGATCTCCAAAGATAAAGATGTTTTCAAATACTCAAACAAAAACAATCGCCCATACGGCGAAAAGCCGGTTGATCAGACAAAATGTAACTCTCGGAAGAAAAATTTCTTCTCATGATACCTATTCTAAATAAAAACTTAAAAGTATGTTTTGCGTTTGAAATCCTTAAGATCGCAATTCTTAAAACGTTAAATAAGAATTTAAGAGATATACAGAGAAATGATTTATTTGATGTAATCAAAACTTCATAAAAAAACACTAATAATAAGCCTCTTCGTTCGGAATTCAAGTGTAAATTTTACAAACACAATTTTATAACCTTATATAGAATCACATAAAAGTTACTGCTTTCTGAATAAAATGTAATTTAAAAAAATAAATATTTTTTGAATCGTTACTCTTTGACTCAGTAATGATATAGCTGCTACTCCATACCATATATCCTCAGTTGATTTGCGGCTGCTTATTTCATTGTATCTTAGTCAAATATTTCCTACATATCTGCAGGAATATTCCTTACAAGCAATTGGAAGTGTCGTGTAGGATTTGATGGTTCCTTATTGACCAGTCAATATATCTACAAAAAGGGTAAAATAAAAAAATGAGAAAAAACCTGATCTGAGAGATCTGAATGTAAGAAAACTTGTGTGTTTTTTGAATGGGGAATACACACATTGTTTAAGAATGAGTTTTTAAATAGGAAACAAACATTTCCAGGCCAGTAAATGAACGTGAAATACAGCGAAACTTTGTAGTTTTCCGTGTCACCACCGAATTACATGAAAATTTGGTTTAGGTTCTACTTACCCTCCACTTCACTTTAGAACTTGTGCCGTTGGTTGCTTGTTATTTCGGGGTGAAAACTATCCCTATTTTACAAAAAATTTTATGATTGTAAGTTAAAGCGGGTAATTGATTCAAATTATCTTTTAATGAAGTGAATAAATGTCAATTAACATTAAACAACATAACTTAAGATTTTATCACAGTTTAACTCATAAATCTGACCCTCTAGATTAGTTATAATTAAAACAATATCATTGAAAACCTTGTCTCCACTGACTTGCATGGAAACTATTTAGGTTATACTTACCCTCCACTTTAAAATTGAACTTGTGCCATTGCCTGCTTATTTTTGTGGGGTAAAAACAACTCGTATTAAAAAAATCATACAGTGACATTATATTTAAATTTCTTTACTGTTTTAATTTTTTCCCACATAATTTCTACCCTTATACAGTGTGTAAAAGCCAAATGGAATAAATTCATTATTTAGGTTACTGTACATATTTATAAAAAATCCCCAAACACGTCAAATTTAAATTATAACTTGACATTCTTTAACGTGAAAATGCAACCCCTACCTTCAACCCCCTTAGAATGACAGGTACAACCCCCAATTTTTAAAATAGGAAGTATAGGCTTGTGATATATTGTTTGAAAGGTCTTTTCATTCTCCATTCAAAAATGTTGTCGCTTTCAAGTTTATTAAGATTAATTAAGATAAAATAAATTAAAATCATGTGGTTACCAAAATTCGCTACAATATAATCAAAAACTAAAATGTAATGCAAAACGTAATAAAATGTAGAACACGAAAAAGAACTATGAATGTTAATGAAGTAGATGTTCAAAATGTTCACCGCGAACGTCTTGGCAACATCCTAATCTCAAATAAAACTGTCTTCTAACATTATTTAACATAACAGGCGTGATCGACCTAATCGCAAGCGTTATTGGTTCTTTTAAGTCATTTAAATCAGAAGGTTTAGTTTTGTACACATGGCTCTTCACATATCCCCGTAAAAAGAAATCTAATAATGTAAGATCAGGGGATCGCGCTGGCCATTCAATCGATCCTCGCCTCCCTATCCACCGATTGGGAAATATTGTATCGAGGTACTGCCAGACATTAAGTTGGTAATGTGGTGGTGCTCCATCCTGCTGAAACCATATTGTATTCGCTGGAACTTGAGGGTTTCCTGGATCAGGATATAAATTTGCCAACGTTGGAATGACATCATTTTGAAGTAGTGCCAAATAATTGTTGCCATTTAAGTTGCCCTCAATGAAAAAGGGACCAATGATATTGTTTCCTACAATCCCTGTCCAAACATTAACCTTTTGAGGGTATTGAGTGTGTTCTTCTCTCATCCAGTGAGCCGTGGCCTAGTAGCGGCAATTTTGCCGATTAGCATGACCGTTACGTGAAAAAGTACACTCATCAGAAAACATAACGTCTTCTAATTGGGTAGTATTGTTATCCAACATGTCCATCATTTGCTCACAAAAAAAAGTTCTCCTATCAAAATCGTCTTCCATGAGCTCCTGAGTAGGTATCATCTTATAGGGATGCAATTTATTTTCTTTTAATATGTTTACTGTCGATGTATGGCTAGCATTGAATGTAGTGGATGCCTGTCTACTCGATGTATGTGGATTTTCCTGAAACTCAAGCAACACATCTAATTTGAGTTCATCACTCAATGCATTGGCAGCTGCTTTTTTTATCTGCTTACATGACCAAACTCGCGAAACTGCGTCTCTATTTTAGTTATTGTTCCCTGGGATATAGGCGGTAAATTAGGAAATTTCTCATGAAATAGGCGAGTTACTTCCTGTTGTGTTCGGGTGTTATCTCCGTAACCAATCATTTGTAAAACTGTTATTTTATGCATTTCCGTTAATCTAACCATTTTTCAGAATTGAATTGAACGAACTTTTTACTTAAATTGAAATACAGACAACTTAAATAAAACAATTTACTAATGCGTGTTAAAATAACGTTGCCACGGAAATTCTTTAAAGTTTTTTAATGGTTACCATCTAAAAACCACATTGCTATGGTTTTTGTTCACTTTATCATTATCAAGACCTAAACGGGAAATAAGTTTTGAGTATATTTTAGCGAATTTCGGTAACCACATGATTTTAATTTATTTTATCTTAATTTATCTTAATAAACTTGAAAGCGACAACATTTTTGAATGGAGAATGAAAAGACCTTTCAAACGATATATCACAAGCCTATACTTCCTATTTTAAAAGTTGGGGGTTGTACCTGTCATTCTAAGGGGGTTGAGTTAGGGGTTGCATTTTTACGTTAAAGAATGTCAAGTTATAATTTAAATTTGACATGTTTCGGGATTTTTTATAAATATGTACAGTAACCTAAATAATGAATTTATTCCATTTGACTTTTACACACTGTATAAACTATCCCTTGCAAAGAGTTTCGAATAGTTGTAGTTTTTTTTTTCATTAAAAATATAAATACAAAACATGAATTTATTTTATTTCAACTTCTCAACAAAAAAAAAACTCTTATTAGTTTGTAAGGATGGGTGAAAATATGTCTGTGCCTTAGTAACACATTATGTGTATCTTAAATGGTAGAGTACACGCATTTTAATACCTCCTAAAATATGTGATTGGTTTTTTACTCGTATTTCGGTTAGCTTTTAAGCTGTGAAGAATTAAAAAAACAATTTGTTATTTTTTTTAACGGCAATAGGATCATTTAAATTATTTTTTTATAAACCCTTATTTTTGAAAGGCTTGTAGTTAAAGGAGATTGAACGAGTCACTAATCACGAGTGTATGCAACCTTTGAACAGTCATATCTTAACCAATTTTTGTCTTACAGAAGAAAAAACAAAAAAAAAAACGAAAATGTTTAGAAAAGCCTATATTTTTTTAGTCTTCAAGATTTTGCATATTACTAACACTTTCTAAATCTAAACAATTAGTTTTATATATGGTGGTAATTAGGGGCCAATTTTCACGATGTTTTTTCCAAACAAAGGGACCAACTGTATTTTGAGCTTAATTCGCTTAGTTTTGATATTAAAAACAAAAAAAAACAAATATAAAGCTTTTTTAAACACGTTCAAAAAGTTTTAATGAGTTTTTCCGAAAAGTGTTTCATTTTTTAGATATTTCACATTGAAATATTCGATTTAGAATTGGACAAATAAGAGCCCACTTTTCATGATCTACAACTCTGCTTCTACTATGTCTACAGACTACATAATTACACTATTTTTTTAAAATCTACATTTTTGTTAAAAATATTTTTTTCGATAAATACCTACTTTTTAAGTTATTTGTGAAAAACCGACTAAAAGCTTGGTTTTTGTTAATAGAAAAAAAAATGAACATTTTCCCTCGCAATTAATTTAAAAATACTGAATTAGTGAAAAATGGAACAAAGGTTGTTTAGAATTAATTAGTCAATTTATCAATTTCTGGATTTATCTGGAACCCTGGGCTCGAGTCCAAAAGTTAAATAAATGGTAAGAGGAACCTAAATCCAAATTTTCAAGCAAATCCATCGTGACTAGGAAAATTACGCTACAAAACGGTCAATTACAGGAGCATTCCTCGTTTGCCAATTTATATAAATTTAGATTTAATTCTTTCGTAATATACCTAGAATTTACTTTTACATATCTTTTTTTATTATTCTTTTTGTTTAGAATTAATTATACCCTCAAGTTATAGTCGAGTTACAGTAATTAATTGTGAAAAGGAACGCCTGCTACCGACTTTAATCAAAAAATAAAGAAAAATACGGTGTCATTAACGCTGCGCTGGAGAACGCCCCCAGTAGCCGCATATTCCTAACACCTTAAAAATAAGCCTCGTTTTCACATTTTCCCAACGGTACATGTCATCAATGGTATTTTATCATCAAGAGATTCCTGCCCCCATCTTTGGCAACTCCTGCGATCGACCAAACCTATTTCACGGCAACTGAACTTCTCGAAATCTAGATGGCGTCCTTATAGTTCCCACCGAAACACAATCGGCGCGTCGCAGACACACTCGATCGAAGTGTGCCGCGATATCGCGCAAAATCATTCCGCAACCCCCAGGATATCCCTTCTTACGTAAAGGGTAGTAGACGGAACAGTTGAAAGACGATGGCTGACAAAAAAGTGAACGAATTTTATACACGGCCACCGACTTTAACCAAATGGGAGGGATTCAAATTATTCCTGTGGAATCCCGAAACGAAGCAATTCCTGGGAAGGACAGGGGCCAGTTGGGGTAAGTCCTTTGAAGATGGTCATTTTTGATTGCGGTACAAAAGTCTTTTTTCTGTTATTTGTCAGCTAAATTTAAACAATTAAAACATACAAAAGATACAAAATTCATGTTCATTAATTGTTTTAAATTTTTTTAAATTCAGTTTAGTCAAATTTGCTAAAGGTTCGTTAAAATATGTCTCTATTAATTTCTATTGCCTATTACATAATCGTTATGAAATTTGTTCCCTGTGCAGATATCACATTTTTGAAAAGTAAAATTTAGTATTTGCCCTCTGACCTTTTCCATTTGTGAAATGTCAACCGATAAAGATCTTTATCCTAAATAAAATTTCGCCCTTTTTTGATAATTTACTAATATATTACTAAACATATTTCGAGCGTTATTCAACTTTGGCTATATCTTTTGCCTTTTCATTTTTTTCGTTTTTTTTTGGTCAATTTGTCGGTTTTCATAATGGCGTCTTTTGTGCATAATGGAGGACGCCGCCCGTCTAACAAAATGGGTATTACTGTTTCCTGACTTTATGGAAATATTGACATTTTAATTTAATTGATACTTATGCACTAAGGGAGAGGCAATTCTTTAAATTGAAATCATACGACAAATAATTTTTGTGCATGAAATAAAAAAAAAACAAATTATTAAGTGGGTGTACCCTGTTTTATGTAAAAATAGTTTTATTGAAAGACACTTTGGATAATGAGGTCATGATTTGATATTGGCATTTGGATGGCCTTATTTTTTAAACTGTCGGGCTGATGTAGCTTCAAAAAAAGTTGAAAAAAATTCAACTAAGCAATCGCTATTTTATGTTTATATCTACAGATCCAGCCTTTTTTAACTTCAATTTCTTCTAGTTTCAGACAAAACCACGAAAACATATTTCTAAATAGTAAACTGTTTGGTCTAGACAATTTATCTAACAATGAATTGTATCCGAACGAAATCTGGCAATTATAAAATCGATAAGCGTGTTTTGCATTGAGAACAAAAATTAGGTCTATCAATTGTAGATTGTTATATAATATGTTTTTATTCTTAATAAAAGTAGGTTAAAGAAAAATTTGTATTAATAAAACTGGGCTTGACTCTTGGATCAATATTTACCGACTTAATCCTACAATATGGTTGTATTATGCTGTTGAGCTTGCTCTTGCATAATTTATAACTTCTTTTAAATTCCTCAGAATTTATTTTTTATAAAATTGCGGTAGCGTTTCGCATTTCTCTTTTTATAACGCAAATTAAACATTTTAAACGGAAAAAAGTCCTAATTTATTTGGTTCATCTTCAACCGTTTAAAGTTCCTATTTTCTTCGTCTTTTTCTCTTTTTTTTTCTTAATAGCCTTCATCTTATTCGTATTTCACAAAAGAATAATTTAATAATAATAAAGTAATAATAAATATATTATTAATCAGTTAAAATAGACAACTCCCAATAATATTCTAATATGTTTAATGTATAATAGTTGTTTTGCATCGGTTTTACCAACTTCTATACCGTTTTAATATACATCTTCTTCTTGTAGTGTCGACTCCACCCATGAAGGCTGGCTATAACCGTTGCAAATTCGTCTATATCTTCTGCTCTTCTTAAAAGGGTCTGTGTGTTTAACCTGGACCAGTCGCGAATGTTTTTCAGGCAGGATATTTGTCTACCAGGACCCTTTTTTCAATTTTACCCTTTACAATCAGCTGCAACAAATCTTACTTATCATTTTGAAGTATGTACTTCAAAATATGCTGTCTTTCTCATTTAAATGGTGGTTAAAAGTTCTTTGTCTCTTTCCATTCTATGCAACACTATTTTGTTAGGAATATGATCGGTCCATGGAATTTTCGAAATTCTCCTAAAAAAGAACACCTTAAAAGCTTCCAGCTTTCTCAATTAGTCAACATTAACAGTCCAATCTTTGGCACCCTAAAGAAGAATACAGTAGATATAATATTTTACATTATTATATATCGGATTTGCAGATTCAGTCTTTGGTTACTCGGAAATTTCCTCATCTTTAAAACGGCTGCCCTCTTTGGGCTCTTCCAATTCATGTGTCGCGGGGAATCAGTTCGCATTAAAATTTTGGTTTTACAATTGGTTGTGTGACTTGACATCTACAATATTTCTCCATTCTTTCCTGTTTTTGCTTATGGTTTTCCAATCTCTAGCTTCCATCTTCTTAAGGTCAACAATTATCTGGTTCTCCCATCTGGTCTTTGGTCTTCCTCGTAGTACACCTGGTCTCCATATGGTAATTTTCTTGATAACTGCTTCTGAATTTCTCCTTTCTAGATGTTCCATTCTTCCAAGTCTCTTTGCCTTGATACATCTGACGATGTTTTCTCCTGTCAAAAGTTCTCTTACTTAATAGTTCATTTTCTAAATTCATTATTACCTAAGTTTAGTGGGCCTGCTATTTTCCGAATGATTTTTCTCTCTAAGATTCTCAATCTTTCTGTGTCAGGCACATTATTTCAGCACTATATTTGATTACTGGTCTAACTGATGCTCTGTTAATTTTCAGTTTAGTATTCTGAGAAAGCTTCTAATGTCTAAGGAAGTATTTCCAGTAAGTTCTATTTCCTGAAAGAATTCTTTCATTGGTTACTATGCTTCTTTTATTAGTTCCATTAACGGAGACTCCAAGGTATTTGAAGTGTTCTTCCTCATACTCATATTCCCTTGTCACATTAACTGTACTTTTTCTTGAGCATATTAGGTATTTTGTTTTATTTTGATTTATTCCCAACCCCCTCTTGTATACTTCCTTACACATTCGCAAATTCTTCCTTTAAACTATTTAGGTTTCTGCTAATCAGTGCCATGTCGTCAGAGTATGGCATTAGCTCGTTTGGGATTTCGTCTGCACCGGCTGCCTTCTATTGCTTTAGATTTCTTATCATACGTGAAAAATCCTCATGACGGATTTTTAATTTCGTTTTTATCACTAAGGTATGTTACTTCCATGCATTCGTGAGGCTTTCTCTAGCCTTAAATAACTCCTCGTAATGCTTTCCCATATTTTGACATCAATCTTAACTGTGGGTTTTTTCTTGTTTTAAGATTTTTACTTTCAACTCTTCTATAAGTTTATCAATCCATTTTTTTTCTATTTTACAGCATTTTTTCTTTTTCTTTCTCCTATACTCTTCCAAGTTTTTTGCTTTACCTGTTTTCATCTATTTCTTTCGGGCTATGTTTTTTCCCTGGTTGCCGATTCGCAGTCTTCGTCGTAACATTCTTTATTTCTTTTTATTTCTTTATATCCAATTACTTTTCCTGCTGCTATCGAAATGTATCCTTTTAATTCTTTCCACGTTTTTTCCTTTCTTTCATCCATCTTTCTAAATAATATCTGACTCTAGTTTCCGTACATTCCATTTTTTTGTGTATTGCTTTGAGTCTGTAATTATTTTCATTTCCATATTTCCTATTAACAGGAAGTGGTCAGAATCCGCATTTGCACCCCGATATGACCTAACATCTTGAATTGTTCTTCTCCACTTTTTTGAAATCAAAATATGATCTATTAGATTACTCTCAATTGATTCGGGTATTTGCCATGTTACCTTATGCTCTTTTTCGTATTTGAAGTGAGTGCACACTATAAATGTGTCTGTTGCTGCGGCTAGGTTACAAAGCATTCTCCCGTTAGTGTTCGTAATTGTGTGGGGAATTTCCTATCAAGCTACGTCTTTATTTTTGTCTTCCTCTATTATCATTGCGTTGAAATCGCCTAGTAAAATTAATATGTCATTATTGGGTATATTTTTGTATATCTCGTGTTTTACGAGTTTCTCGTTAAACTCGTTTTTATCTTCTTCTTTGACATTTTTAGTCGGAACATACGCATTAATGAATGTTAAATTGGATTGCTTGTTCTCTTTTTGATATAAGATATTCTTTGACATATAGCTTTAAAATCCATCACATGTCTCTTAGTTTACTGCTAATTAGGAAAGATGTATCATTATGACCTTGTGTTATATCTACGGAATATTGTATCTATTCTCCATCTCTTTCACCAGTTCTTCCATTTCTTCTAAGAATCTTTAATAGATTCTTAATATTTCACGTTTCTATTCGTATCCCGTTAGTTTTTCTTTTATTTCGCTTTTTTTGTTTTTTGTTTTTTCTTGCACTCCTTACTACCATTTCTTTATTCACAGTCAATTGTGGTTCGTTCTTTCTACCAGATGCTATAATCTTAATTAGTTTTGACGTTTTGGTTATCTTTGATATTTTCACTAGTTCATCTTCCGTATTTGGCCTCCCCATGGGGGATTTTTGACTGACTGTTTTGGCTTTATCTTTGTTTTCCTGTAATTTACTGTGTTCTTCAATTGTTTTTCCCACTGTGCACATCCTTTTGCCGGATATTTTGTATCATAGCTTTGAAGTTGCTCGAGCGAATATATTTTTCCATTTATCTAGTGTATTGTACCTTAATTGTGCCTGGTATCCTTTTTGTCTTGCTTTTTTCGTGTGTTCAACGATTTTCTTTCAGCGATCACTTGTTTTGGCAAGTCTTCGTATATATATATATATATATATATATATATATATATATATATATATATATATATATATATATATATATATATATATATATATCTTGCTCATAAGATATTTGGACTCTTTCAGTATATCTTTTTTGTTATTTTCACTTCTCATTTCCATCAATATAGGTCTGTTTTCATTTTTCTGCCATCTTGCTTATCTATTCTTTTTATATCAGTTATTTCTTGCTCCGGGTCTATCTTAATTTTTAGTCTTTGCATTAATGCTTGGATTTTGCTTTTAAGGTCTCTATAATCTTTTCCTTGTTCTTCCTCTATTCCGTGTATTACTAGATTTCTCCTTCTAATGTTTTTTTCTAGCATTTCCATTTTTTCCATTTGGATTTTAATGTTTTCTTTCAATGCCTTGTTTTCGATCTTCAGCTGTTTATTATAAATAACTGTATATACTTTTCTTAGGTCTGACTGTATATTATCCAAATTTTCTTCGACTCGTTTATTGTGTTCCTTCCATTGTTTGCAGCTGGTCTAGGATTGTATCTTATGTCGTATTCGCCATCCTAGCCTTCGGTGACAGCGGAAGAGTGTACACCCTCCTTAATGGATGAAAGGCGTTTTTATCCGACCCCAGAAGAGCAAAAATACGGACAGAAATATTTTCTCCGAAATACTTTCTTTTTTATATATTTTGTACAGTCCGGCAACACTGTCAGAATATCTGTTGGCCTATCCCTTGTATTTTTATTAATATATTATTAATGTATTATTAATATATTATTAATAAACCATTGTCTAATTTTACGGTATTTTTGGTTAGCTTATATGCTTTTAAATTTGTATGTATTTTTTAATATTCCGAAAATTTCTCGATGTCGTTAAGGTATTTTATTTCTACATACAGTTCTGTGACTTTTTAAATTAAATATTCACTATACCCCTTAATTTAGTCCAAAACCCACTTACAAATTAGCACATGTATTTAAGTTTCACCACCACGTTGCCAAAATCTTTTTTGGATTTTTTGATTTTGAAAACTCCAGAACCATAGCCTTCATCCGCTTATATAAACCAAGAATTATCCGAGAAGCCATAGAAATTGAAAAAAAGGCAAATTGTCTCAATAAAAGGGATACGGTTACCTTCGACTTGAAGACCTTCCATAAAGAAAATATTATCCGCTACACCCGTCAATAAAAATCTTACTATCAGAAATGTTCGCTCCAATCATCGCGCCAATCCCCGCGCCGACGGTATAAATGGACAGTATAAATCAACCGACCTCTGTCCTGAAGAGGCAAAAGCCTAAAACAGGACAGTACAGCCAACCAATCCCAAGAAAACACCCAAAAGCACACAAGACAAACACAACAATGGTACGAACCGACCTCTATTCCTAGTACCAATAATGCATTGGTTGGTGATCAGCGTAGTAGTGTCTGAGGGCTCGGGAGACTGAGACCTCGGAAGCCCTGAAGAAGACATCGAATATGATGTCGAAAGCTCGGAGCGGTTCAACCCAGAAGACTGTTGAGTTAAATATTAATTCCTGTAATAGTATTAATGTTAGTTATTTATACTAACCGCGGAAAGCTTTCGAAATATATATATATATATATATATATATATATAAATATATATATATATATATATATATATATATATATATATATATATATATATATATATATAGTTGTAGTAATCTGAAAACTGCATATATAGCACTCATAATTAGTGCGAAACGAACAGTATGAGGTATAAATTAGTACCAACATACGAGCTTGTTTTTAACACCCATTAGATTGAATTCTAGTTCTGTTAAAGTGACATTCAGTTTTAATAACGGAGACGTCAAATTATTACTAATGAAAAAATAAACGTATACTGGTTTTATTCACAAAAAAGAAAAAACAGAATAAAGAAATTGATGAAAAGTTGTAACTTTTAACCAAACAATTTTAACAAAATTGTAACCTTTACAACTGAACAGAAAATTCAAATTTTTTGAAGGCCTTGTACCAGCAAAATCTACAATAAGTTTAATTTATCTTCTTGCGGATAATTTTAGGTACTATTTCTCTTGTAGCTAAAAATGTTAAATTTTAAAGTTAACACAAATAATAATCTATCCCAGGCCTGTGTAAGAGGTTGGCTTAATTTTCTACCTCACAAAATAAATAGAAAACTTCACACCATGACGTAAATGTTATCTTTTGTATTTGAGATAAAAGAAAATGCAGAGGAACATATTTATTAGAAATTCTAACAAAGAAACTTTCATGATTTATGGTACATGAAACTTATAATTTTAATTTATATTTTTGTTTTACACACGTTTTTGTTTGTTTTGCAAAATAAATTCCAATTCTAACCAAACTTAATATTGTTCTGACGGTATTTTTATTTGGAATTAACTAGGGATGCACGCAGGAAGTCTCGTCACTCACTTTGTCCCTCATTTTGTCTTACGTGACGGGACAACGATTTTTGCTGCGAGGCGGTACATGGGACGGGACAGCAATTTTTCTGCGGGACGGGACACGGGACGGGATTGGCCATGGACGTATAGGATTGGCGCTTTGTCCGACGGAACGTCTCGCATATCGTGAAAAAACTTCACTTTTCTTATTATCGAAATGATTTGGTAAAGTTATACAAGTATCTACATTATGGTATATAAAACGTAAAACTATTTATAGAAATTAAAAGGTTTTCTGTTTTAATAATTCATAATTAATGAAACATACTTATTACGTTTAGAATAACAGAACATTTTTCGACAATTTTGAAGTTATACTTCTATACGCGCGCTCCACGTTGAAAATTTATACGGGAGTGAATCGGTGAAATCATTACATATGTAAGATAATGAGTAATAGATAGACGGAAGATATATTTTCTCTCTCTTCCTAAAGAGAGAAATTTTTATTCTAAAGAATAAAAATGTTCCTTTTGTATATATATTTAATATTATATATATATATATATATATATATATATATATATATATATATATATATATATATATATATATATATATATATATAATATTATAATTATATAATATTTATTAATATTATTATTTTTGTGACATTATTTATATTATTTATTAAATGTTTAAAATTATTTTAGTCTTTTGTGTTTCAAAATAATAATCTCAATAAATCACTGTATGACCGAGAACTGTCAATTTTGAAATACGTTTGTGTCATGTCCAATTGGCAAATATTTTACGTGTTTGGTTCATACGCTGGTGGATGTGAGTTCGAATCTCAATATGAATTTCCTTTTTTATTTTTGAAATATTTAAAACCCCACGTTCATTTTATTAAATATATGTAATATACGCAAAAATGCTAAATTTTAAAATAAAATGAAAATGTACAACATAATCTGAGTTGTTGGTTTTTGAAGTTATACTTCTATACGCGCGTTCGACTTTGGAAATTTGCACGGGAGTGAATCGGAAATTTGCACAGGAGTAACAAGCCTCGTTAGGCATGTTAAATTATAAATTAAAACTTGTAAATATCTCAAGAAAGTTCAAATGTGTACTTATATATACAACAAACAACAATTGAATATTGTATTTGTCAATGTCAGATAAATTGACAGTTGTATTACCAAACAATATTTTTTTATGAATATTTTTATCATGGTAAATTAAACATATGCGTAAGTATATTGTCATTTTTAAATACTTATGAATATTGCATTTTAATTTGTATTGTATTATTATATTGAATTATGTTGCAGTGTATTGTATTATATTTTTATATTAATAACAAAATTAACAATGAATTTTACTGCAGAGTATGTGTAAAAAAAATTTTGCATTCAAGTCCTTTTATACATATATGAAAATAAAAATATATATTTTCATTAAAATATTGATTCAATCCTTCATTTACTTACTATACTCCTATTACAGGTCAAATGTTTATATACAGCAAATGATGCACCATATACCTAATTCTTTTTCGCTTTCTGATCTCTCTTACCTATAGCATTACATATATAATGATTGTGCAGATTGACTACCATATAAATTTGTTACGACGAACTCGTGTATAGAAGTATAACTTCTACCGGCAGTCCCACTGGACTGCCACACCCGTTTTTTTTTATTTATTGTGGTGCACGCCTGGTATGTAATAAATTGTATTAATTTATATCCTCCTAATAAACCGTCACCCGACATTACGGTGATACCACTAGATCATGATAGCTTTAAATCTTACATTGAACGGTTTCTTTTGTGTCAATTCAAAATGAATACCATTCAGAATGCAAGAAGCAGAACGGGATTTACTAAAACTAATACAAGGTTTCTTAAAAATATGCAAAAAAGTTACAGATTCACTAGTAGGGGAAAAGTATGTCACGTTTCCCAGCTTTTTCATGTAGATAAATTTATTACTCGACTCCCTCAACATCAAAATATTAGAAATTATTACTGAACAAAACAATGACGAGGAATTCAATTTGAAAAATTCTTTTGTAGCAACAAGAAATAAGATTATCAAATATGTACTACAATAAAAAAAATGGGTATACTGTATTTCTCTCGTAATCGATCCCCGCCACAAATTGGAAACCTTCGATTTATCGGAATGGGACCGTTCCTTGAAACAAGAAACTGAGACAAAACTCAGAGATTTAATTAAAAAATATGAAAAAAAAAGGGTTTCAACCTGAAAACAAGAAAGTTGGATCTTCTTCTGTGCCCTCCAGGGGCAAGGACGATCTCCAAATTTTGTGACGATCAATTGGATCGATATCTGGCAGAAAAACGTGAACATCTTATCTTCGTGGAAATGATGGGCGCATGAAAAATAATATCACAAGGATTATAAAGAAAATAAATCATAAATATGAATCTTCCTCATGGAAGATAGCGACAGCGACTACGATTTATCTCAATAGTCCAATTAAATTGATTCTTCAATGGAACTTAAATTGAAAATATTAAATAGCGAATAAATGAACTGTCACCACTAATATTATGTCTACAAGATAGTCGTCTTTCCAACAATCAAGTATTACTAAAAAATTATACGCTCTATACAAAAAATCGAGAAGTACAGCAAATATTCAGTGGTGGAGTCGGAATTTTTGGTACACACAACCATCCAATCCAAAGAAATTCCGTTAAATACAAATCTGGAATGAGTAGCAATTTAAACAATACATCATTTTAAAATCAATATGTGCAACGTATACTTACAACATCCTGACGAAAATACTTTTTTATAATTTCAAAATGTAATTTAAAATTTCCATTCCCAAAATTATTTTAGGTGATAGAAACTGTCACAACATCGCATGGGTATCCTCAAAAACTGATAAAAATGGAAGAATCTTATTAGAAACAATAAATAACACAAAACTAGTTTTATTAAATACGGGAACACCTAATAGATTCAATGCATGTAATGACAGGTTTTCCTCCATAGACTTATACTTATATCAGTGATTCAACTTTAGCTCCATTTCTACAGTGGAATACATTAGACCACTTATATGACAGTGATCATTTTCCAATAATAATTACTCATAAAGACGGAAGAACTTGTACAACCTGTGAAACGTGGAAATTAAAGTCAGGTGATTGGGAAAAATACTCAAACCTAGTAAGCTTACGTACATAAAATCTCGTTATATCATATAATATAGACATTATACTATCATCTTTCAACGATATAATTTTAGACGAAGCCAAAGATTGTCTAGCAAAATCCAAAAATATCACAATAGCTCCTCTTCCTTGGTGGAACACTGACATGGCATCATCTAACAAGTTCAAACAAAAAAGAAAATTCAAAAATTTTAATAGAACACTATCAGTTGTATTCAAGCAATCAGCAGTACCACCAACTTTCTTAGAACATTAACAAAGAGAGAAATGTAGAAGATAATGAATAATGAATTCATCGAAAAACTGCCTATTAGCGCGAAGGTTACTTTAGTACAGATCTTCAACAAAATTAATTCGACCCATAAATTTCCGTCTTTTTGGCGCGAAGCAATTATAATACCATTTTTAAAAGACAATAAACCAAAAAACTTATCTTCCTCGTATCGACCAATATCTCTTACCTGAAGTATCTGTAAAATAATGGAAAAGATTCTAAGTAAAAGATTAAAATTGTAGGTAAGAAAAACCTTACATCCGTCGAAAGTGCTACCGATTAGAATGGTCTACAATAGAAAATAGATAATATCATAGCATTAGAATATGAAATGGATAAAGCCTTTATTCATAAACAAAAATAAATAGCAATTTTCTTTGATATCACAAAAGCATTTGACATCACGTGGACCTATCACATCTTAAAAACAATGAAAAGTTGGAAAATAGATGGCAAATTCCTAGCCTTCACCAAAAACTTCCTGGAGAACAGAAGTATAAAAGGTAAACGTCATGTCAACTAAGAAATCATTGGGAAACGACATCCCTCAAGAATTTGTATCGAGCCCCCTGCTGTTTTTAATAGCAATCAACAACGTATCTGACAATTTTCTGCTTCCAGTAAAAGCAAATCTCTACGCGGATGATCTTGTAATATATATATATACCTAAAATCAACTGCATCAATATTACAATACACTAAATAAATTAGAAAGGTGGTCATTAGATATAGACTTGAAATTTTCAATCAAAAGCTAGTTATAATATTTGACAAAAGGAAAACACAACACCAATTAAATTTAAAACTAAACGGACACACTCTTACGACAATCAACGAAATCAAATTTTTGGGAATGACATTCGACTCTTAACTCAGATGGACACATAAATGAACTAATTAAATCATGCCAACAGAGAATACGTCTTCTAAAAGTCCTTTCTAATCTCAAATGGGGTACAGACACAACTATTCTTCTACGATTATATCAAGCTCTAATTAGAAGCAAACTGGATTACGGATGTATATGCTACGAAACTACCACTAAAAGTCAACTGAACAAACTGGACATCATCCAATCCACAGCATTACGCAGAGTTTTCGGAGGAATAAAACAACCGTTCTAGTCTATCATCTTCAGATATCCTGATTTCAAACTAATTTTTACTGACGCCTCCAAAAGCAGCAATGGTGTAGCTGCTGCAGCTATTCTCGAAGACAGCACTTTAGTCACCCACCTAAAGATAAAATTTTCTTATTATATCAGATTCCCTGAGTGCCTTAAATGGTGTCAAATAGATGTATCCTACTCATGCCAATTTAGCACAAATAAAAGACATTTAACATTTAACAAATAAAAAACATTTTTATGGATACCATGTTGGGATAAGGGGTAACGAAGTAGCTGATAAAGCAGAAACAGAAGCTATCAATAACAGGACAATCCCTATAATGCAAAACATACATAATGGCAATTCTTCATTGTCATTAGAATTTTCTTCATTTCAGTTGGTGTTATTGATTTTTTTTCTGTAAAAGGTGTAACTGGAACGATTGATTATTATTATCAGAAAGAAATTTTAAATTATATTTATTTTAAAATTTATGTGCCTATTTTTAGTAATATATTACTACATAATTTACACTCGAAACTTGTTCTAAAGCGGAGTGTAGTTAGTTACACAACAGGATATTGATCAATCCGATAATATAAAGCGGATGAAGTGAACTTTATGCTAAAACTCTTAAATTCAGCGCAACAGTGGAAGCTTTGGTCGATAATATTATAATCACAAACCAATTTATTAATCAACTTGGTTATTCTCGGTAAAAGAAACTCAAGTTTTGGAAATGTACCAAACTTTACAGAACAGTGAGTTTACTTTACAGAACTTTACAGAACTACAGTTCACGTCCATATTATTGAGTGTATCATTAAATAGCATGTTTTGAAAGGCTATCATTTTTATTGTTTTTTCTTCGTATTCTATTCTATTTTCGAGACGAGAATAATGCATCATTTATGAGTACAATATAATAAATTTAAACCGATAAACCGATATAATTTTGTTACAAACAAAGATCAAATATGAGTTAAACATTTTTTAGTTTACATTTAGTTTTGTTCTTTTGTGACATCAAAATTGTTAGATTTAATAGTTTTAATTCTTTCGCTTAATTCTGCACTAACACCCCCAAATATTTAAAGTAAACGATCCACTTTAAATTATTTTTACCGATTTTTGACTCTGTTATTCTGTTTACATAGTCTGTTTTCTGTTCTTTGCTTCTCTTATCAACGTTAGAAGTGCTTATAGCTTTTGTTTGTCACGCGCTACCAATGCTAGGTCGTCCTCGTATCCTATGATTTGTATTGAACTTTAATTGTCTATTTTAGCTCTACATCTTTGATTACTAACATCATCATCCAGCCTCAAGAGTCCACTGCTGAACATAGGCCTTTTCCTCATGTTTCCAACCCCGTCTATCTTGCTCCGCTCTCATCCAGTTTTTATTGATTCTTCTTAAATCGTCAGTCCATCTTGTAGGTGGTCGACCGACGCTTCTCTTGTCTTCCCTTGGTCTCCATTCCAATAACCTCTTTGTCCATCGCCCATCTGTCATTTTGGCTATGTGTCCTGCCCATCTCCATTTTAGTCTGGCCATCTTCTCGATGATGTCAGTCACTCCGGTTCTTCTCCTGATGTCTTCGTTGGTTATTCTGTCTCGCAGAGTTATTCCTACCATACACCGCTCCATTCTTCTCTGCGTGACTCTCAGTTTGGTAGCTGCTGCTTTTGTTAAGGTAAGTGTTTCTGCTCCGTACGTCAAGACTGGGAGGACGCACTGATCAAATACCTTTCTCTTTAGGCATGTGGGCAGCTCACTTTTAAAAGTTTCTCTCAGTTTTCCAAATGCTGCCCACCCAAGGCCGATTCTTCTCTTCAGTTCATGAGTCTGGTTAACCCTGCCAATAATAATCTCATGTCACAGGTATTTATATCTATCTACGAGTTCTATATCTTTCCCACCAATACTGATGTTCTGGTTGGGTACCAAATTGGTCATGATTTTTGATTTTGAGATATTTATATTTAAACCTACACTTTCTGTAGCCACAACGAGTTCCTGTACCATCTGTCTTGCCATACCCAGATCTTCAGCTATTATAAGTATATCATCGGCGAAACGTAAGTTATTTAGATATTCTCCATCTATTTTTATTCCCTTTGTCATCCAATCCAAATTCTTAAAAGCATGTTCTAGCACCGTATTAAAAAGTTTAGGTGACATTGGGTCTCCTTGTCTAACCCCCCGTTCTATTTTTATGCGATTACTGTTAGTATGTAATCTGAATATTTGTTGGACATAGAAACCTGGAAATGATACAGATAGCGGAGTGCGCATTTGCAGATGACCTCGTCATATTTGGAAGAAACGAGGACGCACTTAAGAGAAACCTCCAGATATGGAGAGATAAACTCGAAAAACGTAACCTGAGAATTAATGAAAGTAACATCAAGGTCATGGTATGTGGGAAAACAGACCAACATACAAACATTAAAATCAATAACTATACTTTAGAACAAGTCGAAACCTTTAAATATCTGGGAGTGCAACTAGAGAGTAGGGGTACACAAGAAGCAGAGATAAACAATCGAATAGCAAACGCTTCCCGGATATACCACGCAATTAAGAGCACATTCCTATCGAAAAAAGAAGTATCCCAAAAAGCAAAGATCTACAACACAGTTTTTGTACCTATCTTAACATTTGGATGTGAAAGCTGGACGCTCACCACCAGACTAAAAAATAAACTGCAAAGTATTTCAATGAAGTATCTAAGAAGAGTACTAGGGGTGACCAGAATGGACAGGATACGGAACGATGAAATAAGAGAACGCCTTAAAGTCCAATCAATAGAGAAGAAAATCGAAGAAGCCCAACTGAGATGGTACGGCCACATGGTAAGGATGGATAAACAAAGCCAAGTGAAACAAGTGTGGGAAGCGAGAAGAACCTTGAAAAGACCGAGGGGCAGACCCATGAAGACCTGGGACGATGAAATTGCCGCCATCCAAGACAGGAGAGGAGTCACCAAGGAGCAAGCGAAGAAATTGGCAAGCAACAAGAAGAATTGGAGGAAGTTTGTATATGAAACCTAACAAGAGACTTTACACCCAACACCTTAGGGTAGAAGGGTTATTGATTATATATATATATATATATATATATATATATATATATATATATATATATGTAATCTGACAGTGGTTGTTGCCTGCAGGTATATTTTGTACAATAATTTAGTATATCTATAATCTAGCCTGCATTCTTTAAGCGCCTGTAATATTTTGCTTAGCTCAACTGTGTCAAAGGCTTTGTGAAAATCGATAAATATTAGAACTAAAGGTTTATTGTATTCCACCGCTTTCTCTATTTTTAGGGTTTTCACACTTTGTAGATGGTCATTTGTTCCGTAACTTTTTCGGAATCCTGCCTGTTCCCTTGGTTGATAAGTCTCTAATTTTCTTTCCATTCTCTTAACTAGTATTCGCGTAAACAACTTATATATATAGGTATACATATATATATATATATATATATATATATATATATATATATATATATATATATATATATATATATGGCTGAGGAGGCTAATCGGTCTGTAATTATCTAAATTTGCTTTGTCTCCTGCTTTGTGTAATAGAATCATAGTAGCGTTGTTCCAGTCTGTTGGAATATTGGAGCTGTGATTACTACTTCTAGTGTGATATTAAATAGAGCCGTTGACTGACTATTTCCTAGCCTTACGCCACGATTTACATTGATGTCTTTTGTATCTCCTTCGAATGTTTTGACTCTTGCTGATCAGTCCTTCGTTGTTATTTTAGTTAGTCGTGTTAACTTTGCTGGTACTTTTTCCTTTTAATTTCTTTTTAATTAAGTAATTAAAATTAATTTCTGTAGGAATATACTGTTGAAGGACTGTTGGAATTCCATGAACAATATGTGTAGTTCCATGTCATGTTCGTAGCTTGTTTCGATGGTTTGTGTTAGTACGTGTATTGCGGCGATTATTGATATTCCTTTTCTAAATCCCTGTTGATAGTGTCTATTTTTTTTCTATGTATCAATTTAGTCGGTTATTTATGATTGTAGTCAGGATCTTATAGGTTACGTTCAGTAACGTAATAAATCTATAGTTATCGCTATATAATTGGATCCCTCTTCTAAAAAATTGGATATATCCGTTTTTGTACATGTATGTTTTTGTCCTTCAAAATTTTAACCATTATTTTGTACATCTGTTTCAGTAGTTAATCTACTCCGTTTATGATCAGTTTTTTGTTAATTTCATCTGGCCCCGGAGTTTTGTTTAGTTTTAGTTGATTTACGACATCTGCGAATTCTGGATGGGTAGGTGCGTCTTCACCTGCATATCAGTTATCTATATTCTTGTTTTATACATTGGGATCATCTTTTGTTATCCTTATTATTTATTTCTAATTGTTGTATTTTTTTAGAGATCCATGTCTCTTACTTCCGTTTATAGAGATTCGTGGCCTCTTGCTTTTCTATTCAGTATTGTTTTAGTTGTTCCTGTCTTCCATTCTGTATTTCTCGCGAAGTTTTTAAATTGTTTTCTTTTTGTAAAATTCTTCATTTAACCATGCTTTCGATTTTTTGTTTTCTTGGGGTCGTACACTTTGTTCTGCAGTTTCTACATGCCATTTTTTATGCTGATCCATTCCTTTTCTATATCCTCATTGATGTATCTTCTTAGTTTCTGTCCCAATTCTTCAGTATACTGTTGTTTTGTTTCTTGTGTTTTTAATTTCTCTATATTCCATTTTTTTTTTCTTTCCTTGCTAATATTTGTTTTGATACTGACTGATACCTGTCTTTAATAACAGTTGTTTATCTGTAAGCTCTTGCTCTTTTAATCTTCTTTCGTCCATTAAGTTTAATATTTTGTCTGTCATCCAGTTGTTTTGCTAGACGCTCTGCCAATAAATTTTCTGCTCGAGCTGTCACAGCAACTGAAAGTTCTAACTTATTTTCTGCTGAGCTACTTGCCGAATATCTGGATTCTTTAGTTTTCTCATATCCAACATGTGTTTCCAGTTTGGACTACTAGGTTTTTTAAGGTTAATTTGATACTAGACACCATAAGCATATACTACAAATAGACTGAGCGCTGCAATACAGCTCCGTTCACCCAGTGCGACAGAGAAAACTGACACAAAGCAGTTCCTGCATCTCTTTCTGATGAGCCGGATTTATTTATCATGTGACCTTCACATTGGTCATTTAGGTCATGTGGTCCATAAACCCGGCCCACTAGAAAGATAAGCAGGGACTACTTTACGTCAGTTTGCTTTGTCGTACTGGGTAAAAGGGTCTGTATTGCAGCGCTCAGTCTATTTGTATTATATGTCTATGCTGGGCACCGTTGCGTTATGGCCAGAGTTGACATCAGCTGCTGGGTACGTTATTTTACAGACTTAACAGAGTTGTTATATCTGTCACTAATTTTGTTTCGGACCACGTTATACTAATTATCTGCTGGAGATTTCCACGTCCACAGCCTACGTTTTGGTAATTTAAAAAGTGTTTGTGATAATCAGTTTTTTGCTTTGACAAAATTCTAACAGCCTGTTACCTCAGTGATAAAAAAGCTTTAAAAGTTGTATCAAATGCCAAATAGTGCAATTTCAGAAAAACGTCAATACAGAAAAAAAATGAATTTTACCAGAATATGGAAAACATCATAAAAATTATGAACAATTACCTTAGTTGAGTTATCGAAAAATTACTGATTTAAACTTATATTTCAGAAAATAGTTGCGGGTTGGAGACTTTAGAAACGCATGTATATATCATTGCTCATTTCTCATCATGTGCTATATTAATTATTTCAGTTTGCGACTTCTTATGGTGGATTCATTTGTGTTTGTAGATTTTTGTAATTTGGTTTGGTTTGGTTAGTGCCTGTAACATAATGCTCTCATGTTATAAAAGTGTCTTTAAGCATTTTCATACATATACACTAATCATATTAACCAGATTTTGGAAGATACGATAGGTATGATTTGTTCCTTGGTTATTAATCTTCTTCTTATTGCGCCGTCTCCTTTTGAAGATTGGCGATCCGACTGGCAATTGTAGCTTTGGAAACTGCTGCACGAAAGATTTCTGTTAATGAGCGGTCAAACTATCTTCTCAGGTCTTTCAGCCACGAGTTCTGGCGTCTTCCAACTGATCTTTTTCCCTGCACTTTACCTTCCAATATGATTTGAAATAATTCATATCTTTCACCTCTCAACACATGGTTATTAATATAAGCGATTTATTTAATGAATACAAAACTTTAATAAAAGAGAAGACTCTTATATACACTTAAGAAAACTCAGAAACAAACGTAAATCAGATAAAGCAAATAATAATATTTTTGAAAGATCTCAAATTGAATTTCCTAGTTGAGCTTTTCCTTGAAGCTGATTAGGGTAAAGTTGCACTAAATGTCGGGAGATTATCAAATATTCTACACCATAGTTATTTCAAAATATAATTTTTACACGTATTTCCTTAAGACTTTGTATTTAAAAATCAAAATTCAGATATCTCTACATATTTTACAACTTGGTATCAATTATTGTTATGACATTGAGATATTGATTACAACTGCAGTAGTATACGAACTAATTGAAGTCTGTTCAATCATTTAATAAACTAATTCAGAAATCTAATTTCAACAATTGCTTGTGCGTTTTTGTTAGTTAGATATCGAAAGAAATAGATATAAAATTATAAATAAATATAATGTAGGTACTACTCAGAGTCATGCAAATACTGCAAATACGCAGGGCGCATATGTGCATTATATATATATATATATATATATATATATATATATATATATATATATATATATATATATATATATATATATATATATATATATATATATATATATATATATAGTAGTTAGGTATTATTGACTGACACGTTATGTAAACTAAACTTTTATTAGGGCTTTAGTTTATTAGAGCTGTAGTCAGAAGGTTGGCCGAGATGTTAGTAAAACACTCTTTTGACTTTTTGTCTAGCTTTCGGAATTGTTTTATTCCTTTTTCAAGACACTGTAATATAGATAAGAAAATGTGTAAATATTTACAAAATATCGCAATTCGTCAGTGCAACTTACTAGTCGTTGAGATTATTTACAATAAACTTTGACAGTCAACATTAATAACACAAATATAAAATTATAATAATGGACAAAATACATTCTAAAAATTTTTGTAAGGATGGTAAAACTTAGTTTATTTCATGACATTTTTTGATGGTGTGTTTTAACTCTGATACATAGAAACAGAAAGAAAAAACAATATGATTAAAATGTAATTAGGTGTTCTTAATATTGTATTTATTTTCAAGAACCAAGAGGCTCATATTGGGTAGTTTTAATTTTTAATTATTAAACCTGTCTTAATGGTATGCAACCAGTTATGCATACAAGTATATTGTGACGTGTATATGTAGAGGTAAATATTTATTTTATTTTTGATGCTTTTCCAGTAAATAACAATAAATGTTGCTCAATTTATCTATGTCAGACTTTTTATTTATGTAAGATGTACTTGATTTTATGAGAAACATATTTCCAAGAAAGCACGTTTTGCATGGTTTTTTTCTTTTGCCAAAATACAGGAATCTTCGAAATTAAACTCATGTTTCAGAGTTACTGCATGTTCTGTGAGTAGACATGCATTTGTTTGATTGATTTTTATGTCACTACGATGTGAGATCACTCTACTGTGGAAATTACGAGATGATTCTCCGATGTATACGTTGTTGCAATTGGCATACGGTATAGAATAAACAACATTCGATGACCCCGTATTGTGAAAGGATCTTTTGTTTTTATGTATAACTTCGATACCGTTTTCACATTCTTAGTTGTAATTTTTAAGCCATTAACATATTTGAAAATGTTCGTTAGCTTAGGTGTCAGAATTGGAATGTAGGGTAAGGAACCATAAGCTATTTTAGATGGTATTACTGATGTGTTGTATGTTAATGTCAATTGTCGGACCTCATTATTATGAAAATTTTGGTTGTCAGAAAATTGCGAAGAAAAAGCAGAACCGAAAATGAGTTTATTTAAAAGCCCTATGGGGTAGGAGTTCTCTAGTAGTATAGATCTCAACTTTTTTAGTTCATTGTCCCTGAACTCGATGTGTGACAAGTTGGTAACCCTAGTTTTTAAGGCCAAAATCAAATTTGTTTTCATCTTGGATGGATGTTGAGAGTGAAAATTTATGAAACGGTTACTAAAACAAGGTTTACGATACCACTGCGTCCTTAGCATGCCATCACTGCCACGATGGATAAGCATGTTTAAAAAAGGAATCATACCATCTGCCTCTCTCTCAACCGTAAACTTTAGGTGTTCACATCTGGCGTTAAAGGTGTTTAAAACATCAGTTACTTTGTTTTCAGGGACCGATAAAATCAAATCATCTACATATCGTTTAATAAAAGGTATGTGAAATGGTATCTTTTCTTTACAAGTTGTTATAAGTACATCCAAAACAAAGTTACATAGTATTGAGGATATTTTGCTGCCCATGAATTAATTTGTGAAGGAAGATGATGAGAGTTGGCATGCAAGTAACGATTGGTATGGGTAGATTTTCGATAAACAAGTGATGAAAACCTTGGGATTGGTTTTTCTTCATGATAACGTCGGGCTGAATGGGCAAAATGGTAAGCCTGAATCAGTTTCCATCGTGAACTAGTTACTAGGATGTATACCATTTAGATATATTTGAAAAGACACCAAAGCATTCCTGTCATGGGGCCAAATGACGAATGTATCGTCAACATATCGTAGCCAACATGTGGGTTTAGGCATTGATCAACATCAACCTGTATGCGTCCGCTGCTGGACATAGGTATCCCTGAGCTCTTTCCATCTGTCTCTGGATTCGGTCTCTCAGAGAGACACCTAACATCTGGCGCTCCATAGCCCTCTGAGTCACGTGAATCTTATTAAGTACCTTTTTTGTGAGCGTTAATGTTTCCGCTCCATAAGTAAGTACAGGCAACACACATTGGTCAAAGATTTTCCTTTTGAGACATATGTGTAGATCCGATTTAAATACATAGTTTAATTTACCAAACGCTGCCCAGGCTAATCCAATGCGACGTGGGAGCTCACATGTCTGGTTATCTCTGCCCAATCAAATTTCATGTCCTAAATACTCATACGATGTAGTCTGCACAATATTCCTTTAAACAACAGCAATATTTCGATTTACCACCAGGTTAGATATTATTTGCGTCTTGTTGATAGCATTGATTCTTGAGCATTGATGTGGATCTTTAAATAAAATAATTATTAAAAAAAAAATAGAAATATGGTGAAGTTTATAAAGTTACAAGATACGAAAATTGCAAAATGTATTCCTTTTAGGAACGCACTTCTAACTATTTTAATTCGGCACCTAATTTCCGTATATGAATCCAGCTCTTGATTAATGCTCACTCCTATATACTTATATTTATTAACTTGTTCTAGTTGTTGTTTATGTATATTGTTTATACATAATATATTGGACAAGTTCCAATCTTGTCAGTTTCTATCGCAATAATTTTGGTTTTGTTTGTATTTATTTTCATTTCTCTCTCCTCAAATCCAGTGTTGACTCTTTTTACAAACGCCTGTAGGGCCATGTCCGAATCTGACACCAACACGGTATCGTCGCCATAAAAAATATTGTTTGTTGTTTCTATATTTATTTTTACACCTTCTGTTAGTTCTTATAGTGCCGAAGCAAAAATATTTTCCGATTACATATTGAACAATAACGGCAACAAAATGCTACCTTGCTGGACCCTTTTTTGCAACCGACTTCTTTATAACCTGATACTTCGTCGCATTTGGAGTATATTTTGTTTTGTACTATTCTCAAAAGTATCTTAAGAACATGTCTCATCAAACTAATCAATCAGTAATCGCCGTATGTTCTTGGATTGGACTTCTGAGCTAGTTGTATAAAACCTTGTTTGTCCTAATCTTTGTGTACTTTTTTCCTGTGTTGTTGCCATTTTCATGATTACAAACCCCAAGTATTGGAATTTATCATTTTCTTTGATTGTTACGTTGTCATAAATCTGTAGATCTTCTATGTCTTCTTGGAGTTGTTCCAGTGTCAAATATTTGATTGGCATATGAAACTGAAACATGGGCTTTTCACAACAACATAGTTCACAAACTCCAAGTGACTCAGAGAGCTATGGAACAAAATTTACAGATGTAATCCAAAAGATGGCCATGTTATAATGGAACTGGGCAGGACACATAGACAATCGTTGGACAAAGCGAATTATTAAATGGTGACCAAGAACAAGAGAAGTATAGGCGGACCTCAAACCATTGTGTACTAATGATATCAAGCGAATGGCTGGTCACGAATGGATGCAAAAAACAATAAACAGAAATTAATGGACACACCTACGGAAGACTTACATCCCACGATGAATGGAATAGCTGCAGCTGATGATGATTATGTTTGATTAAATAATTTTCTTCTTCCTATGCCATCCCTATTAACGAAGGTTGGCGACCACATTTCTAAAAGTTTCTCTGTCTTTTGCAACTTGGAATAATTCGTCTACAGTCATGTTTGTCCAGTCTCGAATATTTCCAACCATGACTTCCTCTTTCTACCTATTCCTTTTTTGCCATCGACTCTACCCTGCAGGATGACCTGCAGAAGACTATATTTATCATTCCTCAGTATGTATCCAAGGTATGCAAGCTTGCGTACTTTTATTGTTCTCAACAATTTTTTGTCTCGACCCATCCTTCTCAGCACTTCCTCATTGGTGACCCTGGCAGTCCATGGAATTCTGAACATTCTACGGTATATCCAAAGTTCAAAGGCTTCAAGCTTCTTAACTATTTGCGCTTTTAACGTCCATGTTTCTACCCCGTGCAATAGTTGGGACCAGACGTTACATTCAACAAACCTCAGTCTCAGCGCAGTATTCAGATTTTTGTCACAGAACAATTGCTTGAATTTTATGAACGCTACCCTTGCCATTTCTATTCGTACCCTGATCTCTTGGCCTGGATCGAATTCTTTGTTGATGTAAGCTCCCAGATATTTATATTTTGTCACTCTCTTTATTTGCTGTCCACCAAGGGTTAGTTGTTCATTATTTATTTGGTCTTATCTGTGTTGATGTCAAGTCCCATTTGAATGCATTTACTATTTATTGCATCTAGTAAAGTTTGTAGTTCTTCTATACTCTCAGCCATAATTACCGTGTCATCTGCAAATATCACGGTGTTTACGATTTCTCCACCAATTCTTATTCCCTCTTTTCTTTCCCATAAGACTTTTCTGAATATGACCTGTGAGTACACGTTGAAAAGCGTCGGAGACAAGACGCATCCTTGCCTGACCCCTCTCGCAATAGGTATTGTTACGAACATGCACTCGGCATGGCCCAGGTAACGGTTGCATTGCATCTCCAATACCCTTCTCGAAGCTTCGAGGTGTATCGAGTGCGAGAGAGAATAACCGGTCACGTAGGCGAATTAGAGGTGGGACAACGCCAGAATATTCTCGAACCTTGTAACTGTAGTATATATATCTCACGATGTTATGAGTTGAGTTAGTCGTTAAGATACTACCGAACTGTAAAGTTATAAATAAATAAATGTATATAAATTCGAACCGCTCGTTTTATTTAATCACGCTACAGTGGTGTTACGGTGTGAGATTTGCAAATAAATTCAGCAGTGACTTTTGAAAAAGACTTTTGAATTTGAAAAGTATTATTCGTCGGGAACATCCGCGTAGTGATCTTTATACAGGGTGGTCCTTAAGTAATTGTACAAAAAGAAACAGTAGATTCTACACTTTAAAATATTACGATTTAAGCTAAATTGCTTTAATAAAATGTTTATATTAAGAAAGATACAGGGTGTTAAAGTGCAAATTAAAAATTTTATTTTTGGCTATAACTTTCATGTTTGTAAACATTTATGCATAAAAATTTACAACTGGGTACTTTTAAATATGAGAAATTATAATTTGATGCACACTTTGATGTAGCGGATAGAGGGCGCCACATATGCCACATATGTGGCATAAATTTGCACTTAACTTTTTTGCTCTTTGAGTGAACTGTATTTGTGATACAAAATATTAAAGATACATTATTTCAACAAAAAAAAGGTATACCTGTTAATAACTTTTAAACTCAATAGTTTTCGAGATAATCGCATTTTACAAATCAGCTGCATATTTCTGAGTTAAGGCAATTACCCCAGGCAACGAAGGAAAAATAGACAAAAACATTAATAAATCTAAATTTTGGTATAAAATACCAATAACTAAAGTTAATAGTTAACGAAATATTAAATAAAATAAATATATCAGCCGGATAATTAATAATAGGATATGACAAAAAACAGAATAATAGGATTTTACATCAAACATTTTATATTTTATGTTAAATTAAAGTCGTAATCAAAACATTTTGTTTACAAACCAAATTAAGAAATAGTTAAACTAAATTACTAAACTTTTTGTTAAAGTAAGTGTTCGATATGTCTACCATTTTCATTAATTCATTTGTCAATATATTCCATAAAAATCATCTCATATTAAATAGCATCATTGGTTCTAAAGAAACTGTTGCAGTATTTATTTCTTCCTATATTTGGTTGCAAATGTTTATGGCATTCTTATAGACACGTTGTTTTAATACGCCCCATACACCAAAATCAAGCGGATTAAATTCTGGGCTACGTGGTGGCTATAATGTATAATGGACGAATCTATATCCAAATCTTATAGTATATTATGTCGCAAAGGTTAAATAATGTATTAAACTGTGATGTATCTCATTCATTGGTTACTTATATACACTCATATAAGCTTACGAGTAACTATAATTACATATCGAACAAATGGACTATTATGATAATGATGATAATATTATGAACTAACGAACTAATATTATGCTGAACTAAATTGCCTGTTTGTTTACTATATTTATAACAATATCGGTTATTAGGCCAACGATGATGTTTTTGTAAAAATGCTGAGTCTTTAAGGTAGTATTTGTAGCAAAAGTATTATGAAACAAGACACGTGTGTTATTTCATACCTGTGCTTTAGTTTCCATTTGTCATAATAAAAATGGGTAAACAACAATTTACGTAATGAATAATAAGTATTATTTTGGGTTTTTTTATAAATTAAATAATTATATCAACATCTCACCACATTGCCAAGGAATATGACTGCCACGTCCAATCCAACGTTCAGAAAAGGTATATTTAACTATGTTCTCAACGCCTTCTGTCTAGAATGTGGTGGTGTACTATCTTACATAAACCATATATTTTGGTTTTTCAGCATTTTACAATAGGGAAAAAGTAATACAACGCCAGTAGGTATAGAAATTTAAGAAGCGATAGAAAAGGGAAATTGTATACATGATGACGGCCAGCGTCTAAATACGGACACGGCACCTAAAGAAGAAGAAGAATATTTTCTCCAATAAGACATTTAGCAGCCATAACAAAAATTTTGTAATGTTACATTATCATCTTTGAGTTGTTTTAATAAGAATAAACTATGAATTATGCTTATCTACAGGTATTGAGTGCTTTACCGCACAAATATCACAACTAAGAATTATGAGGCAGCTGACTTATAAAATGCGATTATCTCGAAAACGGTTAAATTTTGAGGTTACTAACAAGTATACCTTTTCTTTGTAAAAATAATGTATGTTTAATATTTTTTAACACAAATAGAGGTAACTTTGAGAGCAAAAAAGTTAAGCGCAAGTCTATGCCACACCTGTGGCATATGTGGCGCCATCTATCAATAACATTAATTTATGTATAAAATTATAATGTATCCTACTTAAAAGCGTCCAATTATAAATTTTTGTCCAAAAATATTTACAAACGTAAAAGTTATAGCGAAAAATAGAATTTTAAATTTCCTCTTTAACACCCTGTATCTTTCTTAATATCAACATTTTATTAAAGCAAGTTGGCTTAAATCGTAATATTTTAAAGTGCAGAATCTATGGTTTCTGTTTGTACAATTACTTTAGGACCACCCTGTATAAAAGAACATTTAAAAAGTACGTGTGTGCCTGACCAAAGATGCTGCTAGTAGAACTTTCAGTAAAACAGTTGCGTGAGCAGCTAGAAGAACGCGATGAAGACTGCAGTGGGTCCAAGAAGACACTCCAAGAACGACTGAAGACTGTTCTCAACAAAAATGGAGAAGACCCAGAGACATTCCAGTTTCAGTCAGCAGACGAAGCCGTTTTAACTAAAATAATTGATGGAAAATTCGAGACTGTTTCCAAAAGATTCGATGTAACGTCTCAAATGATAGAAGAATCTTCTCGAAAGAATGATGAAAGATTCAATGAAACGTCTCAAATGATTGAAGAATCTTCTCTAAAGAATGATGAAAGATTCAATGAAACGTCTCAAACTATTAAAGAAATAGCTAGACAAAACGACGAGAAATTCGAAAATATGTCTAGAAGATTCGACGAAGTATGTAATCAAAACAATAACAAATTTGAAGAAGTCACAAAAACATTCGATAAAGTAGAAGAGAAGATCAAACAGTTAGAGAGCATGATAACTAATACAAAAGTGCTACCACCAGTTAATACAGTAGCTTTAGATCCGGTAGTAAAAGAAGAATCAGCCAGAGACGAAATGACACATCATATGAGATTCAAATTGCCACCATTTGATGGAAAGTCCTCTTGGTCCATATACCTTAGACAATTTGAAGCTATTGCGACAGCCAATCATTGGACAGAACAAGAAAAAGCTGTTTCCTTGACTGCTGCTTTACGAGGTGATGCTGCAGATATCCTAAGATCAATTCCTAAGGGTCAAGAAAAATGTTACCAGACCTTGTTCACTCAACTAGATAAACGTTACGGAGATGCCCATCTACAACCAGTCTACAAAGTACAAATAAGAAGTAGAATCCAACGAGCAAGTGAGAGTTTGCAAGAATTTGAAGCAGATATTGCTCGTATAGCGTTGTTGGCATATCCAGAGGCACCAGACAACATTTTGGAAGAAATTGCTGTAGATGCCTTCGTCAATGGGTTAAGAGACAGTGAACTACAGAAAGCTTTACGACTAGCAAGACCGAAAGTTTTAGATGAAGCGCTCGCTATTGCCTTGGAACATGAAACAGCTAGTCAAGTTTCACGGAGCTATCGAGTACGAACCTCTGAAGAGAGCGACGAACAAAACGAGAAACGTCTGGAGGAAATCGTACGGAAAGTAGTTCGTAACATGATGCCGAAGAGACACGAAACCAGATGTTCGAATGATGGCGACGTAGGTCACATTCGCCGTAAATTGCAAGAAAATAATACAACAGTCAGAAAGCTAGAACAAATGGAACACAGGGCTGGAAAGAGTCATTCAACTGCTGATGCTCAGTCAAGACGGGCATATAGTGCAAATCGTAATCATTGTCTTGAATTAGAAGAACGACTTTGGCCCGTGAGAAGAACCACCGTCATTAATGAGCAATGGCAGCCTCAACAGCTACAAGACGCTCAAGCAGATGATCCATGTATAAAAAGAGTATTGGATTGGATGCGTCGAAGTGAAAGACCTTCTTGGCAAGACATTAGTGCATGTAGTCCAGAAGTCAAGTATTACTGGAGCCAATGGAATTGCCTAGTGCTGAAAGATGATCTTCTGTATAGAACCTTTGAGAACGATGATGGTACAGAAACTAAGCTTCAGTTAATTGTACCTAAAAGCAAAGTGTCAGAAGTTTTACGTCAGTTGCATGACGGTTCATTAGGTGGACACTTTGGTATTACGAAGACTCTGCAAAAGGTTCGAGAACGGTTCTATTGGGTGAACTGTAAAGATGATGTAAGAAGATGGTGCCGGAAATGTGAACTGTGTGCAACCAGTAATGGTCCAGTTGGTAAAAAGAGGGCACCCATGAAACAGTACAATGTTGGTAGTCCTATGGAAAGAGTAGCAATCGACAATGCAGGTCCACTTCCAGAGACGAATGATGGAAATAAATATATCCAGATAGCCAGTGACAGAATGAAAGATCAATATGATTCTCGATGCAAGAGTGAAAGCTATGAAGTAGGTGATCTTGTTTGGCTTTATAATCCACAACGTCGTCGAGGCTTGTCTCCCAAACTGCAAAGACAATGGGAAGGTCCATATGAAATTAAAAAGAAAATAAATGACGTAATATACCGAATTAAGAAGTTGCCGAAAGGTAAACCAAAAGTAGTTCACATAAATCGTCTTGCACCATATGCTGGCTCAAACGAAACAGAAGAAGCACGAACCCTTCAACATGAGATCAAAGATGACCGGCGACCAAGCTTTAATGAATTTATGTCAAATTACGCAGAGAGAAAGAGTGCTAGATTCGGCGTGACCACAGAAGTTCAGCAGGATCTTTTTAGTGTTCCGCATAACGTCTCTCTAGCCCACTGTGTTGCCCAAGATCTTGAGAGGACTAAAGGAATCTCATCCGTATTTTATAAGAAATTCGGTCGTTTGGACGAGTTAAAAAACCAGCAGCCTAAAGTTGGAAGAGTACTGAGATTAGAAGATGGTTCTCGATCTTTGCTGTATATGGTGACCAGGAAGTCGTATACAGACAGGGCAAGCTACGAGGATATATGGCGTGCTCTAACTAATTTGAAGAAAATTGTGTGCAATTACGACATCAAGAATTTGGCCTTACCCAAGATAGGCCATGCACTAGATAATCTGGACTGGAAGATTGTCAGAAGCATGCTTGAAGTAATCTTCCGAGAAACCGGCGTACGAATTACTGTGTGTTGCATTAACCCGATGAGATCGTATCCTTCAAAGTCAGTAGACTGTTATTTCTTTCTAAAGGGTTCATGCAGAGCTGGAGAGTCCTGTAGATTCCGCCATCCTGTGCCTACATATAGAGTTGCTGATCGGGACGATCAGATTTAAGAGGGGAGCAGTGTTATGAACATGCACTCGGCATGGCCCAGGTAACGGTTGCATTGCATCTCCAATACCCTTCTCGAAGCTTCGAGGTGTATCGAGTGCGAGAGAGAATAACCGGTCACGTAGGCGAATTAGAGGTGGGACAACGCCAGAATATTCTCGAACCTTGTAACTGTAGTATATATATCTCACGATGTTATGAGTTGAGTTAGTCGTTAAGATACTACCGAACTGTAAAGTTATAAATAAATAAATGTATATAAATTCGAACCGCTCGTTTTATTTAATCACGCTACAGTATATTATTTGTTTCTATATCGTTCACCTTTACTACTGCTTTCTGGTTCCAGTACATAGCCTTGATAAACTCAATGTCTTTTTTGTTTAAATTGATGTTTTTTAATTCATCTATTAACTTTATATGCTGCACTCGGTCAAAGACTTTCCTAAAGCCTATGAAACATACGTATGCACTCTTGTTATATTCCCGACATTAAATGTTTTGCAAGAGTACCGTCAACGCAAATAATGCCTCTCTTGTACCCATGCCTTCTCTGAAGCCAAACTGCGTTTGATCTATCTGCTCCTCACATTACTATAAATTCGGTTTTGAACAATTTTCAAGAGAATCTTTAAAGGGTGGCACATTAGGCTTATCAATCTATAGTCATTACATGATTTGCGATTGTTGTTTTTTGGTAGAGGTAAAAATATCGATTTAAACCATTCCTCCAGGATGTTGCCCTCTATATATATGTGGTTGAGAATTCGGGTGAGTCTCTTTATATTAACGTCATCTAAGACTTTTAACAGTTCAACTGGAATTTGACCAGGACCCAAGGCTTTTCCTTGGTTTGCATTCTGTATGGCATTCTTTACTTCTGAGGGTAAAATTTGTAGGTATTGTTCTTCTTCACCTATATTTTGTTCATTTTCAGATTATATAATATAACAAAGAATTTTATGTTATCCCCATCGGTCAGTTTGCAACAACTATGCATTCTCGAACACTTTAAGATTTACTTTACTTTACTTTATGAGTAAAAAACGGAATCCATATTCGACTTAAAAGAATTTTATTCAACATACATAATCAAAGCTTGACCTTTATTAAAAACGCTCTTCTTTTACTCGTCGCCGTAATTAATCGCGCACCTCCTTTCTCGTTTTTTATTTCCTACGACCATTTTTACAGAGTAAGTGATTATATCCAGAAAGTAATTTTGTAGAGTGGCAATTAGCCGGAATGATGGCGCTAGAGAACAGATTTTACGTCCCACGGAGAAATTATTAATTCATTGCAATTTCCTTTTCGTAATTGAGTAAAACTTCAAGTCCCATACACCTTTATTTTTGTCTCCTTGACTCTAGCGCAAGCTATATTGAAATCATAGATCCAATGGCATTTGGAGTTTTATCTTACATATTTAGAAATAATAGATTACAATAATATGCTATTGTCGCATTGTTTGGATAATTAAGAAACGACCAATTAGAGATATGCGCGTTGGTTTTGTTGACATATTTAAGGAATATATTTTTAATCTTTATAAATATGAAAAAAGAAAGCGGCCATATCGATATAAAGATCATATTCGTTATATCTTAGACAAGGTTCCTTCTCTCAGGGTTATACAAGTAATAATTGTTTTTAATGTTTTTAAGTCTTCTTCTTCTTCTTCATTACAGGGATTATGCATTTGTTGTCTTTTCCGGCATGAAACTTAGCTCCGTATTTTCAAGGGACCTATTGAACTTCTTCCTTTCGGTTTGTAGATTACAATTTGTTCAGTTAGTCGATTTTCATCCGTTATATCTATGTGTTGTCTACATGTATTATTAATATTTCTCATTAATGGAGTAGATTTTCAGTTCTTGCCTTGCTTCTTAATTTTATAGCGTTTTCATTTTTTATTATTGCGTATGCCTACGCTGTATTTTCAGTTCCCCTATAATAAACAATCGTGTCAGTGTGCTTGAAAACACTTAGCTTCAATGTTACTGTATACATTTTGACGACACTTGTAAAAGTTTTAACTATATGTTTCATATACCTAAATACAATGATAAAGTGTTTTAACTTCTGTATGTTTTTTAAAACCTTGTTGTGCTTCTGCTAGTGTTATAAATTCATTGCAAAAGACTTACAGTATAATAATAAGTCAATATAGGAATAATTTATAATTAAAGTTACATTGAAGCGAGTGAACCTATAGTGAGCGAGTGACATTGAGAAACAAGCACTTGTTTATATAAATTGTATATACGCGGACGGGATTTTCAATAGAAATTAATAATAATTAGTCATTGTAGATGTGTATATTAGAATATTATTTCACAAGAGATAGCGTAGGTCAATATTGTTATTGTCTATACGTTACGGCTGCTATTGTAAACACAGTCAGTAACCTAATGTACAGAAATAAATATAGTGTTAAGATTTAAGTAGTGACAGATAATTAAAAACCCGTAACGACATCCTTTGTATTTTCCACATGGCGATTTCTACGAAAAACACACGGCTAATCTTCTGATTAGGAAAAAATTAATGGAAATGTTTGCCACAACCTGGAAGTGGAAAAGGAAAAATGGACATGGGACAATCCCGGATGGAGTGGAAGAGAAGAACGGTAAAAAGACACAGTGTATAATGTAGCCCACTGCCGGTGGGACTTTAGAAAGATAAATCTTTAAAGAGAGGCAAAATTAAATTAACATGCTGCTAATGCGAGTTGTAAGCACAAAACTGTATTTAAAAGACTAATTACTTGACGCCGGTCTCCATCGTTTAACAAAACTAATATAAAAAAATTTATTTAAAAATCTTTTAAAAAAGGTATATAATTTAAACACCCAAGCGGGCTACATCACAAAACGTTTATGGAATCTATTAATACTTACTAGGTGTACATGTTTTGAGACACTAAATATTTGGATAAAAATCCGTTAAATGTTATTAATTTAAATTTAGGTTACATTATTCGATGTTATATGTTATGATGTCAAAGTTAGAAGTGGAATTGATAACATGGCAACGTAAGACTCTACAGAGACAAAGTGTCTACGAGGACTTGATAGCAACTGATTGAAATGACAATATTGACATGTTAGGATGGAAGTCGGAACAAAGTAGTCAGTGTAACTTAAGGTAATATTTAATAATAGACATATGTAGGAATTTGGGTTCTTTAAATTTTATTGTTGAGGAATGAAATAGTAAATAATGAATTTGAAAGTGCTATTGAGATGAAATAATGTAAATAGATTCCCTCTATTTTTTTTTGTATCACAAGCTCAATTAATTCTTGGGAAAACCAGACTGGAAAGTTTAATGATTTAAACCATTTGATAGGAACAAACATATTGATGGCATCCTATAAAATATGGTAAAAATTTTCTGTGCAGCAATTAATATCTGATTCATCTAATACCTTGTTCCAAGGAATTGGGGCTAAATATTCATTTAAAACTTGATAATTACATTTTTTAAAATCATGACAGAAGACATCATATTTAAGAAACAAATTTAAATTGGATGCATGTAACAATATAGTATAAGCTGAATGATGTTGAGAAATATTCAATAGAAATCAGTTGAAATCTATTGAAATTGAGAATATACAACTGCATGCCCCCGGGTACAAAAACCTAGATCTAAAAATGTATTATTAACGTTAGACAAAGTGACATTTACTTGTGACATATTTTGAAAAATACTTGAATATTTGAAAGTACAAATAATATTTGCTGGAGAGTGATGCGGACGCTCAACTGTGACACCATTATTAAGATTATCCCAGGATGCCTCAGGTAGGTTGTAGTCACCACAAATATAGAATTACAATCACTGAATCTATCCGTTAAGTCAAACATACAGGAATGCTCCTCATATACTGACCCAGATGACCGTGGAGGAAAGTGCACTGCACCAATGACTAACTTTTTTGTGCCACACATTACCTATATAAAACATGTTCCACAGAGGAATCGATAGGTCTAACCAACATTGAAAAAAGGCGCTTATGAACAGCAATAAGAACCCCGCCACCACGAGGCTTTAAACTAGTTTAAATGTCTCTGGCATGTCTATACACATTAAAGTCACTCAATCCCAATTCAGCATCTAAGATTCTAGATGTAAGTCATGTTTCAATAATAATAACATAACTAGAGAGACTCACAGCGTGTCTGAAATTCTGAAGTTTAGTGCACATACCGCCAATATTCGGAAAATATAAGCTCAATGATCGTTTTTTGAATTATTGGATTTACTGACAATGATTTTGGGTACCCCATTAAAGTACTTGATCTTCAAATCATTCTCACCCTGTGTTCTTCTGAGTTCTAACTCCTGAGTTCTAACTCCTTCTAACAGCCTACACTTTATTACGCTGTAAAGGGGTAAGATCAGCTCCAATGCGCAAATTAGAACCCATTAAAGATCTACGATGTTTTAAACATGAAATACCTATTGCTGAATCATTCAATGCGACTTTAAGAGGTTTTAGTTTATCTGTTAGTCGACCAAGATAAAAAGCTTTAACGGTGCTGTTTATTACACCTATTTTATTGAGAATTCCTTGGACTGAATTTCTATTGTGTTCAGCACGGATGTTAGATTCACTGAAATGGTTTCCAGGTACATTATGTATAATAATATTTGTGGCTCTCCTGTATCTTCCCAAAAACTGCATCGGTACCTTTGACATCTGCACAATTTTGAATGTTGGAACCAGCACTAACTGATTTGTTGCCAATGGTAGATTCTTTAATAATCCCAAGATCTTTTTTTAGGTCATCATAGATTGTTTCAAAACTTGTTTTTAAACTTTTTATCCCACACTTATATTAACAACAAGTTCCTCCTCTAATTCAAAAATATTCTGGGTGCTGGCAATTTTTGCTTCACTAAGCCCCCTTTCAGACGAGGATACTGTATCCGAGATACTGTATGCGAGATACAGAATTTTCGATGGCGGCTGTATCGGATTCACGGGCATGCTCGTCAGTGTGAAAATAGTAGCAGTGCAGTGCGGTTATATTTTTGGATTATGGATGTAGAAGAGTGTGTTATGCTGTGCTAAACATATTAAATAAAAAGAAACTGAAAAGACGACGTAATTTGTGGGTTCATCCTATTGTAGAATTAAGAGAAACCAAGGGAACGTATAGTTTGCTGTATCAAGATTTATTGCAAGATCCATCGAAGTTTTTTAATTATTTTCGAATGTCTGTGAAGTCGTTTCAAGAACTTCATAAAATTTTGGAAATTCAATTGAGTAAAAAAGACACAACTATGCGTAGAATTATTTCATCAAAAAACGGCTTTCTATGACTTTTTAAAGTTAAAGTCTATGACTTAAATTTAAAATAAATATGTGTACTTATCTCCAATTTGTAAATTGTTTACCTCGCCCTAAATAAAAAATGACCGTATTCCTTTCACAATAATGTAGTTTGATATTCGTTAAATAATCAAAATTCCAATTAGCAAACTTTTAAAACTAAACTGTATACGTATGAAACAAAATATTAAAATATTCTACTATGTATTTATAATAAAAACACGTTTATTTCTTACCATATTCATTTTGCTGTACTGCAGTCATGGCCTCAAAATTGTCGCTTAGAATTTTCGACCCAGCACTGCTGCTTTTTATTTCTATTGCAGTAATCTGGCGATGCTGTATCCCATAGACAGGGATTTGATTGTACCAAACAAATAAATTTGTCACTATCAAATACAGTACGCTCCATTATTTAACTATATTCAGAAAACACCGTCTTTCTTTCGTTGCTCATTCACAATTATTCGACAGAAAATCGCGCGTCTATGGAATGTGGTGCAAAAGTATTCGTGTCTGAAAGCGTTCATTTAACGTAATGTTTCTTCTGTATCTGGGATACGCATTCAGTCGTCGGCGACAGGAAAGTCCGAGATACTGAATTCGGTATCTCGCATACTGTATCTCTCGCGCGTCTCGTGTGAAAAGCTCCATTTGAGTCTATGTAATATCTGCGTCTCGGATACGCGTATCTCGGATACAGTATCCTCGTCTGAAAGGGGGCTAACAATAAATTTGTGGCTATGACATCCATATATGGGTTTACATATTTCCAAAATTAAATTATATGGTGACTCTAGGTCGATGACATTGGATAAAATTTAATATTTGAGGAGCTACATGTCTTCCTGCTCGGTTTTTAACACGTGGTTCTTGTCACTAAAAACGACACATCAGTTGGTCTGTGTAACAACTATTTTACAACATAATTATACACAAGTATAATTATGTTGTAAAATAGTGAAAAGTGAACGGCATACCAATTAGCAACCTACGCTATGCGGACGACACAGTGATTATAACTGATAATTTGGAAGATCAGCAGTTATTACTTGATAGGGTGAATAGCATAGGTAAAAAATATGGCCTCAAAATCAACATTTTGAAAACGAAATATATGGTCATTAGCAGAAACCCTCCAGAAAACCCGATAATATGCATAGGTGACGATCGCATAAAACGCGTGAAAACTTTTAACACCTTGGCACCACAATCAATGACCAATCGGATCCACAACAAGAGATAAAAACCCGAATACAAATGGCACGACAAGCTTTTGTGAAATTCAGACCGCTCCTATGTAATCAAAACCTAAATTTCGAAATACGCTACAGAATGGTCAAGTGCTACGTATGGTCCATCTTGCTTTATGGCATGGAATCGTGGACTTTGAAAAAAACATCTATCAACAAACTTGAAGCATTTGAAATGTGGTCATTGAGAAGAATGATGCGCATACCTTGGGTGGATAGAGTTCGAAACGATGACGTTTCGAAGGAGCAAAATATGAAATACCACAGTTAATCCTACAAGGGAAGATCGAAGGTAGGAGAGGAGCCGGCCGCAAACAATTATCCTGGTTAAGGAATATTAAAGAATGGACAGGAATACACAATACAGGCGAGCTGTGTCACGCCGCCAAGAACAGAATTCTAGTAATGAGATAGTCGCCTACGCACTTTGGTGTATGGCATGTTAAGAAGAAGAAGATAATTATGTTGTAAAATCATCACAGAAAATGTAGTCATATTTTAATAATTCTAGGTTTTACATATACTTAGGAAGAAACAAGACAATTTGTTGTGAATTCATAATTATTAACTTAAAAGGACATAACGTTGTTTAAAAATTTTTTTTTTTTAATTTGAACAACTTTTCGCCTGGACTACGTTCTGAATCTTATTTTGAGGTATCTTATGAAAGTGACTATGCAAAAAAATCCCATGGGAATATTTTTCGAACGAACTAAAGCATTTTTGCAGTTGAAATGTAAAGTTTTGCATTATGTTGATATGTAAAGGTTTATGCACAATCAGGAACAAAATGAATACTTTAGTTTTAGGGTCGGTTTGTAACTAAGAGTTTAATATAAATGTAAATACTGGCCTTTAATTATTTTTCAAATATTTTTTGAATGAAACCCATTGTAAAAATTTTGGGCTTGCGATAGTTAGAAGAGTCAGATCAAGAATTATAGTTATGCAAAACATAAGGATGAGTAGTTTTAAAAACGAAAAATAGAAATAATTGCTCAAATAATTATCAATAACCTTATTAGAAGTATGTGAAGCAGAATAACTGCAGCCATAAATGCAAATTATTTATTTCTATGCTGTAACATTATTTATTTTTGTTTTATTATCTGATAAAAATTCAATCCAGACACGAGATTTTAAAAGGTGAAATAACATATTTAGCGAAAAATGTTATAAAATGAACCAACATACAAACAACTCTAACCCAAAAAAAATTTTAGTACAGGCCTGCTTATAGGATATTCCGATTGATTTACTTGGATTTGGCTTTCAGAGTCACCTTACTGGAAAATGTAAATTGCCCTTATCGTAGGGAAACAGCCAACAAACATCCAACCCTTGGCAAATAGGAAAACATATAGTATATGCATGCTCTTCGACTATGGTAAACGACCCATGTTTTATGAGGGATTTGAAGACGGAAACTAGATCTAGATAGATTGGCATAGATAAATGCGAGTTTTTAATTTTTATAAAGACGGAGTTTTAGGATAACGAAAATCATATTTTTAGATAAGTTGATTAGTTTTTTACTTAAATATTTTATTTTTATCATTTTAAACTTTTTAACTACACATGATCTCATTATATATATATATATATATATATATATATATATATATATATATATAAGCGGGGATCCTACAGCTTCTGCCGCTTCCCGCATTTCGATCGCCATCTTTTTCTATTTCTCCAGGTGTCTTCATCAATGGCTCTATCTTTCATGGTTTCAATAACACCTTGTATCCAAGACTTGGCTGGTCTTCCTCGTTTCCTTCTATTACTTGGATTGTATTCCATAGCTCTTTTTGGCCATCTGTTGTCGTCCATCCTCTGTACGTGTCCATACCATATTAACTGTCTAGTTTCTATTCTTTCAGAGGTTGTATGTACTCTATCTGTTTTTCTTCTAATTTCAGAATTAGGTATACGTTCTACTCTTGATATACGGCAAGCTCTTCTTAGGTAGTCCATTTCAACCGTGTCAACTTTTTTCTTTCCTTTTACTGTCATTTGCCAACATTCTGCTCCATATGTAAGAATGGGCTCTACAATTACTTTGTAGATAGTCATTTTAGTTCTCATAGTAGCTTTGTTGGACCAAAGTATCGAATTCAGAATTTGAACACTCTTCCTGCCTTGTTGCACTCTATAGTCTATATCTCGTTCCGTTGTTCCTTTACTGCAGATAATACTTCCCAAATATTTGTATTCGTAGCACCTTTTCATTTGTCTAATTTCCAAATCCGGGTCTTCGTCTTCATTCCCTATTCGCATATATTCTGTTTTAGACATATTCATCTCATTATCATTTCAAAAAAATGGAAAAACTCGTTACAAGACGTGAGAGTAATAAGAGGACCAGATTGTGCATCAGACCACGTATTAGTCAGAGCAAAAATAAGAATTAGCCTAAAAACAAACTACACGACAAATAATATTGATACAACGAAATTAAAAAATGTTGATGATAAGAGAGTACCAAGCTAAGCTGGGAAAATATGTCAGGGCTTTAACGCAAATGGAGAAATTAAATTCTAAGGACATATGAGGAATATATAAGAAGGCATACATAAACAGACGAGCAAAACAATCTGCTCTACGAAAATGAGAGAATACTTGAAAGATGGAGGCAATACATGAAAGAATTATTCAAGTAAGAGCAAGAGACAGAAGTCAGTGTTTTCGGATGTTCAGGACCAGAAATAACCCTCAGAAAAGCAACATATGCAATAAAAAGACCAAAAACCAACAAAGCACTTAGACCTGATAACATACAAGCTGAAATATTGAAACTATTTGAAAACAACCAACTCAAACTCCTAACGAGTCTACTAAACAAAATCTATGAAACTGCAAAATTTTCTACAGATTGGCTAGTTTCCACCTTCATCCCTCTCCCCAAAAAGGCAAATGCCACCAGATGCTCTGATTACAGAATTATAAGCTTAATGAGCCATGTACTCAAAATCCTTCTTTCTGTTATTCACTTTCGCATATATAGAAAACTTGAAGAAAACATTAGCAGTGTTCGGTTTGGGTTTAGAAGCGGACTGGGAACGTGAGAGGCCCTATTTTCCATACAAGTATTGATAAAAAGAGCTCGAGACGTAAATTACGAAGTCTACACATGCTTTATAGACTTTGAAACAGCATTTGACAAGGTGCAACATCAAAAATTATTTCAGATACTGAAAGAATCTAGTATTGATGACAAAGATTTACACCTAATTAAAAATTTATACTTACAGCAAAGGGCAACTGTACGAGTAGACAACGAAACCTCACAAGAATTCACGATAATACGGGGAGTACGTCAGGGCTGCATTTTATCACCGACGTTATTTAATATTTACTCGGAAATGCTGTTCAGAGCAGCTATTGGTGGTTTAAGGTATAAAAATCAATAGTGAAATCATAAACAATTTAAGATATGCGAACGATACTGTTTTGATTGCTGATAATGCGGAGGATCCGTAAACATTATTAGACCGTGTAGTGGAAGCCTGTGACAGATACGGCATGAAAGTGAACTGTAAGAAGACCAAAATTCTTGTAGTAAGTAAAAACGACTTAATACAGCACCAATTCACAGCTAATGATGAACCCTTGAAAATAATAGACAAAATTACATACTTTGGATGCAACCTTAATAAGGAATGGGACCACTCACAGGAAATAAGATGTCGTATAGAAAAGGCGAGAGCTTTCTTGAATCGCCTCAGGAAGATTTTATGTAATATGCACCTGAACATTGATATAAGAACACGATATCAACTAATTCAACTAATTTTACAAGACAAGATAGAAGGCAAAAGATCTCGAGGGCGCAGAAGGACATCGTGGTTGAAGAACATCTGACAATGGGCAGGAATCCATACATCTATTTAGAGCGGCTGTCAACAAAATTGTATGGACCAACATGATTGCCAACATCCACAGAGGATAGGCACCAAAAGACGAAGAATACAAAAAAATGGGTAGGTAAAAAAACGAGCTCGATTGGATAAAAGGTTGCACGTAGAGATAATTGCAGAAGCAGCAGTCCAAATACATGAGACAAAGACGTTATACGCAATATCAAAAAGACTGAAAGGAGGCACAAGCAAACAAAAAACAAATATAAAAGAAAAAGAAGGAGATATAGTTACACTGCAAAAGAAGTAGCAGAAAGATGGACACAATTTTCCCAGAATTGTACGAGGAGGACATGGAGCTCCATGGACATATTGGCAGAAGAAGCAGAAAGAAATAAAGTGTTGAACATAAAGGAAAAAAATTACGAAACAAGAAATAAGGCACGCAATAAACTATTTAAAAAACGACAAAGCATCGGGAGTAGATGAAATACCAGCAGAATTAGTAAAGGCGCATTTAACCCTGTCACTGGATATACTTTACCTATTACTAAAAGCCAGAAAAGGATAACAGAAGGTCAACTCTACGTCAACCAATCCCCTGTAGAAAGAGTGACGCACTACGACTATCTCGGCACCATAATAAATGAAGAATGGACCAACAACCAGGAGAATAGAGCACCCATCGGAAAAGCTAGATCCACCTTCAATCGGATGGGGACCTTCTTCAAGAGTCACAACCTCTCTCTTGATACAAAAGTAAGAACGCTGCGATGCTACGTCTTCTCTGTCCTTTTTTTTATGGTGTTGAATCGTGGACCTTGAACGAAGATATATGCAGAAAACTAGAAGTATTTGAGATGTGGCTATATCGGAGAATGCTTAAGATCCCGTGGACTGACGAAGTCACAAATGCGATACGAATACGTGGAAGTCCTCAGAAGAATGAGTAAAAACCGAGAGGTACTGACCACTCCAGAGGGTTCATTACTCGCCATTCAGGATCAGGTTATACCAACTAAAAATTACCTGAAATATATCGTCAAAGACCCTCAGGTCCAAAATGACAAATGCCGATATGGATGTCAAGCTCAAAAAACCATCCAACACCTTACCGGGGGCTGCCAGGCATTTGCTGCAACTGAATATAAGGAACGGCACGACTCAGTAGGAAAGATCCTTCATCAAGAGATAGCCTTTAAACTGGGACTTCTCCAAACAAACCATCTCCCATATTATCAATACGTTCCTGAAAGTATACTTGAAAATGATAACTACAAGCTATACTGTGACCGCCCCGTGCTCACAGACCAAACAGTTGCATATAATAGACCAGATCTCATACTAGTTAATAAACTAAAGAGAAAAACAAGACTAATTGATGTGGCGATACACAACAACAATAATCTTCGTGTTAAACAAAACGAAAAGATCGTCAAGTACAGGGATCTGGAAATATTCAAATACAAAGACAGTGGAGAATGGAGAAAGTACCCAGATAATATCTATTATTTTCTCTACTACTGAAGTCATTCCGAAGAACCTCCTAGCAAACATAAGAAAGCTAGGTTTGAATGAACATCTCTACAAGACCGTGCAGAACTTCTCTCAACGTCCAGATGTGTACGAAAATTTTTGGGAGATACTCTAGCATACCAAGTCACTTAGGGCTCAATAACACGGAAAGAGCCGCACCAGAGCTCAATCCTTTTGATACCGTAGGTATCTGGGATGAGTGAATTTTCCCCTTAGAGGGAGTGTGAGCCGTATGGCTAAATCTGGGATAATAATAATGTCATGTCAATATAATATAATATTAATGTAATAATGTCAATGTTTGGGAGATACTCCAGCATACCAAGTCACCTAGGGTTCGATAACAAAAAAAAAACTGTCCCACCAGAGCTTAATCCTTTTGATACCGTAGGTATCTGGGATGAGTGAATTTTCCCCCGAGTGAACGAGAGGAAAATTAAACAAATACCTTATTGTATGTACAATATAATACAAATGTATCCTTACCATACATTAATGGATTTTCTGAACAAATGTCAAAAATGTTGGCAAATTATGATATTATTGTTAGACATTAATCATCACAAAACATCTGGAAAATATTTTTCAAAATTTAAACACACGGTTAATAAAGATCATCAATCAAATGTTATTCATCAAGCACACCAATACCTACACATAAGGGTTGTTTGTAAACAAACATAGTATACAGACCAACGGATTAAACACAACAGCCCTAGCCAAACATTCTCTTCTTCTTCTTAGAGTGCCATATCCCTACGGAACGTCGGCGACTACCATGCTTATAATATTTTTATACTGATCTCGGTCTTGCGCCACGTGTAGCAATTGGTCCACTGTCAAACCTGTCCACTGCCGCAAATTCCTCAACCAAGAGAGTTTCTTCCGTCCTATCCATTTCTTTCTTTAAAACATTCTCTAGAAAATAGTAATTCTCTTGATTTTGAAAATGTACAGATTTGGGAAAAAGAACAAAATTACAACAAAAGATGCATATTGGAGATGATTCACAAATAAAATAGATTCAAATTCCATCAATAATAAGACTGACATCAAAGATCTTTTTGTTGTTGTTTTTAATTGAACTATGACAGATATTTAAGAAACGACCCATCTCGATGGGTAATTGGTACGACCCTAAACCTCTCCTGTTTTAAGATACCTGCCAGATGTCATCTGTCAATGTCAGATACCAATTTTTTAATCCATGTTAAACTTCTAAAGAGTGTTAACATGAAATATAATTGTATAATGTAATGTTTACAAAATAAAGTGCTTATTGAAAGTGGCAAATTGCCGAAACGTTTAAGCAATAGTTATATTTTTATTTATAATAGACCGACAAACCCAGGAAATAAAAAGTTTCTATTTAAAAATTCACACAAACTATATATATATATATATATATATATATATATATATATATATATATATATATATATATATATATATATATATATATATATATATATATATATATATTCTGTTATTTAGATTGAAACTAAATAATAAAAACATGAAAGTATTTCCACTGCAGCATTAAAATTTACAAATCAAGTTGTGTTACAAATAAAAATCGTCGAATCAACACCTTTAAAAATATTAAATTCTAATCTAGATCAACCAGCTGTTTCATTACTTATGGAAATCCATTTACCCCCATTTTTAGTGGCGAGTGGCGATGTTCGGGGAGTTGGGCGTTAGTATTGATCGATCTACTCCCTCTCTCGTCTTTCCATTTCCACATTTACCCAAAGGCAAAGTTGAACTGACCTAGTTCGCTTTCTACTGATATGGAAACGGATGAATGTACTGTTACTCTGTATTGCTTAGCTATGCTACGTTTGTGTCCATGATTCGGAGGTATTGGCAAGTGCAAATAACGATGGATTTTTATTGGATCTACGCGCAAACATTTTAGGATCTGGGTAAAGGTATTAGTCCAGAAAAACTGCTTGCTCAGTTGAAATGTAGAGAAAAGCAGATGTTTTTTTCTTTTTCGTTTACGTCTGATCTTTTTATAGATTGGCATATTATCTTTAAAAACCAAAATATCCAGTACAGTAAAACCGTTAGGATATTTATAGCAAAACAGTGTCTAAAGTTCAGAACAATTGAAAAAAAAAATTCTACATTAGTCAAAAAACAAATTTTTTTGAACCGAAGCTTTTATAATGGCTTTGCATTAATTTTTCTCTGTAGTAAAATGTAGAGCGGATCGTCACGACACGAACTATTTATACTCACGTTGTATTAATTTTTTCTCGATACCAATAACGACATTTGCATTTCTAATAATGATACGAGCCGTGCATCGTGCTACGGAGGGTACAGTTCACGACATATAAAACTGGTACACTTTTTTTCCCAATGCAAACCTGTGTTCAGACTTGACACAGTGGTTGTGAACCAATTCGTTGTTGCCATCACAGATAACGGAATTGCACTAAATCTAAATAAAAAAAGAAAGTTCAAAAATGTTTAAAGTTTTTATATAGGTATTATTATTATCATTAACAACAAAAAACCGTATGTAATAAGTTTAATAACCAGAGATAGGATTGAGTTAATGCCAAAAATGTTTAAAGGATCTTTAAACGTAGGTACGGTATTGGCACAGGGAACATTGGAATGCATCTAGTGTAATTTTATGTGTCTGTCGCACAGCCCTCCTTTTAGCTGATTTAATACAATATTTTCGTTGAACTGGCAACGTTGCCCTAGACATTAGAATGACATATGTGACAAGATCAACTTACATAACTTAAAAAACACGATTTTCGGTTATAAGAGTTTTTTTTGACGCGAACAGTACGTAAAGCGTAACAGGGTTAATGATGCAATTGGGGCCGGAAATTATCGGAAAGGATATCCCTGGCAAAAATGCCATACGATATTATTATCGTATGAATTATGATTATTATATTAATTTTTTAACGTTAGTTGTTAATAAATTCGTTTCAAACTATACTCAAATTTTATTTTTAAACAGCTTATTTAATTTATATAATAATTAAATTTACTATCAAATATCATTTATTTATATTTTATTATTAATATAATATTGAGTCTAACTTTAACGGCTCTGTCAGAAGCAAGCAACGTATGCTTGGCAACAATGCAGACGAAATATACAGCGTTACTTTTTTAATACGTTAGCAGGTGTTAGAAGCAAACATAATAATTTATTGAATTATTTTAATACTAGTGATTTTGCCCATCACCAAGCGACGCTGGATCCAATTAACTACATCTACAATCACTCCACTTAATTTTTTCTGTCTTCCTCCAATTCAAGGCTAGGGCGAATTTTTTCTTATGCCTCCATTATTTTGAGTCCTTAAAATTTGTGAGTAACAGTGTCGGAATAGTGCCCTGGGGGGGAGGGGTTAATCCCCAAACACCCACTCTGGATACGCCACTGTCAACAGAATAATATTCTGTTGTCGTCAATCTGTTGTACTACTTTCATAACAAATAAGTCACTTTTGGAGAGTCGCTGAACTTTTTGCGTAAAGTCGTCTTATGAAATCGACCTACGTATAAAAAAAGCGTAATTCTAGTTTAGCAATTTATTTGTTGGGAAAGCTCGAGTTCTGTATTATATTTTTTATCGATCGCCAAATTCGCAGTCAATTTTTTAGGATCGACAAAATTTTCAAAATAATTAAAAATTATATTTTTAAAATAATAAACTTCTTGCATAAAAGGGCCGGTCTTCTCACCTCCAGATAAATATTGTCCTATCTGACATAGTTATCTGAAGGATACACATATATTTATAAAATAAAATATACCCGTCATAACTTTCACGTAGTAACCGCAACATAATTTTCACGTCAAATTATGTTGCGGTTACTTATATGTAAGATAAATGTAAAATTTATTTCGGAACACACCAATATTTAATTTATTTTTAAAAAAATCACGATCATATTTTAATATTTCTTTTGATTATACAATTTGTGGTGGTAGGAATACATTAAATTATGTAAAGAAAAATTTAATAACGAATAAAAAAACAATACATGTTTAATGATTCTTCTCAGATTTTTCCACATCACTAAAATAAGGTTAGCTCAAACAACTTCAACTTAAAAAAGTTAAGTAATGTCTTCATTTAGCAATTCATCTTTAAAATTGTCTTAATTTTGATCTCTCGCTAGGTTATCCTCCTCCTCCTCAGTCCTAATCCCTTTTGGGATGTGGTGACATTATCAGGCCTTTACAGTTTTTTCACGATTTCCTTCCATCCTTCCCTGTCATGGGCTAGTTGTTTGGCTTCATGTAACCCTTGGTTAATCAATATTTTTGTTTGATCTACCCAACGGCTTGTAGATCTTCCCCTAGGTCTCTTTCTTTCAACTCTACCCTCGACTATCAGTTTTTCCATCGTATCTGTTCTTCTAGCAATGTATCTAAAATACTGCAAATATCTCTGTTGTATTTGTTTAAGCAATCTATCCTTTACTTTAAGTTGTTCTAATATCGATACGTTAGTGAGATGATCAATCCAGGATATTCTTAACATGCGGCGGTATACTCACATTTCAAAAGCGTCTAGTTTATTTTTATCCGCTTTCTTTAGGGTCTGCGTTTCGAATGCATATGTGGCTATGGGAAAAATGAGTGCACTTACAAGCCTTAGTTTTGTGTGTATTGTTATGCTAGAATGTTTCCAAATTGTTACCAGTTTCATCATAGCTGTTCTAGCAATAGTCAACCTTCTACGTATCTCTCTGTCACACTCTCCGTTATTTGTTATTAGGGACCCCAGGTATACGAAATTATTTACTACTTCAAAACCCAATTTCTCTAATGTGTTAAAGATTATTCCGAGCTCTGTCTACTATCATGATCTTTGGCTTACTCCTATTTAGCTTTAGTCCATATGTTTTGCTTTTTTCCTCCAGACATCTCATTATGTCTTCCATTTCTTCTTGATTTACCGCGATTATTAACGTGTCATCAGCGTATCTCAAGTTACTGATTTTTTGACCTCCTAATGATATGCCACCCTTCCATCCATCTAGTACCTTTCGCATAATATATTCGCTGTAGATATTAAACAGTGTTGGCGAGATTATGCATCCCTGCCTGACACCTGCCTCTGTTCTGAAATTATCGAAATGGGTTTTGTTTATTTTTACTGTGCACTTTTTATTTTCATATAGACTTCTAATTAGTTGAATTAAGTGGTGGGGTGTTCCCATTTCCGCTAGTATGGACAATAGCTGGTGCCATTTGACTTTGTCGAAGGACTTTGTGTGATCCACAAAGCAAATAAGCATAGGAGTATTGAATTCACGAGTTTTTTCAATTAATTGTCTGACATTAGGGATGTGTTCTCTTGTGCCTTTTGCTTGCATGGAATATTAGGGATACCGTTCTGTAGTTGCTGCAACATAGCGGAGTTCCTTTTTTGAATATAGGGATGAAAGTGGATGTTGTTCAGTCGTTGGGCCACTCTCCGGTTTCCCAAATCTTTTTGCAGATCATATGCATAACATTTACTCCAACACCTCCAGTTTTTTTAAAACTTCTACGGTGATCTGGTCTACGCCAGGAGATGTTCTATTTTTTAACTTTTTGATTGCTTTTTCTACCTCCAACTTTAGAATGTTTGGTTCTCTCTCTGCAGTGAACTCGTCGTGATTTGCATTCTGAAGATCATCTGCATATAGACTTTGACAATATTTTCCCCATACCTCCGCAATCCCTTTCTCATCATTTATAATATGTTGGTTTTGATCCATTATTGTTTGTGTGATTGGTTTAAATTCACTGGATAGATATCGGACTTTGTTATATAGCTCATGGGATTCATACCGGTTTGCATGTCTCTCTAGTTCTTTGCATTCTTCATTTATATATTTATTTGTTATCATCCCTACATGCTCTTTTAATTTCTCTATTTAACCTTGCTAATTCGTTTTTGTTGCTGTCGTTTTAATATATGAGAGATTTAATTCTCCTTCGCTCTTCGAGAAATTGGAGCGTTCTGTCTGCCATCCAGTGTTTTCTCTTGATGATCTTTATTTAGGTTCTGGTTCTTTCTACAGAGGTTTCTATAGCATTTCTGAAACTTTTTCACATTTATTCTGGGTTGTCTTTTGTGTTCAACATACTAGTTTCCTTTAATGCATCTCTATTTATTGGCATTGTTTTTTTTAGCTTCATCTTGAAGCAAGCCCATAAAGTTTATGATCGGATCCACATTTAGCTCTTGGTCTAGTTTTTACGTTTCGTCATGTTTCGTTACGTAAAACATGTCTTCCATCTGTTTTTTATAAATATGTAGTCGATTTGGTTCTTGTATTTTACATTTGGGCTGGTCCACGTCCATAAACTACGGGCATGATGTTTGAACATTGTGTTTACAATGGCCAAACTGTTTTCGGTTGCAAAATCTATTAAACGTTCTACTCGGCTGTTTCTAATACCTAATCTATAGTTTCCTACATTTTGGATGTTATTATTTCTTGTTTCTCCTACCTTAGCGTTAAAATCGCCCATGATTATGAGTGGTTCTTTAGATGAAATATTTGATATTTTGTCTTCAATAACGGAGTATACGTCTTCCACTTCATTATTTAACGCGTCTAAAGTTTTGCATATAGACCTGAAGAATGTGCATTTTGTTTGTTGATGCTAGTAGGGTTATTTTTATAAATCTATCATTTATCGGTTGGTAATCATACACGTATTGTGAAACTTTTTTAGTCACCATAATTGCAACACCATTTCTTCCTGTGTTATTTGCTCCCGATATACTAAGTTATACTCGTAGAATATTGCCACATGCCACAAGAAAATAGCTTCAGAACAGTAGTAACCTTGTTGTAAGTTATTGGGTGACATTTTTTATAATACCAATTTGCCTCATTTTCTTGACAAAATAATAATGGCTCAATTAGGATATACAAATGATGAGTTTTTAAATGTAATTATAATTTACGGTGAGTGTAACAGAAGAATATCCAGAACTTGCCGTGTTTTTGTTGAGAGATATCCTGAGAAGCCTCGATCAAATCATAAAACTGTAAAAAATTTGTTAAACAACTGTTTCCAATTTGGTCAGTTTATAAGTAAAAGGGCCCAAGTCGATAATAAAGACTTACAATTAGATATCCTGGGATATTTTGCAGCTATTCCAAATTCATATTTACGGTAATGTGAGCAATTGTTACAGGTCTAACTCGAAAAATTCACAGGATTTTAAAAAACATTATTGGACCTTTATTTGTATACACTAGCAACATTTACAGCCTGGAGATTATGTAAGACGTGTAGAATTTTGTGAATGGGTTTTAATCAAATGCCAAGATCAAGATTTTACAGAAAAAAATTATTTGGTGTGATTAATTGAAATTTACCAAAAATGATATGTTTAACCGATATAACAGTCATGTCTGGAGTGACGAAAATCCTCAGCTTAAGTGGGATAGTAAATTTTAAGCACTCTTTTTAATGTTTTAATGTTTTTTGTGCTGTGAAAAGTAATAAGATAGTCGCTCTTATGATGTATGACGAAAATTTAAACGGAGCGTATTACTGCAACATTTTTCGGCAAATTTTTCGGAATTGTATCAGCAGTGCACGTTTTGCATAATAACAAAGCTAAGGATGCTTGGTTTCAACAAGATGGAGCACCGGCTCACAATATTCGAGGAGTCGGCACATTGCTTGATGAAATATTTAGCAATAGACGGATAGCTAATAAAGATAACTACTTTCTCTGATCACCAAGATCCCGTTGTGACCGTTAGATTACTATATTTCCGAAAAAATAAGGTGTTCTTTGAACCTGTCACTACTGAGGAAGCTATAATAAATAAAGTCCTTCAAGTTCTTAACGGAATAGATGGAGAATAGATGAAAATCTGGTTAAAAGAGTTCATAAATGATTGGATGTTGTTGGGTAACATTTTGAACATTTATTACATTAATAGGCTACTGCCTATTTTCTTTAATAACATCTTTTTAACTGTTCAATGTTTCAAACTTACAATATGAAAGTTGTAAATGTTACAACAAATGCGAAGCAAATATATCGGAGTCACAGTTCGGATTCCGAAGCGCATTGGGCACAAGAGAGGCGATCTTCAGTCTGCAAGTTTTAATTCAAAGATGCAGAGACATGCACAAGGACGTCCACTTGTGCTTCATCGACTTCTCCAAGGCGTTAGACAAGGTCAAACATGATAAACTCATGGAAATGCTCATATTGATGGCAAGGATCTGCGCATAATAACCAGTCTCTATTGGAACCAAAGTGCTGAGATAAAGATGGGCAACTTACACAGTGGGAAGATAGATATTAAAAAGGGTGTACGACAGGGATACGCCCTCTCGCCGCTCCTGTTCAATATATACTCTGAACAAATCTTCAGAGAAGCACTGGGAAAAGTTTCGGAGGGTATCAAAGTAAACAGAGAGGTAATCAATAATATTAGATATGCTGACGACACAGTTATTATCGCAAATGACTGCAACGAGCTTCAAAGACTCATGCAAAGCATACACACAGCAAGTCAAGAATATGATTTAGAACTCAATACAACCAAAACTAAATGCATGCTCATCAGCAGAACACAACAACCTCCGATGCAATTGACATTAAACAACCGAAAAATAGAACAAGTGGAGACATACACATACCTTGGAACTACAGTCAACACAAAATGGGACGAATTGAAAAAGCGCGAAACGCGTTCAACAATATGAAAAAGTGGTTCACAAGCAAAATCTCAATGGAACTAAAATTAAAACTGGTCAAGTATTATGTCTTCCTGGTCTTGTTCTATGGAGCAGAGGCATGGACCACAACGGAAGCCACCCTGAAGAAACTAGAATCCTTTGAGCTGTGGATGTATCGCCGTATTCTTCGGATATCCTGGACAGACCACATCACTAACGTGGAAGTAATGCAGAGAATAGGCAAAAGCAAAGAAATAATCTTCACCGTAAAGAAACGGAAGCTTGAGTACTTCGGACATGTCATGAGGCATACTAAGTACCGGCTGCTACAGTTAATAGTCCAAGGAAGAATCGACAGTAGGAGGGGACCGGGAAGAAGACGACACTCATGGATGCATAACCTGCGACAATGGTTCGGACTAACATCGACCGAACTGTTCAGAGGTGCCGTAAACAAAGTCAAAATAGCCTTGTTAATAGCCAACGTCCGAAACGGATAGGGCAAAGGAAGAAGAAGAAGAAGTCTACGAAAACATTTTTTTAGTTATTTTAGTTAATTTGTTCAAGAGATAGGTATAGAGGATGCTAATACAGATCGATAGTGTAAAACATATTTTTCTAAAATAATGAATCATATACAGTGTCCCATTTGAAAAAAAGAATTAGGCGAAAATTACGGTATAGGGATGTACTACAAAAAATGTTCAGAATAACCTAAATATTTCTAAAATAAAAAAATGTACAGGGTGTCCCAATAAAAAAACGAAGTTATAAGCAACTTCCGATATGACTGGAATTAGCAAATAAATGAAAATATTTTCATTAAATATATCACTCTTCAAAACCCTTTTACCTTTAGTTCTAGAGATATTTCTAATTGGCCGTTTATCTACTGCACCCTGTATTATATAACTGTGCTGATAATGTGATATATTCATATATTAATCTAAATATTTCCTAATAAATTCTCCTTTAAACTTTGTTTGGTATTGATAGAGAGAGATAGAGAGATACAAGCATAGAGAGAGATAGAAAGAAATAAATAAGTCGTATTGTGTAAAAATAAATATTATGTTCTACCTTTAAATATTCTTTCTTTAGTGCTTCATAAATGGTTCGGCATTTTTCACGAACGATTTGGACTATCGACTTAGGCGTTATAGCTGTGCTGAATGAAAGATCTTCATAATATGAATTTCTCGTTGCCAAAGCTACGAAAGCAATTTCAGGCTAATTCAATTAGGAGACTGAAAATAATAAAAATCTTGAATTTATATTTTTGGTACGATCCATGTCTGAAAATATCTGGATAGGAGACCAAAGAAAATTAATAAAATTTTTTTTAATGAAAATTATAACATTTTTTAAGTATATCGCAAAATATTCGAAGAAGTAAGATAAATCAATCACTTTATGTCCCGTTTTTGATGGACTTTTTCACAAAACCACTCATTTGAATAGGTACTTGTTAAAAGTGAATCAGTTCTTATGTATCTTTTTTATTAATCACTATCACTAATTTTTTGTTTTTGTTTCAGGAAAAATTTTATTATTCTACCTAATATTCTATGCTGTTTTAATAGGATTTTTTGCTGCTATGTTAGCAGTATTCTACCAAACATTAGATTCCAAAAAACCCAAATGGGAATTAGACAATGGTTTAATTGGAAATAATCCAGGTAAGTAAGATAATCAAATTTGAGTAGTGTAGAATTTTTTATTGCCCACAATATGTTTTTTATTTTATTCATGTAGCACAATTTATGTAGTTAATTTCTTTAAAAACTTTCGAATACACTGATATATTTTTCCCGTACAAAGGGCATCAATAATTCGACAGTACACTTAAACTGCCGTTTTTACCGAAGAAAAATATTTTTTCAATAATAAATTAGACAAATTCGTTTTATCCATAAAACCCTCTGATCCGTTTACTGTTCAAGGCCATCCAAGTTGATATGTTTTAATCGAAGCAGGCTATTGTATACGAAAAAGATATGATACTATAACTAACTACTATTATGAACAAAACTTCTATGGTGTGTATAACTTTTTTGATGGAAATTTTTCTATGTACATTGTGAATATTTTGTTAATATTAAAATCCTCAGATAAGAATAATTTCGACGAGTCTGTCAAACATGACTTCTTGTGTTTCGTCATTTACATTATAACGGATTCTATAACTAAAGGTGGCATCATGAAGACGTGCAGAGTCCTTTGATACTCGTGGTCTTCGTTGCTGTACAGCTTGTACAGTAATTAATCCGTATAAATATATATTTTGGCCATCTGTCGACTTCCTTGAGGTTGAACTTTCTAATAATTTGAATTCTTGCTAGTTCCAGTATTTGTAGAAAACGCCTAAACCTACCGCCCTTACAATCTGGTCCTTACAATATTCGATTCTTGAATCAGATTGATTATCAAATCGAATTTATTATCGAATTGAATTGATTGTCGAATCAATTGTCGAATCGAATCGATTATCGAATTGAATCGATTATCTAGCCGATTATCGAATCAAATCGATTATCCATTCGAATTGAATGTAATCAAATATCGAACCGAATCGATTATCGAATCAAATAGAAATAAAATAAAATAGAATAAATTAAAATAAATAAATTAAAGTAAATCGATCATCATAAATAAAACCATCGCTCCTTGCTTAGAAGAAAAGAATGCTATGCTTTCCTCTGTGGTCACTTCCGGAGTGCCACTTCCCGTTTTTATTATGGGTTTATAGATAATTTATAGATAAATCTTTAATTATGATTAGCAAACATTGTGAATTAACAAAGTCAATTGAAATGATTTTTAAACACTGTTTCCAAAATTGTTTACAGCTTCTAAATGTATTGTCATTTAAAAAAATTGTATAAAATTTCTTAAAAACTAACCTTTTCAATTTTGTTTTAGGTTTAGGATTTCGACCAATGCCTCCAGAAAGTAATGTAGAAAGTACATTAATTTGGTATAAAAGTAGTGATAAGGGAAATGTCCATTATTGGCAAAGTGAACTTAAGAAATTCTTAAAGGGTAAGTATTAGGTAATTTAAGTATTAGCAAAGAATATAGATAGACGCATATGGAAGGAGCTTTCACTGTCATTTTTTAGTCTCGGCAAAGGTTATACACATGTTATAGATGTGTGAGAAGAATAAGAAATTGATCAAGATTTCAGTTTCTTATTTGTACCACTAAGGAGCGGTCATGTCAGCTCTATTACTGCTTCTAAAATTAGAAAGAGTGGGGCAACAAATTATTTTCATATGTAGATGTCGCGTGGTCGTAGCAATAGCATTAAATTTTTGCATTTTATAAAATTAGAGATCAAATCCTACCTATACACCATATTTTTTTTAAATAAAATATTATTTTAACTTTTAATAACAGAATCTTTTTAGAAAAAATATTGTGATTAAAATTTTTATTTTAAATTTGTACAAATCTACAAATAATATAATTAAAACTCTCTTTTATAAACCATAAATAAAATTAATTAAAAGTCATTCACCGGGAGAGAAAACCCAAATAATTGTAAAGTGTTTCGGTCAAAAAACAATTCCTGATCTCGTTAGTACGCTAGAATTGCTTTTTAGCGCATACCTCAAAGAATTATTTTTTACATTTTGAAAATTCGAAATCCGAAAGTAGAATTTCGGATTTTTAAATTTAAAAAATAAATAAGCAAATCTCAAATAACGCCTCTCTAGAGCTCAACAAAGGAAGATGAGGAAAAAAGGGCAACCTCTTAGGATAAAAACAGACTTCGAAAGAATACCATCACCCCTTTGCAACAGTGTTGCTAAGAAACCAAGGGGCTCTAACGATTAGACTAGGTCATAAAGCACCGTGACAAAAGTATTCAGAATGGTGGTAGCACACATACATCATCCTGATACTCAACCAGATCGGGCTCAAGCAGATTTGATCATTAACAAACTGGAAACTATTCATGAAAAGTTACTGTTAAATATTTCAAAAATAATTCAGGAATGCTTTTAGTTGTTATTAAAAGATTATGGATGAAAACTTTCTGCGAAATGAAAAAATTTAAAAATTTAGTAAAAAGTTTTATTGAATATTTTTTGGAACAGGACAATTTTTTAATGAAATAATTTCGAAAATAGTCTAAAAAGTTTAATGAATAGTCTTAAGAAAATGAAATTTTTGGTTGAATCAATTTTGAAAATTTTTTAAAATGTTTCGTAAATTTTTGAGCAGGAAAACAGTATAATAAAAAGTTACCTGACGGTTTTGTGGGGTGTTGTGTTGGAACAAACACATTTTTAATTCAAAATTATAAAATTTATTATTTTATTTTATTAATTATAAAAATAAAGATTTGATTGTGAAAAAAAAACAAAAAATAAATCAATTTGCGAATCAATGGCATCGAAATTTTATTAAGCGTGGATGTGTTAAATAGCTCAGTGCGTACTCCTGTTCCACTTCACCCTAACTATAGTTTTCAGGAGGTTTTAAGCCGAGGCCACGGTTTGAGTTTATGCAATGAAGTCGTCCTCTTCAGGAGTGTTTTGGTGTATAATATCCGTAACCAAATCGCCCATTCGAAATATTCTATGGGTCTATAATTGTACTGTAGAAGCGAAAAAATTTCAAACCAATCGGATTTTGTCGATAAGTAGTGACTATTGATCTTGAATAATAAGAATTACGTGATATGCAAAATTTGATATGAAGATATCAGTAATATTTTATGTATGTTAATTTTTTTTATTTTAGCTTATCATAAAGAAAATAATCCAAACTACAATAATGTTGAACAATGCAGTATGTTTGTCAGTCCGACGCCAGGTAAAGTTTGTGATGTTAAAATGACTCCCCAGAAATGGCATCCTTGTTTAGAAGAAGCCGGATTTGGATTCGAAGACGAAAAAGGAGGTCCCTGTATTTTCCTTAAACTTAACAAGGTAATGTTTCTTCATTTTAATTACTTGTGATTATATTACAAGAATAATTTAGTGCTTACTTTTAATGATCTTAATGTCTTAATATTATCAAGAATATTCATAAAAAAATTGATATCAATTCATTATCATCATAGTAAACTGTGTTTATTAGTCTAATTTAATAACTTTATTTATTATTAAAATGTTCTAAAACTTAGTTCATTTAAAGTCTTTATTTAATTTATATATACAATATTCTTACACTTATCACAATTACTTTAATTTGTATTATTTATTTACAATATTTATTTCCGCGTTACAATTAGAAACTTGACGCGATATTATTTTCAGACTGCCTAACACCATGAGAATTCCTGTATTTATATCAAACAGCCGTTAGTCTGGAATGTCTCGAAGCACACGGATGTTGACTCTTGAATTGTCTCGAATGGAAGGGAACGCCAGACCGGTTTCTAGCGGGTCGGAGAAAATACTAGAATAAAATAACAAAATGTTTATAGGTTAAATGAGTCGTATATTTATCGTAACAATAGTCTGTGTTGTGGTTCATCATTGAGTTTCAGTAGCTCGGATAGTTTGATTAATGATAGTCGCGGTCATATGTTACTTGTCCTGCCTCAGTATACTGTTTGCTAAGAAGCTTTTTCGTAATTTCTGCCCATCGCTGTAGAGATCTGCTGCCTTAGAGTTGACTCCTTGGACCACCAACCGCTCCATTTTGTGATCGCTTCGGCAGATATGTCCAAAGAACTTTAGAATTATAAAGTAAATAGTACTAGAGAGGCTCAGATTGGGTTTAATTTCATTTAGAACCGAGGCATTCGTGCGGCGAGCCGTCCATGGAATTCGAAGCAGTCCCCTCCATGTCCACATTTCAAAAGCTTCAATGTAGCCCAGAGAAATAACCTTTTTTTGATGACACTTGTCCGGCCAAATAAACGGCAGTTATTAGTAGTATGGACCTCTATAACAAGAACCTATATGTTTCCTGCAGTCGATTTTTTGATTTAATTCGTTATTAACAAATTAAGGTCAAAAACGGCGTTTTTTCGCTTTTTTCGTCTATCGGCAAAAAGGGAAGCATTTGAAACAAATTTGATAGTAATAAGCTTATAAGTCTTATAAAAACCTTTAAAATGACGTTTTTTAAACGTTCCTATCCTTATTTGTTGCATAAAAAATTGCAAAATGAGTAAAAAATTTTGGTTTTTATAAATAATATTAACTTATTTAAAAAATAAACTCATAACTATTATATTATTAAATGTTGGATCTTGTGGTACTTAAAATTTGTTCAAAATTTCAAGTTGATCGGTGAAATAGTTTAAAAGTTATTTAATTTGTTAAATTTGTGACTTTGTGACAAATTAGTGCCTTTTTTATAAATTGATAGCAGCTTTGTTTATAACAATCAAGAGACTTTATTACGGTCGTCTTAAAGAATATACTTTAAAATTTTATTGTGAAAAATTCGAAAAAGATTGCATTTGAATGGAATCGTTCACAAAGCTTCAAAAATATGGTCCTCTAAATTGGCCGGCTTTGAAACTAGTGAAAGCTCTGGAGAGGGAAGGAGCTGTTAACTGTTTCTTGTTTATGGATTTTGACGTTTCTTTTTTTAATTTGTATGTACTTTTGGCGTACATTACGAATATGTATTATTTAATTAATTAAATTGTTAAATAAACCATCTAATTTGTCTAAACCATTATTTTTAGTTTTTAATTTTTCTTTAGGAATATTTAAGGTAATTTTTATTACCTCAAATTGTAAAAAATAAATATTTATGATTAATATATACTTCTTCAATAAACTTCGTAAATATTTTATTTATAAAACATTTTATAAAAAAAAAACAGATTATCCTATTTCATTCTTTTTAAGTTAAATCCTTACTTTAAACGTAAAATGGAAATAAACAATTAAAAATAGCGAAAAATGCTAATTTTACCGTTATTCGATGCCATTTTTTAATAGGTTGGAGATAGAATTTAAAAATAAAAAAATATGAGGTGAAAGTTTACAAAATAATACAAACACTCGCTAGACAATAAAAATTTTACAGTGTTATCAATATGTGGATGATCACAGTAATATTCGGTATTTTTAGTATGATATCTAAAAAATGGGTTTCAAATAATTATAATTGGCACAACAATTTAATGACTAAAAGGATGAGGGAATGATTTTTGGTGAATGATATGCAGTGTGTCCTAAAACATTTTATATAAATAAAGAAAAAGTTTATCTTATATTTTACAAAAAAACTATCTATTCTTAAATCTTGAAAAAACTATCTATTCTTGATAAAAAGCTTAACATAGCAGAAAATCATAGATTTGATTAAAATATAATATTTACCAAACAATAGATAATTATCATGTCATTACAATACGATTAAGAGACTCATTGTTGACAAGAATATACTTCATTGTTTCACTGCTAAGTTATCACTGCTATCATTTTAATATTTTAAATTGTTTTTAATATAATAGTAACACATTCAAAGACACATATTCAAAGCAATCGAACACAAACAGAAGATGCTAAATATATCGTATAACTACGAAGCACAACAAAGTTAAGCACTGACATTGCAAAAACTGTTCGCAGGTTTTAAATTTACCTAAAAAATGTAATTCCTTTTAAAATATTAAATAATACCAGATTATTTAATTTTTAACTATCAAAAAAAATGTAATATATGATGACAAGTATGAATTTGATGGTAATACAATCTTCACAGATATCGCAGGCCGATGTACATATTTCTTCGTCGATAAGAATGTTTAGATAACATGAATCATTTTTCAATGATATGTATGGATGGAACCTTATTTTTTTGATAACAAGAGTAAGTTCTTGCAAAGGAATAACTGATTATTTGGTAAACCTAAATTATACGTGACAAAAAAATTAAATAAAATTCATTATAAGTTGTTTGTTAATAAATTGACTGTATGAATACGATATATGTACTATATTCCGTAGGTCCTATTTTAATAAAATAATAAATCGAAAACTGTTGAGCAGCATTGATTGACACAACAAGACAGTAAAATGTTATATAAAAGAAATTAAATTTTTTTACCCATGGGGGTTAGAGATCCTCGCTATCTGATTCTTCATCATCAGAAAAATCCTATTCCGAATCACTGTATCTTAAAGTGATGACAAATTTATCCATATTATTTTCCGTTGTTGCTTGCTGAACCAAAAATTCCTGCTCTCATTTTTTAGTTAATGGGAGGGAAAGTGGCAAAGAATTGTTCGCATACCTCTTTTACATAATTGATATTAAATGTAATATTTTTTGATGCTACATATAATTTTAAGCTGGCCCAGACCAGCTCAATTGGATTAACATCTGAGTGATATCGAGGTAATCTTAAAATTTTATGTTTGTTCAATTTTCGTTTATTCAATTAAGACTCTGTCAATTGTACTTTCGGAAACACCTGTCGCTGCTGCCACACATGAGGTATTGAGACAACTTCTTCAGCTTCCTTTTTCATAAAAGCTAACACATAGCAATTATTTCTCGACTTTGTTTCAGATTTACAACTGGAATCCAGAATACTATAATTCAACCAATCTACCTGACGCCTCTATAATGAGTGAATATATCAGAAAAGATATCTTAGAAGCTGAATCCAGGAACGAGGTACGTTAATTTAACAAATAATAATTTGTATTTACTTAATTTGGAAATTTTTAGCATCAAATAGTTTGGGTGACTTGCGAAGGAGAAAATCCTGCCGACAAGGAAAATATTGGTCCATTACGATATATACCTCAGCGAGGTTTTTCGTCTCAGTACTTCCCGTTCAAAAATCAAGATGGTTACCTTTCGCCACTAGTAGCTGTCCATTTTGAATCACCCAAACGTAAGTAGATAATTTGTACCATACATATAATAAATTTATTTAATACATGCATACAAACTTTTTATTTTAAATCTCTCTCTTCAGTTCTGACGCCCCTGAGGGAGTGTAGTGGTCATCTTGATTTCGTGTATTGTGTGTCCAAAGATCTCTGTCTCTGGACAATTCTTTTAACTCATACATATGTCTTTTGCATATTTCGGTAATTTGGTCGATCCATTCTGTTGGGGATCTTCCTCGTGATATTCGGCCTTCTACCTTTCCTTGGATATGTCTCTCCATGTTTTCTGTGTCTGTCCTCATAACATGTTCAAAGTATTTTAATTGTTAAATATGGACTTTTCTGGAAAGTCGTTTGTTGACCTTTAGCTCATTTAAAATTGAACTATTTGTCCTGTGGTCGGTCCACGAAATTCGTAACATTTTTCTCCAACAGAACATTTTAGTGGCGTCTATCTCTCTTCTTTCCGCTTGTCGGAGGGTCCAAGATTTACATCCGTATTTAAGTATTTGGAATATTAAGCAGACGATCAACCTCATTTTTAGAGTTTATAAAATTTGAGAGTCCTTCCATATTTTGGTTATCTCTCCTACAATGACTTTTGCTAGATCATATTTACGTTTTATTTCCTTCTATAGTGACCCTGTATTTGTGATCAATGATCGCAGATATAAGTATGAGCTAATAACCTCAAATTAGGCAATCGTGGTTATGTGTGGATGATTGTTATGTAGTCTATCCACCATCATGATCTTTGTCTTTTGAAGAAGGACTGTATCATCTCGAAAACGTAGGTTGTTTATTTGTCGGCCCTTTATTAAGATGTCCTTTTTCCATCCTCCAAGCGACCTTCTCATAATATGCTCCACATATTACATATATATATATATATATATATATATATATATATATATATATATATATATATATATATATATTAAATAATTGTTGACATCTTGTTCTGGGTGGAATTCATTTGAGAGTCAATAACATATGAGAAAATTTAAATCAAAAACTTTTAATATTTGACCTGAATAATATCATAAGGCATTATAAAATAATAGCATAAGGTTAAAGTGGAACAAAAATTTGATTTCATCGAAGCATTCTATTTTATCTTATTTGTTAGCTCTTGTCAGTCTATAGCTTCAAATTAACTGAATCATTAAGTTTGTCTCAAGTACAGAGTGGGTCATGAGAGACTGTACATACTCCTACCTCGTATGAAGGCCCCTATGGAGAATAACAAATAACCATTAAAGTCTCTGCTCCCATTGTGTCATAATATACAAGGTGAGTTGTGAATATTGAAATTTCTATTCGTCATAACTTTTGAACGGTAAGTTGTAACAGCTATTAATTTGTAACGATAAGACTGCCAAAGAGAATTGAAATACTATTATAAAAATAATTCCTCAATCGACCATGGGAGCTTATCGTCTATGCTTCGCCTAGCTCAGTATCTCAAGTGTGAATTCGTCTTATCTTAAACTATGAATTAAACCATGAACCCTTAGCTGATAGCAAATAAAACAATTACTTAACTAATCATATCTATTAAAAATAAAAAAAGAATATTTAAGTAGGCAAAAACAACCCTGCCAATGATTTACATTAAATAAATTCGAATGATACTTATGGCACCATGGCATCGATGGACTGCTTGCTACTAAATATCTGTGGTCTCCCAATTAAGTGGTTAGGTGCAGTTATTCCATAAATTGTTTCATAAAATATTCAGTAAAATCTTTTAGGAATATCCAATAAAATCTAGAAATATGTGAAGAAAAAATAGTAAAATTTTAATCTGAAGGCAGAAATTGATAAATTAATAAAGAAATTAAAATAAAATAATTATTTAAATATAAATTAATAAAGATGTGACGTTTATAACGTTACAAATTTGCTTATTATAGACAGCAAATCTTATTGTATTAACGATGAATGTTTATTTCGAAAAATTTAACAAAACTACTCGTTTCACTGGCTAATTATTTTTTTTAAGTTATTAAAAAAGTTTGTTACCCCTCATTTGAATAGAAAACATTGTCCCACTACCTTCAAAACAAATCTAGATCCGACCCATGGGAAACACAAAATGGATGCTGGACAAATCCTGGGAAAAATCAAATCAAACACCACAACCAGACTTCAGGCTATCCTGAATGACAACAATATGCGATTCCTTAAACTCAACTGCTCATCTTCCACTCAAAACCATGTCGGCCCACGTAGCCCTCAGAACGTTGTTATCAAATTCCTTGACACAGGACAGGCACAAACGATGATTAACTCATATTACAAAGATTGCCACATGGAATTTTGAGCTCAAATCACCTTCTTTTTAACCAAAACTCATGGAATTAAGCGAAACTGACGGATTTTAAAACTCTCTGAAAACGATGTTTCTCTGTTCAGACCCTAAATTGTTCTCCTCACATCCTTTGTCAAGCTGGTACTTCCTCGTACCAGATTTTACTTGCAGCCAATCAGATCTCTCTTTTGCGATGCCTTGGATTTACAATTTAATTTTAAAGCGTCGGGTCTTCAAATTTTCGTGCAAACTTACTTTAATTAAAACGAAGTTTGTAACGACTATTTTGCCTACCACATAGGGTATTATTATGGGGGGTTGAAAATTGGGAACAGAAGTTATGGGGCTAAAGATAGGGCAAGCAAAATAAATCGAAACTTATGTGAACGGCACTCAGGGTTTATTTGGAGTAGCTGGGTCGTGGATAAGTGAATGGCAAAACAAATGGCAACTACAAAAAATTAAACAAAGGGGTGCTTACATAAGTCTCTTGGAACAAACAAAACAAAGCACAAGAAAGACCTCTAGCAATTTAAAATGGACTCCGTTTCGAGGTGCCAAATTATAACGATTACAACAACTAGTTGTAACTATTGAAATAATTATTAGAAATGAAAAATATATATAACTCAAAAAAGGGGTTAGAGAGTTAGTTAAGAGAAGTAAACAAAATGGTTTGGAAAAAAAAACTAAACATTTATTGATGTCTCACCACAAACAGTTACAAAAATAGACAATACAAAAATACTTACGATATAAATGGTTACAAGAATTTATACCAAAATAATAAAAAAGAAAAACTTACATATATCCTATTCGTTTACAAACTCTGTTTACAAGTGAGAGATGCTACAAAAACTTACAAAAAATTGTTACTGCGTGGAGGTTAACCTTCTTAAAAAAACAAAGCAAACTAATGTCAAATATGATTAGATAGTACAATATTAATTATTACAAATTCTTTTTGTTATGAAAGCAAATTATTATTAGTAAAAAAATGTTTATCTTTACTTTAAATTTTAACACAAAAAAGTTACCTGGATTGCAATGGGGTTTTACACAAAAATTCTGGGGGTAGAAACTAGACTTCACTGGAACTCACTCTTTACCACTCGCACAAATTCATCTCCACTGTGATAGGACAAGACAAAATTGAGATTGGAAATTGAAGCACTGGAACACAAACTTTGGAGCTCTGCTTCTTAAAAAGACTAAAACAATGTGGGTATATTTCAAATCCTCACTTTAACTGTAACTATTAAATGAACAATTAACTGCCACTAAACTTATTTTCCATAAAGTAAGACGAAGAACAAAAGGGTATTACAAATTTGATGAAAAATTTGGACTCACACCAAAATCAATCGAATCTGGCAGCGACCTCAGCGAGTTAGCAATTATCTTTTAAATTCATTCGCTTAAAGAAAACATTTAGACGGGAACGGGAACGCAAAATATTTATTTGAAAACGCAGTATCGAGCGGTCTAACGATCAAAGAATGCGGAGAAAATTCACATCTGTGAAATAATAAACTAACTCTAAAATGGTTTATTTTCGACCTCGGTGACGCTAAGATGAATTGAAAGAATTCGGTGTTTTAATACGTACGAATAGGAAATAAAATACACTAAAAATATTCTTTGGTGTTTTAGCAAATACGAGGGGATTTCAACATATACCAAAGAATTTGCAAATGCTACAAGTTAAGGTGAAGTCAAATTCGATAACTACGCAATTAATATTTTTTCAGGTGATTCGGCAAATACACTTGGGTAAATAACTTTAGGTCGCTGTGACGTATCAGTCAGGGGTGTATCAAATAATTTTTTTATATATTTTATATTTAAATATTCGATATTTAGAGGAAAAAGATTATGCTACAAAGTTCGAAGTGCTTTATATTTGTTTAAAACGTTACACCACTACAACCTAATCAACTGATTTATTCAAACTAGAAAAAATCTGGCCCGTCTTTAAAATATCAGCTCGTTTTTTTTTCGTAGGAAAATTTTCACCTTGTATATAGTTTTTGAAAACTCTGATATAAATTTTATAATTTAGACAAATAGGCAACGAAAATGCCATTTTTTTTTAAATTTCACCCTGTATAAGGTTTTGAGAATTTTATAAGTTAGACAAATAGGCGATTAAAATGGCATACTATTTTTTCCCACACAACTACATAGTTTTTAATTCAAAAAATCAAATTTGACTAAGAAATAAAGGTTTAAACAAAGTGAACCATGGATGTAAGAAATGTAACTTTTCTTGTAAAATTAAATTTTTTTGAACAAACTTTTAATGTAACATTTACCAAACAAACCGGATCTGATTTTTTCCAGTTTGATTTATTCAAGATGTGACGATATTAATACTTATAGTTAAATAGATTTTCAAAAAACTTTTATTTTTTCAAAAAAATTCAGTTCAAAAAGTTTTCAAAAAAATAAATGTGTCATTTTAATTGCTTATTACGTATTTATAAAAAAAATTTCAAACAATTAAGATATAGTTTTCAGAAACCGTGTATAGAAGGAAATTTTTTCTCTGAACAAAACGAACTTTTGCCAGTTTGAATCAGGTTTGGTTTGTTTGTTAAATGTTAAATTAAATCTTGAATATGTTGTCTATGTGAGTCCATTTCAAATAGGTAAAAGGAAATAAGAATAAGACTTACTTACAATCAATTTATTCTACCACTAACGACCCGTTTCGCATAATATAATTTGCTATGCATCTTCAGGTCAACGGTACATGGTAAACCAAATGTTGCAAATATAATAACCCGTATAGGGGTGCTGCCTGGTACAGAATATACAGCAATTATGCCAATATTATATGTGTGTGATTTATTAAATATGGATTTAAATTAATTAAATAAAAATTAAGTGAAAATTAAAAAAAAATAAATATTACTTACATGCCGATACAAGGATTATTATTAAATTTTTGAGAAAACATAGTTTAAGAAAAGTTATGGTAAATACCTGTAATCACCTGTCACCAGTTTACCATAACGGATTTTTAAACTATCTTTTCTCAAACATTTAATAATAATCCTCGTATCGGCATGTAAGTAATATTTATTTAATTTTAATTTTCATTAAATCATTTTTCACCTATTTTTATTTAATTAATTTAAATTCATATTTAGTAAATCACATACCTATAATATTGACATAATTGCTATATATTTTATAACACACAGTACCCCAATACGGGTTATTATATTTTGAGCATTTAGTTTAACATGTACCGTTGACCTGAAGATAGCAAATTATAGTATGCAAAACCGGTGCTTGGTGGTAGAATAAATTGATTGTAAGTCTTATCCTTATTTCTTTTTACCTATGTTAAATTAAATGTTTGTTCAAAAAAAAATTAATTTTTGTAAGAAAAGTTACATTTTTTACATGGATGGTTTACTTTGCTAAACATTTAATTCATAGTCAAATTTAATTTTTTTAATTAAAAACTTAGTAGGGGAGATTGGGGAAGGTTGAGCCAGTAGGAGGTTTGAGCCATAAATGTTACATCCATAACGAATACTTAAATAAATTTATTTTTCCGTTTAGTGGATGCTTACTAATTGCTTCTTTGTCGTTATCTAAGTCCCATGTCAAATCGAAGTCTGTTAGGAAAGTTAGAGTGAAAAGTTGTTTTTGAGGCTAGACAATGTAAGTTTTAAATCAAAATGTATTAAAAGGATTCTTTATTTACATTATTATGTGTAGAAACATGTATACGAATTATGCGAATATGATACTTAATCAACATACTTTCATGTATTCAATTATTTGTTAGGTTATGTGTTAAATGAAAAATCGTAATTTATTGTGGCTACTGGTACGAGAGGAGGGATAAACATATTTTATGTGGGAGGCTTGAGACATGGCTCAAACCTCCCATCATGTTAAAAAAACCGTTTTCCAGTATGTTTTCTTTCTTTTCAATATTGAAAAATGTGGGCTCACAATCGTTTGCTTTTTCTGCTAAAATGTTCACTACGGCATATACAATATTAATTTTTTACAGAAGCCTTTTAAATGGAAATCGAAAGGCCGACTGCCTATTGATCCTGAAATTTTGGAAACTGCAGTACAGGAAATGTATAGCACTAATGGTAAAATCCGCACAGTCGCTAAAAAATATAATATTAATAGAACGACTCTATCTAGATATGTAAATAAATTTAAATCAAACTAAAACGTGTCGTTTGTAGCAAACTTTAATGCTTCGCAAACTTTTACTAATCAAGAATATTTGCTAGTTCAATACCTATTCAAATGTGCTGACTTAACATTATGGACTTCTCCAATCGCAGTAAGAAAGTTTGCTTACATATTTGCAACTGAAAATAATAAAAAAATTTCAGCAGCTTGGGAGAAAAATAGAGCTTCTACACGTGACTGGCTAAGAGGTTTTATGTCCCGACATAATAACTTATCACTTAGAACACCAAAAGCCACGAGTGTAGGACGTGCCACTGCATTTAATAAATTATTATTTATATAAAAATAATTTTTGAGAACGATTTCCGAAGTGGAAATTAAAACGTCAATAAAATGAATTTAACCTTTAATTGTGGCTTATTCCCATTTAAATAGTAATTACCATAGTTAATCAATATGTAAACAACTTTATGCAATTACTAAAGCAAGGCAGAAAATCAGGTCGCTGAAAAAAAGTGGCTCAACCCTCCCCAGTGTCCCCTAATCGTATGAGAAATAAAATACGGTGTTTTAATTGCCTATTCTTTTAATTGATAAAATTCTTATTTGAGTTGTCAAAAACCGTACTCAGGGTGAAATTTTTGCTATGTAAAAACCAACTAATTTTTTAAAGCCGGATTTGGTTTTTTCCAGTTTGAAAAAATCAGTTGTTTAGGTGGTAGTAGTGTAACGTTTGACCAAAATATGAGGCACATCAAACTGACCGTTCAAAAGTTATGACGAATAACGAAATTTCAGTCAAAATTCACAACTCACGCTGTATATTCTTAAACAATGGGAGCAAAGACTTTTTAATGCTCAATTGTTATTCTCCATATGGGCCTTCTTAGGAGGTAAGAGTACCTATGTACAGTTCTTCATGACTCACCCTGTATATGTCATAGATCTACGGCTATAATGCAGTTTAAAATATTTTGGTTTCGCCATATTTTCAAGAAAAACTTTAGCTAATATTTAAAAATCTATTTATTTAGAATAATGTTTCACATTAATTTCATAAATATTTAAATTCAATTATTTTAATGATGTAAGCTTTCACGTAGATCTCCTCAAATTTCCCCAATATATTTTTTGGAAAATCCACATGCTTAAGTTAAACTTATAACTGTTTATAAGTGAATACTTAGTACTTAAAAGTAGAAGTAAAAAAATATGTATTTTAAATAAAATATATCAAAATATATACATTATAAATATATATCTGTGATATATTCCCACGTTATTTTTATACGCTAACCTTTCATAAAACGTCGGACCTCAATAATCTTCTGAGTGAAACGTGTCTTGAACCTTTTATGGGTTCATAACTTCGTATTTTGTTACTTTGGGGTTAGAAAGTATAAAACTTTATATCTTGTATGTCGACCCTTTTTTTACTTTTACTGTTATACAACGGCAGGTTCTAATATAACTCAATCAAACACAGTTTGACTAAGCTTCTCTAAAAATTTATATATATATATATATATATATATATATATATATATATATATATATATATGTATATATATATATGTATATATATATTTATATATATATATATGTATATATATATAGATATATATATATATATATATATATATATATATATATATATAGAGAGAGAGAGAGAGAGAGAGATGGAATAGGATAATGCGAGTGAATAGGATAGGATAGAATAGGATAATGCCAGTCTCACACCTTTAGACGTTAGCTTCGAGCTAAATCACCTCGGTCATAATTATTATGTGTAACGTCGTATGTGTGACGTATTTCCATTTTTAAAAGTCTGATGGATCAGAGTTCAAGACACGATGTTCTCATCCAGGCGCTCAGGGTTCGAATCCAACATGAAGGTTTTACTTTTTTAAAAATTAAAATTTGAAACATTTATTTCAGTCTTTATTAGAAGTGTTTATAGTAAAACATGAAAATCTTATTGAAAAAACAATGTACATTCGAAAAAAAAACAAAAATTCTTCAAACATAAAAGTAAGTTCTAAAAAATGTTTAAATAGGTAGGAATTCTATAAAAATATTCTAAATAAACGTATTTTATTCTAATGAAATGTATTTACAAAAAATGTTCGAATAAGCCTCCATTAGCAGCAGAACAATAACCCAATCTATTATAAAAGTTTCGTCTAACATTAGTTAATGTTTCTGGACTAATACCTTTCATTGAATCAAAGATCTTTTCTCTTAATTCTTGGAGAGAATTAGGCCTATCGTCTTCAATTCTATATAGTTTGGACTTGATATATCCCCACATAAAAAAATCACAAGGTGCAAGATCAGGTGATCTTGCAGGCCAAAAAATATCTTCGTGACCACTAATCAATCGATTAGGAAAAGTCGCACTGAGATATTCACTGACGATGCGAGAATTATGTGCAGGACAACCATCGTGTTGAAACCATATGGACTCGAAAGGTATTGGTAAATTACGAAGGGCTGGGACAATTTGATTTTGAAGAAGTTCCAAGTATTTCCGCCCAGTCAACATACCTTCTATAAAAAATGGACCAATGACATGATTCCCTATTATGCCTCCCCAAACATTTACTTTTCGAGGACGCTGGATACGAGCGACATAAATCTGACGAGGATTTTCTCGAGACCAATACCGAGCATTCATTGAATTGTGACGGTCATGCAATGAAAACGTACATTCATCGGTGAACAAAACGTTCTCTAAAAAATGTTCATCTTGATGTGACATTTCCATTGAAGTTTGACAAAATTCTAAACGTCTATATTAATCCCCAGGGAATTGTTCGTTGGATTTACTATACCGCCACTCTCCAGTAGGTATAGATGCGTGAATGCGTCTGATGGCTCTGTTCTGGGCTTGATGAATTCATTCATTTCCTTTTCTGTGGGTCCAATCTCTGATGTTTCGTAGCCAAGATTTTTTCTGTCGTCCTATGCCCCTTTTACCTTCAATCTTACCTTCTAATATTACCTGGAGCTGCTCAAATTCCCTATGGCGCATTATATGTCCTAGATATGACGTCTTTCTAATTTTGATAGTATTGACCAGATGAGGGCCTGTGTTCATTGCTCTCAGTACTTCTTCATTCGTAGTTCTGCTGGTCCAGCTTATTCTTAGCAGTCGGCGGTACATCCACATTTCAAATGAATTTAATTTGTTGACGTCATACTGTTTTAATGTCCAAGTCTCACAGCCATATAGTAATAGAGACCACACATAACACTTTAGTGTTCCCAATCTTATTGAGACTGATAGCTTGGGGTTACATAGCATTTTACACATATTCATGAAACCAGATCTTGATATTTCAAATTTGCCAAATAATCAATTGTTTTATACAGCACGTGGGTTCTAATCTTATTTTTGGGGTGTACGGATCTCTTCTGTATCTGCTTTGTCAAACTGTAATTTTCTTTTGCCACTTTGCCGTATTCCGTTTGTTGTGATAAGAGCTGCCTCTTTTGTTCAAATAAATTACATTTGTCACGAAGAGACTAGTAAAAATGTTGTAATGAGCTATACAAAGACGAACATATGTAAGTCCATATTTGCGCTTTGTAAATATTTACTCGCTAGGTCACAGTACTTCGAACCAAAAAGCAACATAAATACCAAATTCTAACGTAGTCATCTTTTTGTGTAAATTGTTTACTTGACAGCGAACTGGCATCTTCTCGTTGTCGTTAGAGGATAACTCTAAAAGTGCTTGCTTTATATCTTGATAGCATAAATTAAGAGCTTTTAATGTATCAAATCGTCGTGACCATCGAGTTACATTAACTCTTTTTGGAACAAATGTTGTATGGCCACAATTTTTCAATAGACCAGTGAGTCGTTTCCATCTGTAAGTTGAAGCTGAGGAAAAAAATATAAATTTCTTTAGCAACTTAAAAAAAGAAGTACTTTTCATAGTGCATTCTGCTGCATGTTGTACAATCAAATTTAGGAAATGGGCTGCACATGGTACGTATTTTGCCAAACTATTCCTAGATTTTATTCGGGCTTGGAGACCGCTATAAACGACAGATATGTTATTCGCATTGTCATACGATTGTCCCCTGCAGTCATCGATATTTATATTCAGGTTGGACAAAATTTTTACAATGCTGTCTTCCATATCTTTGGCTTTGTAGCCAGTGTTGTCTAAAAACTGTATAAACCTCTCGACAGCTGTTCCGGTGTCTGAGCAATACCTAATAATGAATGTCAGTTGATCTGTACCTACGTGTTATATCAGGCGTACTGTCAACACTGATTGAATAATATTTGCCACAATGAATTTGTTTTACAATTTCTTCTAATATGTGGTCCGAAATCACTTGCAAAAATTCAAAACAAATCGTTTTTGATAAATAAGATACTGAACCACAGCCTTCTGAAGCATATTTTTCAATATGTTCTTTTAAAAGAGGATCATATTCCGCCAACAACTCTAGTAATCCAAGGTAGTTGCCATGGCTTGTAGAACCAAATTTTTCGTCGGTTCCTCTAAAAAGTAGTCCCCTACTAGCTTTTTTAGAAGAATTTTATTACACTAACGACTCTTTGTAATATGTTTCGCCAATATGTGGTCTCATGTTCAGTCTGTTGTCGCATAGAATCATCGATCTTTCTCATACTCAATGAATTTCTTGAAATAAAATTTTTAAGATGTTCTAAATGAACGACTGACCTTTCATGACTGTCACATTTTTCTTTAGCCTTTTTCCAGTCGTCAAATCCAGTAAAAAAGGAACAAGTGCAATTTTCGCTTGAAAAGAGTCGACAATATAAGCAAAATAAAGAGCCCGTGCTTTTGGAATAAACTAACTAGTCACGCCGAATTTGTTCACCATTCTTTAAAACAAAATACAACAGCGATTTAGTGCAGTACCTGTTTTGTTTTCCTATTTTTCTTTTTGAAGTTTTAAAGTCTAAAGAATTAAGATCCTGTGTTTTGAATTCTTTCAGCATTTCATCTACACAATTTCTTAGCCAGAATTTTGGATCTTGTAAATCAATTCGATTAACACCAATTTCGACTAGAGTTTGGCGTTCAGGAGAACTCTTTTCAGGATGTTACTCGATATCACAAAGTGGGTATGAATTTGCTGTGGATGAATAAACCTACCTTCTAAAACATTTAAAACTTTTGCAATTAGATCGTCTTGAGAAGAAGTGCTCGTTGGTATACTATCTTGTCTGGATTTGGTAAAAAAAAAGCTGAATCTTGGGTTTTTTTTTAATACTGCATTTAATTTTTGTTGTTTTTCTAACTTCTGTCGTTTCCAAAATGCACCTCCTTCCTTTCCGCTCATTTTTTAGAAACGTCACGAAAATACTTCACTAATAAATAAGTAAAATTTGAGACTGGTCTCGAAAACTGCGCTAACACAACTGACGACATGACGTGTTGGGGCCGGACACGCTGCCGCCAGGCGTAGTGGCTCTGGCCGATTTCCCGGAAACATCAGACGTGGTTTTGTGCGACCTGCTACCGCAGGCACGGATCTTATCGGAGACGAGACGAAGTTTTATTACCATGTTATTTTAGAAAATCAATTCCATAATTTTGAAATATCCGCATATAGAATTAAAACTTGATAGGAGCGACGTACCACCTCTCAAAATTTACCGCCGTGGGCTAATAGTCCCATAGCCTCCCCCTCCCTTAATCTGGCACTGCCTACAATATTGATCTAATGTCATTTTTTGATAAAATAACCAGAAAAAAAGTTATAAGGCCCAAAAACAATTTTTTGGGCCTTTTTGTTTATAACTTTTTTATTTTCCATTTTAGGGTTAAAAGTAATAGTAATAAAGTTGTAGACAATTTAATTTCCTACAAATAACGTTAAACAAAATTTTCTGTAGTGTTGCTGGTTTACGAGATACAGTGTGAAAACCCTTTGCCCCCTTTTTCGAAGATGGCGGCCGGGAGACAAGGGTGGGACCCCACAATCTTGAACTTAAGCTTATACTAATCACCAGCACACATAAAAAAATTAAATTGCGTCCTCTCAAAAATGTAATCTCATTGTCACTTTTCAATGGACTAAAAGCTTATAAAAAAAAAACAGATAATTATTAACTAATTTTAAATTTTTAACTAAATTTTAGGTGATCCGTTCCAAATTTATTACATTGCCAAAACTATTTTTTTTTAATTTGCCAGTATGTTTGGTTAGTTCTACAACTAAAGATTTTTTTTCTTATAGGTGGTATATTGATCAACATTGAATGCAAGGCATGGGCAAAAAATATCATTCACGACCGCGTCGATAGAAGAGGGTCAGTCCACTTCGAACTTATGGTGGACTAAGAACATCAACATTATCAAGTAGGCCAAATATGGGCTCTGACAACTGCCATCAAGTAAAATCGCAAGGGCTCGCATTTTTAGAATTCAAATTTCCGTAAAATACAAATATGGTGACGGTCTAGATAGTTTAGTTACCAGATATTAGTTCACGACAACCTTAGAAATTTTATCTTTGCCATCACTGTTAGTTATATACAGTCGATTCGGAAACATATAGTCGTTCAAGACAAGAAGTTGTAGTTTGATCAAAAACTATAACTTCTCGTCCTTCATAACATACAGAGGTTATTTTTCTTACTTGCGGCTTTCAGTTCTGAAATATCAGCTTTTCTAAGCTTAAAAAGATCACACATTTTATAACTTTGGAAAACCTTGGTATTTCTCAGGACAGTATCTTAAATTTCCCGACTATATTTTTTTGGATCGCCAAATTGTATTTTAGGTCGCTTTTGGCCACCTATCACTGACTTCCATAGGTGTACCCAGGGTAAGCGTCAATGGGGGTCGAATACTTCACTTGATTGCAAATTTTTGTAAAGGTGACAGCCGTTTTTTGTGTCCGGATCATGTGTCGAATATATAATCAGGAAAGCATTCCCTTAAGTGGTTTTAAACACCGTGGATCCCAAATTTCTCAAACATTTAATGACCTTATTACAACATTTATATGTATTGATACTCACACAAAAAGAGCTAAAAACTCAAAGCTATTCATTACCAAGAAAATGCGCGCCTTTTTTGGATGCGAATAAAACATAGTATTTTAAGCGATGGATCGATAGATGCTTGAAAAGTGATATTACATGTAACGAATACCTGGGAGATTCGCTTTATGTTGCAAATCTATAGAGGTTGGGACGGAACACAATGGACGCATTGCAGTAAAACATATACAAGCAAAACATCAGAAGCACTGGTAACAAACAACTAAAAGTTAAATAGTTTACACACTCTTGAGCTTTAATTTTTTTTATTTATTTAACACTGTCTTGACTTACTGTAGTGAAACAGGTAATAATATCCCAAAATCTGGATCTTTCAGATGAGATTTATGTATTGGAAAATATCCAAACACATAATACAAAATAAGAAAACGCAGTCATTAACAATGCTGTATGATTATATATATATATATATATATATATATATATATATATATATATATATATATATATATATATATATGGAGTATGGAACAACAGAGAGAGATGGAAACGGTTGAGCGAGGGAAGGCAGTGAATACTGTAGAATCCCTAAATATATATATATATATATATATATATATATATATATATATATATATATATATATATATATATATATATATATATATATATATATATATATATATATATATATTTAATATCAAAAGAATTTTGGGATCCATTGTGTTATTCTTACTGTCGTTTGCCCTGATAACGGCAGTAGAGTATAAGGCTGTTTTACATTTAGCTCAATGTTATTATTTACAAATTGAAAATGTTATGCTCTCTGTTTATTTAACAACGTTATTTTCCTCGGCTAGTATTATTTTAAATTGCCGTTATGGAAATTTTATATAAAAGTGTTAAAAAGTGTATATATTTTCTAAAATAATCGATTTGTTAACTTATATGATTAAAAAATCCTTGAGGAAATGGGCGCTTGTTTAATCCGCATGCCATTTAGTGTAACAGTTTTTGACGCATCACAATAAACTATAAAAGAACATTGTAGTGGACTACTCAAGTCTGATGTCACACGGGAGAGGGACCTTATATGATCCTGTCGAAACAAACTTTTAATTCCGGGTACAGGTCTACAAGAGATTTTATTTTAAATTTATTCCTTAGTGTCTTAAAAATAAGGAGGCTAGTTAATTTAGGTAAACGCTTAAATATATCAATTCTGTATAACAATCGACAGTGTACTCTCATTTATAATATATTGAAAAATAAGATTAAAATTAAATATGTCTTACAGGCTTTTATAAATGATTATAAGTCTGCTTGGTAAGGTTCATAAATTCCAACCAGCTTGTGAGACTTCACAACTTTAGTTGGTCCATTGTTACTGATTGTATGAGGTATTCGAGTATGTTATATTACTTAAAGCTAAAGACATACGTCTTTGTGTTGTGATAGAGACGAATGTGTTATATTATTTCTGTAAATACAATTTCGTTGTAATTTTATAGCATAATGTATTCTTTTATAGTAAAAGTAAGCAGTATTCGTTTGTGCATTGAATATTAAGAAATTTAAGCGTAGATGTCCGCATGTACCAATATTTTCTATTAAAAGTGCTTTTAGTAAGTGTCGTGAAGTAAAACTTATAGAGATTTATTATATTGTAATCTCTCATTTACCCGACAATATGAATACAAAAGTGTTCTTGTGACGAGAAGACACTTGCCTGTTTTGTTAATTCAAATAAATAGACGAAATTTTAATTAACAATCTGTTTCTCTTGTTAATGCAAATATTTCTCTTAAACACATCATTTATACTGTACATTTTTATAGAAGGGGCAGTAGAAGCAGTTGCAGTAAAAAGTTTAGAGTTTCGTTCAATGATAGATATTATAATCCGTTTTCATCCAAATCTAAAATGAAGCCACTGTTGTCATGTAAAATTTGATTATATTAGGTGGTTAGGTCAAATAATAAGTATTGCTAACTTGGATTAATAGTCCCCAAAACACAGCAGTTAGTCGACGAATTATTTATACTGCTCTAAAAAATCCCTGTTATTTGTAACAGTGATTATCACAAACTATCGTATTTTTCACTGGTGAAAAGCCACAGATTATTCATGTTCCTTAAAGAGATAGCCACAAAATATTAGTGGATTTAGGCGATCGAAGACATACGATTACACCTTTTTAGTTTATTATTAAAGAAATAAGCAATGTCTCTAAATAAGTTTAATGTGTTTCTTCCGATATCTGTCTCAATTCCAATGATATTTTGATCTCATGAAAAAGCTCATCCAGACGATAGGCAACATTTAATATTACAAATGAAACATCTAGAGTTTATAGAATGAATACCAACTAAGTAAAAGTAGATCATCTGTAAGAAACTATTGGTTATTTAAATATTAGTATTCGTCACTCAAAATCACTCGAAAACTGACCTAGATATTCAAAACACTTAATAAAGAAACTGTGAATTATAAGAAGGGAACAAAATTCACGACTGCATGATAAAATAAAATTAACAACATTTAAAAAGCACGGGTAGGTACAGTTTTTTTACTTGAATAATCAATTAAATTTAATGAATATTTCGAGGATGAAATAATTTAAGCTTTAATAATAAATAAGTTTCCTTGAGTGTCTGTTTATGAAAATTATTTGGTCAATTTTTTATTTTTGTTTGAGGTGACTAATTTTTATTGGTTCTTTTTTCCTGTTCATCCCTTCCATTTTCTTTTTGATTCCTGTGGAATAAATTCTCGTTTTCTAGCGTCTTCTCGTGTTAATATCTCCTGTATCAAAGCTAAATAATATAAGAAAAATATAAAATCTGTTACACAACTGTCATTAGAGATTGAAATAAGGCTTAAGCTTTTTTAACTTTCCTACAATAGTATTGATAACAGATTTTGTTTAATATCTCTACACTTATGCCTGTCAACTGTAGAATCTGTTCCTATTGTCAGCATTAAGTTCACATAAGTTCGTCATAAGTTACACATTAACTGCCGATATCTATTTTTTGTTAAATAATTGCCAGAAAATTTCGTCTAATCTGTAACGCCATAAATGCAATGTAAAAATTAATCTTAGTATACTTGTGAGTGCAGAAGGTGTGCTATTGCCTTTTTAAATATATGGCATAGTTACATTATATTATCGTTAGATGTATTTCTATCCAGACTTCGTTCCAACACATTCCGACTACGATGAGAAGAATAAGACGCTTGTAATTGACATTTACATTTACAAATGTTATAAATCAATTCACAGCCAAAAAGAAGCGGGCAAAACTCGCTCCCTACTCTCTTTATGGCCATTTTACGATCCTTTGGTCATTGGGAAAGTTGATCAGGTGGTGTTATAGTTATAGTGAGTATATATTTAGTAATAAAATATATACTGTTTATCAAAACGGTAACTTTTCTTGACAATACAACACGCGTAAATCGTCATATTTTAATATTATCTCAGTCGTCGCTTACCTCTTCGCCCCCTTCTAATTAGACTGTAATCCAGGTCTTGGAACGGACTTTGGTTAAGAGTACGATCAACACTAGCATAATGCATTTGTGTTATAACTAAAAATAAAAAGAATCCTACACTTACGGACACCTACGATATGTGTTAAGCACTGTTAAAATGCTATAGTTCTATTATAAGGAACAAAAAAGATGAATATGCAAGAAATTAATAATATTGTTATAAATTACCAGAAGATAAGTGTTAACTGTACTTCATAGAGTCTAGATTATCCTAATAATACTTAGATAATAATCAGTTTTAAGATTTTCAAAATGAAAAATTCTACCGTTCGCAAGATGTAGTAGACTGATTATTTTCCGAAATGCATTTTGCATATCAAAAATAAATCGCCAATATGGCAAAATATTTTCGACGAAAGTTTGGTAATATTTCAGTTAATAAAACGCACAACGATTTGGAATGGTTACTTGTGGAAAATTCCATATCAAATTATTTTATTTATCGATACTGATCGAATTCGATAGCATTAATTAAGTACTTAATTAATTTTTCTTGTTATTGTTATAAAATAGAAATAAATAAATCACATAAAGGAAAAACCAAAATCAATTTCACACAGATTATGTTGACACTGACATTTGACTTATGATAAGTAACGATACTTACTTTCTAAAAAATTTAATGAAATCAAATACTTTAGTAACAATATTTTTATAAACCATACATTTTTAAACAAACTATGATGAGATGCAAAAATGAAATATTACCAATTCGTCCTCTTAGGTTTTAACAGAATTCAATCTAAAGTAATAACGTAACTATTTATTTAATTAGTATTACAACTTTAAATTTATGAAGCGATTAATAAAACAGTTATAACCTAAGAATAATTACAAGATCTCAATAAATGGCTATGAAGCCGAAAAAAAAGTAATAATTTTGATATGTTGTGCTACACATTGTTAATCTGCATTGTATATTACTTAAAATATTTTGTCTCCAAGAAATATTTCAGATTCAAGCCAATTAATTAAACTGAATATAATAAAAAGGATTTTATGAACTTCTGAAGATAAGGTAATATATTTGAACTGATTTTACCATGTTCTATTCATTTGATTTTTTTAATTCATTCAAAATATTTATTCTCTTTTATAAATGGTTCAAATATATGACAAAGTTTATCTTTAACAGAACATAAAGCTATAACATATAATAAAATAACTATAAGGTGAAAATCTATTTATGTTTCTGGAATATCTCATGTAAACAAGTATTTAATTTATGGTCTAAATGTTGGACACAACCTGCCAAAGTATGTTGTGGTCAATATGCATCTTTTAAAATAATTTCTTTGTGCTTAAATGTAATTTTTTAAAGAATATAAATAGCGGTTCTAACACTACACATTGTTATTATTTCCTTCACGTTCATATCCCTTATATCAGCGTTTCCTAAATGGTGGGGCGCGACCCGGTACCGGGCCACGAAAGCAAGATACCTCACCTCACCGTTTCACATCTTGCTTTTTAAGGCCGCTGACTGACGCCACTGCTTTTATTTTAACGTCCCACTAACACATCCAGAAAATAACAAATTTCCGTCCACAACAGACCGTCGAGTGATCTGCAGCCGGATACAAGTTCTAAAAGCGACAATAATAATAGACAGTCGAGTAATGTCCATCCAGAGGCAGGTACGAGCGGTAATTACAAACGGCCGCTCGATGCCCAGTCAACAACTGTCACAAAAAAATCGGTTGCCTGTAAAGTCGGTTTTACGGGCGAAGATTTTACGTGACAACGTCTTTTTCTCGGTAGAATATTTATTGATATGAATAGATATTATTAAATTACACAATAGGAACAAGGAATTGAATGAAAATAAGAATTGCACAAATTTTAACTATAGAAATATATTTTGTTTACTAAAACATTGTACATGTAAACTTAAACTTAACTAATTTCCAACGCGCCTAATTCTCTAGTGCTGCGCGCGCAGCGGACCGATCATGTTTGAGTGGGAGAGAGACGCAAGGCATTCGCCGGTCCGGCGGGCCTCTCTCTCGTTCGGTGACTCATCGTAACAGACGTGAGCGGGCGTTACACTTTTTCATGAGTGACTCCGAGCCACAACCTAATTTAAGACGTTCTCACGTCAAAAGAAGAAGGAGTCCTGGACCCGACAACATTCTGAAGATTAATTACAGTTCGGTTTTATAAAGGGTACTGACGACAAACCATTAGGTATTATTTGTTATGCTGCTCTTTCAAATGAGTCCATGAAACCTTCAAAATTGAAAGGACACTTGGAATTGAAGCACCAGGAATACAGTTGTAAGCCAATAGATTTTTTTATAAATAAAAAGAGAGAATTAATAGCTAAAACAAATAAAATGAGAGAATTAATAGATGAAATAATGCTACTGACAAAAAGAGGTGAGATAACGACGATCATGGGTGACTTTAACGCTAAGATTGGTCGTGGTGCTGAAGGAGACCACAAAGAAGCATATGGTCTAGGTACCAGAAATAGAGGAGATAGACTTGTACAATTCTACGTAGAAAACAATCTGTTAATAGCCAATACCTTCTTTAAACAACATTCTAGAAGGCTATACACATGGAAATCACCTGCAGACAGAAAAGACAGAATTGTTAGAAATAGAAATTGACTTAATTTTGCTCAATAACGCCTTTAAGAAGTACATACAATCTACGAAAACATACCCTGGAGCTGACATACATAGTAACCACAATCCAGTTATAATGGATTTTAGATTAAAAAGATTTCTTAAAGTCAAAAAGAAAACAGTGACACGAAAAATAGAAATCTCACAACTGAAGAACCCTGAACAGAAAAAAGAAATAAGTATCAAGCTTGAGAAAGAAATAAAAACGATCGAAAACTTGGTACAGAAAGACATTGAAGTAACATGGACTGCTCTAAAAACACAAATAACAAAGATACAAGAAGAAGACATCGGGTTTATAAAACACAACAAAAAACAAGAATGGATAACGCAAGAGATCATGGACCTCATGGACGTAAGACGAAAACATAAAACAAACCCAATAGAATACAAGCGAATCAACAAAATCATTAGAAAAAAATGCAGTGAGGCGAAAGAAAACTGGATGTCAACGAAATGCCTAGAAATCTAACAACTTCAGGAAAAATACACCTTTAATATTCATAAAAAAAGTAAAAGAAATGACAGGTAGACACAAAAAGGGATAAGCAAGAATATTAAAAAATGATAATAACGAAATAATTATGGGTACAAAAAACAAACTAGAGAGATGGAAAGAATACATATAAACTCTTTTTGACGACGATAGATGTGTCATACTCTAGGAGACATGTTGCCAAACTTAAAAAAAGTAGTTAGAATTAACAAAATACCAACATTTTCCTAATTCTAATCAAAACATATTAGTAGGAAAATAACTAGCACATGGTCAACAATTGTGCATTTACCCTATGTCAACTTCGATCTCTGTCAATGATAATGACGTGCAACGGTAAGTAAATTAGATGGACTGTACACTTCTATTGATGATCGTACCTCTGGTTGTTATGCCCATCGAGCAAAAAGGCAAAACCTCTGGTTGTCTTTTTGCTCGATGGTTATGCCCGATCTCTCTATGGCTCTTTCTAGCGCGATGTTAAACAATAGGCACGAGAGACTATCTCCCTGGCGTAATCCAGTATGTGTTTGAAAAGACCTTGACACTCTGTTTTGTATCTTGACTTTGCACTCAACTTTCGAAAGAGTTGCCTTTACCAATGTTATTAGATCCGACGGAATATCTATTTCTGCCATGGCATTATAAAGTGCGCTTCTGTCCACACTGTCATAAGCGCTTTTAAAATCTATGAAAAGGTGGTGGGTATCGATTCCATATTCGTATATCTTTTCTAAGGTTTGTCGGAGAAGGAAAATCTGATCAATTGTTGACCTTTCTTTTCGGAATCCACATTGGTATTTGCCTATTTTTTCCTCAGTATATACTAGTAAACGATCATAACGTATATAAGCCAGTACTTTCTAAGTCGTATTTAAAAGGGTAATGCCTCGATAGTTGTCACATATTAGTGGATCTCCTTTCTTGTAAACAGGCATTATAATACCTACATTCCAACTGTCTGCGAGTTTTCCTTCTCTCCAAATGGATGCAACAAGTTTTATTATGTATTTTTTTAGAGCGTTTGCTCCATACTTGAACAGCTCAGGGAATATACCATCTTCTCCAGGGGATTTGTTATTTTTTAACATTTTTATTGCCTTGACAACTTCTTCTTCTGTTGGTATATTATTTTTCTGCCTCTCATCGTCTACGTCTCCACTGTGGTCATTTATGTCAGTCACTTCTCGGTTGCCTATATTTAAATTAATCAATCTACATAAAATTACTTAAAATTAAAATAAAATTTTAAAATATAAATATCCGTAAATTTTTTTAAATGTTCAGTTAATGTAATTTTATAGACTATTATAGGATAGGCAATCTACATTGTGACTCTGTAATCAATATTGCCTAACTTAGACATATTGATTTAAACAATGTGAGCCAATTTATATCAAATATAATTTACGTTATTACGTTAATTGTACCTAATATAAAACTTTTTTTATTTTATTCAAAATTTTCACAACAAGGAATATATTTATATAATAATTTTTAACAAAAATAACACAGAAATTTACCTACGTTAGCTGTCAGTTTCCGCCAATAGCGTTTCTACTTATTGTATGTATCTCTCTCTTTCCTTTTTTAAATATCCAAGAGCACGACCAATAGAATAATATCATTTCCGTTACTGTTCGAACTGTACATAGTCTTTTCTCGAACGTTGTTTGCTTGCGGTTAATTTCTGACAGATCATCTTGTACCTTTGTTTTGGTAGGAATAAATAATAACGAACGTTATAATAATACGAAACCATGGCAAATTTTAAGATATTATTAGTGTTATCTATCCTATTTTATCTAGAAGTAACAGGTAAGAAACACAATTAATTTTTTTATCACTCATAATGTTACGCCACTACGTTGCTAGCAATGTCCTAGATCAATTTTTTTCTTCATTGTTTTTACCCGTCTTGTAGTTGACTACGTAATGTAAACCAATTAAGTTATTTTTCTAAAATATCTAATGTGCAGTATCTTTATTGGGAACATTATTTGAAAAAAATTGCATAAAAATTAATATCTAATTTTTACCAGTCATATTCCATTATAAATTATCAGAAAAGACCACATTAAAACCACATCTGGTTTTGTTCAAATTGTTGATTGTATGTATTGTTATATTATTATCAAATCATATTATCATCATAATAACCTGCCAAATAAATAGCTCTGCTCTAAATAATTAGATTTGATATTTTGAATTATTTTAGATATTTTCATGCTTTCAAAAAAATGTGGTTTTGTTAATGATTTCGTAAATAGATACATTATTGAGTGCACCTTCTTCATGTTTTTTTCCTTCAGCTCTATGCTTTATAATTTGTTAATTTCTTCATTTTATTCTTATTTTCATGTCTTAATAGCACTTTGTGCTAGGCCATTAAAAACTTCTAAACTAAAACTTCTTCTAAAGCTTGCCAATTATAAACATTCTATTCATAGTATTATATTTTGGGTGTAATGTGCTTAATTTCTTAGTATTTGGTACATTTCTGTCCAAGATGATTTCTAATCAAGATTTTGTTTGCTTTCAAACAAAATCATTGTTAATATGACCAAAAAGGCATAATAATAATGTTACATAAGGGTGTTATTTAATTATATGCAAACCTCCTATTCTAAAAGCATAATGGTAATGTGCGAATAATGAGAAATAAAGCAATATTGCAAAAATATAGAGCAGAACACAATAATGTTTTTGAAGATAATTACTAGAAGCTTAACATATTTAATTTGTTAACATACTTTTACAAAAAACTTTTTAAGAAATACACTTGCCACCATTTTGATTTTTATCTACCATTCTTTCTTTTCACGTCACCATGTGTCTTCTCTTTAATGTAATTAATTATTCTGTATATCAGTTTATCAATACTGCATTCTATTTTTTACAGCTTGGGCCAAGCACAGATTTCCATCCATTTCAACCTAGTTTATCTCTTCATTTAGTTACATCAGGTTTCAGTAATAGACTATGTCATTTATTTGCTTGGGTCAGATGTCTTACCCATTATAGGCATCTAATTTTTATTGCAATAACTACAGCTTTGGGTTCAGCTACTTATTTGTATTTATTGTATAGCTCAAAATTATATTGTCAATGCCAAGTTTCATTATCATGAGTGTTTTTTTTTTCAAATATAAATAGCCTGTTTTCATCTGCATTAGAAAGCTCTTATGTTTCAGATCCATACATACTGGGAGTATTAAGGTTCTGTATACCATAATCTTTGTTTTATTGGTAGACAATGACTTTTAAGGTGTTTAAGTCCATAATAACTTCTGTTTGCCTATTCTGTCAGTCTATTGATACAAATTCATACACGGAAGGTTTGACGAATTGTGCTTCTTTCGCCATTTATTTATATATTTGGCGTTGTAGCACCGTAATCCATAAAAGTTGTAGCAAAGCTCTTTTGCTGCAATCTGTTATATTACAGTTACTCTTCATTTACCACACTCAAGGTCATTCCATTGACTTCTTACCAATTCTGTAGAGCAACAATGTCCTTATATAAACTAATTTAATCAACAACATTGTTCATGCATTTAACTTAAGGTCATCTGGCAAGAGTAGAAATTTACAAAATACAACATCTGAACCAATGTCATTTATAAAGAAATGAACCAGAGGTCCAAAGTGGAATCTCTGAGGAACACCAGAATATGCTGAAATTGGATTAGATAAATCATTCTTAATTTTAACTACTTAGCTGTCTTCCTTGTCTAAAATAACTTGATAACCACAAAGTAAGTCATAAAGGAAAATTCCTTCTCTTTAATTTACTGATAATAGCATAATTTTACCAGCTGTAAAACAGTTCGGCTCACCAATGATAATATTTGTACAGTGTCATGAAAGGAATTTTGTTACAAGTGATTCAAATAGTTTGAAAATCACACTTTGCTTGCTGATGAAAAATGGGTTTTTACATTTGACTTCTCACCAGATTTATGTATTGAGATGACAAAACTGTTTTTCCATATATTAGGGAAACCTCCACTGACTAGTGATTGGTTAAAAAGCATGGTTTTACTTAAGCAGTAAATGTAAATGGCAGTACTGTGTGTACCGCCAGCTGCCATCTGAAACATTAGTATTATACCAGTGGATCTAGTGGCACTTGGAGATAAACCAGAAAGGATCGCTGGCTGTCATTTATCGTTTCTGGTAATATATGTTAGTAATTTGTTAGCAGCCAACCTGTTAAAGTATAAACAAACCTAATGAGAATATGGAATGGAATTACAGCGTTTGAGAGTGCAGTGAACATCTTGGAATTACAGGTTGTTTATGTGGTAAGGTACAAGTCATTTGCATAGGCCAATATCTGGGTAGGTTTATTAAATGTTATACCTCAGTTGTTCAATTCTACATCATTTATAATTTTCTCTAGCGCAATTACTGAGGCAATGATTCCAAAAGTCTAGTAACATGTTGCTTAAAATGGGTACAGAGTGGGCAAATTTGAATATTTTTTTATAGTCTTTAAAGCAGGGTTGGCAAAAACCAAGGTTTTTTTAAAAAAACCAAAAAAGCAGGTTTATTTGGTTTAAACCAGGTTTATTTGATACAAAGTATTATAAGTCTAAATACTTGACTAAATGAATGAAATATTTATAAAATACTAGTCATAAACAATGAAAACAAGGATTAAGACAATTTTTATTTACATAAAAAAAAATTAATATAACAAAAAAAAACATCCAACGTAAAAACATTCAAAATAATTAAGATTGAAAACACAAAAATATAATTTATGTTCATTTTATGCAGATGTATTAAACACTTTAAATAAAAAAACCAATTTGGAGGAATTTTTTCTGTACCCAACCTGTTTCTAAGTTTCGACTACACTAGCCCAAAGGTAGAAAAAAATCTTTCAACGCCAGCTGAAGACGCTTGGGCTGTGTGAAGTTGTTCAATATCAACTTACTGTTAGTGTCAATATTTTGTGACTTTTCCACCACACAATCGGTGTCACTTTTGAAGTGACACTGTTTTCAAAAAAATGTTTTTGAAAAGGTACACTTTTTGCCTGAAACTTTACAATTATTGGTAAAACGTCAATTTCGGGATACTTTTCTTTTGTGAAGTCCAGTGCTTTTGAGGTCTCTTCCTATGTTAAATCTAAGTTAGGAGATTTGTCCCTTGGGTCAAGCAGATATGACAAAAAATGTGCTTCTGTCATTGCCATTTCATACCGACTTTCGAATTTTCTTATACACTGCTCATTGCCAATATTTTTGAACTTGTTTTCAAGCTCCTTCCATACACATACAGAATAACTAATTGTACATGTATTACTTTGTACTGTATCAAGTGCTACAGAAATGGTTTTCCACACTTCTTTTAATTCCTACATTCTCTACTTTAGCCTGTATATCATTGTCTATTTTCTTCACAAATTTTAAGCAATGTTGGCCAAGCTTTAATATAAGATTCCAGACAATCGCACATTGTATTCCATTGAACTTCAATGGGTACAACAAATTTTAAATTTCCAGATTTGCGGTAACATTCATTTGCAAAATGATTATTACGAAAGTATTTAACAATACTAAACATGTTTAGTAATATTGGTATTGGATGATTAGCAGTCGTTAGCCAGAAGGTTTAAAATATGCGCAGAACAGCTGTATGTCATAATATCAAGATCTAGCTGCTTCTCTAGTAGGAAACATGTTTTCTTTACGTTAGCACCATTATCTGTAACTACTGAGGGAACTTTGCATTTCAATTCGCCCTCACACTTCTTAATGCTATCATATGTAATTGAATTAAGGTAATCTGCAGTCTGAGCATGGCTTGACGTATCAAAACTTTCCCGTAAATAAACTTCACCAGACTTTGTGCTAACAGTAACACGCACTATGGGATTGTTATGGACATTCAACCTACATTATTCAGTACGTTATACATTTGTAGCAAATGTATAACGTGCTATTTGCCGTTCTAGAGCCTCCTTTTGGTTTTTACTTGTTTTGATAAGAAAGGATTCCACAGAACTTTCAGTTTTGCATCTCTTTCAATTTTGAGCTACTAGTTGAGATGATTGGGGATTAGAAGAAGCACTTGGTCTGGACATAATTGCATCTTTGTCTTCACTGCCTGCACTATCGTTTCGCTCCGTTGAAGCAAAGGATGCAGAAGAGGAGAAAGTAGAAGCCCCATCAGAAGTCACAGTTTCTTGAGTATCTAAAAGCAAGAAATATTTTTTTTACGAAACGAAAGTTTTTAATAGGGCCAAAAGAAACAAAAAATAAGGCATGAAAAGCTTCTAGTTCCTTATACTTTTATAAAAACTTATTTAATATATGTATTCGCAAATACAAAATATTCAAAAATGGGGAGGAACAATAGAAACAATTAATATTCAACTATAAATTTATAAATATGGTATTAAAAAACAAAATCTGGGTTTTATTTCTTCTTGTCATGCTTCTGCCATCTTAAATTTTAAAAATGCAGGAATATCAAAATGTCTTGTTGTGATCACATCACAAGTCAAATTTTAAATAACTCTGACATTGTTCAAAATATGTACCAAGTGCAGAAATAGGCCGATATAAGAGCTAGATCATACAACGGTTTGTGTATAAAAATGTAAAAAATTGTAAAAAAATGTTAATTATTAATTTGCCATGTTAATTTAATAATGTTCATTTAAATAGTATAGGAAGAAAGTATGAAAATACAGTGCAATTTAAGCATTTTTTCTTACCTTCATGTCATCATTATTATCATTATTTCCAGAAGAACATTTGATTAAGTGATTCTTCATTCTTGATACCTGACCCTCTAAATTTATCCCACATTTTTTACATTTTGCTCTTTCACCTTTTCTGCTGCTAAGTTTAATACTTTCAAAGGAATTCCATACTAAGTCACATCTTCGTCCACTTAAACCTGACATTTTCTCTTTTTTCCAATTTAATAATCACTACACTAGCGTTTAGAAAAATAGTAAAATAACTAAAATAAGTACTAAGTGCCAAATCAAACCTATAAACTATTAGCTGCACCATCACTCACAGTGAACGATACTATGGGGGAACCACCTTGTTGAATAATAATAAAACACAATAGAGATATTCACAAGGATCTCCATCAGGACTGGTCTTGAATTATTATATTTTTGTTGAGATAACAAAATAAAGAAAAATTTAAATACATATTACTAGTGTATAAATTACAGTTGTTTTAATTATTAGAATAATTTAAAATATATTCATTTAAAAATTTAATCATCAAATTTGTATTTGTAGTTTATTGAGCTGTAGTTTTCATTATTAGGATAATATCAACAACATAGAGAAAAAAAATTAATAAAAAAAACGTGGTTTAAACCATGACGGTTTAAACCCGCCAACCCTGCTTTAAAGTAACTAAATTAAACACCAGGTACTATCAAGAATATTATCAAAAATTCCAGATATAGGTAGTTTTTTTTATTTCAATTTCCAATTTTTTAAAATAATAATCCAATATGCGGGGTGGACTACTTTTTTGTGTTGACTTTATCACTAATTTTTGTAATGCACTCCATTTTTGCGGATTTCCAAATTTACAGAGTTAACATTATACAGTGTGATCTGCCCTGACAAATGACTAAAAACAAAAATTATTAATTTTTTTTATTTAAATTAACACAACCGCAAGGAATGTGTATTACTAGAATCTGATCACAACATCTAACTTCCATTACTACAGGGATATATAAACTTAGAACTCATCCAGTAGTGTTGTACCAGTAGTGTACCCTTCTTGTATGGTTTGTGTTATCGAGAAACTGAATTTCCTCATGTTCACGTGTTGGTGAAGTCTCTGCTCGTGACTTTTGGCATATTTGATTATAGTTTGAATGAAACTTGGGTTCGAAATATATTTGCTATATGAGTTGAATAGGGGCATATGTCAAAAAAGGAGCCCAAAAAGGTTTTCTACTTTGTATTCCTAATGAACACGAGTGTACACTGTTTTAAAACTTTAACTATTTAAAAAATCCACTAGGAAACTAAGTTCCTGTAGCTGGCTGTATACCATGTATTACAAAAAAATTTTTATTTCAAAATTTTTAGTAAAAGGTATAAATAAAATACCCAAACGGGCTATATCACAAATACAGAACGTTTTCGGAATGTAAATTCCATCATCAGTGTAACACAGTGCACATGCTATGAGCCACTAAAAAGGGTTTTTACCCATATATTTTAGTGGCTCATAGCATGTGCACTTTGTTACACTGATGATGGAATTTACATTCCGAAAACGTTCTGTATTTGTGGTATAGCCCGTTTGGGTATTTTATTTATACCTTTTACTAAACATTTTGAAATAAAATTTTTTTTATTTAAAAATATAAATATTAATACAATTGTAAACACTAATATATTCAATTTGTAATATTTATTTAATAAGAAATAAAGTCGAGTCAAAATGGTATTTTTAATTTTAAAATTCATACTTTTGAATACCATATTTTATATCAAGCAATACATAAATTATGAACAGTTTTAAATGTGATTTAAATTTGACTAACATTTTAAATTGTATTGTTGCTATAAAAGACTGTAAAACGAGTTAAATCTAATAATTTCTAATTTATATAATTGGAAATAATTATATATTATTTACTTAATTTTTCAGAGGGCGTTAACGGCATAGGACCAGAACCACCTCATGTTACATTACACCAACCTATTTCTCCAACAGAAAATTCTAGTTCAATTTCAAATAAAACCACCTCCACAACAACTACCACTACTACTCCTTCTAAACCTGATACAACTACCAGTTCTACTCTTAAACCGAATACAACTACCAGTTCTACAACTACTACCACTACTCCAAAATCTACTACAACTACTGTTACTACTCCTAAGACAACTACAACTACTACTTCCACTCCAAAGCCTACTACAACTCCTACAGCAAAAACTACTACCCCTATTACACCTACACCAAAACCAGTTCCCGAACCATCAATAGGCAAATGGTCCCTCAACTATACCAACTCAACTGACAGTTGTTTGTTGATGGACGCAGCCTTGCAGATTGAAATCCCCAACGGTAATCTTACCTCCCTGAAAATCAATATTCCTTTTAATGCAACGGCTATGGGCAATTGTGGCAAAGATTTAGATGTTCTGATACTAGTTTGGGAGGAAAACATCATCAACATGAATTTTGTCCAAAACGCTACTGACAAAAAGTTTGCATTGGGATCAATTGCGGGTTCGGTAAATGTTACCCTCTCTAATGGTAAGTGTTATTGCCTTTTATATGGTTCACGTTAACATTTTTTTAAATTTCTTGTTTGTAATAGAATATATTTAAATTCGATAAACTGCATCAACCAATAAAAGCTGCACCCAGACATTATTATAATGTGTAGATATTCATTACAGTAATGTAGTTATATATCATAGATACAGTAGAACTTCGATTATCCATGTGCAGGTTATCCGGGCTGCGGATTATTCGTGCTGTTTCCGTGTTTTTTTTTCCATTTTTGAGATTTTATCGAAATTTCGTCACCGTAAATCACTCGACGGAAATTCTCTATACGTCGTGAGGGAGACACATGATGTAATATCTATAGCGCTATAGTCTGGTCAATATTAAATGAAATTAAATCACGCGCCGCAAGTGGTGAAATGTAGCCGAAATCATGTGCCAATCATGAATTCTAGGAAATTTTGAATTCGATCATTGGCTAAAAAAATTCCTTTATAAAAGGTATATTAATATAAAAACCCTATCGGGCTACATCACAGAATAACTAATCCATGATCAGTGTTATCCTAAAATAAGTATTACCACTTTAATTAAAGCAAACGTGAAAGTTAAAATTTTGACCAAAGCTATAACAAAAATGTGGTTTAATACTTACTGGCTTTACATGTTTGAGCCACTAAAAACGTGGGTAAAAACCCTTCAAATGTAAACAATCTTATGTTAAAAGACTAGGATGTTTAAGTTATAAACATAGTTACATTGTCACGTAGGACTCCACTGGGGTTGCTGGTCCTTAGACGAAGTGTTTGTGAGGACTTGGACCCTGCAACTATCCTTATGGAAAACCAGCCCAGGTCAAATTAAACAAAAGTTCTTTTGTTCTTTTAAAAGCGCTTTAATAGTTTTCTGAAGATAAGCAGAACTACAGCTATGTTGGTATTGGATAAGTGTGCAGCGTTAGTGAAAACGCGATAATTCTTATGCCGCTCTAGCAGCACATTTTCTATGACTATTCTTCAGTTTATGGAAAACTTTTCGGCAGTTTTCTAAAGATTAAAATACGATGCATCCATTTTTGATAACTGATTCATATTCATCGTGCAAATACGCATCAAGAAAATGTGCCTGTTCTTTCAAAAATAAATATTTTCATTCACTTGACTGAATAAGCGCGCTTGACGTACACTGACCACCTGAATCCAATAACTTCAGAAAGCTGTAGCGAATAATAGTTTTTTTCAGACCTAGGTTCCATTGACTTTTTTAATCCAGGCACTGAGAACTTTCATTGACCGAACTCATTTAATTTGACCGAGGCCAGTGGTATTTTTTTTATTGTGAATAATAAAATTTCAGGGCACATCTTAATTATTTATAATGGTTGCATTTTAGTCTGGTTATTCAATGTTGATCACAGACCGGCTTTTAACAGATCTTGCTTTAACTGTTTCTCATCTTTCACTGTTTATGATTTTCTTGGCGACATATGTAGCAACTTCCAACCACGATGATGTGTTCAGATTCGTTACGTTGTGGCACTTTTTGAACTTCTGGTATACTAGGTAGCACTAGTTGATGTCCAAGATAAGCTTCTATAGCCGTTTTGCGAGTAGTTTGAGAAACATTCGACACGCTTTGATATATATATATATATATATATATATATATATATATATATATATATATATATATATATATATTGCAAGCTTTGAGGGAATGTATTGAATAAATTTTTATATTCTCTTAATAGATGTTCATCTACAGTTATACGCTCTGAGAGATTGTACCCTTTTTCAAATTACTGTTGCGCATGATCCAGATGTCACAGTTTGGAGCAGCTTTATCTGTTGCTTGTCATTCAGAACATGTTCGATAGTCATCAAAATGAATAATCCTCAACAGTAATTGGAAATGACCTTGCGACATAACAGCAAGAACAAGTAGCAGACCATTTAATTTACACAAATTAGTTACATGTTCCCTATTTGATTTATGTAACTCAACTTGGATAAGAATTTTTAAAAAAGCGTCCGGTTCTCATTCGGTAATGGACTTCGGTAATTTTTTCCTGTAGGTTATTGTCAGCATTCCGAAATTTTGGTATCTGGTCAGTATTGCAGTGTTCTGGTATTTGTCGACCTTTACTGTTGCTTTCTCTTAGCATATTAACGCACATTTTAAGTGTAATTCAAGAGGTCAGTTCAAAAAGTGGTTATCAAATGAGTTATAGATGTTTAAAAGTTTAACTTGACTACTTTTTGTGAAAAAAAAACATAAAAATTAAAAACCGGAATTACGCCAAAAATATATTTCTGAAAATTTTAAGTACGCATCAAATTTTACTCATACATATCAGCACCACTTTCCATGGGTATCTTGCTTTCTGTTCCCAGCTTCTTGACGGTTAACGGTAGTCAAATTTTTGACATCAGAAAAAGGGTCCTCGCATAAGCTTCTTTTTCTTCTTCTAATGGCGCTACAACCCTTTGTGAGTCTTGGCCTGCTTAACAATGTTCTTCCATTCTGCCCTGTCGGATACTTTCCTTCACCACTGTCTCTCTTTTACGGGGCCTTCCTCTTGTTCTGTTTCCTTGGGGCTTCCATCTCTGGACTACTTTTACAGCTCGATTATCTGGCATTCTTTCTAGGTGACCAAGCCAGTTTAGTCTTTGTGTCCTCGCATAAGCAACATACAAATTAATAATAAAGAATGTTTATTTTGTTGGCAACTAAATAATGGACATAGAACGAATGTTTATTTTTAAAACGGAGTAACATGGCCTTTAGACTTTATGGTCGCTCGAATTCGGTTGGGCATTTACTAGATTAAGGCTATGTACTGTTCAGAGGTAAATTCATTGCATTTCGCTTCAATAATGTCCATTGTGGGTTATTCGATAGCGTCTATTTCCATTTTATGCTGTACTGTTTCAATGGCATTTAGGTCATGACTGTTAGAAGGCCAATAAAAGACATTTATATTGTGGTTTTCAAACCAGTTGTTCTAACCGCATGACAGGCCGCTTCGTCCTGCTGAAAAATAAAATTCCTGTCAAGATTTAATTTCACAATATTTCACAGTAGGCTATTTTGAGGTATTTGTTGATATTTCGCATCCTAATCATGAACCTGTCATACAATCCCACATGATCACTCATTTAGAAAACTTTACGGTCTCGTTCAGGCAGTCTTTGTGAAAAGCCTCATGCTTAGTGCGAATTACTCGTTTGCGGTCATCATCAACACATACGTCGAATTTAAATTCTTTACTAAAAATTACTCAGGAACAATATATTGACCAATAAAGATGAGCCTAATTTGCTTTTTTTTTTGTTGTTAACAGTGGATTTTCTTTTGTCCAGAAGAAAATATGTTAAAATATATTAAAGTACGAGTATACTTTTAAGTTGTTATCTGTAAACAACCTTATAAAAGCGGCTTCCCACGGTCGGCGATATTGCGGACGTAAGCGGACCAGCCCGCACCACACACCGTGGGAAAGGTCTCATCCATCCTATCCATCTAGAGTCGGTAACATCAAAGGTGCGGTACATGCTCGTGCGGCGCGATCTAGCGCGTCTGTGTTTTAACACAGAAGTGCAAGTCAGAAGTTTTTCATTCGCTGTCACGAGTAGTTGTCTTGTCTGTAGTGTTGTCAAAGTTGTTTTGCAGTTTTTACTTCTCTTTCACTTGGCATTTTGAAATAACGTGGACCTACACAGACTATCACGGACCGTAGGAAGAGCTCTGTCTGCGGTGCGTTGCCGTCCGTGCTGATCGGCTGTCCGCGATGATCTGTACAATCGCAGATCGTGGGAAGCCACTATAAAACTTTAATCCAGATTTATGTTACTACTTGCGATAGTATTCCCGTATCAGATTTAATCCAGTTTCATAATTCCATTCAGATGTAACTGCCTTCGAGTATTTTTTCAGCCATTTTTGCATACTTTCACTAATATACTCCTATTCCTATGAAAAACTAGTTTTGGACGACCAGGGCCCTGATTCTATTTCATTTCGATGTCGAAATTTAAAAGCGACTACGCCATGACAGTCGCAATCGCTAGCGATTCTCATTCATTTCGATTGTAGTTAAAACTGGGGATATTTACTTTATCATTTTGACACTGCTGAAAATTTGGGTTGGCCCTGTTGTTTATTGGCTGCACTACGCTTGTTGAATGTTTGTTTTGTTTACGTTACGTGAACGTCTTTTTTTTTTCTTGTTTGAGTTGTTAAATCATAAATATTGGCCATTCTCAATTATATTTTGAATTGAAAGAAAAGATGGCAAGAAAAAAAATGGCGATGTGGGAGATCCTTAAGTTATAACCACTAAGATTTGACTTAGTGGTTATATTCTAACATATTTTTAAATTTACTGCAGCTTAGTAATACTAACCCTAAACATTTTGGGTATCCTAGAGGCATAAACACCTTCTTCCAAATATGGTTCTAATACCCTTATTAAATAATTTGCAGCTTGTTTATTAAGCCGGAATTGCTGCCTAAATTGAGCATCACTTAGTGAAAAAGAATTTTGAGTATCCCGTAACATTCTTCTTATCCTCCGTTATGAACGTCGGATATCTAACGTCTCTAATTCCTCCAAAACTAGCAAATGTCCGTAAAACACAGCCATATTGATACTTTTTGCCTCAGTTTTCCTTGCAAGGATCAAAACACCGCCTACTTAAACTGAACCTAAGTTCACTTCTCCCAGTCCAGTCAGTCATGTCAGATTAATTTCGACTCGAAATGAAATTTCAACCACTTTCTTGTGGTTGAAATTAATTTCGATAAGTCGAAAACTAGTGACGTCGTTTGGTTAGTTCAGCTGAAATCCACAAGGTTCGCAAAGTCGCATTTCGACGTCGCCATATTAATTTCGACATGTTTTGAGTCGAAATCTCAATTAGAATCAGGACCCAGGGCGTTTACTTATTTTATCTAAGATACTTCATGTTTCTTTATAGTGTTTAATTATTTTTCACACTGTAGTTATATTCCGGATTCAATTTTTGAATTTGTAGAGATACCGGGCAATACTTTACTGAAATAATACAGCAATTCACATAATTTGATAAGAAATTAATTGTAGAATATAGTTTGACGTTTGTTGGAGTGTCCAGCTACATTGTTGTCGCAGACTAATTCTTTTATCACATGTGTTTTTTGCAGTTACTTCATACTGTTCCATTATTTAGTTATCACTAATTTTTACATATTTTGATCATTATGACATTAATAGGTTATGTGAGTTGTATAAAACAATATTAATTACGTTTTGTGATTATATATAATTCACAATATCTTTTTTTTTTATCATAACAGATTAAAAAATATTTATAAATTAACAGTTAAACGCCAGAATTTGTTCAGTTATTGTGAGGGCTCGTATTCACGAGCTGGTAATTATATAGCTTATACTCGCTGCTACATAAAAAAACGCAGGTATACTATTGCTACTACATATAAAGAAAACTAAATTTATGGTGATCAGTAAAAAGATCATTCAACATATCGACCTGAATATGGAAGCCGAACGTATTGAAAGAGTACACCGATTTAAATATCTGGGATACACAGTAAATGATAAGTGCGACCCAGACGTAGAGAATAAGATTCGAATTGAAATAGCAAGATCCAAATTCATCAAAATGAGAAAGCTCTGAAGCAAACGCCACCTAAGCGTTAACCTCCGATGGCGCGCCACGAAATGCTACGTACTCTCTACAGTACTTTACGGAGTTGAAGGGTGGACGTTAACAGCAGCAACTATAAAGAAGTTAGCGGCTCTAAAATGTGGCTGTATCGAAGCATACTGAAAATACCTTGGACAGACAGAGTGACCAACACAGAGGTATTAAGACGAATGGGTAAAGAGGTGGAATTGTTAACAACTGTTAAAAGGAGGAAAGCGTCATACCTGGGCCATGTGTTCCGTAATGATAAGTACAGTCTGCTACAGCTTATCGTGGAAGGCAAGATTGAAGGTAGAAGAGGTCTGGGCAGAAAGAAGAAATCCTGGCTGAAAAACTTGAGAGAATGTTTTCAAATACCAGAAGCTGCGAACATAATACATGCGGCACAAAACAGAAACCTATCGTTTGATGGTCGCCAACCTTCGGTAGAAGACGGCACATAAAGAAGATACTATTGCGCCGAGTGCCTTCGTGGGGATCATACTCACTTCCCGAGATTACATCTTCACTATAACTGTTTGATTCTTATATAATTTTAACTGCTTATTTATTTTTAATATAAAGAATATGGAACTTAGTCTTGCCAAAATCAAACATATTTATGTATCAGTAGTAACCAGTTGTCAAGTTTATGGACTTTTTTAGAGGTTTTTTTGACACTTAGCGACTTCTGCACTGAAATGATAATTGATTAAAAGTTCAACCTGTGGCATTTCACCCAGTAGGCCGCTTATTGTTGTAGATGTTGCCGGTTTACTCCCCTAACCCCTTCAATAATTTAGAGATTTGAAAAATGCTGATGAAAGATTGCCGCACCAGAAGTTTGGCATAATATATTCCGCGGGACAGCTTGTGTTTAAATGAAGGAGCGTTCTGCCATACAGTTCCATCTTGGCCATGTTAAATTCTCTTCGACTGCAGCTGCTATTGTTTCATCGTCATTGTCTTCATTTTCACTGTTTAAAGCCTATGTAGTTACAGATGTACAGTTTACGTAATCTACGTATATAAAAAAGGCCAGTAGCTTAAGGGTTACGAAGGTTATTACATCTGTTGTTCCACGTCGGGTGAGGTGTCTGTCAAATTTGGTCAAGCGCCAACTAATACGCAACAACAGGTGTAATAACCTGCTTAATTTAATTTGATATATATATATATATATATATATATATATATATATATATATATATATATATATATTCGGTTTTTTATAACGTCTTACGACGTTGTCCGACTCCCAAACGCCACTGTATTCTGTCTTGAGTTAGGTTTTCGTCCAGATTTCGAGCGCTAATTGCTTTCCTAACTCCCAGGTTCCAGCTCTGTGGTGGTCTTCCTCGTTTCCTCTTCTCTGGGGGTTGCCACATCATCGTTTTTTTAGGCAATCTTTCGTCCCCCATTCGGCTCACATGCCCATACCATATGAGCTGTTTTCTCTCAATATCCTCAACTATAGTGCCCTCTATACCCATTTGTTGTTTTATCACTTCATTCCGTATTCTGTCGGCTCTTGATATTCTCATCGATCTTCTGATGGCATCCATTTCCGTGGCTTCGACCTTTTTCTTATATTTTTCGGTTATTCTCCATGTCTCAGCTCCATAAAGTAGGCTAGTTTTAACCATTGTCTCATAGATGTTCCATTTTCTTTTCTTTGATATTTCTTTACTCCATAGAATTCCGTTCAAACATGCTATAGCTCTTCGTGCTTGTACAATTCGATGTTCTATTTCTCGTTCGTCTTTTCCACTACGGTCGAAGATGACGCCCAGGTATTTATATTCGTTGCATGGATTTATTTTTTGATTGTCATCGATATCGAGTTGTTCTGCTTTAGCTCCAATTGAGAGGTATTTTGTCTTTTCTAAATTGATATTTAATCCCCATTTCTGGTATTCTTCAATTAGTTTTCTAAGCATGTATTCCATGTCATCTTTGTCATTTGAGATCACCACCTGATCATCTGCAAACTGTAAAGTATATATGTAATCCTGATCGTTCAATTGTATACCCATTCCTTTGACTTTCCTTTTCCATTGTTTCAGAGCTGCAGAGATATAAATCTTAAATAGAGTCGAAGAGATACAACATCCTTGTCTGAGACCCTTAGTAACTGCAAATTTTTCAGCTAAGAGGTTTCCGAATTTCATTTGGGAGTTTGAACCATAATATAGATCTTTGAGAGCACTAACCAATGTTTGATGTATGTTTGATGTGCCCAGGACTTCCCATAGTTTATTTAGCGGGACTGTGTCATATGCCTTCTCAAGATCTACAAAAGTCATATGTAACTCTCTATTTGTCACAATTTTCTTTTCTATAATTTGTTTAAGACAGAAGATGTTATCTGTACATGAACGACCTGCTCTAAATCCTCCTTGTTCTTCGTCTTCAGACGATTGATAATCTTCCTCTATCAGGTCCCGTAGTATTCGACCGTATAGTCGACTCATTGAACTTGTGACCGATATCCCTCTATAGTTTTTACAATTTCTCCTGTCACCTTTTTTATATATTGGGGTCATATATGCTGTTTTCCATTCATCCGGTGTTGGACGTCCATTAATATATTCGTTAAATATCACCGTGATCATTCTGTGTAATTTCTCTGAGCCATTCTTTATTAATTCCGTAGTTACTCCCTCTGGTCCACTTGCTTTCCCATTCTTCATCCCTGCTATAGCTTTTTGAACTATGTTGATGTCTATGGTAATATGCTCTCCCAGAATTTCGATTCTTGATGAATTCATATCTTCTTTAAATTCGTCTCTGTTCTCATTTAATAGATGTTTGTAATAATGTGTCCAATCCTCGGGATTTATGGGATTTAGAATCACTTTCTCGTTAGTCGGCTTCTTAAAAGAGTTTATAAACTTCCACGCCTCAGTGCATTGTCGTCCTCCAATATAAGATTCTATCTCTCTGCACCTTCTATCCCACATCTCATTTCTGGAGGTCATAACTATCTTTCTAGTTTTCTTCTTCATTTCATTGTATCGGTCTTTGTCTACGTCATCTTTTGTATTCAACCACTTATGGTATAATCTTTTCTTTTCTGTTACCGCATTTTCGACTTCTTCATTCCACCAAAGCTTGTTACTAATTTTATTTTGTTTGATTCCTAAAACCTCCTGTGCTGTTTGATGAATACTTGATATTATGTTCTCATATATGTATTTGGTATTTGTTAGTGTTTCGTCAAGTTTGGAGTCCATTCGAGTCTTATATAGTGTGCGGGTGCTCTTATGAATTAAACTGGATAGATTGTATTGAGGAAGATCAATTCTTTCTAAAAGTTGTTCGTCTTGGCTTGATGAGACACTGTCCTTTAATCTATATGGGAAAACAATTTTTGCCCTGACCATGTGGTGATCTGATCCGCATACTGCTCCTCTCATAGCTCTAATATCTCTAATGAGTATTTGTGAATTTTGTTTAACTATCACGTAATCTATTATAGACTTAATATTCCTTGTTGGTTGAAACCATGTATATTTGTGTATGTTTTTGTGACAGTAATATCCGTTAGTTATTTTGAGTCTATTACTTTCACAGAGATTGATAAGTCTTTCTCCGTTATCATTTACGACGTCTTCTCCATAAGGTCCAAGTACATTGTTGTGGCGCTTGTTTCCTGTTCTTCCATTAAAATCGCCTAATAAAAATATTTCTCGGTTATTTCCAACTCTATTAATAACTTCGTTTAATTTTGCAAAGAATTCGTCTTTTGTGGTTGCATTCTCATCCTCTGAGGGGGCATAGATTGCTAGTATTGTTGTTTTTTTTTTGGTGTAGGGTCATATTTACTTGCAGGATATTTTCATCTATTGCAGTCCAGCTGGTAATTTTCCTTTTAAACTTTTTGTTAATAATTACGGATACTCCTCTCTTAGCTCTTTCTTCCTTTGGTACGCCGCTATACAAGTGTATGTAGTCTCCTATCATTACTGATCCAACCCCCTTCTTCTTTGTTTCAGTGAGGGTCACTATGTTGAGGCCAAGTTGTTTTACTTCTTTAATGATCTCTTCAGTTTTACCCCTTATTCCTTGTACATTCCATGTACCTATCATCATGGTCCTTTTTCGTAGCCGTTTTTGTCTTTGTTTAGATCCGTCTATATTTCCGAGGCTTGGTTTGGGATTTTTAGCAGTAGTTTTTTTTCTAGATATTAAGGAGCTAGCTCAATGATCCAACCCCCAACCTGGAGGACCAGGAAATTTGTCTTAAGGTTTTCATCCTTTAGATTGACTGTCTTTCTGGACTTTAGAGATCAATCTTCCCCTCGATTTTATATAAGCCCTAAAATCATTGGGCTGCCACCTCCGCCTTCCAGACCGTTGTGAAGATCTTCTTCTCCGCCCTGGATGCCGTTGTGGGCTTCATCCGTGACCCTGGACAAGGGACCCTGAGCAGGTACTAGTTTCCCGGGTCAGGAAACACCTGGAATCTGCGGAAGGCATGGATTGATTCACTTTCCCTGATAGGACTATCCAAAAGGAGTTCCTACCCGCTACCTATATTTAATTTAATTTGATTTTTTTTTAAATTTTTAACACGAGTCCGGAGTGTAAGTCGAAAGGTCAAAAATGAATATAAAATGTAATTTTCATTACAATCAATTGTGGCTTAACCCCATATAATAATCCCATAAACAAGAAAACAGTTTCAGAATTTCTTCAAGCATTTCTATATTGCTTATTTAATAATCAGGCTTTTATTAATTTATATTTAATATTTCAGGCAGTGATTAGTTAGTGACACAACTTTAACTCATTGTTTTTACACTCTTTATAAACAGTAATTATCAATATAAAAGATATGGGATTGAATGAAGCAATCAATGCTGAATTAACACGTTAAGCGCCAGTGCAATCATTGAAATCCAGGGCGGGCGGTCAGTTGCCGATCATGTCTTATAGATGTTAAGTATCCCATGCATATATAATGTAACATCGAATATAAAATAATCGAAAAATAGCGATTGAGATACTATTAGGGACTGGTATCGTAAATGCTTATTTACTATAGAAAGAAAATTCTGGAAAGCATATTTCTGTAACTGAATTCCGTGAAAAATTTGAAAATCTGCGTGGTGCAGATGAAAAAGAGAATATTATGTTCAACTCTGTTCAAATCATATCAGCAAGAGAAAGCTCGGAACATACTATTTTATGAAACAAGATGGACCTGTCGTGAAAACTAATATTGTCACGGATATGTTACGAAAAAAGCAAGAGGAAAATTACAGGGGAGGTAGCGTTGTGTGTTTCGTATGAATTTTATACCGAATAAATTTTATTTGTAGCAGTTGAATAGTAGCGTAAATTTAAAATCGCGAATTCCGCCGTTGCATTAGCCGCCATCTTGAACTTTTTGCTCCATATTTCCGCTATTTTCAATTTTTCGATAAAAATGGTAAGGACTGAAACTGTTTCAATTTGTTTTTTACATAATTTTTGTGCGGTTTCCGCTCCGGGCTACGCCGAGTTCGGCGAGTCAGTACCTGAGGATGTGGGCCCTTCGTTCCCAAGTTTTGGGGTTTTGTTAATTTTTTTGGATGGCTGTCGCCTTTTTGTTTGTTTTATTTTTTTTGTGGCTAAAGCCTTTATTTATTTATTTCTTTTTTTCTGAAGGTGGCTGTGTTTTCTTCTTGCTTATGTGTCCCCATGCGAGAGATGCATATGTGATTATTGGAAGTATGATATTGTTTATCAGTCTAATTTATTGTCTTTATGCGCAATTTGTTTTTTATACCTCTGAGTCATCTTATTGCTGCTCTGGCTGTTGCTCTTTTTTGGATGGTTGTGTCCACTGTTGCGTGAAGATTAAGTCTTGGTCCATAGTGACTCCTAGGTATTTAGCTTCTCTTTTCCATTCGATGGGATTATCTTGCACTAACAGCTGTTCCTCTGGGGTTTCTCTTTTTTTTTCGAATATGATTGCTCATATATGTTTCCCTGAATTGATTGCAATTTTCCATTTGATGTACCATTCTTCAGTGTTATTCAGTGCTGTTTGTAGATTGTTGGCTGCTACTTCTAAGTTTCTGTGTTTGGTCGCAGTTGCTGTGTCGTCTGCATAAAGGCTGAGTAGTGTTCCTTTTGTTCTTGGAACATCTGCGGTGTATAGTGTGTAGAGTAGGGGTGACAGGACTGCTCCCTGTGTCACTCCAGCCTCCGGAGCTCCATGCTCGGATAGTACTTTTCGTACCATGAAGCTTCGGTTGCTCAAGTACGAAGAGATCAGTCTCGTCATGACCTCACTGTATCCGTAACCTCTCATTTTGTATATTAGACTTTTATGCCAGACTCTGTCGAAGGCTTTGCTTACATCCAGGAACGCTGCTCCTGTGTACTGTTTTTCTTTAAATCAAGCTGTTATGTATTCTGTCAGTATAAGTACTTGTAATTCGCTAGAGTGTTCTGCTCTAAATCCAAACTGAGCTTTTGGAATTAGTCCTATTTCGTACGTTTCAGCTTGCAGCCTGCTTAGTATTACTCTTTCTACGATCTTGCTGACTGCTGGCAGTAAGCTTATCGGCCTGTAGTTTAGTTTTGCGGAAACATGGTATTCTTTCCTTACTTCACAATCATGATAACGTGGGCTTCCTTCCATCGATTTGGGAAGAGCCTGTATCTAAGGATTGCGTTCGTTATGTTGGTTAAAAGTACTATTGCTTTTGCTGGTAGATACTTCAAAGCTATATTTGAAATTTCATCTAGACCAGGTGCTTTTCTCGGTGAACTATTTTTATTTAGTTCGTTTATTTTTTGAGATGTTGAAGGAGAGAAGTTGACTGAATCGAGAATAATTATTATATTTATTCTTCTTCTTAAAGTGCCCTCTCCTCAATGGAGGTTGGCTACTACAATTTTAAACTCTTCTCTATCTTCAGCTGTTCTTATTAGCTGTTCAAAATTTAGCCCTGTCCATTGTCGGATGTTTCTGAGCCACGATAGTCTTTTCCTTCCTAGGCCTCTCTTTCCCTCGATTTTTCCTTTCACTATAAGTTGGGCATATTGGTACTTATTATTTCTCAGTATGTGGCCTAGGTATGATGTTTTTCTAACTTTTACTGTGTTAAAAAGTTCTCTTTCCTTGTCTATTCTATGCAGCACTTCTTCGTTTGAGGTATGCGATGTCCATGAAATTTTGAGTATTCTCCGGTAGATCCACATTTCAAAGGCCTTCAATTTATTTACGGTTGATGTTTTAAGGGTCCACGTTTCAACTGCATATAGAAGAGTCGATCAGACGTAGCATTCTGATAAACGTAGTCGAATTTCGAGTTTTATTCGAGAATCACAAAGCAGTTTTTTTATTTTTTCGAAAGATTTTCTGGCCTGTTCTATTCTCGATCTTATTTCTAGATCAGGATTTAGGCTGCTATCGATCCAACATCCCAGGTACTTAAATCTATTGACCTGTTCTAAAATGTGCCCATTTATTGTGCAAGGTTGAGATACGTTTTGGTTTTTTCGGATTGACATCACTTTGGTTTTTTTAATGTTTATTTTCATACCAAATTGCTCAGAGGTCGAGTTGGTCTTGTCGATGAGTCGTTGTAGACCTAAGTCGGAATCCGCAATTAGCACTGTATCATCGGCGTATCTGATACTGTTGATATTTATGCCATTCACATTGACTCCATCCTTGGAATCCTCCAATGCTTCTTTAAATAGAAACTCGGAGTAAAGATTAAACAGCAGAGGCGACAGAACACATTCCTGTCTAACTCCCTCCTAATTTCTACTTCTGCGGATGTGGAACCTTCGATCCTAACTCTGGCGTTTTGGTTCCAGTACAAGTTTTTTAAGAATTTGATGTCTTTTCCATCTAAACCGACTTCTTGCAAACGTTCTAATAGTAGGTCGTGTCTTACTCTATCAAATGCTTTTTCGAAGTTTATAAAGCATATAAATATATCTTTCTGTTGGTCGTAGCATTTTTGGGCGAGAACTAGTAAACTGAACAGGGCTTCTCTCGTTCCCATGCCGGCTCTGAATCCAAACTGATCGTCTCCGATGATTGTTTCGCACTTTCTATAGATACGATTATGTACGATTTTTAGTAGGACTTTTACTGCATGACTCATAAGGCTTATCAGACGGAACTCATTGCAGTGTTGTGGGTTTGGCTTTTTTGGTAGTGGGATGAATATTGACTCCAGCCAATCTTGGAGTATTTTGCCTGTATCATAAATGCGATTGAATAAAAGGACAAATATTTCGATATTTTCTTCGCTGATTAATTTTAACGTTTCTGGGTATATTCCGTCTGGACCTGGGATTTTATTTGTTTTAAGATGATTAATTGCATTTATGATTTCAGATTTCAGAATTGTTGGCCCTTCGTTGATATTTTCCAATCTTGGTTCTTCTCGTATGTCGTGAGAAAGAATTTTAATATAGTTTTCCCATTCTTTCAGTTTATCTTCCGTTGATTCTAGCAGTTTGTCATCCGTGTTATTATATTTATTATTATACCTATTATTATTCCATTAACCCTGCTCATTTTAGCCAATTTTTTTTATTTTCAAATTTAATAGATTAAACTAATTTGGGTTCGGGAAAATGTTAAGTGGTTAGAAAGTTTTTGCATCCTTGTATGTATCTAAAATTTGAATCGAGAATGAAATAAATATAAAACATGATTTATTACGACCACAAATTTTAAATCGATGTAGGAAATATTTGTAGATAATGTTTTATTTGTGATATTTATAGCTGTATGTGTTTAACTTTAAGGCAAACATTCTAATGTAAACGTTTCTTATCGTTATTTGATACCCAGTGTCATTTTATTGATATTAGCTCCACATAATTCGCAGAAAATATCCTATCTGTTAACCAACATGACGGAAATATTAAATAGGGGAGTTTAAAATTGATGTTAACAAAGTTTTGTTTTATTTAGAGTGAAGTGGGGTATCTATGGACGGAGTATAAAAAGTTTTATTTTGAAGTTACTTATGAAGTTAGTTGGGTTTCAAACCACTTTCTTTTTGTTTGTAGATATGTATTAGTAATCTGTTAGCATGTTCTCTCCAATAGAAGATGAAAAATGAATTGAGAGAGAAGAGTATTGACATTCTTCTTTCACATGTAAGGGTCCAGGTCCACAGTTACCCGTTAATTTAGGGTAACTGTGGGCCCTGACGAGGAGACTGTGGTCTGCTTGGTAAACTTAACTTTGTAGTTATTATAATGAAAGGTGTAGCTGTGGTTTAGAATAAAAGCAACATTAAAATGAAGAAACGAAAATTTTTATTAAAAATCATGAAAAAACTAAACAGCGCGGCAATATTTTTGAATCTCCTTAAATCCTAACAAAATGAAACAACGTTTTCATCTTCTGATTTTGGGTCGTTCAGTATTCCTAATATCTTATCAAAAGCGAACAAGAGAGGCTCGTTTTCCTTACGAAATTTGAAGGCATTTCCCACACATCGTTTCAAATATTTGATTATCACAACTCTTTTCACTGCATTAATTTGACATATTAGTCCAATCGAATCAGTAACTGCTCGTTTGTTTATTCGTACCAGGATGTATTTTCCTTTTATTATATTATCGTCAGTGGGTTCTTGAACTCGAGGTGCCGCACCTTCTTCCATATTGTCATTTGGAGCTTCATATTAGTCATCACTCTCTGCGTAAATGACTTCTTCGGAATTTTCATCGTCACTACTTAATTTTGATTGTTTCTTGCATGTATTCGAAGAAGTTTTAGTTGTTATCACCTCAGCAACATCTATGCTTTTCCTCTTCCTTTGATCTAGCTTCGGAGAAGGTTTCACTGTTGATAGTAGAATGTTCTACCATTATGCAATGGAAGTTGATGCAATGCAATTCTGGCTTTCTGTAGTAGAGCTGCAAGAGGTTATACATGTGATCGTAGTTTGCTTACCCGTGGAACTTTGCGTAGAAATATCATGCAAGGAAAAATAGCAGGCAAACGCAGTCCAGGACGAAGAAGAACCTCATGCAAGCATGCTATTTAGGGCGGCAGTGAATAAAATTAAGATAGCTATGATGGTAACTAACGTTCTGAAAGGATATGATACATGAAGAAGAAGTAGAACTTTGCTCGTCAGTGATAGTTTTAGGAATGTTTTTCTCTTCATAATATCGTTTTAGCTTTTCGGGATCAAACTTTTCTTTTTAATGGAATCTCGATTTAGAGGAAAAATACCTGTTTTTCTAAAGTCAGTTACCACAACAGGATACTGCGCCAAGCTTTTCCCAAAAGGTTGAAAAATTCACATTTTGTTAGCTCTTTTCCTAAATTTTTGCGCTGCCAATCTGTTAACAAAGCATCCCATGAAGACTGGAGCCCCTTGAAGACAGACGCATCCAAAGGCTGCAATATTGCAGAAGTATGTGGCGATAATTTAAGAATAGTCACATATTCTGTCATAGATAACGCAATAGTTCGGGTGAAATGTGCGATAAATGACCATCGTAAACGATATATATATATATTTTCAACGCACTTTTTCAAAAAAAAAAAAATTTGAACCATAGAAAAAATACTTGTTCAGTCATCCAACCATTTTCGGATACGTAGTAAGATGTCTCTGGATACTCATCTGTACCAAACATATTGTCCCATAACCTTTTGCCCTTGTGGAGGATCATAGGTGGCAATCTGTATCCGTTGTCATTAGCACATGTCAAAACTGTTGTTGTTTTCCGTCCTGACCCTGCAGTTTGCTTTTGTGCTATGTCTCCGATTCTAGTTACAACCTTAGTACTGCTGGGGTCATAATTAAAAGCCGTTTCATCTGCATTCCATATCCTAGCAGGGTATTGTTGAAGTTGTAAATTTCCAGTTGATCAAAGAAATCCTAAACAACAAATGGGTCACTTTGTCTTACACGTGATGCTTCAATTATCTCAGGTTTCTTAAAAGAAAGTCGGTTGCCTTTTGAAAAATTCAGAACCAATCTTCACCAGGCTTCCCCTCACTAATGGGCGTTTGCAGATTATTTTGCTGAGCATATAACTGTTCATTGTTGAGTATTTGTTTGCGAGATAGTCCAAACCCCCACTTACACATACACACCTGTAATAGATTTTCATTGTTTTAAAAAATAAAATCTAGTAGGTACCTAATTTTGCATGCTCCATTGCAGCCTTCTTTAGTGAAGATTTTCCCGATTTCACATCTCTTATAGACAGTTCTAATGCTTCTATTGAATACCTACTTTCGACACCACGATTGATAGTCTTTTTAATATATTTATTTGGCATTTTTGCACCCAAAGAATAAGTTATAAACAAACTAATCTAGGAACTTTTGGAACCACAGTTCCCCCGGTATCGCAGTCCACAGTTGTACCGATCATGTGTCATCATCATCATCATCATCATCATCCAGCCCCATTTTCACATCCATTGTTGGATATAGGCCTCCTCCAAACGTCTCCAGTTCTCTCTATCTCTAGCTGCTGCAATCCAGTTTGTTTCTATTCTCCTTAGGTCGTCGGTCCATCGGGTGGGTGGTCTGCCTTGACTTCGCTTGTCGGCTCTTGGTCTCCACTCCAATAATCTCTTCGTCCATCTTCCGTCTTCCATTCTAGCAACATGTCCAGCCCACCTCCACTTTTGTTTATTGATTCGCAGTATAATATCGTCTACGCCAGTTCGTCGGCGTATCTCCTCATTTCTCACGCGATCTTTCAAGGTCAGGCCCAGCATTGATCTCTCCATTCGCCTTTGTGTTACCCTCAGTTTTTCGGCAGTAGCTTTCGTTAAAGTTAGGGTCTCTGCTCCGTAGGTCAAGACTGGTAAGATGCATTGGTGAAATGCCTTTATTTTCAGGTGAATTGGGGTATTTGTTTTAAAAATGTCTCTCATTCTTCCATATGCCGCCCATCCCAATGTGATTCGTCTATTTAGCTCGCAGGTTTGGTTGTCTCTGGTTATTCTGATTTCATGACCCAAGTATGTGTATTTATCGATTAATTCTACCTTGTTGTTATTGATCTGTATCTCTTCGCTGGGAACCATATTGGTCATCATTTTGGTTTTCTCGAAATTTATCTCCAGCCCAGTTTCTTGTAGTATGTAATTTAGTTCTTGGAGCATGTCTTTGATCTCTCCTAGATTATCTGACAGAAGCACGATATCGTCCGCAAAACGTAGATGGCTTAATCTTTCTCCATAGATGGATATTCCTTTCTGTTACCATGTTAGTCTTTTAAATGCATACTCAAGAACGGTAATGAACAGCTTTGGTGACATGGTATCACCTTGCCTGACTCCCCTTTTTATCTCTATTTTATTAGTTGCTGAATGTAGACTTATGGCTGTTGTGGCATTTTCATATATATATTTTTAAGTATATTGCAATATCTGTGGTCGACCCTGCAATCGTGTAGTGCTCTTAAGATGGACGGTAATTCCACTATATCACATGCCTTTTTAAAGTCTACAAATATCAATGCCAAGGCACGGTTATATTCGTTAGTTTTTTCTATCAGTGTTTTTAGGCACTGCAGGTGATCGTTTGTGCCGTAATTAGGGCGGAAACCGGCTTGTTCCCGAGATTGGTAAAAATCCAGCTTTGTCTCTAATCTGTTCGTTATTATTCGGGTGTATAATTTATAAAGATGGTTAAGGAGACTGATTGGTCTGTATCTTTCCAGGTCTGCTATATCATGTGTCATATCAGGGTAACTGTGGACTTGTTCTTAATTACCAAACTATTCTTCTCATACTCCGGTTACTCAGCGCTAGATGGCGCCTCAAGTTTACTTTCAGAAGCATTTATTGAAAATAAGCACTGTACTGAACCAAGTTTTTCAAATTTAACTCAACTACTTTGCAAGTTACTTAGATCAAAATATGACGGTTAGAGTTTTAGTTGCTAACTGAATTTTTGTTTTGGTAGCTGATGTCTCAAGAATTTGTTACTACTTACTACCAGAGATTAAATAAGTATGTACCTACTGTAAACTTTACAATATCTTGTTAATTAAAAAAACATTATTGAATGCCACAGTTACCCCAAACCACAGTTACCCCATTTCACCCTATTTGTTATATTTAACATATATTTTCAATTAGAATTGGGGGATATCAATGAATGCATGCAGCCATCTAACCGTTATTTTTCGTCGCCCATCAGGCTACTTAACAGCTGCAGATAACAATTTTGGAATTGGCTATGGAAAAGGACACAGCTAAATTTACAAATATATTTACATTATTTTTAAATTCTATTTCATTCGTTCTCCATTCAAAACTTTACTGCCTTCGAGTGTCGAGACTTACTACAATTGAAACTTTATTTATTTCACAAATAAGCGTGTATAATTGACTATTCTATGTATCTAAATAGGCCCAAACATCCATCCCTGGATAAAGCCTCTCTATCATAGGCAGTTTGCATTTATTGTGCGCCAGCGTGTTTTCTTCAGATTCTCTGTCCATCTCATTTATCGCCTCCCTCTTTTCTGTTTGTTGATTCCGCGGTCACCAGTGTATTAGTATTTTATCTCATCTCGTTTTCTTTGTGCTTTAAATTTCCATTTAAGTTAGTGTTGGGAAGTCCCTCACTTTTGTTTTGTCGTGGATCCAGTCATTTCTTTTCCTGTCTATTACTTGGATGTTGAGAATATTTGTCTCTTCGTAGGTCATTTTTTTGCTACTTTTTCCTTGATTTCATTTATAAGTATTCATTGCCTGAATACTTTTATCTACAGCAATCGGGGATATTTTGGTGCTTTAGTATATGGGCACATCCCCATTATTTTTAACTTCATAGGCGTCTCGACCTATGATCCTTTAGACGACTTCTAATTGATTTTTTAAAATTTTTTCAATAAATATACTATTTTCCAGTATATTAGAATGTTTTAAAATTTTCTAGCGAAATGTTTGCTTTGACGATAAAAGTTTAAGGAAGCTGAGTGCCATACAAAATAATAATATAAAAAATTAAAATATAATATAATAAACCTTAAACATTATATATATATATATATATATATATATATATATATATATATATATATATATATATATATATATATATATATATATATATATATATATTTGTATATGTATATATTTCAGAACATCGAGCAGTTTTTTTCAACAAATTTAAACATTTTTTTCTACAGCATTCAGGGTTTCGTTAAATTCTATCATTATCAATTATTTTGTGGAATATTAGACTTACAGAGTTATTTCATAAAATTTATATTATTAATGATAACAAATGTTTTTAGTTATTTAATCAATATAATTCTAAAATTCCCAATATAATGATGATTACATATTTCTGATTATTATACCATGTTGATGCCTATGAAAGATCGACCAGTTCCGTATGGGTTTCGTATTATTAGCTGTTTTAGGAAAATTTGAACTCTAACGTTGACGTTCTGGAAATTTTAAATATAAGTGACGTCACTTTATATAAATTGTGACGTGCACGCATTATTATATGAAAAATACTATATATTGTACATACGAACAACATTGTTGTTCGTATAATTATTTATTAAGTCGTATAATTTACTCCATGGTAGTGCCATTGTGCGGTTGGGCCGACGGCGGCGCTGCTGACGCCGGGACATTAGCGCTCGCTTTAACATTTCCTCATTATCAACCTGAAAATTCAAATACAATATTCGAAATATTTGATTAAAATTGCGCTTATTATTAATTTATTATTTTACTTTATTTTAGGTACCTCACAGATATTGAATGTAACTCATAAAAAATCAGAGTTCTCTACTATGTTGGATCATTCTTACAAATGTGCTAAGGTCCAAACTTTGAATTTGACTGCTGTAGGCAGTAATGATACTATTGCTTTATTGCATATTAGTCATGTGCAATTCCAAGCCTTCTCTAATGTGACACAACATAAGTTTTATGATGGTAAGTAACTTTACAATATTTTTAGAATAAGCAGTAGTTCTTTTGAAATATTTTGTGTTAACTAAAAACTGTAAAATTTCTAGACTTGGTTTATTTTCAATATTTTAAACACATTTTTAAGATTTTTTTTTGAAAAATTGTTTAATATAAATTTATTTATAACATTAGTATATTTTTATAGTACATGTCAAGAGTATTATATGAAATTTTGGTACAAGAATATTAAAATTAAGAAAATGGCAGCTAATGTTCCAAGAAGAAAATAAAGTTACTTTGCGGTGTTCATAGTTTTTAAAAGTTTTTAAACTTAAAAACTTAAAGGCTTTTTTCGCGGAGACAGTCCCTGACTGGTTTCTGACTGATTCGTATGTGCAGTTCTGCTTTCAAGCGTTCGCGGTGTTAAAAATCCGGGACTTTGACAAAGAGCTCGATGATCGCGGAGTGTTTCGAGTGTAAATTACAGAATTTTTGTTTATTCTTTTGTGTCAATCGTTAATACTAACTAACCTAAACCTATTATTTATTTTTGTTGAGACGTGGCAATAGAATCTTTATGTTCTACATCTTTAAATAAATATAACTAAAACTTTCCTCTTTTTAGCGGTATAAATAAATATATTAAAAGTATTTAACATTTTATTACATTATACTTAAATATGTAACTAAAAACAGTACACATATTATCGGCATTAAGGAATTATTGTTATTTACAGACGAGTGATCATTTTACATCCAGCGATGAAGATTTAGAGGAAATTCTGGACGTTGATATAAATTTCACCTCCTTAGACATCGTTCCGTCTTATTACACTAATACCATATTTTTTTACTTACACATTTTGGCAATATCGTCTTTAAAATAAAATTTTGTCAAATTTCTGTGTTCTTCCTTGTACAACATATAAACAAAACAACGTGTTGATGTTTTGGGGTTAGAAACAGTCAGACAGTCCGGAAATCGTTCGCGGAGAATTGACTGTTAACAACCAATAACTAATCACGCCAGCGCACAACATTAATCCTGAATTGGTCCGAAATTTATCCAAAACTAGTCGGGAACTGTCTCCGCGAACAAAACTATAACTGGAGCATCTGTTGACAAAAAATCAAAAAGATTTCGTTAGCTTTTTAGTTTCTCTAGGTCGCAACGTTGAGATATTGTTCATTTTTGCATTTTTTCAAATTTTAGAATTAAAAAAAACGAATTTGTTTAATTTTAGAAAATTTTTGTTAAAATTTGACTAATTTGATGTTGTAAAATTAATTAATTAATTAAATACAACAACAAAATGGACATTACTACGACGCCGACGTTGCGACCTCGAAATTTATCTATAAAAAAAGTGCGCAAAATTTGACAAGGGTCGATCAAGTAGTTTTTGAGATACAGTGAACACTGACCTATTCTCTCTACTGAAAAAAATTATTCCAAGAAAAACGCGTTTAAAAAAAAAGCTTTTTTTTAAATACTCACACCGCATCGTCTATTCCAGGCTCATAGAGCGACGTGCTTCCAGCTAAGATATCTAGAGCATCTTTCTGCTCCTGGTTTCGAAGAACTATACCTTTTTTGGTGCATCTGCAGCCATTTTATCTTGATGCTGTACTTGTGTACTTATTACAATGTCTATGTGAGTGCCCATTGACCTCACTCACTCACCAAGTTCACTCATCTCACTCACTCACCTAAAGTTCACTCACCTCACTGACTTACCTCACTCATCTCATCCCACTCACTCATATCAATCACTCCACCTTACTCACCCACCTCACTCACTCATAAATAACCATAACTCCGTCAATTTTGTTTCGATGACTCTGAAATTTTAACTGGATACTCTTGAAGTGTTATACTATCGAATAAAAAAACGCAAAATAAAATCCTACTGCCCCCTAAATACTTTTCTGATAGCTTTCTTTACAAAGGGTCCTGTACTGTTCAAGGCTCCTTTTCTTATTTAGAAACACCGTTGTCTTTGTAAGGTGATGGTAGAGGTCGTTTTAGATCGTCAGTCCAACGTTTTGGTGGACGACCTCTACTTCGGTAGGCATCATCTCTTGGTCTCCATTCCAGTATCCGCTTTGTCCATCTATTGTCTGTCATTCGAGCCACGTGACCTGCCCAGTTCCATTTTAGTGTTGCTACTCTCTCTACTGCAGCACTTGTCTAGTCTCAGAGAAATGTCACAATTTTTTCGGACATAAATATGTCTTGAAACATTTTTCATTCATTTATTTCTACTGCTGGATGCACCCCATTGTACAGTAATTTCGGTGGTATCAAATTTGATGTTCTGCAGTCCTAAAAATGTGAACGTACATAAAAACACACATCACCAGTTACAATTCATGTGAAATACTTAAGGTTGATGGATGGGCGGCCAACTTACAAGTTCATCAGAATAGCGCGTATGTCAAAAAAATTAGTGCGGTGAGGTCACCGGCAACCCCACCTTGGACCTTGTGGTTCTAGGGTTAAGATAGTTTGAAAAATGTTAACTTCATCCAAAAAAGAAATATCAACGGAAACGGAATATAAACGTATATATTAACGGAAAACTCAAATACTTGGCTATTGAGATGTCCTGGAAAAAAACTTATTTCCTTGGACTATAAATATGTATTATTAACTGAAATTTCTATCTAAAAACAAATAACTAATTTATTTAACAACACAAGTATAATCTACTGAATTCGAAAACAAAAGCAGCTATCATATCAAATTAAAAAATACCATAATACCAATCATCTGACGTAAAATAAAATAATAATTGTGTACTGAGTTTCATTGCATTCTAAATAATATTGGATATAAAATATGTGTCCAAGGTTACATCCATAACGATATTTAAACACCTTGTTCGTGTTTTTTTGTTCTGTTCTAATCATTTTCTTCGCCGCGTGTTTTTGTTGATTCAACTTATTAGTCATTATGTTTATATATAAATTCAATACATAATAAAATTTCATTTCTGCTATCGGGTGATAAGAATTTGTGTTGGTGAATACAAATTACATTAGATTAATAAATTATAATTATACATGTACAAAAATTAAATAAACAATTTATGAAAACAAACAATAGTATTTAACCTTCCGTGACTGGCGCACGTTTTCTGTGCACCGATAGTGGCGGCGGACTATGAGTCCGCATACCTTTTTTCCACGCGAAAAGCGTGATATATTATAGTACATGTGATCTTTTTATATGAACAAGCATTGTTAATTGTTTTATTATTTATTTTATGAGATAGGTTTTCCTTTTGCTTTAAACCATATTATCAAAATAACATTCTGCGCATACACACGTTAAATGTTCAAGGTACATGAATTTGGCAAATTTTTTACACGAGAAACGCGTTGGTCAATTTTTTCTCCCATCATACAGGTTATCAAGTTTACTGCCCTTGTTCGTGATGTGGGAGGGGGGTTTTAGCCCACTTACTTTTTTCATATTTTCCAACTAAGTAAGATACTTGTGAGGGACTGACTTCTACGTCATCATCTTCAATTTCATTCTCAGAATGAGAATATATTTCTTGCGTTTCTACTATATCCTCTTCGCTGTCTTCGTCGTTCACTAACTCTTTATTATATTCATCTTCACTGAGATAGTCTAATTATTAGTCAATAAAAACAATTTTCAGAGTAAAATTTTTTACCTTTTAACCCGGCGTCACCCAGGTGAAAAATGTGTGTATAATAACCCAAGTGGGGTATTATTGACCCCATTTAAAATTGATTGGAAAACTCAACAAACATTTCGAACACGAAATTAGTTTTTTAAATATATTATTTAACTATCTATGTTTTCATAAATAACAGCAGTTTTTACCACTGGATTAAATTTGACCGCGTATTAGGTAAAATTTACAAAATAATAAAATTATTACAAACAAAAAACACTAGATACATAAAAAATTCACAAACAAAAGATAATGATTCAAAATAAGAGATTTTCCAAAAAAGTTTTTTTTTTCAAAAGGTTCAAATAAAAATATAAAAAAGCAGGACGTTGGATATCCAAGCTTGAAAAAAGTTAGGAGTCCCGGAACTGGATACAAAGGATCTAAACAATAAAAATTTTGGCATTGATCGCACGTTTGTTTAGTTTTCCGGTCAGATTTTCTGGAACACTTTTGACGCCGTCCACGTCCCGTACGTTGCCTCTTCGGTGGAGCTTGGTCACTTTCTCCCAAAACTTGAACTATTTTGGATCGTAAATGTTTTGTAAGTCGCGGATTACTTTTTCGTTCTTCCATAATTGGCGTAACTAATGCTAATCCCAGATCTTCCAGGAATATACGACGTTTCTTTGAATAGTCACTAGTGTTTGTTCTGTAAATTACCTGGCTGTTGATTCCAGCTGTGTCCATTAGTGGAAAAAATATTCTTAGTGGCTACCTTCTACAATTAGGTGCTACTCTGTAAATTCCTGTCAACTCATCCACCGTATCAACCCCTCCTTTTGTAAAGTTATAGAAACTTTTATTATTTCTGGTAAAAGTTTCTTCCATGTAGATTTATCTACTTCATCGTCGTGATGATAATAAAATCTCGTTTTTCCCTTTTTTTGGTGCAAAGGATACCATAGTTATATGTTCCTGAAATCCAAATACCGAGTCTGTTGTCTGTTTTTAATCTGTATAAATTCTGGGGGAATATCTCGCTTGTTTTTCCTCAGAGTTCTTACTGAAGTTAAACTATGTCGTTCACGCAAAATTCTCACAAGTTCGTAAGAGGTATACCAATTATCGAAAGTGATATTTCGATTTTTACCAGAAATTGGTGCTATCAGTCTTTGGACAATATCAATAGGTTTATTGCTTATTTGGTACGGCCCATCTGGCTGGGTCTCTGCATAAATTTCCATATTAAAAACATAAAAAGTACGGGAGTCTATTAGGGCCTGAATTTTTATTCCGTATTTCGCGGGCTTGTTCGGAATATACTGCCTGAATGAGCGACGCCCTCGAAAAGACTCTAACTTCTCGTCAATAGTCAAGTGCTGTCCTGGGGAGTAAGCTTGTTGACAATTTGCGACAAATTTTTCAAAAACTGCCCTAATAGGAGCCAACTTATCAGACTGTTGCCTTTCTTGTCGATTGTCTACATTATTGAAACGTAAGAACTGCAATAAAAATGTAATTCTATTGAGTGCCATCACTGAACGAAATATATCGATTCCTGTACCTATTGTTCGCCAACGGTCTTTTAGATTACGATGACCATTTCTATATACACCCGCTAGGTAGAGGAGGCCAAATAATGCCTTTATTTCAACAACATTGGTCCTGCTACAATATGCTTTATCTTTGTAGGCTAACGCTTTTTTATATATCAATACATTGGTGCAGACCGTGATACCTTCAAGCATTTCATAAAAAAAAGAAGCCAGCAATCTATATGAGTCTTAGCGTTTTTAGCATATGTTTTGGATCCTGGTACGTTCGAAATTATGTTCTCTGCCCTCGTTCTAACTGCTTTATTACTATGGTGTTTTCTATATTTTGTTTTGGAATCCCTACCTAAATAATAAGGATATTTTTTATCTTCTTTTCTTCTTATTTTCAGATTCCAATACTTCTAGTTCCTCAATTTCTTTATTTTGTTCACCATCAGACTGATTACTTATGTGATCAATTTCGTTTTCATCGTCAGAGTCCATAATTTCGTACTCTTCCTGCCAAAGTGCCAATAATTTAGCTTGTTTCTTTTTGTAATTCATTCTAGAGAAAAAAGGTTATATTATGTACAACAAATAACGCCACGAATTATAATTGTCTTAGTTACCTTGCGAATTAAAATTGTGTCTTCGTCACCCAGGTGGGGTCTAATCGGATTGCAGAACACTGGACTCACTTTGACGATCAACTTACAACTGAAAATGGTTCAGAATACCCAATGGCAATGGCAACATGTTTTAGGGAGCTATAGGCAACCAATAAAACATCCGTGTATTAACCATATAATTATGCTAGTTCTAAGTGTGTAGGGGGTACCATTACATTAAACACAGTCGAGACATGGTAAAGGAATACAAAGCGCGGCGGTTGAATTGGGTGGAGAAAATTGAAATAAATTTGAAAAACATATCCTTGCGGATTGTGAGTCCGCCCGCCAGTCACGAAAGGTTAAGCAAATGTACCCAGATCGATTAGTTACATTCCCTTTTTTCTCACTTTTAATTCTGCACTCGTCAATTAGTTAGCAACTCTTGTTGATCTAATGCGGACATTTTTTTTATTCTGTCCATTACTGAGAATGATTTTTCACCGCTTGCATTGCTTATTGGAAGGGTTAAATAAATTATCAGAATTTGGGAATGTCGCAATGTTATTTTCATGAAAATGGATACAGACGAAATAATATTTTCTTTTCAGTTCTGCTAGGTGTAAATCTTGTTCATAATAATTGAACTCCTTTATGGAAGAGTTACTAACGTCACCATCATGAAAAATTGTTTTGAATTTATTGTTATAGTTTTATAACCATTATTTCATGTTTTGGAAATTCATCATGAAATAACTTCCGTATTTCTACTTCTGCGGTTTTTTATTATTAGTATGTGCAATATCTTTAATATTTTCTGCTTCTTTTTCTAAATTGTCAAAATCATCTCTAACAGTTTGTATGAAATCTATCAATGAAACATATATTAAAACTGTATTTAGGGATTCGTCATTTTGTTAAAGAGTCTTGTTTGAGGCATTTATTCTCTCTAAAATCTTTTCCCATATAGTAAGTAACAGTACATAGTAAATGTATAAAGTTTTTACGCCTGTGACTCACCTGTACAGATAAGAATTGACGGCATTGTTTCTAAAGTTTTTATTAAATATTATAGTATTGTTTTATATGTGACTCATGCTGGGTCAAAGGACGCATTAAAAATCTCTCATGTGCTTGATGTCTACTATATTTTGTTAGTGTTAATGACAATTTTTTGCGTCGCAGCAAAAACTACATTAAAAGAAATTTGAAAAAAGGTTAGTTCTTTGAATTGTTGTTAGTAGCGTTTAACAGCGATATTAAATATTATTAGATATTCCTCCCGTAGGAAATATGTTTCTGATTCGGTTTCTTTGCGGATTTCTGTTCAAAAATGTCTCCTTTAAACAAATCTAAAGGATGCCGTGCGAAATTTTTGGGCAGAAATTGTTTAAACAATTGTTTTGAACAAATTCCAAAAATCACCTTTATACTCCTACATAATTTGATGCTACAGTGACCGGTTTGTCATCAAACCTTTTCTTTATCACTATACTATCCCTGCTAACAGAAACAGCCCTAGTGCTTCGGCCTTATCGTTTCAAGATTTTATCACTAGGAAGCAGTGGTTGAAAAAAAAAAACGATTTAGTCTTATGGTACCCACCGAATATATAGATTTGGAGTTTAAATACTGAAAGAGGTGATAGATACTGCAGTAATTGTGCAAGAAATGACCTTTTTGTGCAATTCTGTCAGATAAATGCATTACAACGCCTGCTGGTGTACCAAAATGGATATATATGGGCTTCAATTCTGTAGTGGACCCTTGATATATTAAAAAGTCATATACAATACCACTTTGCCCAGCTAAAACATAGATCTTGATTCCCCATTTTTTGGCTTATACTGGATGTATTGTTTTATATGTATGTTACCCTTGAATGGTATCATTTTTTCATATACACATAAATTTCTTTCTAGAGACAGTTCAATGCATCTTTTCTGATACTATCGTATAAGGAGCGTACCTCTCACAGTATCTGTATTATTTTATATTTCTATCTGTATTATTTTCTGGTCGGTTATTGATATCCACGAGATAATTGGTTGGCCCAAGTTTGGAGAATCTGTCGTATGGAAGGTTGTCTTTTACCAGTGGAATTCCAACATATAAGGACCAATACATTCTAACTCGAGTATATTGTACATTTCAGTACCATTATTACGTGTATCCCTATCATTTTTTATTTCATCAGGGGTCGTTGTAGAAAATCTTGATATATACTTATACGGAATAATGATTTTTCATCCCGGCCATGAGAAGATATCATCAGATATATACTTATTGAAAAAATCATGGTGCTGTTAAATCAGGTGCTCTGGAATGGGATCATAACATCTTACCTTTCTGGTTTCGAACTCTACATCATTCATCCATTTTATTTGCTTTTTCTCAGTAAAATCATGGTTTAAAAAAAACACTTCAGTAGTTGTTTCTGGAGTCATTTGATTTACTTCATCTTCTCTAACTTCTTGATTGTTGTTTGGCTATTGCTCCAAATCATCGTCTAGATCTTGAGAATTACCTTCCCCTTCATCTGAACAAGCTCTTTCATTCAAAAATTGAACTACTTCATTGGTTTTAATTTGAGTATTATCCTTCCATCTTCATCGTTAAGATCCGGAATATCTGAGTCATCATCTCTTTCAAGATAATATAGTTACTCCTCATTTGTAAGTGGTTTTTTACTATATTTAACCATATCTGAAAATAATAAATATTTCATTGAAATAACATATTTTACACGAAAATGTATATTATTCGTTTTGTCACAAAAACATCTTAAAAGCAGTTTGTATCTCATAGGGTACATCTAATTGAGGAGCCCAGATTACTACTTTGTGTCATCTACATTTTAGAAACCAATACATATTATGATAAATTACAGTGTTTACTTTCCTATCAAACATATATCCGCGTTTATTTTCAAAACTAAACAGCAAAACAAGCATACAGAAACAGACTGTCCGAAGATACCTTTTTTTTTAAAGTACACAAAAAACCTAACAAATGTTTTTCGAAGCAATACAGGTAATTTTTGGAATTTTAAAAAAAATTGTTTAAACAATTTCTGGACAAAAATCTCGGTCGGCACCCTTCTGATTTATTTAAAGGTGACATTTCTGAACAGGGATCTGCAAAGAAACCGAATCAGAAAAAATATAAGATATGTTTTTCGAAGCAATAATCATCATCATTTTGGCTTTACAACCCTGTGTGATTCCTAGCCTCCCCAAGAATTTTTTTCCAGTCGTCCCTATCCATCGTCTTCCTCCGCCAAGTACGTATTTCGATATTTCTCATATCTTGATCTATGTTATCTAGGAATCTTGTTCTGGGTCTTCCTCTTCTTCTTTGAACAATAGATCTATCAAGGAGCGTTTTTCTAGCTGGGTCGGTTTGCTCCATCCGCATTACATGACCTACCCACCTCATACGTCCTATCTTAATGTGTTTTACGATATCTGGTTCCTGGTATATTCTATAGAGTTCGAAGTTGTATCGTCTTCTCCAGACACCATTTTCATTTACCGCTCCATATATTCGCCTTAGTATTTTTCTTTCGAAACATCCTAACATGTTTTCATTGCTTTTTGTTAAAGTCCAGATTTCTGAACCATATGTTAGGACTGGGCGTATTATTGTTTTGTAGAGTTTTACTTTTGTATTTCTTGATATAACTGTAGATTTAAAAAGGAGATTAAGCCCAAAATAGCATCTATTAGCCGTGCAAATTCTGCGTTTTATCTCTGCGGTAGTGCCATTTTCAGTATTGACGAGCGTTCCCAGGTATACAAATTCGTTAACTGCTTCGATGACGTCGTTTTCGATAACGTCGTTTTCGAAGCAATACCTACAGGTAAATGGTAAACTGTAGTAAACTGGTTTTAAAAAAATTGTTTAAATAATTTCTGCCCAAAAATCTTGGTCGGCACCCTTCTGATTTATTTAAAGGTGACAGTAACAGGAATCCGCAAAGAAACCGAATCAGAAAAAATGTAAGATGTAATTTTTTTTACGACTCACGTAGTTGTAAGTAAGCATTTTTTACTTATATGAATAAGCTATTAAACCACAATTCGTGCAAAAATAATAATTCTAAAAATAACTTATATCTTATATTTCTCTAAATTATGCAGGGAAAATCCGGCCAGAAAATATTCCGATTATTCTCCGTGCATTCTGCTATTTGATTTGTTTTATGAAAGTTTGCTGTACTGCGTTTCCCGGAGGGGGGGTTTGTTGAGTTGCACTTTGTAACTATGTCCCCTCGGTACCTTGACCTTCATTTTTTTTTTAGATCCGGTTGTTAAAGCCGGCAAAATAGGCATTCGAGATGGGGCTTTTCCAAGAATAACCCAGCTGTTATACGTGCGATTAACTTAAAAAAAAACTGCATAATATTTTTTAATGAAAAAGTTATAATAATTAAACTTTACAAATTTCATTAACAAGTTGCGAATTAATTTGTTTGCGAGGAGATTTAAACAAAATAGTTTTTAAGATTAATTGAGTTAAACAACTCAAAATAAATAGTTTAAGATTTATTAAACGTTTCTATGTTAATTTTTGACCAAGACATGGAACTTTTAGTAACGTGCTCTAAGGCAAGATAAAAAAGATTTTATCGTCTTGCGCGTAAATCAATTTTCAATATCTCGCCCAAAAATTAACATATAGAAACATTTACCAAAGCTTAAAATGTTCGTTTTGAGTTGTTCTATAAGTTTCATTAGCTAGATTTTCAAAGTTTATAGCTTAATTTTGTTTAAATCTGTTATAAACAAATTAGTTCGCAACTTTTTAGTAAAATTTTTAATGCTTAATAGTTATCATTTTTTTATTAATAATTATTTATTATTATTTTGCAAAGTTAATTTTAAAGCTGAAACAATTACTTTTAAAATGAACAGGTTTTGGAACTTAATCGCGCATATTTTTAACGAAATTTGTTATAACTCTGATTCTAACAATCGGATATAAGTTTACCAAACGCCGTTTTGTTTATTTTTTAAAAAGGACCATTTTTTATTTTGGTAAAATTACATATCTCTAATAGTTGACGATATACAATCACATTTAAACAATTAAATTTCTTGCTGAACACGGTAATATATTTGTAATAGTAAAACAATATATCAATAATATACCAAAAGATAAAATAAAGATTTATATCACTTCTGTTTTACATAATTCTTCTACATAAAAATTTTGAAATTTTTATGTAGAAACGAATTAGTGACCACTGCGCTATATAAAATCTGAACAATTTTTATCATAAAAATGTGATAACTAGTTTCCTGTATTGAGTTATTGGGGAAAATATTTAATCAAGAGTTCAGCACGTCCAAATTGTAATTGTTTTATTTAACTCAATTTTCGATTGACATACATTTTTACGATTGACATACATGAAGAATGAGTGTAACATGGAGATCGTATCTACAAAAAACTAAACGATAGAATAACAGGAAACCTACTGGGATTCATAGAACGGTGTCGAGATGTCAACTATGACGTATTCGTATATATATATATATATATATATATATATATATATATATATATATATATATATATATATATATATATATACAGTAGACTCCCTCTATAACGAGAACTGAAATGACAGACTAATTACCTCGTTATAAGCCGATCTCGTTATATCAGACAATAATAATACTGTGCATACATATGAATCTGTATTTTTGTAAACCATTAACTTCCTATAGTGAAGCCATTCGGAGCAATATAAGATGCTAATAAATATTGTTTAAATGGCGTTTTTGAAAAAAAGTTATTTACTTTTATTGAATGAAATATATTAAAACATAAAAGAGTTGTTTACTTTTATTATCAATGATATACGTTAAAACAAAAAATCTGTACTTATATTTTTTTCCAACTACATAATGTATAAAGCGTATTTTCAAGGATAACATAAACTATTGCTTCTGCAATTTTAAGAACTCTGTCATTTTAACTTGACTTTCCAACCGGTCTCTTTCCCTGCATTCTAGCATTCAGTGCTTTTTTGGTAGCCTATCGTCTCCCATTCTTATCACATGTCTGGCCCGTTGTAATCTTTGTATTGTAATGAAGTCTGACAGTGGTGATTCCTTATAAAGTTGATAAAGCTGGTTGTTGTATCGACTTCTAAAGATTCCGTTTTCCCTCAGAGCTCCTAGTATTCTCCTCAGTATTTTCCTTTCGAATGTGTCGAGTTTGCTTTTGGATGTTTCTTTCAGGACCCATGCTTCACTGCCATAGCATGCTATTGGTCGAATTAACAATTAAAGGTTAAAGTACGTTTATTGACGTTTCAATTTCCACTTCGGAAATCGTTCTCAAAATAAAAACATTAGTAAATTAAACAAATTTTTGTTTTTTTTTTTTGTTACTTGGTAAAAAACTCTTCTAATAATTTAATTTTATCAGACTCATTTATATTGACAATTCAGGCATACATTGTACATTTTAAAGTAGACGACTTTAAAATGATATTGCCAATATTGTTGAGTTGCGTTCCTAGGACGACATTACTTATAAGATAGTTCATTCGATTATCACACATTAACACATGCCATGATGACAGTAAAAATCTCCTGTTAGTGATTCCCAGGTATGTAAACTTTCCAACCGCTTCAATGTCATCTTCATGTATAATGTTTTGTGGGACTGTATTTCTTCTCGTCTGTATCATTATTTTTGTTTTTTCTGTGTTAATTTCCAGACCTAGCCTTTTTGTTTTTGCGTTTTTAACTCTGCGTATGTTTCCTGTGTTCCTGTTGATGTTCTACTCATAATATTAATATCAACGGCATAAGCGGCCAGTTGAACCGTTCTGTTGGTCAGTAGGTTTCCTCGTCCAGTTTGCATTTGCCTAATTGCATACTTCAGTGCCAGGTTAAACAAAGTTGAAGCCAGCCCATCTCTCTGCGAAATTTTGAAAAGTCTGTCCGGTGGTTTTGTGTTCGTACACATGCTTGAGTTGCATCCATTATGGCTTTAATGAGTCTAATTAGCTTGTGTGGTATTACCAATTCAGCCAATATATTGTTGTTTTTTCCTTTTGACTCACTCGTATGCCTGTCTTCTTTTTCCAGTCGTCTGGTATTTTCTATTCTTGTCATATGTCTTGGATGAGCGCGTGGATGTGACTTGTTAGGTGGTCGCCACCTACCTTATACAATTCTGCTGGTATTTCGTCAACTCCCGGGGATTTATTGTTTTTCTGGGCCTTAATAGCTTCGAGAACTTCCTCTATGTTTGAGGAAGTGAGTGTTTCATAGAATTGTTTGAGGTTTATACCCCTTTTTTAGGTATTCATAAGCCCCTGTAATTTCATTGTTTTTGAAATTTTCTTCCATTGTTTCTATTTGTCCATTTTCATAGGCTCTTTTATTATTTTGTTTAACTACCAGTTACCAAATTAACTGACGTGTTTCAATTCGCTCTATTTTTCTATGTCTTTAATATTTGCCGTATTGTGTGTTTTACACATGTTGCAGTCTTGATATTCTACATGAACGTCTCACATAATATATATTGGGGTGACCGATATTAATAATTTGGAATTTTATAATAATAAGTAAGAACATTGACTTAAAAATAATTTATTTCAATATTATAATTTGTGCTTACTGGGGACTGACAAGATATACCATATCTCATATAATTAGTATACCATAAAAACAATATTTTCAGGGTTTTATTGTTAGATAAAATAAATTTCCATCAAGTAACGGTCGAATCCATCACTTAATATTTTTATACTTCGAATACTACTGCAATGCTCATTATTTCAGAATTTAACCGATGGGATTTGCCAGCAGTGTTTTCAGTATATTTTTTTGATGATCAAATGATTTTTAAACTGTATGAAATTGCTATTTTTAGTTATTAATTCTTTAATATTTTTAGCTATCGATTGTGAAGCTTCCGCTATAACTTCAGATGTCGTCCCAATCGTAGTTGGTTGCGTATTAGCCCTCCTGGTGGTTGTTGTACTGGTCGCCTATCTTGTAGGAAGACGCTATTGCCAAGCCAGAGGATATCATTCAATGTGAGTTGCAAAAACACTCCAAAGCTCGTAGATAGGGAGCGTCTTACATAACATCTCGAGCTTAACTATCTAAATTAAAACGAGAACATACTTTATTTGATGTATATTTGATTATTTAGTTAAAGTTGCTGTTATCTGTCAAATGTCACTGTGATCGGTTTTTCCTATAGTATGAACTCTTTAGTCTCGATTATTTTCGATATTTTTTGAAAGCAAAGATCTGAAACAAAATTTAATGTTAAATAGTATTTAAAATTTAGTTCGTACTGTGATACATTAAGGATGTGCTAATCTATAGTGGTATATGACAAATTGACATCTTATATTCTGAAGGAGTTGCCTAATTCTGTGAATGAAGTATGATCTCTTATGAATTTCATTCCTTTAAGCCTTGTAGAACTTTTAATTTTTGAAATTGCGAACTTATAAAAATATGCTTTTATCATTTGACTGCGTATCGAGACGTATTACAATCCCTGGGATTTACCCAGACTGGATTAAATTTTGAAACATATAAATCGTAATAATCCGTATTAACAATAGCATTCTACAGTCATAAATTACATTTATTTGTGGCAAATTAAGTTTAAGTTGTGTTTAGTTGATTTTGTCTTATCTAAAACAGAGTGATGATCTTTTCATAGATTATAAATACTTATTAACAGTAAATATTATTTGATTAGCTAAAGTAAATGTATTATCTTTTATTGCAATTCGTTTAAAAAAAATTCTTTTCTTTTCGTATTTAATATTACACTGAATTCGTGTAAAAAAAATCTGGGGGAATCACTAAAGATTTTGTAGTTTGATAGGAAATTAACAATAAGAATATAAAATGAATGAAATTGTTCTCTGTATGTTTTGATAATTATTATAAGCGTATCCACCGAATAATTAGTAATTTATTTAACAGTAAATTATGGTCATTTTATCTTGTTCAAATATGAATAATTCTTTTATTTTGCATTAATACAAAAATCATCTTGCTCTTTTTTCTGAGTTCGCGTTTTGTCAACAGGATACCAATACGGTAAACATTACTAATAAAATTAATGAATGTTTCGATTTCGCCTCTTTAAGCTAATGCGATATATGACATAATATATAGTCTTTATTCAATTTCCCAATAGACATACTTTACATAAAAAATAAAACTGAATTGCATCGAGTGTTTAGGTTAATTTAGTTTCTATTTATGATACATATACTTAGTTTTTTTCTGTTGTAAGTATGTTAATAATGAAATTTGATTGTGACTCTGTTTTATTCTGTTTTGGTGTTGGTGAATACGAATTTGTTTCTTGTTTTTTGAGCTTCTACTTGGTCCAAAGGCGTGAAAGTCGAATGGGATTTATGTTTTTTTTTTGTAGGAATGTATTACATTAGTGATTTGTACATGTTGCTCATTTGTTTAGAATATTTTCATTAAAAAAATATATATACCCTTTTTCTGTTCATCTTATTATTCATCGTTCATGTCAAGCAAATTTTCAAATATTAAGGATATATTTTACGTACAGGAAATAAAAAGTTGCCGAATTTTACTCTTTGTTTTATTGTCAATGAATATAGAGAAGATAGTGGTAAAGTTTGCCTATTTTATCTCTTTGTTCTACATACTCGTCATGTCCTTCCAGTTTAGACCTGATCTTTTTTTCTTGAATTCAAGATATCGGTTCTGTAAGACATTTTAAAAATGATTTGACAAGTTACCAAAGCTATATGTTGGTATATGCTTTCTTGTCATAGTAGCAAACTTAGGGCGTGCGGTTTTTTTAATTAGAACGTGTGGAGATATTTCTGTGTTTCATATTTAACTCTTAAGGTACTCGCGCACTTGACCGAACCGGTAGGCAACAGAATGAACCACAAGAGACTGGAATTGAAGGCCTTCGTATTTCTCGTCAAAATCGCGTCAGCTTAGTCAGACTTAAAAATTATTATTGTTAGTTTGTGCTGCGAGGAAGAGGCACAGCCAAACACGAAAAGTAAATTTATTTCCCGATTTGATCGATCGCACACACAAATTTTATCAATATCAAACAAAAATCATCATTATCAAAATAAAACATTTAGAAATTATATTCCGCCAGAATCAGTATTCACGCAGTAATGACAATCGTCTTAATAATAATGTATTTTGGGAAAGAACACATGGGGGATGATCTGTAAGACGGTCTAGAAAAAGGCGAAAAGATACAGTTTGGGAGGATTTGGAGAAAATGGGAGTGAGACGATGGGAAATACGCACAGGATCGACAAACATGGAAGTCGATAGTATTTTACATTTTTTGATTTGCTCCATTGCGGTAGCGCTCATTAGGACACCAGACAACGCACCACTACGCAATATCCGCGAAAATATTCCATTCCATTCAGTTTTCGGTGTGAATCGATGTATTAAACCGTAAAGTGCACGCTGATTCGTTCAAATACACAAAAACATTAAATTTCAGATCGTCGTGGTGCGTTCCGTTGCCGGCCGGTTCGGTCAAGTGTGCGCATAGCTTTATACTACGAGACCTTGACTGACTTCGAGATTATTTTTTATTCTTACAATAATTTTGTAATTTTATGCCGATGTTTTTTTCTTCAGTGTATTACATTGTGGATCCCTTTTATTTATCCATTTATGATTTATGTCTTTGACATCAGTATTAATTATTGATTTCTCTGTAGAAATCCCCATCGTTCTACCATTTGAGTCAATTTTCGTTTTTAGTTTGATAAAACTCTAACTGATGTCCTTCAAGTGAATAAAATAGGCAAACTGAGCAGAACAAACAGTTCGAAATTATAGTTGAACTGTTTATGTAGTTTTCATCTGATTTAATCACAAAATACATTACTTTTACACGTCCGCCGGTGATAAATAGTTAGTTTTTATTTTTAAACGTTAGATTTGTGCTCAATATTCCAGCAAAACAGGTTATATTATTAGAATTTAGTTAATATCAAAAATACGAGTTTTAAAACAGCTGATTTATTTGGTATACATTCATAGTAGTTACTTACACTTAAATAGTAGGATGGTTCTTTAAAAAAGTTAAAAAGAAAATGTATAAGCAAAAACTTATATGCAGATATGTATATGTTATGAAACAACAAAAACCGCTAACGGCTGTCAGCAAAAAAGTAAAAAAATCGAAAAATCTTTCTCGATTTGATTATTAACAAATATACCTTTTTTAATAAAACTTGTTATATAATATCTTACCCAAATTTTATGGGTTTTTCAATTGAGGTCTAAATGTATTTGCTGATAATTAACATTTTTATAGTGCCTCTAAGTTAATCCCTCTTATAACGTATTCTTGTTTTTTTATTCTTTATAACTGTAATGCTCGACTTTTTGACCTTAGCCTAGATTAGTGTGACTTTTCTATAGTATCACACTATACTTTGATAAATAAATCTAAACTGTAAATACCCGAGTACACGTTTTTAGTTCAGTCGATATGTATACATACAAGAATAGTTTAAGTTGGTTGCAATAAGTCGAAGCCTAGATTTTTAAAGATATGTCTCTGTTTATCACTAAAGTTTTGAATATACTCCAACTAAAAAAGTTATGGAAAATTCCCTAAAATTTTTAGAACGAAAAATCGGCGTTTATTGTTTATGAAAATATGGTATGAATAGTTTTAAGCGATTTTAAAAACAGCTTAAAGTAAATTATTATACAATTTTTTATTTTATCATAATAATTTTGTAGTCCAGCTCTGTTAGGAAAATTCGAAAATTTTTAATCTTTGCTACGTGTAAAATTGTAAATTGTCCTTTTTTTATATGTTGAAGTGTGAACCACTCTTCAAACCTATTTTTAAAAATAAAAAAGTCAGCTAATTAGGTGAGACTGGGAAATTTTTTAAAGAGTGCCTAATAATTTTTTTGTTTTTCAAACTTGTTTTTACTGTAAAAGTATTCATAGTTTAATATATATATTTTTTTCATAAGTATGAATAAAAAATTCTTTTTTTTATATGAAATACATTAAATCAATTAAATTTTAATACAAAGATTTTTTTCCATTAAATCGACCCAATTTGAATTTAAAAAGAAACGACTCCTCTTTAATCAACTGATTTACCAAGTTAACTGACTTTCATTATTTAATATGAGTTTGGAACGTTTTTTGTCCTTCTGTACTAAAAAAGTCAGCGATTGATATAACAAAGAGTTTTTCTCGTAGAAATTTTTTAATTTTCCGCATAGAACTGGTTTACAAAATTATTACTCAAAAATAAAAAATGTTATCGCAAAATTTGCTGTAACTTTAAATGTATTTCCGATTTTCTCTAAAGGAATTTCCAAAACGTTATTTTTACACTTTTCCGCTAATTTTCGCATGGAAAAAAGTACACCTTGATGTACTCCATTGCGAAGAAATTACTTCGTCAATTTTGAACAAAGGTTTTTGATGAAAAATTAAAAAATACGCAACAACTTTTCAGGGACATATATACGAAATCAAAATTCTGACTCGGTAAAAACAAAAGCATCAACAACTAAACGAATCCGTCTGGGCTGTTTTTTGTGGGATCTTCAATATTTTCTTTATCATTATTTTTTCCTTCATCTTACGATCCAATTGGTCAATATATATTATTTTCTTGTGAGATATTTTTTAATGTATCTGGCCGTACTGGTTTTTATTAATTTAAAAATGTATTTTGAATGATGCTGACTGTGTAATCAAATTAAATGTTTTAATAAAAACAACCGTTGGCAATAATAACTCGTAAAAATGTTGCCTGGACATCGTGTGATTTATATTACTTATAAAATTATAATTAACGCAGTTAAATATATTTAATAAAAAGGGTAGAATAACTCATTTTTAAAGAACCTATGCAAACATTCAATTAGATAGCATTAAGTAACATAATTAGTAAATAGTAGTACTGTAAAATAACTAAATCTAGGTATAATGCCTTATAATAGTAAATATGAATTATTCTCATAAACAGTACCAGGTATTCCTCGTAAAAATTTTAGTCGCCCTTAAATGACACTTAAACTAGTTGCATTATTGTGAGGAACAGTCCACATAGTACTGATAGATTTACATTTTAATCGGGAAATCGCCTGGTATGAATTGACAGGTATACAGGGTAACACATGAAACTTAGTTTCTAGAATTTTTTGTTGCTGACGTTATTTGTTGGCTTTAAAAGCTTTTTGAACCGCCCTGTATTTGCTGTGAAAGGTATAGGTCTGAAAATTATATATTGGCTGTGACAGCTGTATTTGTGTAACTTGAGCTAAAATAAATTTCCTGGGAAAATGTTTTTTGTTTTCTTTTTGTGTCCCAATTCTCCCTATTTGCGCGGCTTATGGAGTGTGAGTGTTTTAACAATATAGTAGAAGAAAATTGTAAAACGTATCAAAATCTACATGTTAATATATTGTAAACGAATCTATCTTGTGTAATGTGTCAAAAATTACTTTTGCACTTGCTTGTTCGCACTGCTTTTTACTAAACTTTTACGATATCAATTTTGTGTTTGTGCTAGCTATAAGATTTAAAGCTGTTCTCTGTACATTTTGTTGCTAGATTAATTTTACAGTGTTTTTTTTTTTCAAAAATAATCTATTAAAGTATACTGGAATACTGAAAGATAAAGAAAAACTTATGGATCACAACATCGAAGGCCTAATTAAGATAATAGGAAGAAATACCAATGGAAAATATAGTTGGAAACTTAGAGGAACAAGGAATTGTCGAAAGATAAATTACAAAAGAAAATCCAGAGCTCGGAGGAAGGAATAGTACCCATAATTGGAGCCTTGCTAACATTACATTCACAAAATAATAAAGACAACATGACAAGAGTGAACATAAATGGTGTAAAAAACTTTGCAAAATCTAGAAGATACTTTTAATTCACCAGGGTTCTTATTATGATAAGGAGAAGGATATCTAAAACAAATTGTATACGGTAAAAACTCAAGAAATGAAAGAGATAATTCTTTTTTCATCATTTACGTAAGAATCACAAAGATGTCATACGAAAATATTAATAAAAAATTAATACTCTCGTTGCTCAGTTATTCGAAAATAAAGAGCTATTATACGTGATTATGTTATACGTGAATAAATATTTTCAATTGAATATACAAAATACGACATAGAAAATGTTATATAAACGCAGAGTTCAGATGTTTTTGTTTTTCTGCAAAAAGAACGCCCGGGCACAAAAGTTCTACTTCGCTCGGTCTGACGACCGGTAATGCATATTCATTTATATCTATTTAGCAAATCCTTACTACAATGCCCGCAGAATTCCAAACGCCCTACCCTCTCTGTCGCCACAGACTTAAATGATATATTTTACTAAATCACCTTAATTTTTCTTTAAAGAAAAATTCATAGTTTTTAACTGACATTTGGTTATTCGGAAATATATCTCAAAAGCTTTGATCTGATTAATTTGTCATAAACCTGCTTAAAATCGGTAAAGAGATTATTTACTGACAGGTTGTATTCGTATGAGCTGGTTAAAGTCTGTTTCATCTTAAAGATTTGTTCTGATACCTCCCTAGCTGGTTTAAAACCTGCCTTCTACTCCCCTATCAGCCTATGCAGCTTTCCGCTTATTATTTATTTATATCCCTTATTACTAGTCCCAATATTTTGTATACTGTGTCCTGCAAAGCTATATCCCTATAATTTCTACATTCTGTAATATCATTTTTCTAATAAATTGGGCATAGAATATCTTCTTTCCACTATTTTGGAATTTGTTTTTTAGCCCACACTAGTATCGACATTGCTACTTCTTAATTTGGACCTTTCTCCACCTTAATCTGGTGTAATACCAAAAATTTCTGCATTTGTTGGTATTTGCTATCCATCGTACTGTTCGTTTAATTTCTGATTGATTTCTGATGTTCTAGTTGTGTTCTTTTGCATTTAATGCATTTAATGCTTTGAAAAAATCTGGTCCACATTTCCAACTTGTCATATATTGCTACTAATAATTGCTCTTAGCAAGCAATTGTCCTAGTTAAGTGCTTTTGGCTTACACAGCCATCTTATGGGCATGGTTTGACTTACGTCAAATTTTTAAAAATACTACTACAAAAAAGTGATCCTTCGTTCAAAATGGGGAACAAATTTTTTTCATCAAATTTTAAAAAAAAAGTTTTCAAAAGTCATTAAGACAGTACAAAAAAGACACATTAACAGTTTGTTTATGGTACGGGTGCAAGCAATAGACTTATATATTAACGCTAGTGATTTTGCCGGTCACCATGCGACTGGAGATCCAATCAATTGCCATCTACAGTCATTCCACTAAATTTTTTCTCACTTCCTCCTATTTAAGGCTAGGACGTAAACAAAATGATATTTTAGTCCATTGTACAACTTTCGTTACAAATAAGTCAGTTTTGGAGAATAACTGAACTTTTGCGTAAAGTATATACAATAGCACTAAAGGCCATAGAGGCCCATGGCTTAGAAAGTTTGTTCTTTCTTCATTTTCGCTTTCCTTTATGTACTGAGATCTTCTCTGGCTCGATATGTGATTTTTCTCCATTCCTTCTTGTTATTCATTTTTCTTTTCTGGCCTTCTAGTCCAATTTCTTCCATATCTTTTTCTACCTCCTGATTCCATCTATTTTTTTGGCCTTCCTTTTCTCTTTTTTAAAGTTATAGTGTAGTTCAGTACCCTTTTTGGAGTCCTCGTGTTTGGCATCCTTTCTAGGTGACCTCGCCATCTTAGTCTCTGTGCCTTTATGACTCCTATTATGTTAGGTTGATTATATAATTTCTTTAACTCATCATTTGATCTTCTTATCCATAAACCGTCCCTTATTATTCCTCCATATATCTTCCTCAGGATTTTCCTTTCCCATATCTCCAGTAAATTTTGTTCATTTTTTGTCATTGTCTATGTCTCACTGCAGTACGTTACTATTGGTTGTATAACTGTATTTTTGCCTTTCTTGATAAAAACTTGCTTTTCAACATTCCACTAAGAGCATGTACACTTCTATTGCCTGCCATTATTCTAGCTTGTATTTCTTCTTTTTGCGTAAAGTAGTCTTATGAAATCGATCTAACGTACAAAAACCAGCGTAATTCTAGTTTGTCAATTCATTTGTTGGGAAAGTTTGAGCTTCGTATTATATTTTTTACCGATCACCAAATTCATAGCTAATATTTTAGGATCAACAAACTTTCAAAAGATTTAAAAATTAAATTTATAAAATAATAAACTTGCATGAAATAGCCGGTCTTTTCACCTTATTGTGTCAGGGTAAACGTTATTTATTTGATGTAATCATTTGTAATTTATATTTAACGCTGGACTGAAATTTTCCAGTGAAATATCTAGTTAATAATATATTTCTTCTGTTGGCAACAGTGAAAGTGGCATCTCAAAATCGCACAAAAATAGCTCTGATGTAAACAGGCTACGCAAGAGATATGCCATGCAAGACGGACTTGAATGGTCTAGATGTAAAGCCTTAAAAGAATAATCTGTGAATTGATGAAAATGATTATGACACTGAAAATGTTAATTTCCTAATTATGACACCTTGTCAGTTAAAAAAAGCATTTAAAGGCCAGTATAATTCAGTTCCAATCAGTTTGGACTCGGGTCTATCCAGATCGATAGGTGCTTTAATGTGTTTCTTGTTCTTTTTTTAATGACTTGAAAACTTTTTAAGTTTTTTTAAATTTCGATGATAAAAAAGTTATTATATTGTAGTATAGCGCTGAAGTTGACTTTGGAAACCAAAAGCGCTCAGCTAGGAATTAAATGCTTTACACACTCTTAAAGCACTTCCTTTTAATTAATTCATTTGTTCACAGTGTGTATAAAACATATTAGTATTTTGTTATCAAATGATTTTTTACCTGAAATTTATTTTTGACCATATAACTTCTTGCTGTCAATACCATTAATATTCATGTGATTTATTCTTGTTTATATTTTTCGTTTTATATAATTTTGGTTCGCTCTTCTATTGCCTCACAACAATCGTCATCAAAGCTTTGTGCCTTGTTAAGTTATTTATTCAGTTGCCAATTGGGCTGTATTCAGTATTAGATGATTTATTTTCATCCCCCTGTCTTATATCGATGTTGAGTTGCTAGTCTGAGATTGCTATTTGCTTTCTAAATGTATTTCTTATTTCCTTTTTTTATAGTTATCCCAATATACCATTATATCTCTTGCTAACATTTCTTTTTGGTCTATGTTTTGAAGTAATCGTTTGTTCCATATTTACCCTGAATAAGAAGTGGTTCGAATTTGCATCTGTCCTTCTGCAACTGCGTCTGTATTTTATAGACCTCATGCGGTTGGCTTCTAATAGTATGTGGTCATTCTGACCACCGGTCAATCCGAGAACACTCAAGTACGTTTATGCATTTATTTGTGATTGAGATATGTACTCATGATTCGTATACTATATTCTAGAGCAAATTTTATTAATATTCTTCCTTTGATACATGTTGCTTTAAATGAATGGATTCTTTGCATTTGCTTAATAACTGTTTAATTAAGCGAAACTATGTCTGTATAAGTATATCATATATTATTTATAGACATATATATATATATATATATATATATATATATATATATATATATATATATATATATATATATATACATATATATATTTGGAATTTATTTTACGGAACATAGACTTTTTAATACAACAACTCAGATTCCCAGATTTGCAATTAACCAGTGTAAATTTCAATATAACGTCGCGATGTTTTATAATTAATATGTTTGTTCCACTGGATTGTTGCTCTTTCGCGATTTGTAGCAGCGCATTTGGCACGCATACACCGACAGTCATGTTCCGTCTACCGATATTTTCGTGAAACTCCGTTTGGAATATTCGTAATTCTATATTTTTGTGCAGATAATAATGTTTTATTAACAACAATTTTTGTGTTCATTAGGTATTATTTGAATTGGTTAATTTATACTTTAACACATTTATTATTCCAAATATTGTTTATAATTTAAAATTTAAAAGGGTGTATATTATGATATATCGAAATCTACCGATTTTTGCCGAAAGTATCTACCGATTGAGCAACAGTCCCAAGAAACATCACTGGCCGAGCAAATTAAATACCTTTGTTTCTCATTATAATGTAAAATGTATTGTAAAAAGTACAAATTTCAAAATGCTGTTTTGGGGGCAACTCGTACCGTGACATAAATTTATTTAGTTGTGCCTATGAAGATAGGCCAATACAGACACAATCAACTATTAGTCGTATTATTAAAAAATTTGAATCGTTTGGTTGTGTATAAAACTGTCGAAAATGTACGGATCTACCACGAGAGAAAGTAATCAACGAAGTTCGGCAAAATAGCGAAATTGATGTTTGTAGTGTTGCTGAAACTAGTGTTTTCAAGCAAAACACTTGTTGAAGAAGTTGTCATGAATGATAGGACTGTCAGGAATATTTTGAAACGAAATGGTTACCGCTGTTTTAAAGTTTCAACTACTCAAGAGTTATTAGCCGACGACAATTTCAAACGCATGTAATTTTGTGTACTCATGATGAATAAACAAAATGAAAATGAACATTTTTTAAAAAACATTTTGTTTACCGATGAATCGACATTTTCGTTACATAGGAATCATAATCCTGTCTACGATATTGGTCTCGGCATAATAAACACTTGAGTATTCCAGTCCGAATACAATATCCCCAGAAACTCAATGTTTGGACAGGTATTTTGGAGGAATATATCGTCGGTCCATTTTTTATTGATGGAAATTTAACGGGCAATAAATATTTAGAATTGTTGCAAAATCAAATTATTCCAGCAGTTCAATTACTTCCTATCAACTTTGACGATATTTGGTTTCAGCAAGACGGCTGTCCTGCTCGCAATACACGAGCAGTTCAAAATTATTTACGAACCATTTTTGGAAATAAATTAACTTCTTCCCGTGGTACGATCAGATGGCCTCCCAGATCACCAGACTTATCCCTAAATGATTTTTTTCTTTGGGGATATTTGAAAGCAAGTGTTTATCGACATGGTTTTAAAAGGGCCCGAAATTTAGCGGAATTAAGGGACAAAATAATTCATCTTTGTGGAAGCATTAGACAGGAACTGTCCAGGGATATGAGAGTATCTCTGTACAACAGTTTTGGTTTTGGCTCTGCAGAAAGAGGTGGAATATTTGAACCTCTATTAAATAATATTTTTAATTCCATATCTACGTAAAATTGTACGGTTTTGGTAAATTGACATGCACTCTACCTGTCTTCCGTTTTTACACTGGCGTCTAGATCTAATTATACAATGATCGTTTGCGTTTGGTAAGGTGCGCTGCAGTAGTAGAATATCTACTGGAGAGGGAGTCCAGTCGAACAAATGAATTAATTATAAAACATCGCGACGTTATATTGATATTTACACTGGGTAATTGCAAATCAGGGAATCTGAGTTATTGTATTAAAAAGCCTATGTTTCGTAAAATAAATTCCAAATTTGTACATATATATTATTAACGTTGAATTAGAAGATAGATTAATTATTTATGGAATTTGGTACATTTTGCTTAATCTTCTTCATTTTTATTTTGTGTGATCTAGCTACTAATATTTTTCAGGTTTGCCGAAACTAAAAGAGAATCGGATTATATTCCTATGAAAAATTTATCATGTTTTAATTAATTAATGTTTTTCATTATTTTAAAGTTACAACACGTCCACATACTCAAAGCAGGGTACATCCAAAATACCGATAAAATTGTTACCTCCATTTTATCATATACCTCCATCATATTTATACTGTAACACCAACTTTTCTTTTACACAATGATTGGATTTTGGTACCGAAATCACAGAAATATTCGATTTGACAAAAAAAAAATCAAGATTTGGAAAAAATTGTCTATAGTTTTTAATATTGTATGGATTGTACTTAAATATTATTAGAATTTCACGTTACATAATAATACAAAAACAAAATCTCTTAACTAAACTGTGTTGTTGAAGACAAACACATATAAAATACTTATATAAAGAGTAGCTTAACAATAGTGTCTTTGTCTGGAGGTTGATATTATGAGAATGAATGAATCTATCCGTCACTACAAGTAAATGAAGTCAAATGAACATTTGCGAGTCTGTATTAAAAGAAAAACTATTGCTTGCAAGTCTTTTTTTTTATTTCTTATAAATTTCTACTACATGATTGACTTCTCAAAAGAGTCCACTCTGATATTTGGCAATATTGTGAAAAAGCTGAAACTAATCGATTTTTATTCGAAAGGGGACAGTTGTAAAAGTGTTACACTTCTTAAAAACCAAACATAACGCATATGTTTGGCTATTGTCAATTTCAAATTCTTTTCGTCACGTCAAAACCTACATTATAACGAGATTTGTGATAGATAGGAAACTTTATTAAATGTAAAGTAAAATGAACTAGATGTTAAATTAATAAATTCATAATTAAAAACAGTATACTCGGCTAAATCAGCTATAATTATGTAATTAAAAGTTCAAAATGATATATTTTAGAAAAGTACACTCCTGGAATATCAAAGGTAACACTTTAGCTTACATCCAAAACTTTCTAAAACAAAGAACTTTTCAAACAAAAGCCAATAAGAATGATACTCCTCAGTGGTATGTAATGTCCTACATTATTTTTAGTTGTCATTAATGACATAATAAAAGATATACCCACACCACTATAAGCTTGCTTATATGCCGACGATCTAATAATCTTTATCAAAGGAACAAACTTCACATATATATATATATATATATATATATATATATATATATATATATATATATATATATATATATATATATATATATATATATATATATATATATATATATATATATATATATATATATATATATATATGTTCGGAAAGATTTCCGCGGTTAGTACAATTAAACTTAGAGCTAAGATTAATATTATTATAAAAATTAATATTAAACTCACCAGTCTTCCGGGTTGAACCGCGTCGATATCCATTTTGCCGAGCTTTCGACATCCTCTCTGATGTCTTCTTCAGGGCTTCCGAGGTCTCAGTCTCCCGAGCCCCCAGACACTACTACACTCACTAGTCACTTCTAGTTCACTCACTAGTTCACTACTACGACTGGGACCAGGGGACGGTTCATTTATACCGTCGATGGTGACGTGGCCTAGGTGGGGGTTAGGGTGGGGATTGGCGCGAGAGTTGGCGCGAACATTTCCGACAGTGGGATTTTGATTCGAAGATGGAGGGGGCGATATTTTGTTTATGAGAGGTCTCCATGTAGAAGGTAACCGTATGGCGTCATCTCTTTTATTAAGGCAATTTGGTCTTTTTTCTATTTCTATGGCTTCTCGGATAATTCTTGGTTTATAAAAGCGGATGGGGGCTATGGTTCTGGAGTTTTCGAAATCAATTTTGTGACCTGTATGAAGATGGTGTTGACCGAGAGCTGAAATTGAATCGGAATTGCGAACAGAAATGGAATGTTCATAAATCCTATTTTGAATTCTACGATTTGTTTGGCCTATATAGGATCGGGGACAGTCTGCACAAGGAATTTCATAAACTCCGTGCTGTTCGTTTGGAATATTGTCTTTGATTGATCGAACAAGAGATGAAAGTTTTTGTTGGGGGGTAAATATTGTTTTTATTCCTCTTGGTTTAAGAATTTTGTCGATTTTGTCAGTGACACCTTTGATGTAAGGAAGAAACGCTTTCGTATGATAAGGGTCTGAGTCTTTGGATTGAGATTGAGTGGGAGATTGATGTCTGTGGATGCTCCTATTGATGTGATTTTCGCGGTAGCCATTTTGGATGAGGGCTTGTTTTAAACAAGAAAGCTCAGCGGATCTACTTGCATCATCGGAAAGGCGTATTGATCTGGATACAAGAGTATTAATGACTGAATTAATTTGTGAAGGTGCGTGGTGAGAGTTGGCATGCAAGTAACGATTGGTATGTGTGGGTTTTCGATAGACAGAGTAATGAAAACCTTGGGATTGGTGTTTCTTTATGAAAACATCGAGAAACGGCAGGGATGAATCAGTTTCTACCTCCATCGTGAACTGGATACTAGGATGTATACCATTCAGATGGGTTTGGAAAGACACCAAAGCATCCCTGCCATGGGGCCAAATGACGAATGTATCGTCAACATATCTGAAACTTGTCTGCTCTCACTCATTTCTGCCATTGCCACTCAAGCTTTAGCAAAAGGTTTCAATTACTCTGTTACTCCAAGTCACATTCCAATTGAGACAATCATCTGTCAAACTGAAGAAGCCATCTCCAGTTTATCTTCCGAAGATGCTGAAATAACCAGACAAGACATCTCTAGAGTTCTTAGAAACTCAAAGCCTCCTGCTCAGAACATTAGCCAATCCGAGAAAAAAGCCCTGAAAGAACTTCGGTCAAATCCAGATCTAGTCATTCTTCCCGCCGATAAAGGAAACGCCACCGTCATCCTAAACACTTCTTCTTACATCAATAAACTTTCAAATCTCGTTAACACTCCAGACTACAAACCAATTCCTAATAATCCAACAACCTATCTGGAGAAAACAACAAAAGCCATTATCAATAAAACCTCTCTTCCTGTTGACATCAAAAAATCTCTAATTCCTCGTGAAAAGTCTTCAAGAACACCCCGAATATATGGCCTCCCCAAAATTCACAAACCCGATATTCCTCTACGTCCCATTGTCAGTGCATACAACTGCCCTACACAACCATTGGCCAAGTATTTGGCCAAAACTCTACAACCTTTCGCCGAAAATGCTTCATCCTTCGTCAAAAACTCTTTTCATTTCATCGAACTTCTTAAACAATACCCTATATCACCGTCAGACATTCTAGTAAGTTTCGATATTGTCTCACTTTTTACAAACATTCCTATAGATGAAACTCTAAACATTCTGAAAACTAAGTACAGTATCCAACAAGACCACTTATCTCTCATTAAACATTGTATGTCCAACACCTATTTCATCTTCCAAAATCAATTCTACAGACAAATAAATGGTGCCCCAATGGGCTCCCCTCTATCTCCAGTGATTGCCAATATCTTTATGGAAGACTTCGAGACCCGAGCACTATCCACATCAATGCTCAAACCCACATGTTGGCTACGATATGTTGACGATACATTCGTCATTTGGCCCCATGGCAGGGATGCTTTGGTGTCTTTCCAAACCCATCTGAATGGTATACATCCTAGTATCCAGTTCACGATGGAGGTAGAAACTGATTCATCCCTGCCGTTTCTCGATGTTTTCATAAAGAAACACCAATCCCAAGGTTTTCATTACTCTGTCTATCGAAAACCCACACATACCAATCGTTACTTGCATGCCAACTCTCACCACGCACCTTCACAAATTAATTCAGTCATTAATACTCTTGTATCCAGATCAATACGCCTTTCCGATGATGCAAGTAGATCCGCTGAGCTTTCTTGTTTAAAACAAGCCCTCATCAAAAATGGCTACCGCGAAAATCACATCAATAGGAGCATCCACAGACATCAATCTCCCACTCAATCTCAATCCAAAGACTCAGACCCTTATCATACGAAAGCGTTTCTTCCTTACATCAAAGGTGTCACTGACAAAATCGACAAAATTCTTAAACCAAGAGGAATAAAAACAATATTTACCCCCCAACAAAAACTTTCATCTCTTGTTCGATCAATCAAAGACAATATTCCAAACGAACAGCACGGAGTTTATGAAATTCCTTGTGCAGACTGTCCCCGATCCTATATAGGCCAAACAAATCGTAGAATTCAAAATAGGATTTATGAACATTCCATTTCTGTTCGCAATTCCGATTCAATTTCAGCTCTCGGTCAACACCATCTTCATACAGGTCACAAAATTGATTTCGAAAACTCCAGAACCATAGCCCCCATCCGCTTTTATAAACCAAGAATTATCCGAGAAGCCATAGAAATAGAAAAAAGACCAAATTGCCTTAATAAAAGAGATGACGCCATACGGTTACCTTCTACATGGAGACCTCTCATAAACAAAATATCGCCCCCTCCATCTTCGAATCAAAATCCCACTGTCGGAAATGTTCGCGCCAACTCTCGCGCCAATCCCCACCCTAACCCCCACCTAGGCCACGTCACCATCGACGGTATAAATGAACCGTCCCCTGGTCCCAGTCGTAGTAGTGAACTAGTGAGTGAACTAGAAGTGACTAGTGAGTGTAGTAGTGTCTGGGGGCTCGGGAGACTGAGACCTCGGAAGCCCTGAAGAAGACATCAGAGAGGATGTCGAAAGCTCGGCAAAATGGATATCGACGCGGTTCAACCCGGAAGACTGGTGAGTTTAATATTAATTTTTATAATAATATTAATCTTAGCTCTAAGTTTAATATATATATATATATATATATATATATATATATATATATATATATATATATATATATATATATATATATATATATATATATATATATATATATATATCCTCAATTCTGTAGGCATTCCTTAAACAATTAAAAATATGGTCCCTAAACACTTCAGGACTGAAGAGAGTTCAAAATTACGACGAACAGTTTGAGTATTTTAGGGATTACTAGAATACACTCATGCACTATTTGTCGTCTTAGTTCTGCCAATGAAGCAGGAATGGTATTATAAATATTGTTTTTTAAATAACGTCAAAGGAAGAAGTCCTATATAAGAAATATACAGTTATATCTGTCAACATTCTACCAACTGTGTCCTCTAATAATTCCAAATATGATATTCTGTTCAAATTTTGTTACAAAAAGAATGGCAAAAAAATACTATCCCCATAAATTCTTGTCCATACGTTTAATTTCAATGGCTGTTGGATATGTGAGTCTCATGAGCCCAATAACTAATTGTGTCCATTTACAGTACAATTTAAAAAGAAAGAACATTAATCCAGTAAACAAATATTAAATAGAAAGTGTGGATTACTATTCTCAGTTATAATCTCTAACTTACATCTGAGCAGATGTAAGTTAGTTGTTGAGAACAACACCATAGAACAGGTGATGCAATTCAGATATCTGGGCATAGATATATCAAGCACACACGACCCAGTAAAGGACCTAAGGAGTCAGATCAACAAAGCATCCGCATTCTCGGGATGTCTGCGGGAGCTAGTCTGGTCAAATCCGTATATGCGCACAGATAGTAAAATTAGAATCTACAAGACTTGCATACGACCGATCATGACATATGGCATAGAAGTGCCCGAAGATACCAACAAAACGAAACAAATGGTAAGTATTGCCGAAATGAAAACCCTAAGAACAATAGTGGGCAAAACAAGAAGATACAGGGTGAGAAATACATACGTCAGAGAGCAGTGCAAAATTCAAGATATTGTAAGATGGGGAAGGCAGCGTAAGAGGGTGTGGTGCAATCACAATCATGTAAGACGAATGGATGAGAATAGACTCCCAAAAATTGCCCTAGAAAACAACCCGCCCGGTTCAAGACCTCCCGGAAGACCACCTAAAATATGGAGGGATAGTTGGCAATCTACCTCCCAGGAAATTAACCAGAAGCAGCCTCAGAATTAAACAGATCGAAAGATCTCCAAGAAGTAGAAGAAGTTATAATCTCAGAAAACGTGATTCTTGAGTTATTTTTTTCGTATTTGAAGTAGGTCCCAAATTAACATGACCTAAAATATGCTACTTCTTTCGCTCCAGTTTTAACACGTTTTTCACTATCACGATCAGCTGTGATCGTGTTTCATGAAATTTTTTAACTAGTTTTAATACGTTTGAGTGAGTTTGACAAGCAAGCAGCTTGTCTTCGTGAAATTAATTAAATAATTTCGCTGTTGCTCTCCTTGCACACTTTCCATTTTCAAAATAATATGGAAATAATTTTAACGTCTTATGCGATAGAAAAAACCATTTCGAACGAATTGAAAAATACTTATTATCGCTGTTAAAGCTACCAATAACAGTTCATATAACGAAACTTTTTGCAAATTTCCTTTAATGTAGTTTTTGACGTAGCTACATAAGGGAAAAAATGTCATTAACAGTAGCAAAACATAGGTGTTTCCCACTGTTAATTGGCACTTGTAACATTGACACATTTTCACAAGAACATAGTTAACATGAAAAGAAAAATCAGAGATGCTCGAATTCTCGTGCCACACATGATCTATTCCCTTTTTAAAATGAAGGGTTTGTAGTACTGGAAGGGAGGGGGTTGACAAATGACAAATGTCTATATCGTTAAAATATGGCCACTTTGGAATAAAAATTAACTTGTTTCAGCATTTTCACAAAATTCATTGATTATCAAATATCAAGGTGTGCTCTTTTGAGAGGTCAACCCAGTCTACCTAATCTAGGATGTTATAGTCTTTTATTTTAAATTTATTTTTTGTTCTATCATTATTCGTATTCTTTCGTCAATCTGCATTTCAATTATGCTTATTGAAGCGACTCTGCTGTACAATAAACTTAAAGACTATTGTTTTTCTTATTGGTATATAAAATTTGAGATAAATATTTTATTAAAATTAAGTTTATAAAAAACACTAAAGCTTCGAAGTTTAACAAAATGCCAATACAATTTTCTCCTCAAGTAAAATATGTCAAGGACTTCCCATTTGTGATGGATAGTGAAGCGATAGGGAAGACACCAAAGTTAGATTAACTCTTATTTCGTCGGCGTTGACATTTTCAAAGTTATTGAATAAATGTTGGTTTTCTGGAATTTGATGTCCCCTATCACGTCTGTATTGTGTTGGCTTAATCTCCACTGAATCTCTGATGGGTTTTTTTCGGATTCTTCCTGTGTGAAGGATTTAGATATTTACAGGGTCAAGATATGAGTCAAATGACATTCGTCCTCAATTAACAGATTGCCGTTCTTCCGAAATGTTTATCTTTTAATAACCTCTATCTTTAACGTTCAAATGATGAAATCTAAACGTAAAAAATATATATAGCCAATTTTACTATTAAAAGTTAAATATTGATATAACTTACAATAATTATTGTATTATGTAAATAAACACGTTTAGGTCATTTTATTTGCAGTTTACACACGGGTAATATATTAAAAGTGCTAATAATTTTGCTGATCTATGACACTAGCTGTCGCTCTTCCGAACTTGCACATTGCGAATAGGTTATGTTCATTGCCCTGAACTCATATTTAACCAAAAAATTATACCTATTAAAAGCAAGGTGATTATTTCAAACGATGTCAGAAATTGAAATAAGCTATCTACATAACCTCAGAAGCGCCATTTTAACTATTTTATTTTAAAAAATTTGGCCAGTAAATAAATCCAAATATTACATAATTTTTGTAGATTAGTGTCCTTAAGAGTTTTTTCGATTATCTCGGAAACTGCTCACTAGAAAAGTTGGAAAATATGGCTTAATGAATCAGTTAATTAAGAACTTTTATTTGACACATGGTATAAGGTATACTGTGGTATGGTGATAATATTCTGGTATAACAAGAATGGTCGCTTGTACTTTGATTTGCTTATTGACGATTTATTGATTATTTATTGATTATTCCTGCTTAGAAGTATGAATTGCTACTAGTTAAGACAACTGCTTATTAATTTTAAATTAGACTTAAATGTTAACGGTTAAAAAGTATTTTTTTTAAAATAGATCACGACTGATATTTTGAAATATTTTACACACAAGTGCTTATCTGCAACATACTGAGGTTTATGCAGTAAATATTAATTTTAGATATTTTTTATTATAAAGAAAAACTCGTCTTAATCTTGTCTATACAAAAAATACGCTACAGGTATTGAACTAGTTACTATACATAGTGTTTTAGTACGATCAAATAAAATTCCAGTACACGTAAATCATAATGAAATTGTTGAAGGATTGTCATATTTTATTCACAAATGACTTTTTAACTATAATTATATTCGCCTTATATTATACGTATAATAAATAGACCCCGCAGCCTTCTATACTTGATATATAATCGGTTGTCGTAAAGACCTGCTTGAAGGTGTAATATTTACTACAACACTGTCGTGCTCATTTATTTTTAATGACTTTATTTTTCATTGTCCAAAGGAAATCTATGAAAAAAAAATAGTTATAAAAATTATATTTGTGATGATAAATGATTTTAACAAAAAACAAAACATTTAATTGAAATTGGTAAGTATTCAGTAAAATGTATTTACCCCTCCATCACTCACACATCAAAAAATTACGCCATCTAACGATTTTCGATTTTATCTAACATATGGGTATAGGTAAATGAGTGATTAGTACTTATTGGTTAAGTTTATTGGCTATTAACTCACAAAAAACGATAAACTTATATTTTTTTAAAACAAAACTGCAAAAAAATTTCTTTCCCTTCTAGGCAGTGGTGGCGAGTAAAATTTGTTAAACCAGTGTGCTCTATACATATCGGCAACTTACAGTTAGTACAATAATGTTGGGTAAACCTATTCTTCCTTACAGGGCAAAAAGAACATCTTGGTTTTATAGTTGAAGTTGCCCCTTGAGAAACTGATGGCTTTTCTCCGGTTATATTTCGGATCCTGAGTCTCAACTGAAAAGGCAGATGTGGGATATTGGAACGTCGTTGAAGATGGGACATTAAAAGTTGCTTGCCAAGCTCCACAATGTAGCTTCTTCGAGATGTTACAATATTAGTGTTATTGTTGTAAATTATTTGGCGGTTTATAGTTGAAATATTTAGTAGGCTGAAAAAACAGTAAACGGCCAGCAATTGCTAAATCGAGTCACCGAGTATTCTGCCTTCATTTTATCAACAAAATCCATTCCGCCTTTTGTGAGGTTGTAATCAGTAATAGTCTTTGACTTCAGGGTATGGTCTTGGGTGTTTTCATCAATGAAACCATCGCTGTTAGTGTTGAAAGTAGTAGTACATTCTTATTTTTTTTGGCACATATGATACACGTACACACTTGTTTCCATCTTCACCATATGCAAACATGCTACTACATAAAAGTCTTTCTTTTACGTTGGTCAACTTGGGGGAATTTGTTTATTTTTACGCAAAGTACCTATCGTTGTCAAGCAATGATCGTTCAATAAAGAGTTGGCTAAGGATACAGAGGAAAAGTTATTATCCGTAGTTACATTTCGACCGGTTTAACTGGGGTAAATTTCGAGATTTTGTGTGAAAAATGTTCTAGCATCCACCAAAACATAAATCTTGATTCCGTATTTCGCTGGCTTATTGGCTATATACTGCCTAAATTTGCACCGACCACGGAACACTTCCAACATTACATCTATGGTCACATAGAATCCAGGAGTGTATGCAGATAAACAGTTAGTGACAAGCATTTCATGTATTTCTCGACTGAGAAGTCAAATCTAACAGCTTGAATCATTTGGTGAAATCTTTTCTTGGACATAGTAGCTGCAAAAATATCTGGAGCTGTGTCATCTAATTTCCAGAGTTCATCAGTATTCTTTACCCCAGCAAGAAACAAAAGTTCGATAAATGCTTGCATTTCCTCGTAGTCGACAACAGGACAATGCCTAGGGCGAGTATAAAACACTCTCATTATATCCAGTTTTTTTTTTATTTGTATATTTTACAATATTATTGATCATAGCATCCGAGGAAAACAATTTCCAGCATTCTAATATGGTTTTGGCGCCTTTTGTTTTTTGATTTTACCCCAGGTAAGTTCGTAACAATATTACAAGCTTTGGTCTTACCTTTAGGAGTGTGTTTCTTATGTTTCAACCATGGTGTTTTATCTTTGCCATAAAATCTTGGATAACCATCATCTTGGCCGCTTTCTTTCATGGCATCTTCAGGATCACTGGGTAGATCTTGTGGGACTGCTCAGAATTTGTATTGTGGATACTGTGGCTAGAACGAATATCACTTAAGTCCTTATCAGAATTTAGTGGTTCCACATCGCTGTCTATCTCGTCATACGATTTTAGTAACTGGTTTTCCATTTTCTTGTCCATATTTACGCATAATAGCGCTTATAATAACGGATTTTCAACAATCTATGGTATTTCATTAAAAATCTTACCTTTTATAATATTATAACTTTTCTTAAGTGATCTCTCTAAAAATCAACACACGCCAACACTCGCGTAGTTAGATTTTTTGTAACGCTCCGACGAACGCGATCGCTCGCGTGTTAGATTTGAACTAACAACAACTGCTGTCGGCTATAAGATAATAGGTACTCCCACCATTATTAAACAGTCTTATAAAGTCTTCATAGGAGTATTCCTGATTGCAGAACCCAAAAGAAGCAATATTTCGAAAATTATGGCGAAATTTAAAAATGTTAGATTTTTTCTAACGGTGCGAGTGATGGAGGGCTAATAATAAACAAAACGCCTTCTCTGACTATCAACACACAACCTAAAAAATAATATCAACTAGATGAAGAATATACATTTCAAAAATGACTTACTTGAAAATTAATTCGAACTTCAGAGACCACAAACAAGACACTTAAATGGCATTTTACTGAAACATTAAGTAAATGGCCCTCAAAATTTGTAAATAAAATTTGTTTGTCACTTAAAATATGCAATCACAACTTCGTATCATAACAATAACATGAACCGAGGTACTCATTTTTTACAGCATAAACCGGGTCTTTTTATTATATGTCATTGCTAGACTGATACTGAAACGATTACAACGATTGTACTGCCATGCCGTCCTTCCTGCCTTCAGGTCCCAGATCAAACTTAGGGAAGCACATTAATAAAATATCAATATCAAATATTAATAAAATCAATTCTAGATTAGTTTTAAGGGGTTACCTTCTGGAGTAACCCTCTACAGGTCAGTATATTAAAAAGAAACAAATAATTCTATTGTATTTTTCCGTCATGCAATATGGCAATAAATAATCTTATCAAAGATGGCTAATATCATTTACTTCGTGTAGTTCTTTAAGTAATCCTCTAGAAATATTTTTGTCTTAAAATTTTTACACCATTTATGTCTAGGATGCCTGACATCTTACTGTAAAATACCTGTTTTATCTTCTTTTTCTAGTTACGGTTATAGCTGGTCTTTAATCCTTTTTGATTTTAAACAAAATTTATATGAAATCTAATTTTTTAATATTTTCCAAAGTAGAATTATTCCAATCTTATGGAAGGTCTTAACTTGAAACCAAAATCCTTATATCGATTTAGAGCTATAACTTATGATATAATTAGTTCAATAACATAATAAGCATATTTTATGAGAAAAAATACCATTTATTCTCCATATATGCAGTCAATTTTATTGGTTTAACAGCATTTGGTCATTCAATCAAAAATATCGTATTATATACAAACATCCACAATAATTTGAAACTCAAATTATCAATAAATTTGGATCAATTTCAATTATTGAAATTTGTGGGGTGAAAAAGCAGTAGGTATGCAAGTGCAAGGAAATGAACCGAAGGATTGAACACGGAGACGAAATATAAACATTCAAAAGCTACAAGAAAAAGTAGCCGATAAAAGGGAAACAAAAATAATGTAAAAAAGAACTCACCAGATAAATCTAGGTTGGTTAATTGAAACTGCAAACTTAAATAATTTCATTAACATTATGTTCTTAAATGTTAAACAAAAATTATATTAAGAGCGTAGACGCAAAATTTCGGGCCAACGCTTTTTAAATGCAATTATTTTTTTCGAATCCTGAGAAAACTAACAAATATTTTTGAAAAATTTAAACGCGGAATGAAAGATTACATTATTACCGAGGGCTGAAAGTCCCTTAGAATAAACAAAAAGTTTTTTTGAATGAGATATTTGAAATTAAAAATCACACTAAATTTTCTCTTTTTTTTTTCACCTCTGTAACTTATTAAAATAAACATTATAGAAGTTTTCATGGACTTTCGGCCCTCAGTAATAATGTATTCTTTCATTCTGCGTTTAAATTTTTCAAAAATACTTATTAGTTTTTTTAGGATTCGAAAAAAAAAATGAATGCATTTAAAAAGCATTGGCCCGAAATTTTGCGCCTACGCTCCTAAGAGGAAAACTTCTTCTTCTTTTGGTGCCTATTCGTTTTGAATATTGGCGATCATTATGGGTATAATTATTTTATTAACTGATGCTTTAAATAGATTAGTTGTTGTTGTAAAGAGCCATTTCCTCAGGTTTTTTAACCATGATATTCTTCTCCCAATTCCTCGCTTTCCGAATACTTTGACTTGAAGGAATATTTTCAGTAATCTGTATTTAGTGCCGTTTCTCATTATGTGTCCAAAATATTATAACTTTCTCTTTTTAATCGTATACATGACTTCTCTTTCTTTCCTCATTCTTGGTAGTACAGTCTCGTTGGTTATCTTGTCCGTCCATGGTATCCTTAGGATTCTTCTGTATAGCCACATCTCGAAGGCTTTAAGCTTTTTCTCCATCGCTTCAGTGAGTCTCCAGGATTTAACTCCGTACTATAATATCGAGAAGATATAACATTGTAGGAGGCTTAATTTTATCTCCAGATTAAGGCTGTGGCTTTTAAAGAGTTTGGCCATGTTGTTGACTGCACTCCTAGCCTTCTCTATTCTACATTTTACTTCTTGTCATCATCATCATCAATGGCGCTACAACTCTTCGTGAATCTTTACCGCGTTTACTATTGCCTTCCATGTTTGTCGGTCCCGTGCCAGTAATTCCCATTGTCGCACTCCCATTTTCTCTAGATCTTCTTTGACTGCATCTTTCCACCTTTTTCTAGGCCGCCCTACAGACCTTCTTCCCTCTGGCCTTTCCCAGAACACATTGTTTATAAGGCGATTGTCGTTACTGCGTATCACATGCCCTGCCCATCTGAGTCTATTGGCCTTTATATATCTGACTAGATTTTCTTTTCCGAATAGGGACTCTAGCTCGTTATTGTATCTGCCCCTCCATTCGTTTGTCACGCTGTCTCTGCAAGGGCCATATATCATTCGAAGAATTTTACGTTCCCACACCAGCAATTTATTTATTTCTCTTTTTGTTAGCGTCCATGTTTCGCTTCCATACGCGACTGCTGGTCGTATGGTCTTATATATCCGGATTTTTGTACCTCGTGAAAGAAGTTTTGACTTCATTAGATGTTGCTTTGCAAAGAAAGATCTGTTTCCTGCCATTATTCTCGTTTCAACTTCTCGCTCTAATTTGTTGTCATTTGTGATTGTTGCTCCTAGATATTTAAATTCTTTAACCACTTCGAAGTTGTGATCATTTATAGTAATATTTTGCCTTATTCGCCGTAGTTCTTGTTTTGAGACGACTATGTATTTTGTTTTGTCTTCATTCATTTTTAGACCGATGTTTAATGCAGCTTCTTCAAAGCTCGAGAAAATATCCTTAATTTCTAATGTTGATTATGCTACTGCGTCTACGTCATCGGCAAAGGCGAGTATGATTGGTGCTCCTCGAGCAGTTATGTCTGGTTTGATTTTTGGATATATTTTTCGTATGACATATTCTAAGGCCAGGTTAAACAACAATGGGGACAACGGATCTCCCTGTCTCAGTCCAGAATTTACGCAGAGAGCATTTGATATTTCTCCCTCTATTCTAATTTGTGCAAAAGAGTTACTTACACACATTTGTGTTACCGCAGCTAGTTTCTTGGGTACGCCGAGCTCGATCATTGCTTTCCATAATGTTGCACGATTAATTGAATCATAAGCCTGTTTGAAGTCTATAAAAATCGGATGTACGTCGTGATTATATTCCCAATACTTTTCTTCGCAATTTTACTTCTTGTGAGTGATCCCATTGTTCGTTTACTATTGTTTCAAGATGGGTAAACTGTTTTACTCGGTCCACTGGTGTATTCTTGATAAGCAGTTGGACGTCTCTAATTTTATTTTTGCTGATGACCATAAATTTAGTTTTTGATATGTTTACTTATAGTCCAAATCTTTCACTTACTTTATTTACTCTGTTTATTAGTTACTCTAAACTGTTTAAACTGTCTACAAAAATAACGGTGTCATCTGCACAGCGGATGTTGGTTAAGGATTTCATGTTCGCAATTTTCCAAGGTTTCACTAAATATTTCCTGTGAATATAAGTTGAATAATATAGGTGAAAGTATACATCCTTGTCTAACGCCTCGCAGAATCTGGATCGCTTCCGTCGGTTAATCTCCAAGACTTGTTCTTATTGTGGCTGATTGGTTCCAGTATAAATGTTGTATTATACGTCAGTCTTTATCATCTATTTGGGCTTTTGTTAGAATATCCATAATTTTTCGGTGTTGAACTGTGTTAAATTCTTTTTGGTAGTCCACAAAAGCAAGCCTTTCATGAATCCAAACTGTGTGTCTTGTATTCTCTCTTCGCATAGCTTGTATATTCTGCGATGTATAATTTTAAGAAAAGGTTTTAGTGTATGGCTCATTAGACTTGTTAGTCTATATTCTCCGCACATTTTCGCTCCTTGTTTCTTTGGTAACGTAATAAATTCTGAAACTAGCCAATTTTTCGGAATATGTGTCATAGATATTATTGAAGATTTTACATAGTATTCTTAAAGATTCATCATCAAGAAGTTTAAGAAATTCAGAATGTACTGTGTCTGGTCCTGGAGCTCTCCCTTCTTTTAGTGATATTATGGCTGCTCTTATTTCTGCCACTAGTATAGGTGGTCCTGTTTCTGTAAGTATTGGAGACTGGTTCTCCCTCTCATCAAAAAATAAAGTTCATATGTAATTTTTCCAGGTATTATTAATAGTCTCTTTGTCCACAATTACCTCTCCGTTGCCGTTAACAAGTTTACTTACTCTTCTGTTTTTACATTTGCCTGTAATTTCTCTTACCTTTTTATGCACGTTGAAGTCGTCATATTTACTTTGTAGAACTTCGATTTCTTGCCATTTTTTTCTCGAGTTCTTTCTGTTTGGCTTCTCTAATCTTTCTCTGTATATCTCGTTGTAATGTTTTATACATTATACATAGTTATTGTTCTTGTTTTTCCTTCTTTCTTCCATCAGCTCCAAAATCTCATCCATCTCTTATTCTGACCTTCTTCGTTCTTTATAAAATTGTCTTTAATGTCGTCTATCGTTTTATTAAGAGATTCTATCTTCTCTTCTGTGCTTTCCGTTGTTTTATTGATTTTTTAAAATGTTCTATTTACTGTTTTGCTGACTATTTCTTTTCATCATCAGCCTTTCTCAATCCACTGCTGGACATAGGCCTCCCCTGTTTGTCTCCAAAGTGTTCTATCTTGTGCTTGCTGTATCCAGTTTTTTGTTGTCTTTCGTAAGTCGTCTTGCCATCGTGTTGGTGGTCTTCTTCTGTTACGTTTATCGGCTCTTGGTCTCCATTCAACTAGTTTGCGAGTCCATCTTCCGTCCTTCATTCTGGCAACGTGTCCAGCCTATTTCCATTTTAAGTTACAGACTCTTTCATTGACGTCTATGACTTTGGTCTTAGCTCGTAGATCTTCGTTTCTAATCTTGTCTCGCAGAGTGGCCCCTATCATTGATCACTCGATTCTTCTCTGCGATACTCTCTGACTATTTCTTTTACTTCACTACATTTCAGTTTTCTCATGTCATGTTTTTTTACAGTTTTTCCGCGTGTTTTTTTTTAACTTGGTTCTATATACGTCTACTAAAGGATTGTGGTCAGATTAAATATCATCGTCTGGGTAGGTTTTAACACTGTTGAAACTATTTCGATATCTTTTGTTATTAAGTATATAGTCTATTTGGTTTCTTATAATAACGTCTTCTCCGTTGTCTCTAGGTGATTTCCATGTATATAGGCGTCTAGGTAGTAGTTTGTAAAATGTGTTTAGCACGATTAAGTCAAGTTCATCTGCAAAGATACTCATTGTTTCTCCTCGTTAATTTCTCTCTCCTAATCCATAAGGACCAATATGTTGCCCTTCTTTTCCGTTACCTATTTTAGCATTGAAATCTCCCATGACTATAAAGGAGTTCATGTCTCGGTATATCTCTTATAAGATTGCTTATTTGTTTGTAAAATTCTGATATTTCCTCATCACTGTGGTCTGCTGTGAGTGCATAGACATATATAATGTTACTGTTCATCGGTAACGTATTTATTTGTAACAAGAGGATTCTATCGTTCCCTGGTATGAAGTTGTTGACATGTTTTTCTACACTCTTATGTGTGATAATTCCCCGACTCCATTTTCATATTTACCATTTTCTGATCCTGAATAGTATACTCTGTAGTCACAATAACTTGAGTCACGCCACCTTATACTCAAGGTCATTTCGCTTGTGGCCATTATTGCTGTTTTCGTGCGTTCCATTTCTTTGATTTCCATTGGATTTTACTTGATTGAGCCACAGTCCTAACGTTCCAAGTGGATATTCTCTTCAGATAATTCATGTGGATTTTTCTTATACGTGTGTTATTGGGCATTTCACGGGATTTTGCATATTAACGAACCAGGAGGCCCTGTGGTCATGGGAATCACTCTTGCCGGATCTTGGTCTCCGATGTCCATGATCAGTAAGCGAGTTTGAGTTGTGTTGTACAGCCATTATGATTTTACTAGAGATATCCACAGGGATCTTTAATATGGTGGTTTCTCGTTGCCTTCTATATTCTTACGCCGTTGACCAAACTACTGATTCCCGGTTCCCGATCCTTTGGGACCGGTTTATCAATCCCAGGACAAAAGAGTGCCCTACCACCTATCAACTCGTTCTAATACTGCTGAAAATTCGTTATATTGGACGTTTCGATTTTCATCTAGGAAATTATAGTAGATAATATAGAAAGACCTCATTAAAATCGTTTCAGAGTTATGCTGAAACTTAGGTACGAACTCTAGTTGTTTGTTACACAGATTAGACCACTCTGATATTTTACAATATCAACTAGATTTTGTAAAAATCCTGAAATAGGTCCATTTTATTCCAAAGGGCATCTACCATTTGTCAACTACCTACCGTCCAGTTTCACAAACCCTTAATTTTAAATAGGTAATATATCATGTGTAGCCCATAATTAAAGAGACATTTCGATAGGGTATTTTTTGTTAAAAGATATTAATGTATTAAAATTGTTAAATTTCTTCAGAATTACATGCAACGCTTATGTTTCTCTAATGTGTAATATTGCGCAATTTTTTCCGTCATCAAAAACTAGATTCAAACGAATTTTGCATAGTTTTGGATATCTACTAGTTTGGATCGTTGGAAACGTTTAACAGGCGAGTTAATTCAATAAGTATGTTTTTGATACAAAAATTGAGATTGTTTCCATATTTTTCGAAAATGGTGACTACCGTTTAAGTTTTCAGAGGTGTAACACTTTTAATAAATTAATGCTTGCAGATAAATATGAAAAGAAAATATAGTATATACAGTAAAACCTCCCTTAACTGAAACCTTTTTAACCGAAACATCGTTTAACCGAAACGGCTGACAGTTTCAATAATTTCATCAATAAAAAGTAAATGTTTGTCGCATAACGTAAACATTCCGTTAATTTCACTCACCAATTGATGTCTATGTGTGTTGGGAAATCACAAAAACCAAGAGCACTAAAATATATTTAGGAAAGGCATTTTAAGGTATAGAAGCCAAAAAAGTTCATGGATGTCGACCACTTTATTTTTAGAATGGTTTGAAAATAAATTCGTCTCAAGTGTAAAATCCTTTTTAAAATCAAAAAACCTTCCCATCAAAGCATTGTTGCTTGTTGACAATGCGCCCTCACCCACAAAATCTACAAAATGGAGACAATTGTCAGATTTTTGCCACCGAATGTCACAAGCTTAATCCAGCAGTTAGACTAGGGAGTCATAGAGACATTCAAGAGACATTATAGAAAAGCATTCTTAAGACATCTGTTATTACAGGAGACGAATTAATCCAAAAGTGTTCCCGAAATTCTCAAATCTTTAACAATAAAACATTTTTATTGGTGAGCTGAGTCGTGAGCCAAGATCAAATCTTCAACTTTGGAAAAATGCTGGAACAAACTTTTTGATAAGATTTTGATTGACGATCCTGAAGAAGAAAATGGTAAGAAAACGACAGAAGAAATTAAACCTATCATTAAAAAATTTGCCGGGACATGACGAATTTAACTAAGAACAGATAATCATGAATGTGTACCTTTTTACCATTTTACCTTTTTTCAAGAAGAGATACGTGACTGGTTAGCAGCTGATGACTCAGAACGTGAATTCATCGACCAGGACATCATTGATACGGTTCTTTATCAAGACAACCTGAGCATATCAGATGACGACCCAAGAGGCAACAGACAGCACAAGACCGTCGACGAGATTTTCAATGCTTTAGAGGAAAGAATTTTATACAGTAGGCCTAATTAGTTAGTGACACGACTAGATTCTTAATTTTTGTTGTCATTACATAAAGTTTTGTCCTTTTCAGATTGCTTTACGTTTCGTCGAACAATCGAATGAGGCAAACTCATGACGTTCTGTAAATTAACGATGGCAGATTTCTTTAAAAAAGCATGTTAAACTTGTTCATTTTCCTATTCCAATTTTATTACTTTATTTTGGATTTACTTATTAGAAAACATTACGAAATCAACTCATAGTATTTTTTAATACCAATACTTTGATCAAGAATATTATAAAAAACAATGTTATTTTTAACCGAAATTCTCGTTATCCGAAACGGCCTCCCCCCAATTATTTCGGTTAACGGAGGTTTTACTGTATAATATAGTATATCCCCTAGTTAAAATTAGGGTTTTTTGGAACTGGAAGGGAGAGAGTTGGCAAATGACAGATGACAGTAGGTATCGTTAAAATCTCCTTTCGAATAAAAATAGACCGGTTTTCAACATGTTCACAAAATCTAATGAAGGTTGCAAAACATATGGGTGGCAGGTCTCACTCTATGTATAGTTTGGTGATTTAGGTTTAAATTACTTTCTGTTTATCGCCTTCACTGGTCATCAATACTTTTGTTGGTAGTGTATTTTATTAACATTGTAAGAAATTAAAGTGTATGGAGAATAATTGGTAATTAATCGCCTCGATAAAATTATCAATGTGATCTTGAGAAATACTTACTTAATTTTAGAATGATTATTTTTAGTGCACAGCTAAGACTGAGATGAGGTAACGATCCACATGAAATTAATTGTGATATATTACCACCTTATTTTTTTTTAGTTTCAAAATGGATCTAGTCATTGATAAATGTGACAGTATGTTGTATCAGTATTCTCACTTCTCATTTGGTACTAATAGCTGCACATTTATCGCAGTATTATAAGCTTTTATCTTTATTTAGAATTATTACATAGCCTTTGTATTATTAAATGTACTGTTTGTTGAATAGGTTGTATTTTACTCATTTAAATAAAGGTATAAATAAGGAAAATTTCTTTTATTGGAATATAAACCGGTTTACCGGTACTTAATATGCTTGGGATTTTGGGTTGCTTACTTTAGGAATAATATTACTATTGAAGAGTTACGAAGGCCACTAATATCGAAGAACACTAATATCATACTAAGGAATCTTAATACTGATTTTAACTAAATTTTTACGTATTATGTAACAATTTAGTTAAACAAGTGATATATGGTTGAATTCTCGAATAAATGAACTTTAATCAAATAAAAGGCAGATATCGAGCACAGTTTTTATTAAATTATCTTGCCCTAGATTAAATCTTGTCAAGATTTCATAAAAACTATGCTTGATATCTGTCTTTCATTTGATTAAATATTTAGTTAAAGCCTATCAACCTTAACAGGCAACTTGAATGATAAATATAAAGAAGTGGTCTTACTTTTCGATATTTATCAAACCGACTGTTTTATTTAGTAACCTAATTTTAATAGTTACCTTGGGAAACGTTAACATGTTGCTTTTTTTCTGCTCTTTCACTTGCCTGTTAAAATAATGTAGATTTGTAAGTGTTTTTACTAATTTTGTTTATTTTTTATAATTCGTGCTTACATTCAACTTTATTATATCTACATATATTAGTAGTGGACGATTGATCATAAATTATACTATGATTTTTAGGGATGAAAATAAGTCGACTTGCCCTAACTTACCTGTATGCAAAAGTTCACAAAGAAAAAGTTATGGGGTGTTAAAATTACAAAATAAAACCGATTTTTTGAATATTGCTCTAAAACAGCTTAAAATTGATTTATGAAAATTTATATTATGTGTTAACATGCCATGGCAAAATTCTCAATTTTTCTAGGTGTGCAGAAGGGTCTCCACACCTATTACCCCCTTTCCCTCTACTTTTTTTCTTGCAGTATTTGTTTGTAAAATCATTAATTTAAAAGACACGGTCACTTTTTTAAATACAATTTTACATTTTCACAAATAATAATTTTATTATTAACTTTCGATTAGGAATAGAATATATATATATATATATATATATATATATATATATATATATATATATATATATATATATATATTACAGGACCCAACTTGTAAATACAATAAATTTTGGAGTATTTCTACCTCTTTTTTCTTCCAGGGGGCTTTCATCTGTGAAGTTTTTGGGGCCAACGTTCGTCAGGCATTCTCAATAGGTTTCCAAACCATTTTAAACCTCTTTCTATTCTGTCAATGAGCGTTTCTGTAGCATTCATGTTATTTCTTATAGATTCGTTGGTCTTCCTTTCCAGCCTAGATGTTCTAGCACTTCTTCTCAAATAATCCATTTCAACTGACAACAATCTTCTCTTCAGGTCTGCATTAATTATCCATACTTCAGATCCATAACAAACAACTGAGTTAATCATGGTTTGCCATATTTTTTTTTGTTACTTTTGGAAACGTTGCGATCCCACCATAATGAGTTCAGTCGACCTACAATTTTACGTCCCTGATTAATTCGGTGTTTAATTTTGGTTTTTTTTAAGCCATTCTTATCAATGAGTGCACCTAAATATTTAAACTTTTCTACTTGTTTCATTTCCACGTCCTCGTCTATCCACATTTCAAACCTTGTATCTGAATTGGTAATATTCTGTTTTCTTCTGACTTGTAACCCCCATTTTACATATTCTCTATATAGACGCTTTATCATAAATTCTAGATCATAAGAATCTTGAGCTAGGACGACTTGGTCATCCACAAAGTTCAGGGAGAACAGTACGTCATTTCCTATGGGGATTCCCATTCCCTAGCAGTGGTTTTTCCAATTTTGGAGGAATAGAATTGGAATAGAAAATATACTAATTTAATTTAAAAGTGTTTAAAATGATCTTCCCCTTCCAGTAGGGGAACGACGAGTAATTACGAACACTTAAGGAAAATACTTGTTTATTTGAAATATAAAAATGTTGAAAACTCGGAAACCACTACAGAGTGGCTAACAGTAATACAGCTATTAATTTTTGTTATTGGATAATCATAAATAAAAATTTTAATAATAAAAAAACTCAATTAAAAATTTTCACGAAATGTTCGCTGTTACCCGAAATGTCGGGTAATAATAAACATGAGAAGGGTAATGGCGAACAGTATTACCTATTAACAAAAATCACATTTATTATAGTTGTCCGGTGTGTCCGAGCCGCTGCATAATTTATACACCATCCACCACATATAATGCAACGGAACCAAAGTTCGCTTTTCCCGAACTCACCACAAATTAAACAAGATTCTCCTTCATTACAATCGTCAGTATTAATATCGTCATTGTCATCAGATTCATCATCTTTATATGATGTCGAATCTTCCTCTTCGCTTGAAGATTGTAGTACTTTTCTCTCTGCAGTTTTATTTTTCTTTTTTAAAAATTTTTGTTTTTCAATTTCTTTTTCCATTTTTTGTTTCCTTCTAAGCTCCTTTTTGTTTTCAACAAAGATCCTCCCCGGATCTTTGTTTTTTTCTTCCACCCTTGTTCGGAACAGATATCTTTTGTTTTTCTTTCGGTAAAGGCAAGATATCGCTGAATGAAACATTTTCGGTATTTTCACATATCTGGTTTTCTTTGGAATGGCCTGGTTGGGGTTCCAGTAAATCTTCTTGAATAGTTTGTGAAAGACCTTCTTGGCTATTATTTTGTTGAATTTGATTATCGTTTGAACTGTAAAAGTCTTCTTCATTAAATGTATTTCGGTTGAATGGAAAAATTCCGGTCTTCTCAAAACCGTTTGCAGCTTTGTCTATGCTTGCAACTCTAGTATACGCAAAAATTTTGAATAAAATCCTTTATAAAAAGGTATATAAAAAACCCAGTTGGGCTATGTTGCATTGACAAAACGTTTTCGGAATAAATATTCCATCATCAGTGTCAAGTTAATACATGGATGTAGCCACTAAATATGTGGGTAAAAACCCTTTAAAAATTATTAAATAAGATTTGATCTACATTATGTCTAATTTACATTTAAGATGTTAAAGTTACCGTTGGATAGGTAACAGGGCGACATATGACTCTACATTAGTTGCGAGTCCTGAGACGGTATGTCTACGAGGACTTTGTCAAAGCAACTGTTGCTTTGACAAAGTCCTCGTAGACCAACTGGGTTTTTTATATACCTTTTTATAAAGGATTTTATTCAAAATTTTTAATATATGGTATACAGCCAAATACAGGAACTTTGTTTCCTTGTGGATTCTAGTATACGCCTTTGAGAATAAAGTGCTTATATGGCACATTTCAATTTTCTCATAGGGTTGAGATTTTAAAAACGAATCACATTCAACGTCATATGCTCGCTTCAATGATGAGAAAAAGCTAACGTCTAGTGGTTGCAGACGATGCGAGGTATGTGGAGGTATTGACAGCATAATAATACCATTTTCTTTGCAAAAGTTATAAATTGCAATAGAGCAATGACTGGAGTGATTGTCCAGCACCAGTAAAATGGGATCATCTCTTGTAGGTTTATTGGTTTTCGTAAAATGTTGAATCCAAAACAGGAACACTTCTTCGTTCATCCAACCGCTTTTTGAACAGGAGTACAAAGAACCTGGAGGCCCATCCTTTTCTAAAGCAGGATTTCTTCTCAGTCTTGGATAAATGAATAGTGGAGGTGTAATAGATCCGCTGGCACTCATACAACAGCATGCCGTCACGTTCTTGCCTCTTTCTCCACTTGTAACGGCTCCAACTTGTTTTTGGCCTCTAGGTCCAATGATCCGATTCCGAAACCTTGAATGCGATTAAGACTTGTTGCTTCAGGTTTACGGAAACTTAACTCAGGATGCCTTGACATGAATCCATATAACCAGTCTTTACCTGCTTCTTGTTTTTCTCTGTTGAAACTATGTTTTAAGTTTAATTTCTCTGCATAGGCGAAGGCCTCTTTTCGCAACTGAATTGGGGTTAATCCATAAAATATTTTAGATAACGTTAGTAAATGACGACTCATTTCTTCTTCCTGTTCATTTGAAAATAGTGTGTCCTGAGTGTTTGCACCCATCCTGCCTTTGTAAAAGCCTCTAGAGACTCTGTTTTGTAATGTTGTAACAGGTATATTAAATTGGCGTGCAGCTTCTCTTAGGCCATAACGTCTTTCTTAAATTGCCTTTAGAGCAGCATTCATTTGATCATCAGTCCATGAAAATTTGTTGGTACTTCGTTTCCGTTTAAAAGGCATCTGAAAAAGATACAAATTGTTAAATAAGCAAAAGAAAAGCAAAAATGTAAAGAATCTAAGCCAAATTATTAAAAGAGTAAACGCGAACACTTGGCGGGTAATCACGAACATCTGTTCGTGATTACCCGATTTGGAACTGAATATGAAGAAACGAAACAATCATAATATAAATGCATTTAACTTCTCCGTAATATGACAATTTTATAGGTTAAATAATAGTAAGTTAACTAACTCTAACAATTTAAATGAAACCATCAAGTGTTTAGGTACATACCTTATTTTCTGAATTGCTAAAATTGTAGTGCAAGCACCAAAAACAAATAAATCGCTGTAAAAAATTCCACAAATACGGGGTAACTGTGTATCTATGCTACCACGTGCAGACTAGTAGGAAGCACGAAATGAAGTTTACAACGGAATGATACAGATGACGTACGCATGTATTCTGTGATGTTCGCAATCACCCGCTGTTCGCTATTACCCGTCGTTCCCCTATATAGGCTCTACAACGTTTAAACAATGAAAACTGAATATTTTGAAAAATCAAATGTGTCTGACCAAATGTATTAGCAGCTTCTAAATTTAGGTTCCTTGATTGTTCTGAACTAACTTGGGTGGCCAAATTATTAGCCACAGTAAAATGATTTCTTAATAGTTTATATAAGACTATTACTAATAATTTTATTTAAGACTACTTAAATTGCCTCGAATAAACACAAGTGGTGATCAGCTACCATAGACAATAGCCCCCAAACCATTACTCCAACTATCCTGTGTACATGTACATGCCTCTCAACAGCAAACCCGATAATCGTGATTTATCGCTGAATTCTACATTACGCCATTCTGTCACCCAATGCTGCCGTTCTGTGCACCAATTCAAACGTTGATAACAGTGGTCTACCTACTACTCCAAACCATTGGTCAGTAATTTGACGCGTAGTAGCAAAACGGTCTCGCAGAGCCAGTAATCTAAAGCGCCTATCTTGACGCTCTGTGGTACGCCTCGGTTGAGCAGTTGGTCTTTTTCGTGTTCCTCTAGCTTCGTTTGTCCACACACGACAGACATGCATAACAGTCATTACCGTACAATTAACACGACAGCCAATTTTGCGATACGACAAACCCATATCTCTATACGCAATACATCTACCTCTGTCAAAATCGCTAACATAGTGGTAATTTTTGGTGTCTTCGAACTCGAGGCATTTTCTTACACTGAATACAATTAGACTGAGGAATAATAACTAAAAATTTCTATACGAATCGGTTTACACACATTTTCTCTTCACAAAAAAATTTAAAGATAAAACTTTATTTTTACAAAAAGGAGAAAAGATAAAACATTGGTATTGTTATCATAGCATGTTTTAATTATAGTCATTCTGTTGCCAAAAAATTAAGTTCAAGAAATCATTCCTTCTGGGTGTAACACTTCTAATGTCACTGAGTATAAATTAAGGTTAAATCCAGAGAAATGAACTTTCTTATCTTTTTTGTTTTTGGCGAAAAAAAAAGACAACAATTCAGTTAAAGAAAAGAGAGCAAGGGGGAAAAACTTTATCACATATATATTTGTACATAAGACTTACAAAGAAATACGTTTAATCAAAATAAATGACGTTTTAATTTTATCATCTACTACACAAAACTAGCCCATTTAGCAACTAGTTATAAACATCTATTTGTTCTTTATGATTTATAAATATATTTATGATTTATGAATTATAAATGCATTCCAAAATTTTAAGCAAAATAATTTATGAACATTTCATCTTATTTGCTTGCAAATGTGACGTTATTTGGGAAACTAATTTTTCTTGGACATTATGTTAAGTATGAACGTTGATATTATTTGATTTTTTTTTAATACACCTTATTGATAAACTATTTTATTGTAATTAATTATCTTATTTTCAGCCCAGAGGAAGCCGATATACATTAAATGCTGTTTGGGGAGTTTAAACTAGGTACTATGTATATGGAAATTTGTATTAGTAAATACATAAATAAATTATTATTGTCTCGAATGTATTAATTGCAATATTTTAATTTAAACATTTTCAAAACCCACTTTTTTACTTACACAGATATTGTCTTGTGAGTATGTCTGATATTACGAGTATGAGTAGGTTCTTTTTCTTGTAGTGCCCATCCGTTTCGGATGTTGGCGACCATCGTGGCAATCTGTACTTTGGGCACTGCTGCTCTGATTCATTCTTCAGCCAGGAAATCCTTCGCCTTCTTGGGCTTCGTTTTCCGTCTACTATTCCCTGTAAAATTAGTTGCAGCAATCCATAACTTTCGCTGTTCTTCATGATGTGACCGAGGTATTCGATTTTGACTGTTTTTATTGTGGTAAATAGTTCTTTTTACACGAAAAGCATTTGACTGATAGTTAGTTGTGCTCCTATCCAGTGGCGGATCCAGGGGGGGGGTCATGACCACCCCCAAAACAAAATTAAATATCAATAAAATAATCCTAAAAAAAAATAATTTAAAACCCATCAACCCTATAAGCAGGAAGTCAAGAGTTGAAATGATTCAAACTCATTTATTCTAGCGGTAAGTGTAGAATTACAGTAAAACCTCTGTTAACCGAAATAATTGGGGGGGAGGCCGTTTCGGATAACAAGAATTTCGGTTAAAAATAACATTATTTTTTATAATATTCTTGATCAAAGTATTGGTATTAAAAAATACTATGAGTTGATTTCGTAATGTTTTCTAATAAGTAAATCCAAAATAAAGATTTCTAATAAGTAAATCCAAAACAAATTAAGGAAAATGAACAAGTTTAACATGCTTTTTTAAAGAAATCTGTTATTTTTTTGTTTTGTTTTTCATTTGACAACGATGTTTCTCTCTCCCTCCATCGTTAATTTGCAGAACGTCATGAGTTTGCCTCATTCGATTGTTCGACGAAACGTAAAGCAATCTCAAAAGGACAAAACTTTATGTAATGACAACAAAAATTAAGAATCTAGTCGTGTCCCTCACTAATTAGGCCTACTGTATAAAATTCTTTCCTCTAAAGCATTGAAAATCTCGTCGACGGTCTTGTGCTGCCTGTTGCCTCTTGGGTCGTCATCTTCGTCATCTGATATGCTCAGGTTGTCTTGATAAAGAACCATATCAATGATGTTCTGGTCGATGAATTCACGTTCTGAGTCATCAGCTGCTAAGCAGTCACGTATCTCTTCTTAGTTAATTTCATCATGTCCCGGCAAATTTTTAATGAAAGGTTTAATTTCTTCTGTCGTTTTCTTACCATTTTCTTCTTCAGAATCGTCAATCAAAATCTTATCAAAAAGTTTGTTCCAGCATTTTTCCAAAGTTGAAGATTTGATCTTGGCCCACGACTCAGCTCACCAATAAAAATGTTTTATTGTTAAAGATTTGAGAATTTCGGGAACACTTTTGGATTAATTCTTCTTCTTCTTCTACGGCACTACAGCCCAAAATGAGCCTTGGCCTCCTTTATTTTTTGCCTCCACCCTTGTCTGTCTGTGGCTGCTCTTCTCCATACACGGACTCCTAAAAGTGCTTGTGCGTCGCTGCTTACTGTGTCTTCCCAGCGCTTTCTTGGCTTTCCAACTGGTCTCTTTCCCTGCATTCTGGCGTTCAGTGCTCGTTTTGGTAGCCTATCCTCTCCCATTCGTATCACATGTCCGGCCCATTGCAATCTTTGTATTCTAATGAAGTCTGACAGGGGTGTTTCCTTATACAGTTGATAGAGCTCGTTGTTATATCGAATTCTGAAGATTCCGTTTTCCCTCACAGGTCCTAGTATTCTCCTCAGTACTTTTCTTTCGAATGTGTCGAGTTTGTTTTTGGATGTTTCTTTAGGACCCATGCTTCGCTGCCATAACATGCTATTGGCCGAATTAAAGTTTTATAGATTCTCATCTTTGTATTTCGGTGGACACTTTTAGACCGAAATATATGGGAGAGGGCAAAATAAGCTTTGTTTGCCTGCGTTATCCTTTTTCGTATTTCTCCATCCTCTGCTCCATCGGCATATATTTCTACTCCCAGGTATGTTTGGATTAATTCGTCTCCTGTAATAACAGATGTCTTAAGAATGCTTCTCTATAATGTCTCTTGAATCTCTCTATGACTCCCTGGTCTAACGGCTGGATTAACCTTGTGACATTCGGTGTCAAAAATCTGACAATTGTCACCATTTTGTAGATTTTAAGGGTGAAGGCGCATTGTTAACAAGCAACAATGCTTTGATGAGAAGGTTTTTTGATTTTAAAAAGGATTTTACACTTTGGTCGACATCCATGAACTTTTTTGGCTTCTATACCTTAAAATGCCTTTTCGGAAATATCATTTAGAGCTCTTGGTATTTGTGATTTCCCAATACACATAGACATCAATTGTTGAGTGAAATTAACGGAGTTGTTTACGTTTTGCAACAAACATTTACTTTTTATTGACAAAATTATTGAAACTGTCAGCCGTTTCGGTTAAATGATGTTTCGGTTAAGGGAGGTTTTACTGTATACGGAAGTCTTTATTGCTCTTTAAAAAAATTAACAATTCTAAATATAATACCTCGACTAAGACTTCCACGAATTCAGAGTTACGCGATTTTCAAATTTTGTCAATTCGTGATTTGAGTACCAGAGAATCGTTGGATTATCGATGAGAAAGAATTACTGCCCACACATTATTGCTCATTCAATGTACATGACATGACTTTTCGCATGAAATCAGCACATTTTTATTTTGTATTAGGTATTTCTTATCATCAGTTTTGTCTACGAATTGGTTGTTTGTAATTTGAATATGTATTATAATTCTTGAGAATGTGTGGTACATTTTATAATTTATCTATAATAAATATCAAAGTGAATATTGTTGTTGCATTAGCTCTGTCTGATACGTTAGTGAAAACAAATAAAGGAACTGGGGGCTGCTGTCCAAGGTATTTGTGAAACTCGTTGGATTGACAGGCATGAAGGTCATCTTCAGTTCCAAGGCGAATCAATCATCAAAATATACAACGCTCTTGAAACAATTTCTACGTGAAAGGACAGTAAAATATCAGCTGATGCATTTTCATTAATGCAAATTGTTAGGAGCCCAGAATTTCTCATTTCAGTAGCTTGTCTTAGTGATGTTTTAGGTACAACTGTATCACTTAGTCGTCTTCTTCAGTCACCAAAATTAGATTTGAAGTAAGCTACTGAGGCCATAGAGGACACTAAATGCATTCTTCAAAATGAAAGATCAAATGCTGAATCTGTTTTTAGCAAACTTTACTATGAAGTAAACAAAATAGCTGAACAACTAGACATTGAATTGAAGATGCCTCGTATAGTTTCTCGTCAAACCTGTCGTCAAAAACAATCTGCTAACTCTTGCGAAGAATATTTCCGAAGATATATTTATTTACCACTTTTACCAGTTTTTTTACCTAAAACTGATAACACACCAGAAGATATAAAGTTGCATTAAACAAAATTGTTGACACCTTCTAGGATATTATTGGACCAACTACTTACTGCATATTCCACAGTAGAACAAGAGTTTGTTCACTGTGGATTCAAAAGTGGAAAAGAGTCGTGCAAAGTAATGGAAAACTTCCAGATTGTATTTTAGAAGTATTAGAAAACTGCGATATTCATATGTATCCAAATATCAGAATATTTCTGCAAATATTAATTACACTGCCAGTCAGTGCAGCACCAGCAGAGCGTTCTACGCTTAAGCGTCTAAAGACTTGGCTTAGAAATAGAACTTCGGAGGAAAGGTTAACTGGTTTAGCACTCATCAATGTGCATCTTGAAATTTCTCTAAATGTTGATGCAATCAAAGAGCGATTTGCTAAATCGGATAGGCGAAAAGAATACATTTTATAAAATTATATTATATTTACTTATCTTATTCTTATAGTATTTTTAATCACTGAACTTTTATTTACCACTCGTTACCGGCTGTTACTGACAATTTGTGAGAAAAATTTCAATACCAAGTAAAAAAATATTTCACTTACTAGTAAGTAGCCTAATATGCCTAATTATAGAAATAACTATTCTTAAATTGTAGTATATTTTTTATTGAATAAAATAATTTAAATAAAATGCTGTTTACACTTCTCCTTAAGGTTCCTTCTTCATTACGGAAGGGTGGCTATAACTACAGCAAATTGCTCTCTATCTTGAGCTGTTCTCAGTATCGAATGTGTGTCCATACCAGAACAAGTCTGTTACGCGTGGCAAGCGCCTACAGGACAGTGTCTGCTACGGCACTATGGATCATCGCCGGCTGCGTGCCTACCCACTATCGACGCAGTCGAAACAGAGGTGTGACTGAGAGTACGAGGAGTGAGGAGTCAGAGGACCCCAAATCTATACAGATGTGGCAAGGTGAATTTAAGGCTACGGAGGATGTTGCACAATGGACAAGTCCCTCATACGGGATCTTAAGACGTGGATCGAATGTGGCACCGGCGGTTGGATTTTTTTACTGTCGCAGGTGCTCACTGGTGCTTCCGCTCATACCTCTTCAGGGTGAAGAATGCGACCTCGAACAACTGCCCTTACTGCGGATTGATGAACACTGTGACGCATACTCTGTTGGAATGTGTACGATGGGGGCATGGAAAGGAGTTAATTAGAGAGAGCAAATGGAATTTGTTTTGAGTCTGTGACAGATTCGTTCAGTTATCCAATCTAAAAGTGAGGTGTTACCTCCGAATTCTTTAAAACTGCATCGATTTACTTGAAATTTTGACAGGAGTTCAGATGTGCAAAAAACATGTTTTTCAACTGCTTTTCGCGAATAATTAAATATGGAAAAAATATTCGTATAAAAATAAAAAAATAAAATTTATTTTTTATTTTCGTAGACGCAATATTAACCGAGTTATATGATTTTTTGAATTTTTATTGATTTAACTTTGTTATAATTAAACCAGGATTCACCTTTTCCTATAATTTCTTAACTGAGATCTTTTTTACCTACACCCTAGAAGGTTGTGTCATTTGCAAAAAGGACACAGCTTGTATTATTTAACTAATTTGGTAAATCGTCTATGTACATCAAGAATAACAGCGGTCCCAAAACTGATCCTTGTGGTACTTCCTACTACATGATAAAACTCGTATTGGATTAGATTTTCGACCATTAAATGAAACAATCTGTGTTCTTTCTGTAAGATTTGATTTTAAGGGGTCGTACTTATATGGAACCACTTATTCCATAGCACTCCAATTTTATCAAAAGTATTTGAATATACACACAATAAAAAGCCTTTGTTAGGTCACACATTGATCCGTTTGTAGATTGCCCTATATCAAGACCCTGAACAATAAGTTCAATTATTTTCAGTATAGCTTTAGTCTTTGAATAGTTTTTCCTAAAACCAAACTGTATCCTGGATATAATTGATTTACTATTCAAATAATTTGTTATACGGTCATTAATATAATAAGGTTTTAAAAATTTTACCTATTATTGATACTATAGATATAGGTCTATAATAGTTATCTGGTGTATTTAAATTTCCTTTTTTATAAATTTGAATTACTTTTGATATTTGATATTTTTAATAAATCAGACGAAGTACCTACCCTCATTAATACATTTGTTGAATATTATTGTAAGTCATTCAATAATTATATCCAATAATTTCTGTACAATTTTACTGTTAAATCCATAATAATGAAGACATGAGGATTTTTTTACATCAGTTGCATAATTGGAGGCTCCAATAATAAACAGTCAGTTACAGCAGTTGGGATATTATCAAGCAATAAACAACCATCATTTATCATTCATCTTTTTGTATTGGACGAGGTGCTAAACACTTTAAATATATTATCAAAAAGCCTACAGGAGAAAGGTGCAACTCTGGGGAAAACAGTTATTAAAAGTATTATGACTTCGTTAGATGGCATGAGAAATGAGCAATATTATACCCATCTTCATACAAAAATATCGAACTTTGCCACAGAATACCAAATTTCCTTAAAAATTCCGTCATCCAAAAGAAAAAAGCAAGCCAGTAGTAAGCTCGTTGACTTCGTCACCGAAACAACCGTAGGATTGGGTTTGATAGCTGCCACATGCTCCAGAGCTAACGTAGAAGTCATTGAGTACTGGAGGGCAAACATTTTTTACCGAATTATTGATACTATAAGAGAATTTCTGAACAAAAGGTTCTCACCAGAAAGTATGGCGCTTGCCAGTTCAGTAGAACATTTTTTTCAGTTAGATTTTGAGGGTTCAGAGAAATTCATTGAAGACTATAGTAAAATTTTAAATATCAACACGTTTGCCTTAAGAGCAGAAATGACTGTTTTAAAAATTATATTTTATAATCTAACGAAACTGTTTGTCATGAATATATATAAAAAAACTTAATTGATTCAGAAAAAACATATCCCAACCTATATCAACTCTTTAAAGTATCTATTATTTTGCCTATTTCAAGCGCAAGGTGCGAGAGGTTTTTTTCTGTCGTGAGGCAGATTCTTAACGGTTTGAGAACGACAATGACTCAAGATAGGCATTCAGATTTGGCTTTTTGTATATAGAAAAAGATATAGACATAGACTTGGAGTGTGTTGTAAATTCTTTTAGTGAACAGAGTAGGAAGTTTCTATTATAAGTATTATTTCGTTTTTGTAAATATTTATTGCAGTGTATATTATATGTATTAGGTATATTAAAAAAATAAAACCAGTATACTATTATAAAGCATTTTTTCTATTTATTTTTTCATTACACATCAAATAAAAAAAATTAATCTAGCGTCCACTGGACCCCCCCTAAAAACTGAGGCTAGCTACGCCGATGTTTGGAGCCATGAAGAATGAACTCGATCTTCTAGGTATTTTGCTAAGATAGTGGTTGTCATGCTCAGAGTTACCTATTGATCGTGATATGATATCTGCTTTTGTCGTAAAGTAGGTATTGGTTAATTACTAAATTAGTAGAAATCCGAATATTTCCTACTTAGCGAAACCAAAATTCAAATATTTGTCTACTGCACTTTCTACAATATACAAAGCAGACATCTTGACTGAATGAATTAATCGACAAATAAAGCAGAAAGACGTTTGAGATTTAATTTTAATGCAGGTCCACTGCCATCCGTTTATACGTATTTCGACCTTCTTAGGTCTCTGTATATGTTGCTTTGAGGGGACCTAAGGAGGTCGAAATACGTATAACCGGATGTCAGTGGCTCTGCATATGTCGCTCTGAGGAGACCTAAGAAAGTCGAAATACGTATAAACCGATGGCAGTCGCCCTGCATTCTTCAGATTTTAAGTGTACATTGTTTGTAATATTTTTTCTTATGTTTCTTTTTTTACAATACTCCATATTGTCCTACTTACTAGTAGATTTGTTAATTAGATTAGCAAAAGTAGTGCGTTCAGCTTTTATTCATCATTAGCCTGTATGTGTCCACTGCTGGACATATCTCTCCCTCAGCTCTTTCCATCTGTGTCTGTCTTGTGTGACTTGCATCCAGTTTTGGCGACATGTCCTGCCCAATTCCATTTTAGCGACGCAATTTTTTTCGATAGCGTCTGTTGTTTTTGTTCTACTTCTAGCTTTTATTGGTTGCTTGTAATTCTTTCTCATTTGACAATATTTAACCCAATCTACAACAATACATATGTGTTTTCCTAAATGTTGCTTTGCAAGCGACGAGTTGTTTTCTTATACAGTAAACTCCCTCTATAACGAGAACTGAAATGGCAGACTAACTACCTCGTTATAAGCCGATCTCGTTATATCGGACAACAATAATACTTTGCATACATATGAATATGTAGTTTTCTAAAACATTAACTTCCTATAGTGAAGCCATTCGGAGCAATATAAGATGCTAATAAATGTTGTTTTTGAAAAAAAGTTGTTTACTTTTATTGTCAATGAAATACATTAACACAAAAAATAGTTGTTTACTATTATTTTCAATGATACATGTTAAAACAAAAAATCTGTACTTACATTTTTTTCCAACTACATAATGTATAAAGCGTATTTTCAAGGATAACATAAACTATTGCTTCTGCAATTCGAAGAAGTCTATCATTTTTGACTGCTTTAAAATTGTCCAGTATTATTCTATCTATTATATTTTCTAAAGATGTGAAACAGTGGTATTTATTGTATATGTTTATTGCGGGGCAGTTAAAAAGGGTATTTATTTATAACCACCGCCAGCCCAAAAACGTAAAAAACATGTTTTTTGATCTTATTTTCTCTCGTTATAACCAAATTTGCCTCGCTATAGAGGGTTATAGTTCAATAGAAATTTCACGGGACATCTGATGTACCTCGCTATAAGCGAAACCTCGTAATTACCGTGTTCGTTATAGAGGGAGTATACTGTATATCCAAGTTAACTTGTACTGAGTTAAAAGTTGTTTCTGTATTCAAAAACTTCGTGGTGCCAAATCGGCTTTTTAGCGCAGCAAAACTACAAGAGATAATAGTAAATATGCTCTCGTCTTGCCCACTACCTCAAGATGTAGAAGGTCACGAACTAGATCATTTTCTTAACACCTAGAAATATCAATGTTGAAATAGCCAAACCATAAAACAAAAAAAAACGTAAATTCCAATAAATTATATTTATGAAGAATAGATACAGTGGTTACATTTATTAGAAGATTCACACTCTTAAGCTAATAGAACAATATGAAAAATACCTTTTTTACAAGTAATCTTTTTTTAATCTAACCAAACCTGTACAAAACTAATTTAAACTATCTAAATTTTATCACCATTCGGATAATTTAAAATAAAACACAATGCTTTAACTAATGCAGTTGACGTTAAAAATTTGATCAGACTAATTTTATTTTCTAAAATCGATAAAGTATAGTAGTTACTGTTGTTAGCTGAAAAAAGTATTTGGAATCAAAAGAGAATGTGACTTTTCGGTTAAATAATGTATGTAGCTAATTATAATAAACAATACCGAAAACATGAAGATTTATTAAGTCAGTTAAAACGTACATAATTTATTTGCTAGATATCATAACTCTCTTGTGACATTAATAATACCAGCTATGGTCCGCATTTCAAGAGTTTCGGTGCACATATTTATAAAGTAGGATACATATATCACTGTTAAAGAATTTAACGACATTGAAATTTGAAATGTTAAATGAAAACCCCCATTTTTTTTATTGCAGATGTGGATTTTATTGTAAATTTTCCTTATTATACCTTTTATAAGGAAATTTTTTTTGAATTTTTGATAGATGGCGTTAGAAGCGGTAAAAAACGATTTAACTCTTAAACTATTTTTAATGCAGATTAGGATTCTAAGGTAATTGTCTCTGTATTTGATACATTAGGACATAAAACCGTTTAAAACTAGGTTATAATAGTGACCACAAATTGACAAAAAATTTTGATTTTGTTCAATAATTTGTCATGAAACTGTACACAATTTTGACAGTGTCCCAAAAGTTGACAGTGACAGATCTATATTTGACTTACATTTACAATTTTCAAAATCAACTGCTTAAGAAGTCTTAGTAGAGATAATTCATAATGTCGTGGACCTGACGTCATCATTTAGTGACGTCGATTTACGGACGAAACAATAATATCAGGCATTTCCAAAAACATGCAGTTCTGTCATCGAGCAAAAAGACAAAAGAGGGAATCTAATCGTTATGAAAAGGCGACCAAAAAAGTGGCCTCTGATGGCGGACATATCCGGAAATGCGAATGCGCCAAATTTAAATTTTCCGACACTTATTAACAGTAGCTATAAAATAGTTTTCAGAATGTGTCTTAGACGAGAAAATTTTAATTAAATATTAACGATAACAGTCTAAAATGTGAAACAATTGTTAAAAAACTTCAATATAAATAAGATTTCATGTGACAGTTGGGACAAATAATAACATAACCCAACTAAATTTGATTTCTTAAACAAAGAAAGACTATCTTTCCTTGTTTAATTTGGCCTCTCAAGATGGCACTTCCTGTCTAACAATATTTTTGCCCCCACTACCTTTACATTCCCTCTTTTGTCTTTTTGCTCGATGAGTTCTGTTCAGTGCGTTATCGTAGCGAGACAGAGACGAACTAGTTTTTTGCGTTAGTGAAATAGCTTTAATATTTTAATTTTTTTTTTGTGAAGAATCATTTTTAATATTTTATAGTGAGGTGCTATTTATATTCAGTGCGTTTTAAGTCGTTTCAAGTCAAGTTCTACTTACTTACTTACTTTTCCATGTATCTGCTTCTCTGAAGATCCAGATTTATAACGTGCTCACAGAGATTTATATTATACTTAAATAACGCAAGAACACAGTTATTCTGAGGCTCTGAAATTGAACCCAAATTGCTATTTATTTTATAGCCAAGGTAAGTTATATACGAGAACGAACAACTATATAATGGGATATTATATTATAAAGTGCAAAATTCAGATAGTTGACTGTTTATTTTTTATCATGTTTTTAATATATTACTATGTAATTAGTTAATTAGTAATAATATAGGTTCAATCTGCAACACAAAACAAAATATACTTATTCTAACAGAACTAATTATTAATAAAAAATGTTTATTTTGTTGCCAATTAAATATTGGGACATAGAATGAATATTTATTTTTAAAACAGAGTTTCTTTGTGTATACTTTATGGCCGCTCGAATTCGGTTGGGCACTTACTCGACTAATTATCTGCAATATTCAGAGCGTTGAAAATCTGCTCTATTTTGGTGTTAAGTTCGTGTAACGCGTGGGGTAAAATTGTGGGATATTCGTTAGTGTCAGGACTGTTAGAAGGCAAGAAAGGACATTTATATTCTGGTTTAGAAACCAGTTGTTTGTGGTTCTGGCCATATGGCAGGCTACTTCTATTTTGAGCAGCATTAAATTAAAAACATCCTAACCCTAAAACTGCCGTACGACCCCAAATCATCATACGTTTAGGAAATTTTACGGTCCGTTTCAAATAATCTTTGTGAAAAGCCTCACGCTTATTGCGAATAACTCTTCTTCCTCCTTCTTGTAAGTATGGTTTAAAGCCTGTTTCTTCTTCAATATTAGCCTCCTAAATTGTTTAAATTATCGCACCATTTTTTTCTTGCTCTGCCCATTTGATGAATTATCTCGTGCTATTCGTACTATGCTATCCTCTGTAATTCTACTAATGTGTTCGTGCCACTCCTGTTTCTGTTTTGTCACCCATCCATTTATGTCTTCTATATTACATACTCTTCTTACGATTTCGCTTCTCTCCCTATCCAACAGAGTTTTCCCTGATATTCGTCGGAATCTTTTCATCCCTGTTGTTTCTAGTAGTCGTCTCATTTTAGATGTGTCAGGTCTTGTCTCCGCCGTGTATGTTAATATAGGTCTAATTGCTGTTTTATAAATTCTTGTTTTTGTGTCTTGTCCAAGGTGTTTGTTCTTCCAGATTGCGTCATTAAGAGATCCCGCCGCTTTACTTGCTTTTAAGCTTTGTTGTACTTCTTCTTCTCCGTAACTAGTTATATCTATTCCCAGATATCTAAACCTTGCTTCCTGTTTTATTATTTTCCCATCAATCTTCTACCGACCAAGAAAGTTTAGATTTTACCCAAATGAGCCTGGCTTACTTTTGTTTTGCTGTTAATAGTGGTGTTTCCTTTGCTTAGAAGAAAATATGTTAAAATATATTAAACTAGGAGCACACTATAAGTTGTTACGTGTAATTCAACCTTATAAAACTTTCATCCAGATTTATGATTCCGTTATTTATGCATTCAGCTGTAACTTGCCTTACGAGTATTTCTTCAATCCTTTACTAATATTCCTATCCGTATCATTTTATCCTAATTTTCTTCTTCTTGATGTGCCTATCCGTTACGAATGTTGACGATCATCATGGCAATCTTTATCTTATCTGCAGCAGCGCGGAAAAGCTGCACAGATGTTGTATTGAACCGGATTCTGAGGTTCTTTAACCAAGCTGTTCTTCTTCTTCCTGGACCTCGTTTTCCAAATATTTTTCCTTGCAGGATGGCTTGAAGGAGTATATCTGGATTCATTTCGCATAATATATCCGAAGAACTATAACTTTCGAGATTTGATGGTGGTCAGTACTTCTCGATTCTTATTCATTCTTCTGAGGACCTCCTCATTTGTGACTCGGTCAGTCCACGGAATCTTAAGCATTCTCCGATATAGCCACATCTCAAATGCTTCCAGTTTTCTGCACATATCTTCGTTCAAGGTCCACGATTCAACACCATAAAAAAGGACAGAGAAGACGTAGCATCGCAGCATTCTTACTTTTGTATCAAGTGACAGGTTGTGATTGAAGGCGGATCTAGCTTTTCCGATGCGTGCTCTAATCTCCTGGTTGTTAGTCCATTCTTCATTTATTATGGTGCCGAGGTAGTTGTAGTGCGTCACTCTTTCTACAGGGGATTGGTTGACGTAGAGTTGACCTTCTGTTATTCTTTTCTTGCTAATTATCATAAGCTTTGTCTTCTTAACGTTTATATTATCTTTCACACTGTAGTTTTAGGAATATTAATTTTATCTGCCACTTTGAGGATTGTTTTATCACGGCAATAATTTTTAATCACCAAATCACGAATTTTTAAATTTGTAGAGATACCACACATTATTTTATGTAAATAATGCAACGATTCACTTAATTTCACAAGACATTAACTGTATAATGTAGTTTGACGTTTATTAGTGTCCGGCTACATTGTTTTCGCAGCCTAATTGTCTTATCTTGTGTGGTTTTTAAGCAGTTACTTCATACTGTCCCAGTATTTAGTTGTCACTAATTTTTACATATTTTGATGATCCTTATGACATTAATAGGTTACGTGGGTTGTTTAAGACAATATTACTTACGTTTTGTGATTATATATCATTTAAAATATTGCATGTTTAGCATTATCATTATTTAAAAAAATAATAAATTAACAAGCAAACGCCTGAATTTGTTATATATTTTAGTTTGTCCCATTATATAGTTGTTAGGGCTCGGAGTTAATTTTTTGAAGGGGCTAGCTGTTAACATATATGCCATCAATTGATAATTTGGTATTAAAACATTATGATTTAACCCTAGTCCATACTATTTGGTCTACTAGATATTGAAAAGTTATTGTCGCTTGCTAGTAGAACCGTATAATCGGCGTACTGTGCGGGTTTAACCCTATTAGTAATAGGGTTGATTTTTATTCCAATTGGATTATCCTGGAGAGTTAATTCAAAGATTATTCCGAGTACGGAATACGTATGAGCGGAGATAAAATGCAAAACTTCATGGTCAAATCTAGAAACCATAGAAAATATCTTCATTTTCGTTGTACTACAAACTGAATAATGCCTACCTCGTTCTGTCCAGTCCAAACTCGTATTAATTGTCACCTCTTTCAGCTTTTTATGAATTACTGTCATAAATATTTGAACATTTATTAATAATCTGATTTCTTATTTCGATACTCTTTAGGATTCACTTCATTTGGCAGAGAAATAAAGGTAGACTCCAGTGAATTGTTCGGAATTATGCCAGTATTATACACTGCGTTGAATAGATGAGTCACCGCTGGTATAATAACATCTATCAGTAACTAACATATCTCAGATACACCACAGAATGAACGTGAGCTTCCAATTTCATAACTCGAGTAGAAAATATGTCTTTTCGAGAAACCCCTTCCCAGTAAAGTTTGTTATGTTATGTCAAACCGGTGCAAATAAGTTATTTTTTTCATAAACAACGCTTATATAACAGAAAATATTTTCGATTTAGATGTTGCTTTATTTAACATAGAATACAAATGTATAATTTACATTTTCCGTGTATACTTTTGCAACCCACAATAGTTAAATATAATAAATAAACCTTTTACAATTATATTAATAAATGCGTAACTAAAAATACTTCACCGAATAAAAAGGGATCTAATTGATCTTTGGTATTGAACAATGTATTAATGATACACACCTCAACAATTGATCTTATGAAGGCAAATGTAAAGTAGCGGAACCATAAAATTCGATGACTTTCTAGTGACCTAAAAATTCAAAATGATGAACAGCCGCCATTTGATTAAAATATTTTAAATGGGATCATATCGCAAGTAATATCTTATTTAAAAGTGCTTGTGGTACTCAGTAAACTCCTAGATTTTGATTTGTTTCGCGCTGTGTCAAAATGGTGACCGTTCATTGTTCGATGGCGACAATATGGAAAACGCTGAAACAGGTCAACTTATTACTCCAGTTTCCCATATTCCGATACAATAATTTTTTTTTATTCGTATCTTCACCTTTGAAAACTCTTACCACTTCTTCCAAACAATATGTTCTAGAAACAAAACGGGATGTGGCACTCCAGGAGCGACCGAGAAAGGGAAGCATAGCTTTCATATAGCCTATGCACGGAGCGATGGTTTTTAATTTATTTGATTAGTTTTGATCCCAATCGATTCGATTCAATTACAATCCATTCGATTCGATTGCAATTAATAAACACACATGGCACTGTGTTTATTACTTTACATTGTGTGTGGTCGCGCGATATGTCGTTACAGCAGTGGCGCACCCAGGGGGGGGCTTGGGGGTAAACCTCCCCCCCAGGACCCTATTCCGACACTGTTACTCACACATTTTAACTACTCAAAATGGAGGTAACATCACAAAAAAAAAAAATTCGGTGACCAACCAAACCCCCCCCCCCCAGAGGCAAATTCTAGGTGCGCTACTGCGTTACAGCAGCTACAGTCGTTTTTACTTTGTTCCAACCTCTCTGTGCAATCACCGGCGGTGCACCTCTCCGTCCGTAGCCCGCGATAAGAAAGCTATGCTTCCAAAAACTTTGCAACTTCGCAACATAATTTAGAAGACACGTCGAATTAAGTGTATGGAAAACTGGAAAATAAATTGACCAGTTGAAGCAATTTTCATAAAAGCTGAATACTACCAAACTATCTTCGAGACAGAATCGTACAAAAATCTAGGAACATGTCGAATGATACAAATACAAGAGTTTTAAAGGGTTTTACTTGATATATGATCCAATTTAAAATAATTTTACAAAATGGCGCCCGCCTGACATTTTGAATGATTACGCCACTAAGACATATCGGAGAAAAAATGTACAAGTACTGTAGTCCAGGTAGCCAAAAATGAATTAAATTTTATGGTAAATAACAGGGAAAGTAAATCAACATAGCTATACTTTGAAATGAAATATTTATAGAAAATCGATGATAAATGAAAATTGAACTCAATGATGAAGGAAAACACGGTTGGTGCCCCACAGAACAGATATCCTTTATTGAATATATTAAGTCAAACTATTGAAATTAAGTGGATATGTTACAAAAATAAGAACAAGAAATCCTATAACCGGAATTTTGGAAGTTTTTATTAAAACGCCGTTAAACAACCGATTATAAGAAAATAAAAGTTGAGTTGGTTATAAAAAGCCAAAAACTGAGCTGACAATTAGACATCGATGTTCTTTTCAACTTGATGGTATATTTTGCTTAACAAAAATGTGACACTGATAGAGCTGCACTTCAAAGGAACCAAACGTAAAACAATTGTAGTTTTTTATTTTCCACATTTTTATTAATAAAATTTTACATGTGATACTTTTATTTATATATTTATAAAACTAGGCTGCTACAGCAGCGAGTCCAGGCGCTCGGCCAATCTGAATATAAAAAGCCCTAGATGTTTAAGTCTGAACGGAGCCAATAAAAGTGTTGGCATCCCTTCCTTCCATTTAGAATGTTGTGAATGCTGACGTAATATATCAACTTAAGTTGTTTAATAATCTTCTTATTAAACAAGTAAGTTTATTAATAACTTAATTTATTTAATAAATTTCTCTTTTGCTTTGATGAGGTTTTTCAAATGAGTATCTAATATTCATATCATTTTATATACTTTTTCTTATCATTTTATATGATTTTAACACTTTGGTAAACTATGTTAGATATACGTAGAAAGCTATAAAGAGATTCACAGGAACACTATAGCAGCACCAATATTTTGGTGCTGTTAAATTTGGCATGCCATTACGTCACACATTGTGACATTACTGCAAAGCTGCTGAACACGTTACCAAGACAACCTAGTGTGATGGAGCTTTACATTAGTTTTGTAGAATTACTAGTTTAGGCCAATTTAAATACCCAAGATGCAATTTGACCCCTTAATAAAACTAGAATATAACATTACATAAACCTCCGAGCAAAGGCAATAAAATAGGTATAGAATTGGCGATGAAAATAGTAACAACTAGGTATTAAATAAATCAAACGCATGTGTATTTTCTTGGACAAGCTTTTTATCAAGGCATATCGGCTGGCGTACTGTTTCATGTGATCGTTTGATATTTAAGTAGAAATTTAGTGTCCTACGCCAATGGTTTATCTTCTGGAATTGTTGGACTCGTAACTGTGGAACCTGAGCGCGACCTGCCGGCTTCGTCCAAACTGTGTTGAGAACCAGAACGGGAAGCTACCTTGGTCTGAAATGTATAAAAAACATTAGTTAAATTTCATGTTAAATGCAAGAATGTATTGAATGCAGAAATGAGATATTCCCCTATGAGTCAACGATAACTGCAACTTTATTTTGATAGCTATTAACGACATTTTAAAAAGCAATTTACAAATAGTTAGAGAGCGTTATATTCTACCAGTTCAGAAACAGTCAACATAGTTTAAATGTTCTAAATCTATGGTGCAAATCGAACAGATCGAAATTCTCAAAATCTAAAATGAAATGACTGTTGTTTCCAAGAAAATATCGTCTCTCGATACCGGTGGAACAGTTTAAAGAAAATTTCTTAGATTTTGTAGACGATATAAAGATTTTGGAAATGATATTCGACAAACAACTAACAGAAAAATCATGTTCAATATATGAAGAGAAGTTGTTACTGGTTTAAATTTATTACGAACCATAGCCACCTACAATTGGAGGCAATTTCTATATCATTATTCAATCTCTAAGAGTCACTCATCAGAACAAAAACAGATTACTGCTCTATTGTATATACATCAGTTATCCATAGAATATTCAAACAAATCGAAGTGATTGAAATACTGCATTGAGAATTGCTATAGGCGCTCTCCAAATATATCCTGTCGAAAGCTTCCAATGTCTAACTGGAGAGTTATCGCTCCGTTTAAGAATGCGATTTTCTTATACGACAATAGTTCTTTCAAATATAAAGAATCCCGTCATATATAACACTCAAACTCATTCTAGATAAAAATATTCCATTTTACGGAAGGATTTGGCAGTACTTATTATCAATTGAACTACCATCAATATTATTTCCACTCAATATATAAACATCCCCAACTTATACAATACCTTATAAAGGAAAAGTTCCCAGTGGTTGTCTGTATATTATAGTTTAAAAAAACTTACAAAGAGAAGTAAACACTTCTGGTGTGATTGGTATATTTATAAAATTATTAAAATAATGAAAATATCCAAAAAGATTACAATTTTCACCAGAATATTTTGGGTCTTATCAGACCATCATCAGCGAAAACCCGAAAGTATTTCCACTTTAATTTAATGAACAAAAGAGGGTAAAATTTTGACTGTCAATCAATCTAGACAATATAGCAATTGATGATGATGAATAATACCCATATATCCAAACTTTATGCGTTTATAATAAAGTAGTAATTATTACTGACTCTAAGTTCCATTCAAACAATTCAGTAGTTGTATCCAAGACATCCGATTGGTTTCCTTGAGAAGGCTAAATTAGGTATTCTCGACTAAAAAAAAACATAATACTTTGGATCCCATCGCATGCAGGTATTCGAGGATACGACGCAGATTCTAGTGCTAGAGATGCAGCGAACAACGAATAGTCAACGATAGGAAAGTAGTGGAGGTAGCTAGTGACGTTAAAACCGTGTTTAAATCCAAAATACAGTGCAAGTGGCAAAGTGAATGGAATAACTCCCAATCGAAATTAAAAAAATCCATCTACAAAACCGTGGAGGAAGCAAAAAATAATGCTAATCAAGTTTGAATTGGTAAATTGGTCAAAATGTTACCGAGACAAATCGAATAATAATCCTTTCGCTAACCTAAAAATATGATTAGAGGAGAACTGTAACAATATTGTAAGTTTTCTAAAAGAAACTCACCTGTTTCACCAATTGAAAATTAATTAAATAATTGTACCTAAATGTAAATTAATACAATGCACTGAAACTGCTGGCGTGTGGCATGTCTAATTTAACTAACTAATGTTTGACGTTTACATTTCCACTCCGGAAATCGTTTTAAAAAAAGATTATTTTAAAAATTCTGAGAAAATGTATCACCAACACGTTGGTGTCGTTACTAGGTTATGTCTTTCAGAAGAAAAAGAAGCACAGAACAACATCTTTACGACATCAACAATAAAGAACAATCAATCAAATTCACCATGGAACAAGAAAACAATAATTAACACTTCCTTTTCTGGACGTGCCCTTCACAAAAGACACTGGATATGCAACTAAAGTCTACAGAAAACCAACTCAAACCAACAGATATTTAAATTACCACTCCAACCACAACGTAATATCCAAAAAGGAATGATCAAATCCCTCTATGTTAGAGCCCAAAGTACTTAATTCCATGAAAATGCATTTCAAGAAGAAAAAAACCTGCTACCAAAGATTTTGACTAAAAATGACTAAAACATTGTCATTTATAAACAAGGAATTAAACACGACTGAAGAAAGAAAATAATAAAACACCACAAACAATTTAAAACAAAAAATCATGAATGCCTGAATTCTCCAATGAAATACATGTCTAATGATGTGTCATATATGGTATACGAGCCCCTTCCCATATCAGTTGGCCCACCTATGGAATTTGTTTAGGGAGATTACCATCAGATCTACAGGCTACAAAAGGAATATTTAGGCCACATTACCAGAGGTGCGAAATATGAGATATTAAGGCTCATAATGCAAGGTAAAATCAATGGTAAAAGATCCATAGGAAGACGAAGAATTTCCTGGCTGAGAAACCTAAGAGAGTGGTATAGTTGCAGCTCAGTAGATCTTTTTAGAGCAGCCGCCAATAAGGTACGGATAGCTGTGATTATAGCCAACCTCCGATAGGAGAAGGAACTACAAGAAGAAGAAGAAAAAGCGATTACCATAAACAAATTATACTCTGCATGTTTTTATAAGTTCCCATATTAATTAATATGACATATTTATTATTGTTTATTAAAAACATTACCCTTACGGTTTTTTATTTATTTTCAACAATAAAAAAAAATCACTAAACCCTGGCTATGCATTCACTTGTCAACATATGTTGATTTTTTTTTCATAATTACGTTAAATCCAGAGGTGGCTATGGAAAAATGACATCAAATCAATAATATTGTCAGTTAATGTCAACTGTATTTTGTAGTCATCATCATCAACTAGCCACTAACGTCCACTGCTGAACATATGCCTCTCGCATGCTCTTCCACTTAGTCCGATTTTGCGCCATCTGAATCCAATGTGTAGTCACTCTTTTTATGTCATCTGTCCATCTCGTTGGGGGTCGACCTCTATTTCTGTTAGCTTGCCAACTAGTCAAGGTATTTTGTAGTATTGTACAATAAAGCTTTTTGCAGTTTGTGGATTCTACAATGGGCCGAGATAAAGTTTTCGATGAGAAAATGACAATGTGTTCAATCATTTTTAGATTTTGTAATTCTGGAAAATTCAATTCGGAAATCGCGAATTGTCACGCTATAGTGTAAGCAATATAGTCAGAAGATACAAAACTACAGGTTCGGTCGTCACAAAACCTAGAAAAGTACAATAACCGAAGCAGATCGAAGGGCATTAAGATGCATTATAGTGAAAATTCGACGAGCAAATTATATGGAGTTAAACGTTTTATGGAGTGACGTTATTGGTAGACACGTTTCTAGATCAACATGTAACCGAGAGGCAAAGAAATTAGGATTTGGTACTCACAAAGTAAGTTTTATAGTTGAAGAAATTAGTACGAATTGTTTTTAATAAATTTCATTTTATTTTAGGCGAAGGAAAAGCACTTTTAACATTACAACAAAAGAAAAATATACTAAGATGGTCAAAAGAGCATACAGATTAGACTCAATCGCAATGGGATTCAATACAATGGATTGATGAGTCCAGATTTGAAGTGTGTGTTGGAGACAGTAGGAGTCGCGTCATTCGCAGGAAAAAGGAAGTTTTCCATTCCGACTGTCTTAAGAGAAATGTCAAATTTCCTGCATCTGTCATGATTTGAAGCAGCATGTCGTCAAAAGGTGTGGGAAAGTTACATTTTATCGATGGGATCGTAAACACAGACAAATATTTGAATATTTTCTAAGAATCTCTTTTACCGATTATGAAACAACGTCTAATATCAACGGAAGATTTTGTCTTCCAACAGGACGACGCATGGGGTCATACCTCAAAAAAGAGTTTAAAATGGATTAAAAACTATTGCATACCACTTCTGGAATGGGTTTTTAACAGTCCCGACTTGTCTCCGATAGAGACTTTGTGGCGCGAAATGAAAAAAGCTTCGAGAAAACATCCTGTCAGCTCCGTCAACGAATTGAAGGAAAAATTGTAAGAAATGTGGGATTCGTTTACATTAGAATTTTGTCAGAACTTGGTAAAAACTATTCCTCGAAGAATTGTGGATGTCATTAAAAATAAAGGGGATGTAACTCAGTGGTAAACTTTCACATTTTTTTTGTTAATATTACATATTCTATGCGTTTTTTTTTAATTTATTATTATTCTGTTTAATCAATAGTTTTCATTACGTTATAAAATATTTTCTATAATTAGGAAATTTAAAAATGTTGTTCGATGCATTAAAACTTCTCAAATTTACGATGCGCTTTTATTTTTGTTCTCTAAAATTTAATTTTCTTATCAATCTAACGTTGGACCAACTGATATGGCAAGGGGCTCGTATTCCCTATTTAAAATTAGAGGTTTATGGTACTGGAAGGGAGGGGATTGACAATATTGCCAAATATCAGGGTAGACTATTCTGAGTGGTTCCCTGTACAGAGTAAAAATGAATAAATAAATAATGAAAAGACTGACAGAGTACAGAAAATGTTGATAGGTAAAGTATGTAAGAGAGTGAAAAGGCATCACATTTGTATGTCATAATCCACTTTACTATCGACACAAGAATTTAGCAGACGCCTTAAAAGCAAAAACAGATAGCAATATAATTATCAATATAGTCCAAAGGTACGACAATTTAGATAATTTTCAACACTGTTAATAGCTGGCGTTCTTGTTGACGTTTACACTGTATTGTTAAATAATAAATCGAAATCATTTTACGTATTTTTCGTTTGCTTTTATCCTTAACCTTGACCACCTGATTATCAAGCATGGAAGTAAAATTTAAAAGCATAATTCAAACATTTATTGTTTATACTACTATTATCAGTCATTTGGTTAATGATTGAAAACTATTAATCATTTTGTTTAATTAATGCTAAAATACGTTTGAACTTTGTTTAATACATTCGTAATAACCAATTTCTGATAAAACATTTTATTTTAAATACCAAATATTAAAACTTTTTAAATTACGAAGATACTCACTTCACTATTGTTGCTTTTTACAAGTTAATATTATTATTCTACATAAACAAGGGTCATATTTTGTTAACAAATGCAATAGGTCAATACATCATTAAAAAATTCAAGTAGTCAAATACATTATCGTGACTGAATGGATCAAGTTATCCAAAGCCATTAATTAAATTAAATTAATTGAATAAAAGAAAATAATAAACAACGGTAGAGGGACTAGTCTACTAGTCCCTCGAATAGACTATTTCTATAACCTACTAGTATATACATTAAAAATACAATTGTGTTATGAAGAAAACGGTCAAATCTGTTGTTAAATGAGTTGGTCGGTAAAAAGACAATGTTATTACTACTCCAGCGTCCAAAAACTGTATTTGGTAGAAATTTCTTGTCTCTCTTGTAGAAAAGCTCTCTTTTTATGACGGGCTTTGTCCAACAAAGTTTTATCTCAAACTAAATCAGGGTTTACAGAATAACTGAAATGAAACCCTCGAAAAAAAAACCTCGTCATCTATAATAATTTTTGTTTTTTGTTTATTGATCTTAAGACCACATATATTGCTTTCTGTTTCCACTATATGTAGACGGTTTGGATTTTTTTCTTCAGGTACAGTTATTGGAGTTGTATCGTCTGCATATCGTTTGAGATATTTTTGCCTGCGATAGAGACACCGACATTCCATTTATCAAGTGCTTTTCAAATTTTACCTCATAGAAGTTGAATTGACTTAGAGATAGAATTAATACATCATCGGCAGCATTCCCTTACTGACTTTATAAAGGTTGGACTTATGGTCTTTAATTCTTATTCTGGTTTCATTATGCTCGTATCGGCTCTTCACTAGAGTTGATCTTCTACTTCTTCTAGTGCCGACTCCACTAATGAAGGTTGACTATAACCACTGCAAATCCGTCTCTATCTGCTGTTTTTCTTAAAAACTCACACAAAAAAATGTGTGTTTAACCCGGTCCAGTCGCGAATGTTTTCAACCATGATATTTGACATAAATCAGCTGATAAATGATCAGATTATTTTCATAAAAGAAGATAAATGGAAATGTAGAAAACAGTATCTGCATTCTTACGAAGTTACTGTTCTTTTTCGTGTTAAGAATATTGATTTGCAAAAATATTGCAGCCAAAAATGGTATCAAATCCAGTGGCGGCTTTTGGGGGTAGGCAGGATAGGCCGGGCCTACCCAATAATTTTAAGAGCTTTAAAATTGAAAAACATATATTCAAAAATTATGTTAATGCATGTAAATAACTTTTAAATGTACTAAATCACTCCATATATTAGCGTCCGTTAAAACAACTATGTTATTATATTACCACAGAAAGCATCGAATCGCATTCAGGCGTTTTAAATATCATTAATAGGCCCGATCGGAAGTGGCCGACCCAGCTCACATAAGATCCCCGTACAAAAACCGTTTGAAGTTAAGCAGCTTGCCGGACAACGATTTGCTGTGTTTATATTGATATTGATATTGTCGTGTTTATGCTTGCTGTTTAGGCACCAGACGATCGGGCCTACGGCCACCATCGTTGTCACCTGTAACGTAATTATCGAATTGTAATATAAATTTCCTTTTAAATTATGATAAAAAAATATGTAACATAATATATAATTGTAGCATATTTTTAAACAAACCTTAGAAACAAACAACACAATTGCAACTCTCACACAAAAAAAATATGTATTACACACACATACTTTTCTCTGATGCAAGGTCACTTTTAATCTTACCACCAATAGGATAAGTGGGTTTTCAAATATGTTTAACGGGAGGGGGATGGTCATGACCCCATGACCCCTCCCTCTGGATCCGCCACTGATTACACATAGCTATATGTAATTTGCTGGCTTGGCCTACCCAAAAATTTACCACATCAGCCGCCACTGATCAAATCATAAGATATTATTCACTAGAAGATTTGAAGTATTTCAATAAATATTCGCTTCCCCGAATAACACAAATTGTAGGAAGAAGAACCTATGTTTCCTGTGAAATTAAAATAAAAATAAAATATAAGAGTAAGAGTAGAAAGAGTGTAATCCCAAAAATGTTAATATCTCCTTTCCATGTTACTTGCACGTACTGCCTAGTACCTTAACAGAGCAGAGTACTTGCCATGTTTCTTTCATTATATAAAGCGCAATAATTGCAGCCTATTTTGTTATAATACTTACGGGAAATGATAATTAGTTGGAAAGGTTAGTACATGTTCACATGCAAATTATATAACAGTTGCTATTTAATTAGTAGTTATCTGCATTAGTACCTAAGGGCAATTATCTTAAAGTGTGTCTTTTCGATATATTTTAAGATAACGGCAACTGCAATGTCAGTTATAATTAAAATTTGCTAATTAAGATCAGATAATTTTACCACTACAGAGGTATCAGTTTGTCGAATGTACTCTATGAAATATACTTCAAAATTCATAACAATACATTATATGCTTCGTGGATCTAACCAAAGCATGTGATAAGATACATTTTTGCGACGTATTAAATATAGTTAAAGAGAAAAATGAATCTCCCAAAATGATAGGGACTAAAGACTAATAATTCTTACTGTTAAACTAAAATCAAAGCAGATAGTAAGTTAATTAAAGGAATACCAATAAGTACAGGAATAATACAAGGAGACAAAGTCCGTTAATGTATAACTTGGTAATGGACAGACTAATATATATATATATATATATATATATATATATATATATATATATATATATATATATATATATATATATATATATATATATATATATATAGATTGTAAAACCACTGACTGAGTATAAAATGGAAGTAGATATACAACATCACAGTCTACGTACACTATGCTGTATTGCTGCCGAGTAGTGAAGGTGATCTACAGGGCATACTATACATATTTTACAAAATAGCAAAAGAATTCAAAATGACAACATCAACAGATGAAACGGAATATAAAAGTATATTCAAAGAATCAATCAGGTACAAACGAAGGAAAAATAATAAACCAAATCGTCTTTCAATTATTTGGCGTCGATATTACAAGCCACCCAGACATCTATAAAGAAACAGCCAGCCAAGTTTAAAAAGTGACAACCATTGCAGGTTCGACAAATCTTGTGTAATATTACCGAATTTTTAGATTTCCTTGAACAGTCTCGTTAACATCGGAACCTTTCCTTCGTTCACTAGTTTCAATATATATGTTTGTACCCGTGCTATTTTTAATTGTTATGGTGACTTTAAGTTGCTATATCAGGTGCTTCTTCTATAGGTTCTTTGTTGAAATATCTAGAAATTTGCTGTGCAAACAGTTCTATGTATTAATTCCAATGCTTATCAACTTCATTGTTTTCGAGTATTGATCGGTTATTGTTATCTACTACCTATTATTTGTGGAACTTTCTCATACCAGTTCTTTCAATTGTTTTTTTTTATACAAGCGATCGTAATATTATACTCAAACGCCAAATGTTCCTCACCAGCGTCCCCGAGAAAGCAATTATAAGGACCCATCTAAGGAAACAAAATCTGGACCTTAAGACAGAAGACTGGTTGTTGAAAATTGGAAGAACGAGGAGGACGTGCAAATGCTAGTCTACACGATCGACGACGTCTCCTACAAAGCATTGAGGACTACACATTTCAAGACTTATTACAGAATTAAAAGGGTTATCTTCAAGTATCAGAGGCCTCGATGGCTCCAATCAGAGTTCTCAGGTGAACCTCCAGGATAGTAAGGCAACTTCGGCAGAACTTACTATCGCTAAGAGAACGTTCTAAACATAATAAAGAACGAAAGACAAAAAGAAAATCGTGAAGGTATTACGAGGAGATAGAACATACTGCAAAAATGTCAAGGCTCCATAAAGTTCTTTCAAAGGACCCACAGATAAGTATTCCCTATAATAGATTAAGAATGTAAAGAAAATAGTAAAGGGACCCTGAAAAAATTTTTCAGGGTGCGCTTTCCTGTGTCCAAAACAAAACTAATAACATTAGACACATGGCAATGGGCAGGACTGGAAACCATGACTTATGGTTTAGGGAAAACTGGCGTGTGGCAAAAGAAGTGGTAAACCAGGACAAAATCAAATGGGCAATAAACTTATTTGAGCCATATAAATCACCGGGTCCGGACGGGATGTATCCAATATTTCTACAGAAGGAAAATTACATTCTGCAAAAAAAAATATGTATGTACAGGCTAGTTTGGAATTGGGGTACATACTAAAAGCATGGAGACTCATATCAATGGTTTTTATTCCCAAATCATGTGCCGTTTCCGGAACAACTCTTTCCGGAAACGGCACTGAACCATCTCGTACAGGTACAGGGAGTGTAGTACGTTCTGGAAACCCAAGAGGTGATGTTGGGTGCATTTCTCGATATAAGGGAGCATTTAACCTATGAAGCAATCACAAGGATGATTGGTCTAAAAGTAATAGACGAAACAAACTGAATATGGATATACTGAATGATGAGAAGCCGTGTGATATACACTAAGTTACTGGAAACAGCGTCACAGTCGCCGACATAATGTCGGCACCAATAACAATATTTTCATTTTAAAAAATGATACGAGCAGTTCACTGTGTTTTGGAGGGCACGTAAAGCCGTCGGTCTCCCTGGGCTAGTGTGCATCGACACTAGGTACTTGAAACAGGATTAAAGATGCAATTGGCGCCTTGGATTAATTCATTTTAACGAAGAGGGAAGTTCTACCTACTCTCTTGTGGAATGCGGTCATGGATGGGGTGACAGCTAGACTCAACAACGACAGACATCATGTCCTGGACTATGCGGATGACCTGGTCATTTTAGCCCACCGGAAATGTAACTCTCACTGAGACAACATACCCGGTCAAACACATGGCAAAATAAATATTGAACGGACATTTGCTAATAGGGCTGAAGTATTTTCCTGCCTGAGAACAAGCAGGAATCAGTTCAGAGTCATAACAGGATTCTTTACTGGACATGAGCCAGTCCAGCGATACTTGCACATGATGTGACCGTTTCGTGGAGAGCTGCAAACACTCTGTAATAGAGAACATGAAACAGTCAATCATATCTTGCATGACTGCCTAGTCACGCAAGATATGATTGACTCAACACTTTTTGGAGACTACCTAGTGACTCCAAAAACATATTTTAGCCATCCTCTAGACCTACACAAGCTGGTGCAGGGTTCTAGAATAGAATGGGTATCATGACGGAATGGAAGATGTACAATAAGCCAACTGGTTGTAATACGACCGGTTTACAGATAACTTTCATGGATAAATAGGCTTCTACTTAAAAGGCGATCAGCAGCAGGTGCTATATCCTATTCAAATGCCAAAAACATAGATTTAGCATATATACAAAAGATACCTCAGGTAACAATGTGGAAAGGTTTACGAGGCCCAATCGACAATGATCGGTATCTTCTAGTTATAAGAAGATCTCTATTCCAAGATCATTTTAACACTGGATTGAAAAAAGATTAACGCCATAAATCAAAAGCTCTATAAAACATTTAACCCATTTGAACATATAAAGCAGATTGACGCAGACAACATTGATTAATTTTTTTAGTTGCATTAGTAGTCACAGCCACAACATTGCACATTAAGTCAAAATATACCAACCTCATAAAAATTCACTACATTCCCCTAAAACAAAAACAATATCACAATTAGTTAGTGTATAGACATTACTTGGTTGGCTAGGCACAAATGGATCACCTTTTACGAAATAATAAAAATGATCTATGTGGTTAATACAATTCATTGATGTCGGCATATATTTCGTGCAATATGATTATTTTTAAAGGGCAATTTGCAATACAACGAACAGTTTTTTAATGATATAAGCTCACACAATGACATACATGCAATTTTAAACTAAAAATTTGGTAAATTGAACAAATTATTACTAGATAGTAGCAACAAGTAGTGGCTCAATTTACGAGTTACACAATCTTGTAACACTTATGAATTTTTAATATTTTGTATAGACCATACTATAACTATGTGACATTAGAAGCCGAGAAAGAAAAAAACAAATTTGCAATGTTTAATGGCTCACTATAACAAAAGTCTGCCTCGTCGATTTTTTGTGAGATAAACTGACTGAATTAAAAAAATAACTTCCTGTTTGATTTGAATAACAACTATCTATACAGCATAATTAAGTTTGAAAAATGAGGCGTCAGAAATACGAAGAAAAGGAGAACATACTATACAATATAGCTAAACTCGCATTTGGCAATAGTAGTTTGAAATTTCGTACATTTAAATATATATCTTACATAACTTCAGGAGTACTCTATGCTCAGAAGGCAACTCGATTGTTAAACAGAGATTTTGGTTTCTCCAGTCTCGATGTGCAATCGATATTATTTTTCTCAATCCGTAGGAATACCGAGAGAGAGTTGAAACTTTGATTGTTCTTTCCGGACTTTTACTTATTTCGACAATAACGACTCAACAGCAAAGTACTCACTTCGGATTGTTACCTTTCGTGAAATAATTCTCTCTTCAGACTTGTATTTATAAGTGCCCAGATATTCGTTTTGGCCCAATTAGACGATTTGATAAAATCATATCATAAACTGCATCGGTATTTACGGGGGTGGATACAGAAACTAGCATTCCCGACCAGTCGTCATGTTCAGTGGAAAATATGTATATATTTTTCACAGTCGCATATTAAGGACATTGATCGCCAAAGGTACATATTTTCGTAAAAGTGCTACCTTCAAATGCAGGTATTGGATGATGACTCGATACTCCAATTTTTACAATTTCGGTTGGCATCCTATTTTTTAAATTTGATTTAAAACTTTATATTGATACTTTTAATTAGTTCGATACTATTATAAAGCAACATTTTCATTATTCACGCAACCGATCTAGGCTAACTAGATATCAACTCATCCTCTTAATATTAATAAAAGATACAAGCAACTCAAAAGGACAAGTTTTTTTTTCTATAACTGTTAATACAAGCAACTCTAAAAGAGCCAGTTTTATTTATTTCTTTTTTCAATAACTGTTATCTGATATTTTTACGTATCGTAAGTAGGGTAAAGGTACCAGTAAATAGATACGCACCAATGAATAAACATGAACACAGAAATATTAAATTCTTAAAATTCGGAATATATATTATGTTAAAATAAGCTTTATGGATACTATGACGTACATTGATTGGCTTAAACCTGGCACGTGATTATTAGAAACTATAATGGCGTACTGTTACTGGGCATACGGAACGGCGTGGTATGAACACTGGCTAATAAGGTACGTACTACAAACCACTGTGAAATTTTCTAGATTTTAGTTATTGCTATTGTTAAAGGCGTGTCTATTATAGTGTTTAGTAGTTGTAAGTAGTGTAAATTTGCATATTACATTTTGTAGGTTAGTTTACCGTATTTTTGGGTGTTGATTCACTGGAGCTTAATATTTTTGTGAATTCCAATAAATGAACGGTTGTTAATTTACTAGGACCCTCAGTCAATTTTGAATATTGCGTGAATTTGTGTTCCAAAACATCAAGTGGTTACCTTTGAATGATACTGTATACCTCTATAATACATCTAACATTCGTAACCAGTAAATGAACGGGGGTTTACCCCTCGTTCATTTATTGGTGCCATGGATTTCAAACTTGTCCCAGTGAATGAACAACTGGTATTTACTGTTTTTTCTTCCTAATTTGATTTTTTTCCATAGATGGGCAAACGAAAATATTCTGAGGACCAGTTAACCTCCGCTATTAAAGAAATTCGAAGTGGTAGTCTTAGCCAAAATGGAGGAGCCAAGAAATAAAGTATTTCTAAAGCTACCCTAAAAGTTCAATATCACCAACAAAGTCATCAGCAAAGAAACCCTACCAAATATTTAGATATTCAGAAAACCAGTTACAACTCGCTCTTAATGAAATTAGAACGGGTACTTTGTCCCAAAACGCAGCCTCTATAAAATTTGGAATACCAAAAGCAACTTTGAATAACAAAATAAGAGATATTACCACACTAATTCGTAAAACGGGACCCAAAGCTACACTTACGGAAGACGAGGAAAAAAAGACTATAGGACTGGATAATTGCAAAAGCGAAACTTGGTTTTCCCCTGCATCTGGAAGAGGTACAAAATGCAGGCAAGTTTATTTTAAGAGACTAACAGAATCACTAGTTTTACTGACGGTAAACCAGGAAAAAAGTGGTTGTCTATAAGAAATTGGTTTGACGGTCTAAAAGATTACCTTCATAATGAGGGCTGTGAAGACCTTATTTCAGAACCAACAAGAATTTATAATGCTGACAAAACCGGTGTACAGTTTTGTCCTAAGACAGGCAAGCTCTTACGACCAAAGGGTTTCAAAGATTTCTACAACATAAGTAGTGGCCCTGAAAAGGAGAGTATTACTGTGCTCTGTATTTTTTCAGCATCCGGAGTTTCTGTCCATCCACTAGTAATTGTACCATATACTTGACTTCCGAGAGATGTGGCTATGTCTATGCCTAGTAATTTCTTCATAGATAAATCTCACATTAGTGTCGAATTATACGAATTTTGTAGGGAAAAGCAACTACTCGTGTATTGTCTACCACCGAATGCAACTCACGTATTGCAACCTTGCGACGTCGCCATGTTCAAGCCGCTTAAAACTGCTTGGAAAATAATTATACGAGAACATAAGCAAGCCACTAACAAATATATTACAAAAGTGACATTTGCCCCATTATTTCAAAGAGCATTTGAACAATCAATAAAAGCAGAAAAAATAAGGACTGGCTTCAGACGCTGCGGTTTATATCCGTTAGACCCCAACGCCGTCGACTACACCAAACTTATATCATTCAGAAAAACGAAATATTTAGAAAAGAGGTAAACATAAACACTAATGAATTAGAACCAGCCGAGGAACCATCCAATCAGGATTTCATTAGCACCCATAAAGCTTTAAAATTTTTTTTTAATGGTCAATGTAACGATGAAACAAGTGACATTCGCACTGTATACAAATTTTGTACAAATAAAATAGGAAACAGAATTTAACGGAATCAGTTATAGACCATTTACCTATCCAATTCGATGACATTACCTATTTTGGTACAAACAATGATATAGGAATAAAACGGGTAACAGAATTTATTGCTAACAATTCACAAAACACTCGCACAATTCAAGCACAGGAGAGTGAAATAGAAGATAAAGAAATTCAAATCAATGAATCTGAGTTTAGCAAAATAAGTCTAGGTGAAGAAACTACCAAATTTAAATATATTCAGTCTCAAGAATTTACGGAAACTTTGTATGAAAGCAAATCAGAAAGCTGGACTCATTCGACTGAAGATGGAAAAGAAGATATTGTGTTCATTTACTGGATGTGTTGTTTATTCATTAGATTCTGCTGTTCATTTACTGGTGTTTTGAAAGTTTTTTGATTTTTTGTACAGTAAATTTCTGTGCTAGAAACTTCCACAGAGACCACTGAAATATGTGTATGTTATTATAAAAATACAAAATACATATTTATTTTTATAACCGGTAAAACCATAACATGAAATATAAAGATCCTGACTAATGAAACAATTCGAAATGAACTATTTGTGCAATGAAGTGATAACAAATTGTTCACTGTATATTGTTGCAAAGTATATAGCAATCGTAATATTTTCTAATGTATACACTATATATAATTACATTAGACCTTTCACTACAATATTATGATATTAATATTTTATATAATAAAGCAAAATATCTACTTTAAAAGACAGTTTGTGGACTTATTCAACAAACAAAATTACTATCGAGGTCAGTATTTATATAGTTCAACATACTATGTGAATAATAATATAATTTATATTATAAAACCTGTAATTCCACTATTTATATAATTTTATCATAGTAAAGAAATATAAATATGGCAATATAGGGCAGGGAAATAACAAAAGTTCCCTGTTTGTGACACATAATCGGTCAGGGAAACGACAGTTGTTTTGAGTGGTGTGGACCTCTGTAACAAAAACCTATACGTTTCCTTAAATCGATTTTTTGGACTTAATTATTAATAAATTACGGTCAAAAAGCGGTAAATTTTACCGTGAATTTTAAAAAGTGAAGCATTTAAAACAAATTTAAGAGGCCTTTCAGACGAGGATACTGTATCCGAGATACGCGTATCCGAGACGCAGATATTACATAGACTCAAATGGAGCTTTTCACACGGGACGCGCGACGGATACAGTATGCGAGATACCGAATTCAGTATCTCGGACCTTCCTGTCGCCGACGACTGAATGCGTATGCCAGATACAGAAGAAACATTACGTTAAATGAACGCTTTCAGACACAAATACTTTTGCACCACATTCCATAGACGCGCGATTTTCTGTCGAATAATTGTGAATGAGAAACGAAAGAAAGGTGTTTTCTGAATATAGTTAAATAATGGCGCCTGCTGTATTTGATAATGACAAATTTATTTGTTTGGTACAATCAAATCCCTGTCTATGGGATACAGCATCGCCAGATTACTGCAATAGAAATAAAAAGCAGCAGTGCTGGGTCGAAATTTCTAAGCAAATGTGCGACAATTTTAAGGCCATGACTGCAGTACAGCAAAATGAATACGGTAAGAAATAAACATGTTTTTATTATAAATACATAGGTATTTTGTTTCATACGTATACAGTTTAGTTTTAAAAGTTTGCTAATTGAAATTTTGATTATTTAACGAATATAAAACTACATTATTGTGAAAGGAATATGGTCATTTTTTATTTAGGGCGAGGTAAACAATTTACAAATTGGAGATAAGTACATACAGATTTTAAATTTAAGTCATAGACTTTAACTTTAACTTAAAGTCATAGAAAGCTGTTCTTTTGATGAAATACTTTTACGCATAGTTGTGTTTTTTACTCAATTGAATTTCCAAAATTTTATGTAGTTCTTCAAACGACTCCACAGACATTCGAAAATAATTAAAAAACTTCGATGGATCTTGCAATAAATCTTGATACAAAATTATACGTTCCCTTGGTTTCTCTTAATTCTACAATAGGATGAACCCACAAATTACGTCGTCTTTTCAGTTTCTTTTTCTCTTTATTTAATATGTACCACAGCATAATACACTCTTCTACATCCATAATTTAAAACTATAACCGCACTGCACTGTTACTGTTTTCATACTGACGAGCATGCCTGTGAATACGATACAGCAGCCATCGCAAATTCTGTATCTCGCATACAGTATCCTCGTCTGAAAGCCCTCTAAGAGTAATAAACTTATAACTCATATAATAACCTTTAAAATGGCGTTTTTCAAGTATTTTATCCTTATTTCTTGCTTAGAACTTTGCAAAATAAGTCAGAAATTTAGGTTTTATATAAATGTTTATAACTTTCTTAAAAATAAACTTACAATCGTCATATTTTACGAAATGTTGAAACTTTTAGTGACTAAAGTATGACCGCAATTTCAAAGCGATCGGTCAAATTGTTTAAAAGTTATTTTATTTGTTTATCCCAAATAAATTGCTTTTGAAACTCGCAGGATTGGTGGAGGGGGAAGGAGCTGTTAACTGTATCTCTGGTTTTTGTTTATAGATTTCGACGTTTCTTTTTTTAATTTGTATGCACTTTTCGCGTACATTACGAATATGTATTATTTAAATAATTAAATTGTTAAATAAACCATCTAATTTGTTATAAAAAAAAATTGTTGTTTATTTGAGGTAATTTTTATTGTAAAACATAAATATTTATGATTAATATATATTTATTTAATAAACTTCATAAATTATTTATTTATAATTGATTTTATAAAAAAACGAATTATCCTATTTAACTATTTCTAAAAATAATATTGTTATGTATTGCTTTGGAAATAAATAATCCCAAATAAATTAATAATTCCAAATAAAAAGGTCGACTTAATACTCGCATGCTGAAACGTGTTTTAATCGATATAATTATAATGCCAATACGCTATGCTAAAAAGTTTACCGAAAATTTTTCATGGTAATCTATTTATGTATAACAATTCTTTTTTTGGTAATTTGGGTTATTTCAAGATGAATTATTCTTATTATTTTTATGTAAAACGCTTACTTTAAGGATAATTGCAAATAAACAGCCAAAAAAAACAATTTTATCGTTTTTCGAGTCAATTTTTAATGGGTTGGACATCAGATGTAAAAAAACAAAAAATACAAGATAAAAGCTTAAGTCAAGTCGTTTAAAAATGCTCAATTTCCATTTTTATTTTATACTGCAACAGTCAGTTTAAAATATACATGAACAAATTGATATATCGTTGCGTTTAGGGATATAAAGACTTAACGAACGTCTAACGTTTGAAACACAATGTTTATTTTTTACCCACAATCTGAATCTTATTTTAATCGAAAGAATATGATGGTGCAACATTACAGTAAAAACATTAACCAAAGTTTACAACGGAAACCTGCTTAACACTTAAACGACCATGTGCACCAAATTCGGCCACAGTGAAATTTTCTCACAGAGCATGTGCACCATACTTGGGCACACGTAATGAGATCAGATGAGTATCAGATGCACAGCTACATTTAAATATGACATAACTTATTTGCCTCAGGATACAACTTACTTGACTGAAACTTGAATTTTAAGGTTATATAAATATTTATATTTTGACATTACGCCTGTAGTTGTTGTTTAAGTGTTTTAAGTTTTAATATTGACTTTATAATGCCGAAAAAAGGTGTAACACAAGAAGATCTAGAACGGATTTTAGAAGATAGAGATTTTTTTGATAGTGATGATGAAAATTATGAATTGGAGGAAAGTAGTGGTGAGTCTGATGATAGTAACAATGCAACTATGAGACATGTAAAAGAAAATGCACTAAGCTCAACTTATGTAAGTCTAAAATGGTCAAAATGTCAAGAAAAATTCAAGAGCCAATTCCCTGTACAAGTAGTGATGATAAAGTTGAGGTTATGTTAGAAGATGAGTCCAGTTGTGTAGAATCAAACAATAGTTTTAACTCTGGTTCAGCTGACATTTTGCTTCCTACACCAAATCCACATCTCATATGGAACACTCCTAATATGGATAAACGAGACAAATTTACGTTTAACCCAGTACAAGATGCCACTATCAGGGAAGACCTAACAACACTAACTACACCAATTGAATTTTATTGTTTATTTGTTGACTAAGATGTTATAGATATACTGATTGGGGAATCAACCAAATACTTGGAACAAAAAATAATTGATGGTATTGTTGATGAAAAAATTACACCACACTCTTTGGCTGCTAATGGAAAAGGGTTGTCTTCTACGGAGTTAAAATGTTTTTTTGGACTGACGATTTGGATGGGTCTAGATAAAAAGCCCTCATTACGAGACTACTAGAGCAACAACTCTTGCTACAAAAATGTCATTAGTACGCAACGTGAAATGAGCAGAAATAGATACGAATCTATTCTCCATTTTCTTCATGCTGCTGATAACCAGAACTACGACAAAGATGATAAGTTATACAAAATAAGTGCATTGATAACACTAATGAACACAAAATTCCAAAAATGGTGTGTTCCACAGAAAAATGTTTGTATAGATGAATCGATGAAACCATTGCGCGGCAGACTTGGATTCCGCCAGTATATCCCCAGTAAACGACATAAACATGGACTCAAATTTTTCAAACTATGTACTGATGGTGGATATGTATATCCACATGCAGTAAAATTGTATGGAGGAAAGTCTACTAGACCAGGGAATACAAGTGTTGCGACGGATGTAGTGTTGCAAGTTATGGCACCGCTATTAAATAGTGGTAGAACGTTGGTGACAGACAATTTTTACACAAGCATTACTTTAGCTCAGCAACTGAATGCAGCTAATACTCATTTAATCGGAACTTTACGTTCCAAACGGAAATCTAATTCGTCACATGTGGTTTCTGCTACATTGAAAAAGAGCGAAATGAGAGCAATGCAGAGCAATACAAATATAATCGTAATCAAGTGGAAGGATAAAAGAAATGTATTATTTTGACCACTAAAGATGTACCAGAAATGCAAGATGTATATACATTAAGAGGCACTATTAAAAAACCCTCCACTATAATAGAATATAAGAGAACGAAATCCTTTAATGATGTGTCAGATCAGAAAGCAGCATATGCATCTACAATATTTAGAATATATAAAAAAAACAAAATTTTAATATTTGCCGAAAAACCAAACATAATATAATATTGTTACGATAAATGTGACTTATAGCCTAAGCTGTAAAAGCAGCAGTTGTAAACGCCCATCTAATATTCACAGAAGTAACTAAGAAGAAAATGTCAATAACTCAGTTTCGTGACCAATTGGTAATGGCATTACTTCAGTTAGATATCAATGACAAAAAAACAGAACCAAAAGAATCGGACCATTGTCTCACAAATCTAACAAAATGTGGGAGATGTTCATCAGGAATATTAGAATGAAATATGGACGCGCACAGGCCATAATAGATGTTAAAAAGGTATCCACGACGTACATACCATATCTATGTCACAAATGTTGTTTTGCTACTCATGTTGTTACTATAAAAAAGTAACGTATCCAAATTTGATGCACATGGTCATATAAAAATTATTTAATTTGGCCTACAGCTATCAATAAAACAGTTTTTGAAATAAAAGGTATCTGGTCCAACAGTAAAGGTTTCTTATATTAGCCTGGTCGTTAAAGTGTTAATATAAACAAAAAAATCTTATATACTAAAACGCTAAGCCCTTTTCTTGTCCACCACTTTACTCAAAAACCATATTAGATAATTAAAATATTTTTTCGGAATATTATTAGTATTACGTATGAGATTGTCAAGATATACTTTTGGTACAAAAATTCACTTCCGGTTTTGAGATGACCGGAAGTTAAAATTTACTTTAAGTTTTAGACCCCACAATCTATATATGGATCGAAAGGTCTCGTCGAGACGAATCTAAATATGTACTTCCGGCTGCGATCCGACACCGGAAGTGACCCGAAACGCGCATAAAACGTCAAGATAGAGCAAATCTGACACCGGATTCGTGATCAGCATGCAAAATTAACTGCTAAATGATATCCATGTCGACATTTGATGAACTAAAAATTGCATTCCGGTTTTGAGGTCGACTTCCGGTTTCGTTTTTATTAGTCAAATCAATAGAGAATTCAACGTAGAGTTCAAAAATGTAAGTTCACGAAATTATCATTTATAGTTTTTGAGTTATTGATAAAAATATTTTTACTTCCGGTCATTGTATATATTGTATATTTTTCTCGCAAAATAAAAATTTCATTTAAAAAACTCGATGTCGAGTTGGTCCGCTAGTAGTTTAAATAAAAATGAAATTTTGTACTTGTTGAAAAAACTGTTATAAATAAACGGTTTCCCGTAGTAAACTTTTTAATATAATGCTGTAGCATCTTTCGATTAAAATCAGATTCAGCTTGTGGGTAAAAAATTAACAATGTGTTTTGAACGTTAAAGTTTAGATGTTCGTTAAGTCTATATATTCCGAAACGCAACGGTATATTAATTTGTTTATGGATATTTTAAACTGACTTATGCCATATAAAGTCAAAATGGACTTGCGCATTTTGTAACTAATTTGTAGGATTTCACCTCATATTTTTTAAATTCGATGGAACCATCATTCGATGGAAAACACCGAAAACTTAAAGTAAATCAGCCATGCTTATCCTGGGCTCAATGATGAATGCTCAAGAACATAAGTAAGCAGGTTACTGACACTAACAAGGTCATCATACCTCAACAGAGACCTCTAACTACTTCTCGAGGGAGTAACGATACGACGCTGGCTACGAAGTGGACTGTGTCTATCAGTCCTCTACTAAAACTAGGGCCAATAAAAGATTTTAAAAATTTCAGAGAGGAAGCGAGTAGAAACGTTGAAGATTTTCCTAAATTCAAAAGTGTGGTGGCGTATCTTCCAGAGACCAAAAATCGGGATTAGAAAATGACGTTAGCACGTCTTGAAAACCAAAATAAATTACTCCGGATGGATATTTGGACAATTATGGACTCCAATCCTAGGTAGAACTAAACAGAATCAATCCTAGCTAGGACTAAACAGAATGCACTCTATTACCAACTTCATAATGTTTATGCAGTTGAATGAAAAGAAATTTACGCATGCTATAAACCAATGCTTGCAGCAATCAGTTCCACACAGGACTCTGAAGAGGAAATCATGTAGACCGAAGAACATCCAAAATATTCAGCAACTAAATTTTAGCTGATGCAAGCTATATACGAGTATATCTATACTAAAAGTTGAAACTGTAACATGCATATTTTGTACATCTGACCTTACACCAGGAGACTTCGCATAAAAAACTAGCATTAAACTAGAGCACAGGGATTCTTTACACAATTATTTAATGAAATATCAGACTGTGATACACAGGTCTCACGACCAAGTATCAGAAGCAAGAAGTGACTTGCCTGGCGTGAGAAAAACAATACAACAATCTCATGGAAAGACGGAAAAGTTAATAAAAACACGGTAGTACCGAAACATAAACATACACATCAGTTGATGCTGATAAAATATAATTAAGGTAAGAAGAAATATCTAAGAAAAAGTAGAAATAAATAAGGTTATTTATTTAAATATTATATGGGCTATATTTTTGTGATTTTACATGTTTTTTGTAGTGACTCAACGCATTTCGATAGAGATCAATGGAATGCATGATATAGAACCCTAAGTTACAATATCTTACCGGACTACTCAATCATAAGCCAACACAATCCACCGCCATATTGTAATTTAAATCGCAGATACATTTTGAATTTTAAACTACTTTGTTAAAGTTGTTTTTCTGGTCTGCATCGAAATCTGAACCATGAAACCTCTACTTACTACTCAAATCGAAGTGGATGAGGTGGCCCGCTCGGTCACCAGATCTATATATGGGCTAAATTACCATATATTATATAATTTATGTAGCCCATTTATTTCAATTATACTATATAAAGATATTTTTTTAAATATTCAAAATGCTTAATTAAATAATATGCGATTAAAGCGTATCTATGGTTTTGATACCTTACTTGCACATTGTATGTGTGCAACTGGTACTGGTAGACTGGTATGCTGCTCCAGAGGAGTAAGGGGGAACTATTATCATATGTTAGTTATGAAGTCAGAGAATATATATCAAAAGCATAAATAGCGCAAAACGACGTACTATTATTTATTTGAATTTATATTGTGAAACGATGTACTATTTATAATTATTCGTGATAATGTTGTAAATATATATACATTACCTTAACATTTTCATATGCAGATCCAACCTTTTCCTCGAAAGATTTGAATGATTCTGAGTGCCGCATTTGTCCTATTTTATTAGTAATGTTTCCCGTGATCCCTCCTATAAGTGATGACGTTTTCTGATATCTGTAATAAAACATCATATGAATACTTTGATGTATAGTTATAGTCACAATGCAAGTTGTAGTCTCGTACTTACATAGGAGCATCTGTCACAGCCTTAGTTACTTGACCAACTTTAGTTTCTACAGTTTGGTATCTAGTAACAAAATAAATACAAATAAAGAATAAAAATCATGCATTAACTATAAAATAAATGCATATAATCTAATATACATGCCACTCAATACACAAGAAAAATAGGAATTAAAGAATATTTTTAGATACTACAGTAAAGTACTACAATTTTAGCAAGTGACTCACGTTTTAATGTTTTTTTTATAGGTCAGTAAAATTGGACGTTTACCCTTTAGAAAAAAAAATATTTTTGTTCCGACAAAAGGAGAAAATTTAATTATTATTTAATAAACAAATTAAAGGATTATTTCAGAATCTGTTTATTCTCTTAAACATTAAGATCTCATTTTATATGATTAAAAGAAGAGATCTAATTTTATATAAAATAGATTTCAATCATTTGACTGGTCTATTTTTAAACCGTTTGTTTTGGCAAAGATTTGTGTTCTAGAAAAAATGTAAAGTTGTCAGCGTGTATGAATCAACTTGAAGTTATCTGCAATATTGTAGATTATATCTTTCTCTAACGGTAGATAATATCTGAGATTAACAATTTCGTCCCAGATTCAGGCGATATAACTGTCAACAACGCCATTGTTGTATAACAACGCTATTTGTAATTCAGTTTCATAAGCGCACTGACAGGAGTTTCATAACAGAATTGACAGCAGAGAACAGAATTTTTTGTAGTATTATTAGTGAAAGGCGCTTTTACGTTTACTTTTTGTAAATTGTCAGTAATTTAGTTAATTCAATTTGGTGACAACTAATAAATATGATTGAAAGTCGTAATAGTGAACTGTTTAAATTCAAATATGGTTGTGTAAATTAATCGATACATTTGTCCTCCCTGTACCCCTACGATTCCTATAGTACCGCTCGGAGAATGCATCTCGCGAACCACAAGAGCGTGATCGCCGAAATGAGGAACAGAAGCAACCCGAAAGTGAACCAATACATATATATTAAATTCGTTTTGTTCGTTTTTTCGTAAAATAGTGTAAACCATGGTAATCAACTTCAATTACCGGTAAGCCATACCTAGTTTTACCTGAACATATACATTGTTTTGATTGTTTATTGCAACCATTTAAAATTTTAGGATTATTTGCACCTATGAGTTAAAGTTCATTCATCTCGCCAGGGCTATCGAAGGAAATATAGTTGATGTTAATTTAATTATTATTAATTCTCGTAATACTTCATTGTTTGTTTAATTCGCCACAGTGAACCGTATATCAAAAAGAAACGTCACAATTTAACACGCAATAAAAAAACTATGATTGGAAATGTGTTTGAAGGACTTCGAGCCAGAGAACAAAATATGAATTTAAGCGATGTAGTTACATTATGTAGTATTTTGACAGAAGTTTCAGAAGCTACAGAGTAATTAAAACAGGCGATGAAACAAACTATAATAATACTTTGAAGGTTGAGAAAAGAGGAAGGAAACCAATAAAATTGGTTTCAGTACATGAATTTTATTTCAAAAAGTAGTTACGAACTATAAAAAAATGGATTCTCTTCAATATAATGAAAATATTCCAAAAATATCAAGACATGTTTTGTTACATACTTTACGTGAACTTTAGGTATTTAAAGAGAAAGAGGAATAGTACCCTTATTAAAAGAAATCATTTTATGGCAGAAGTATCTGAAACAAATAGCAGAATTTCGAAGAGATGGAAAAAATATATTTACAGATGAAACATGGTTAAATGAAGGACATACTGTGACAAAAATTTGGTAAGATTAAAATGTAAAAAATAAATGAAAGTTATCTTAGGTGGTTTGTCGACAGGTTTAAAAGTCCAATCTGGAAAGAGAAAACACCTTATTATTAGCCATATTGATAGCGACGATTTGTTGAAGGAGGTTTAAATGCATTTGTTCCTAAAAAGACTGGAGCTTACCATGAGGAAATGGCTGCAGATCATTATGAAAAATGGTTTTCAGATATTCTGTTAAAAATCGAACCACGATTTGTTATTTTTATGGATAATGCTCCATATCACTAGCGACGTGTAGACCAGTTACCAACCACAAAATGGAGAAAAGTCGAGATTGCGGATTAGCTTACTAAAAAATATATTAAATTCAATGAAACAATTTTGAAAATCGAGTTACTGAACTTAAGACGGTGTAATAAAGATAATATTAAATATGAAGTAGATGAAATGCCGCGGGAACGTGGCGTAATTTAGTTCGATTGCCGCCATACCATTGTGAGTTAAACCCGATAGAATTTATATGTAAATGTACGACCCGATAGATGTAAAAAATCAGCTGAATAGTGCCGTTGGAAATGTGACTCTCACAGTGTGGACAAAATGTATCGAACATGTAGTGAAAGAAGAGCAGAATATGTGGAACCTTGATAACTTTATTGAAATTACCATGGAACCATTTGTTGTTGGATCTAGGCGAAGATACTACTGATGAATCTAAAGACGACATAGATTACTTAGATTAGATAATATAACGTTAGTTTTTATTTGAACATTTTTTTATATTTCAGTTTTAAGTATTTCAGTTTTACCTGTGCTAAAAGTTACTAGACGACCCTTTTCCATTCCCATGTCATTAACACATTCACGACCAACCGTCACACATGTGTGGCGGTGAAGTTTTCGTAAGAACTGCCGACACACATGTGTGACACCGAACATACGTGATGAAATGTAAAATAATTTTCCCACGGTTTATCATAGTGGGTCTAAATTTGACCACAGTCCACCTGAACAATCCTTCTTTCACACGCTATGGCTGGGTTGTGATCTCGACGTTTAAAGAAAGAAGAAATAACCTATAAATTTATAGCACGTATGCAAACGTCAAATACGAAAAGTGTCGTTATTGTGTATAATTTAGAAAGGTAATATAACTATGTAACTTATTTATACACGGTGTAATCCCTTATTATTTGTTTTAGACATATTAACAATGTCAAAACGACATCTAAGTATACTAGATCTTCAATTAGAGGCCGAGATGGCTAGTAGGGAAGTTAGTGAGTACAGAGATACCGAAAATATTGAATATAAATTCGAGGAGGACCATAATGATGAAATATTTTATTCTAGTGAAAGTGAATATTCTCCTTCTCATTCTGGAAGAGAGACTGAGGATACTAGCAATGATGGGGGTGAGTCGAACAATGATGGCGGTGAGTCGAGTAATGATGAGGGCGAAGCGAACGATGTGAATGAAAATGTGGTACAAGAAAATGATGGGGCGGACTGGCTTGATGTTGAGGAATATATTGAGATACATTAATTTACTGAACATATAAAAGTAGAAATTCCTGTTGACGAAACACCTATACAATATTCTTCATTACTATTTGATGAAGAGCTTTTGATAAAAATCGTAGAGTGGACAAACCACAGAGCTGCTTCACGTAAAGAAAACCCTAATTTAAAAAAAAATCCTTTTTAAGACGCTGAATAGATATAAATATTGACGACTCAATATTCCCTCCTTACGTTTATACTGGAGCACAGTATCACTTTTCAATATTTGGAAAAACTATGCCCAGATCAAAGTTTGAAGCTATTCTTCAAAATATTTGTTTTTACAAGCCAGAAGACGTAGAAGTTCAAGATCGACTTCACAAAATTAAAAACGTTACTAGTCATATTATAAATAATATCTCTAAAGTTTACTATCCAGGACAGAACTTAAGTCTTGACGAAGCTCTCTTACTGGGGAGAGGGCGGTTAATATTCCGACAGTATATGCTGAAAAAAACTAGTAAATATGGAATAAACATTTATGAAATTACTAGCTCTGATAGATTTTTACTAAATTTCCTAATCTACAGCCACAAGGGGACAGTAGTACATGAAAATGAGCATCCGTTTGAAGTAGCTAACAGGCTTATTACTGAATATTTAGAGAAGGGGCACACTATATACATAGACAATTATTACAAGTTATGAGCTTGCCAAGTTTTTACATGAAAAGAAGATCTACGTTTGTGGAATATTAAGAAAAAATAGAAAAAGTAACACAAAGAGTGTTATTACAAAAAAAAATTAAAGAAACGAGAAGTCCTATGGCAAGAAGAGGTCCAATCAGAGTATTAAAATAGAAAGATAAAAGAAATGTAATAATTATTTCATACAAGCATGGTTCCGATAAGTGACTACAATTGCTTTATGTCGGGAATTGACAGAATTGACCAGATGACTTCATATTATGGTACACCACGAAAATCTTTGGGATGGTACATGAAAGTTTTCTTTCACTTAGTAGATATTTGCATGTGGAATGGCAACTGGTTGTTGAATAAAAATAGAAACACGTCAAAGAAAACAAGAATGTCGTACCTTCAGTTTAGAGAGGAAGTGATCAAACATTTATTGGGACAAACAGAACGGCCAAGCAGAAAAAAAGTTGTTGCGGAACACAACTTTAAAAAAGAAAATAAACGGAAAAGCTGTCGACAGTGTAGTGCAAGCAAAAAAAGGGTTGTCACCTGGTACACATGTCAGGAATGTAAGGGGAGTGATGGACAGTCCATTGGGATGTGTTACACCCTGTTTTGCTGAGTGGCACAGAAAAGAGAATTAAACTTATGTTTTATTTTGTATTGGAAGTAATTTTTATTTATGTTAATGTTAAACAAATAAATGATTTTTTATAGGTAGTAGCTAAAAATTTTTACGCCACATATTTGTGAAACTTGGGTTATGTACAAATTTTTATTACTATAAACCAGTGTCACACATGTGTGACATTATCCAAAACAATTTTTATATAATCCTTGTTCAATCGTAATACTCCTTCCCAAAAATGGTGGATTTGGCATGTTTCTTTCATGTATAACCACAATCAGTTTGACTGAACAGACCTAAAAGTAGGTTGGCCGCGAATGTGTTAAATCTCATTTGACAATAGAAATTAAATTTATTCCTTGAATCAGTGGTAAGTTTGTTTATATAAACGGATAAAGGGGTTTTCCAAAAAATATATATTTACTTAACAAGGATTAGTTTTCTTTTTATTATTATTTTTTAACTATTATTATATTATTACTTTTTTTGTAATATCCGCACGCCTATGACTCGTCGATTTCGTTTCCTCTCAGACCCGCAAAGGTCTACATTGAAAATATTACTCCCTCGATATAATTGTGGTACTATAGTGTATTTGCGAGAATAGTGTTATGCCTCAATAGTCCCTCTTATTTCAAGCGTAATCTAATCTATGTATTATTGAAAAGCATTTTTTACAGATTCAGAAACTTTAAAACAATATGAGATACAGAATCTTTAATAAAAATATACTGTTCTATATTACACTATTCTATATTATAGGAAAGTAAATTTGGCTGGGCGGGTTACAATAGGCTAAGAAATGTATTCAAAGATAGCGAAGCTAATTGGAATAGTTTAAAAAATAAAACTTTTAATACATGCATACTACTAACGCTTACGCACGAAGTAGAAATCGTAACCATAACAAAATCATCCACAAAAAAATTGATTATAATACAAAAAAAGCCGCTGAAACGGATCTTTTTTTTTATTTAATAAAACTCCAACAGGAATCTTATGATAATTGCTATCTGATCATTCACTATGATCAATAAGCAAGTTAGTTCTATATACAAAATATTGATTAGATTATTAGATTAGATTAGAGCAGATTATCTGACAACAAAAATCACAGGATTTTTTTATGTTAAATATTGTATTTATATGGGATAAGCCACTTCCTTTTCTGGATGTGCTAATCACAAAAGAGGATACAAATCCATATATCAAATCCAATATCAAATAATCAAATCAGAGCCCAAAACACCTGCTCTAATGAAAAGGTATTTAAAGAAGAAAAAAAGGATTGCGACCTGGAAAAATCTGCGACCAAAGGTTTTAAAAAAAGTTGACTAACATTGTTATTTATTAACAAGGAATTCCACAAGGTTTCTCAGATCTATCCTGTCCAAAACCAAACCTAACAACAGACAAGGGAGATATAAAATACCCTGTGAATGAAACAATTTCTATATGGGAGAAAACGCAAGATCACTAAGTGTCAGGATAAACGAGCATGAAACATACATTAAAAACAGGAACGTCGACATATCACAGATATGCAAACATGCCTGAGACAATGATCACAGAGTATAATGGAAATATACATCAATAATCATGAAAGAAACAGACAGCAAAACGAGAAAAATCAAAAAAGCGCCTCTCATCCTATTCCAGTCGCCAATACAAAAGAAGAAGTCAACAACAAGAATATACCAAAAATATCGGATTAAGAAACTCCGAGTTTCTCTTCGGATCGTCTTCAATCATACACAATACACTTGCAAAACAGAAACACAATACAAGAACGCCCACCAACACACAAAGTTTAAGGAAGCCATGCAATATCGATTTAGAAAAAAAAAAAAGAAAAATTTCAAGCAGAAATCCACTATAAAACTAAATAAATAAGAAATACAATCCTTCAATTAAATTTTTACTGCTAGAAGTCTTGTTACAAACTACAATACTTGACTAAGACATACATTGGACCTAGACATGGCTGCCGAACAATTTCAAGAGGTTGTCATGTCAGCGTTCGAAGACAACTATCCGGAGATAGTAAGGAATTCCGACAGTAAAGTACCCTGGTGAAATGATAACCTTGCAAATCAAAGGAAAGAAGTTTTTTGACGAAAATTTAATTTCGCCAAAAAATCAGGTGAAATTTGACTGAATATAACTGAGAAGAGCAAAAGGGAATCGTGGAGAAGGCATTGCGAGGAGATAGAGCAGACTGCAGAAATGTCAAGGTTCAATAACGTTTTCTCAAAAGAACCCTCTGATAAGTATTCCCTTGCTCCAAAAGGAGTCGTGTGAATACACTCAGAATGATGAAGAGACCCTGAAAGACTTTTTTAGGGTGCTCTTTCCTTGGTCTGAAACAAAACTGATACCACTAGATACCTGCCAGACTAGACTGGATACCATGACTTATGGTTCTAGGTTAAACTGGCGTGTGGCAAAAGAAGTGGTAAATCAAATCGGCAATAAACTCATTTAAGCCATATAAATCACCGGATCCCGACAGGATTTATCCAATACTTCTGCAGAAGGAAAATGACCCTTCTTTACAAAAAATTATGTAAGCATGGAGGCTAATAAGGGTAGCTTTTACATCCGAACCTGGCAAAATCGAGCAGGAAAATGCTAAGTCAAGTTTGAGTGACCTAGCTTTAGTTAAGACAAATCTATCACATGAATTGTTTTTGTTACAAATATAAATGACAATGCACTTGTTACTGAGATACTTGGACAGTAAATAATAGATAGTAGACAATATGTCAACAATGAGGATAAAATGAAAGTGGCAGTGTTTGACATTGCGAATAGTACAAAGGTAGTAGACTTCTTACAGAAATTTCTTTTATTAATGGGAATCATTTAAATGTTACGTAATACTTATATGATAAACTTAAATACATTTAGGACTTACATTGCTAGTAAAACAATCTGAGAATATTTTTATCACCATTATTCTAAAATTTACCCCAAACTTATTACCAGTTAAGTACTTAAACTACTTATCATAGCACACTATTTCCTCCACCTCTTTGTCTATCTCTTTTAACCCTTTTTTGGAACATTCTTTGAAATAAACAACGTAAAATGTATATTTAAAAACTACTTACACATTACTCTCTTTGACATTCTTAATTCCTTGATTAATATCGTCTGTTACTTCTTTCCATACAGTGATTCCTAAATTCCGTTTTAGTTCGGCACTTCTGCGCATCTTAGACGCAAGAACTGTCCGCAACGTCGAGATTTCGTCTTCGATCGTCACTAGCTCCTCTCTCCATAATCTTTCCTGCTCAGCTTTTTCTTCTGCAGATAAGTGAGAAAGATCCGGAATTGGGGTTTCTGATGCTGCCATGGCTTCTTCTGATATTAAATAAAAACAAAAAATTAGTTAAAATCCCAATGGCGTACAGTTTTTGTTTTCCAAAGTGATATCTATGTTTTGGAGAAGGTTGCCAAACTTCAAGAATTAAGACATATTTGGGAAAATATTGGAGAAATAAGTGTTTAATTTTATGGCAACATTTATATATTGCAAGATAATCAAAGGCAGATATCAGGCACAGTTCTTTTATTAAAACTTGTCCAAGTACGTTCGCTCTCAGAGCATCTTCAGGGGCATCCGAAATAAGCCAAGATTTTTAAAGTAAAAGATGTAGCATGCAGAAAATTCCTTTAAAAAATATCGATATTCAAGTAATAAAAAATTTTTTGGTAAGCTCTTGGGCTATATATAAAATTTGGTGCCTTTGTTTGCACATTCCACACTCCCCAAGAAAGAATTCGGCTACGAAGTTAAATATGATTATAATTTGAAGCATGTTTGACGAGAATTCCGGTCCGCTTGCCCCTTCAACTTGAAACGCGGGGTAAGGGACGGTAGAAGTCGGTACACAGATCGAGGTCCAGGGAATTCAGTTGTTAGGTTTGAAAGGGTGGCTAAAATGAGCAGACGTGTTTAGTTACTCGGAAAAAAAAACCGGCAAATTTGTGGCCGAAAAAGTGATTTATACTCAAAGTAATGTGTCACTTCAGATAAGACTAATCACTTTTTTTTTGTTTATAAGCCGCCTCCCATTTGAGATTTTGTAGAACGGCATTTGCAACAGCTCTGAAAAATACCCGCATGGTCACAGTTCTTAGAAGCGGATTTTCGAAGTTTGTGTCTAGTGCCAACATTCATCCTCAAATAGTTAGTCCTAAGAAGTCGTTTCAAAATACTTTTCGTAGTTTGGAGATGAATTTAATCGTGTGGCAGAAGGTAACCCCAGATATCTTTTTGTTTGTAATGATTTATTTCTGCTACAAATTATAGCCCAGTAACATTTATAAGTTTTGTAGTATTTCCAACTACTAGAGTTTGTAAATGGATAGGACATAGTAAGTTTTTCTTCTTTGTTATTTAGGTATAAATCTTTGTAACTATTTATATAGTAATCTTTTTGTATTACCATTTATATTTAAGCTGTTGCAGCAACTGTTTAAGCAATAATTTTTTTTCCCTAAATCATTTTGTTTATTTATTTTAAAAAAGATTCTAAGCCTTTTTCTTGTGTTTTTTAGGAAGAAAGGGCTTTTTCTTTCATCCAGCAGAAAGTTTTCTCGAAGCAGCGTCCATTTTAAATAACTAGAGGTCCTTATTGTTATTTTGTTTGTCCATTTGTCCAGGTAATTCAGGTAAGTACATCTTTGTTTCATTTTTTTGTAGCTGCTCCAATCCAATCCAATTGTTTCATTCACTGATCCACGACCCAGTTCTCCAAATAAACCCTGAGCGCCGTTCGCATAAGTTTCGTTTATTTTGCTGCCCTATTTCCACTCCCAGTAACTTCTGTCCCCAATTTTCAACCCTCCATAGTTTTAGCCTATGTGGTAGGCAAAATAATTCGTTACAAAGAGAAGTAGCAAACTTCGAAAAAAAAAAAACTCGAATTGATGGTTGATAAAAAATATATAACGTTTTAGACTTACATCGTCAAAATTTGGCTATCCAGCACATCATCGAATGTCATAAACATTTAAATACATCTACACAAAAATTAACACGAGATAAAGGACAAACAGTTTAAAAATTCTTTGGATGCTACATTATGGGCAATGACAAGAGAGACAACGACGAATTCTATAGTAAACTGAACATTGACCACAAATAGGAGCCCTAACAACTATATGTTGGAATAAGCAGTTATTTTGCAAATAAAATACCAATTTACCGAAATACTTTTAATTTTTTTTAATTGTAAATATGAAATTAACAACATTTTTTATGATGTATGGAAATATTTTTACAGTTTAATTATATATTTTATGTTGATTACTATTTAATTAATTTTTGAAGCCAAAAACTGCTGTCAACTAAATATTGGAACAAGAGGTTTTTAACAAATTAAAATAAAAATTAATAAGGCGTAACGTCGCCCTTAGCTTGAATAACAGCCTGAACTCTATTAGGTATTGTATCAACTAGACCTTCCGAGAATTCATGGGTGAAATTATCCCATATTTCTTGAAATTTAGCGCGTAGTTGTGGCAAAGTATGCTGAGGGTTATTTCTTAGGCGTTGTTTTATTTTGAGCCAAAGTATCTCTATTGGATTAAGATCCGGGCTGCTAGAAGGATGTGACAAAACTTTAATGTCCTGTTCTTAAATCCATTTTTTGATAGATTTAGCCGTATGGCATGAGGCGCCGTCCTGCTGAAAGATAAAATCTCCGGATGGATATAACTTTGCCGCACTTGGTAGAAATGAATGTTCAAGGATATTTTGATATTTGGCTACGTTTACTATGGCCTCAATAAAGGGTAAAGTTCCCAACCCTCTGGCCCCGACACAACTCCACACCATGGTGCCCTGTGGAAACTTTACAGCCCTTTTGAGACAATCCTTATGGCTTATGGAATGCTTATGTTTTTTCGCGAAACACGCTTCCGATAATCTCCCACACATACATCAAATTTGCTTTCGTCGCTATAAGTTTGTCCCAGTTATGTTTGGTCTACGAAAGTTTTGATTTAGTCCAAATGTAACGATTCCGTTTTTGAGTTTCCGTTAACAATGGTTTTTTTGGCCTACGCGAATAAATCAAAAAATAGAAAATTTAAATCGCAAAGAACTCATCACGCATACCTTATAAAAACTAGATGGCTTTTGTGGATATATTTGTGACAAGATTCTCTGGAAACATTCATCCCAGTTTCTCTATTCCTTCTAGCAGTTACTTCTCGTAGTGTATTCCTTATTCCCGACTTACGTATTTGGGCCTGAGCTTTTGACCCGAACATCAATCCTGGTAGTTTTACCATATTTCTTAATTATATTAAACACAGTAGTTGTTGCTACAGTTAATTCACTGGAAATTTCAGCATTGTTTTCCCTTTATGATACTGATAAATAATAATTTCTCGAACTATTGGATCAGTAGGTTTTCCACGTGCCGTTATTATATCTTGCTCGTAATAAAACTGACGGTTGTCTTTATTCATACTCAAATGAAGCATGACAATTATTGTTGACAACGCACTACCTACTGGTATATTTGATTTCAAAGTCTTCTTTGCGCCAGGCTGATAACATTTAAGGAACGTGAGGAAAAGCAAAAAATGTTCCAATATTTAGTCTATAAGCGTAAGCGTCTATATTCTTTGGTCATACATTATAAAAAGTGTTATTAATTTCATATTAACAATAAAAAAAATTAAACAAAATAATTTCGGTAAATTGACATTATATTCGCAAAATAACTGTTTGTTCCAACATATAGTTGTTAGGACTCGTACAACTGAGCAGTAATATATAGGAGAACTTAACAGATGAAATTTTCTTAATTACTAGATGTAGACTGAATAATCCAGATCTCACACTCAAACCTGCCAACTTAGGTGTTAGTTTGGGGGCAAATATAGCGGACACAGTGTGAATGTAAGAACTAGACGATAGAGAAGTCTATAAAAACCACGTTTATTTCTCGATCATATTCTCCTGCTTTTTGTATTATTTGTTCTACTGTATGTATGGCGTTAATTGTCGATTTACATGGTCTAAACTCATTCTGATAATATCCCAAAATTCTTTCTAAATGGTTTTTAGTCTAGTGTCCATTATATTCGCTAAGACAATGTTTAGAAGATATATAGTCCCGTATTTAGTTTTTGCAGCCTTCTTGGGCGCCCTTTTTATGAATCGGCACTTAATTCCTATGTTCCAATCATCTGGCAACATATTTTTATTCAATAAAACACTTTTGTTTTCAAAACTTATTATAAAAAATTTATTATAAATTCTTATCACTACAGCTGTTTCGGCAGCGTGCCTTTCTTAAGTGAGAACCTTTCTCAAAATGAACCAATTACTTTTCATGATGCAATACTATATACGGCCCATCTCCTTTCAATCTACAGATCTAATCAATGTTTAGTGATTATTATAGTTTCTATTCTTCCAGGGATCATATTGCTCTTTTTACGATGTTTTTCCATTGTCCCTATTTTGGGTTGCAAGTATTACATCAAAAAAGTATATATTTAGTAATATTTTAACTGTATCATGTCAATGAAATCAGATGAATCATATAAATCAGAGGAATTATGAGTATAAAGATGAAATTTAAAAAAAATAGCTAAACATAACATATTTAAGCGTTTTCTCGAATTATTTGGCAACGCCCTCCACTATCCTAAATGTATATTACATATTGTGTTCGATTCTAATATTTCAAAAAAAAAGGCGTGATAAATTACTAAGTTCTACTATTTATACTACATATATAACAATCTACTATAAAAAGCATCACTGAAACAAACATTCAAGACAGCAGTAGCAATTGTGTAGGCTAGTTTAAACACCAAAAAAATATTATACAATAAAATGAAACTATTCAATTGCGTAAAGTATTTTTCATACTCTTTGTTTGTTGGTTTATCTTGAATTGTGACTCTCTACCTTAAAATAATTTTTAAAAGTATTCTTTTCATATCACCACTCCATATTTTGTATAGCATATACTTGTTAATAAAGAAGTGCCTAAAGGTTGATTCTGGATTTGATAAACAATAAATATATAAATATATATATATATATATATATATATATATATATATATATATACAGGGTGAGTCATGAGGAACTTTACATACTTCTACCATATGTACTTCTTAACAGGGTGATTTGTGTAATTGACCATTTATTTCATTTTACTGTAGTGTTTATACGGCTCGTTTGAATTTTTTAATTTTTGCATAATATAGTACACTACTATCAAGCATTCGACTGGTATTAGCTAAACTAAAAAATTCCAGGACTGGCTTTGGAAAAATTAATTTAGGGATTCGTATTAAATATTACACCCTGTATATATTTTTTTTAAAATGCAATAAGTGATTTTCAAACTACTTTTATTAAATTTTTAGTGAACGATCAAATCTTACTAAAAATAGAACAACCATAATGAAGTATCAAATTATAAGGTAATTAATTTAAACAAATGTTATAAATTTCAAACTTTTTAATTGAAATGATAAACTGAGTCACTGCACAACAAAAAACAGTAACTACTAACAATAACGAAGAACAATTTAAAAAAAACTAAAAATATGTACATAGTTATGATAAACGCATAAATTAGAACTGGAAAAGATACAATAATGGTAACAAAATAAAAATAATTCAAAATAGATTTTCGAAATGGAACCCTGCAGCCTGTACACATTTTTGTTGCCGAATTGTTAATTGACGTATTGAATTACGAATACTCTGGGGATCGTTTCTAATAGTATTACAACAATATATAATTCTATCAATTAATTGTTGTCGGTTATTAATATTCACTGCGTAAACTAGTTGCTTCAATCGTCCCCAAATATGGTAATCAACGGGATTGAAATCAGGGGATCTTGAAGGCCACGAAATAGGACCTGCACGTCCTATCCACCTGTTGCCATAAACATCATTGAGATGTTGTCTCACTGCCAGTAAAAAGTGTGGGGGTGCCCCATCATGCTGAAAATACATCCCTCGGATAGCAACGTTCGCGTTGGCAAGTAAATTCGGCAAAATATTTTGTAGAAAGTTCAAATAGACCTGCCCTGTTAAAGGACCATCAAAAAAGTGAGGACCTACTAATTGGTTATTTATGACACCAATCCACACGTTAACCGAAAACCTTAACTGAGAACGACGTTCTCGAATAGCATGGGGATTTTCTTCTGCCCACACATGTGAATTTCGTGAATTATTTATCCCGTCTCTGGTAAATTGGGCTTCATCTGTAAATAGTGTCCTGTATAGCGTTGGTCGATTATTGTTAATCCATCTACAAAATTCCAACCTATCGATCTCATCTCCAGCATGTAGTCGCTGAACCATTTGAATGTGATATGGGTATAGATTATTTTTTTGTAAGACTCTACTTACTTTTGATTGAGTAATATTGAGTTCTCGACTTACTTGTCTAGTGCTTATTGTAGGGTTCATAGTAACGGCGTTCATAATGTCATCTTCCTGCGCTTCATCTACATGTCGCTCTGTTGTTCCACTAGGAAAAGTGCCATTTTCTCGCAAATAATTAAAAACTGACCCAATCTCCTGCGATATTCTCTACTAGCAGCCCTACCATTCCCATTACAGAATCCATAAACAAATATTATGTTTGCATATTCTGTGGTCGAAAACTGATGTGGCATTTTGAACGAAAGTAACAAAAGCTCTACCAAAACTAACACAATGTACTTAACGTAGATATGACAGAAGAAATATGTATTCTTGTACACATAAATAACAATTGATAATGAGAATAATGACAATGGGTATAAAATATCAAGAAACGTCAAACGGTCTACACCAACCTTCATTTTAAACTTTTTTAGATTTATTTTTATTTAGAACAGTTGATGCAATGTATTATTATTTGACATAAAATTTTAATCATTTACAATCAACAAAAACTAACACATACAAGAGGTTTGACTTTTTAATCAATTTAATTTATTATTTATCGAAAATAATGCCCCAATACGATCTATGAGTAAAAATTTAAAATTGAAAAACAATTGATTCTATCGTAGAGATAATACAAAGTGACAGTAAAGATGTTAATTTTCTACGTATTAGATTATGTTGTAGGAACTCATTTTAATTAAAATGTTTGAAATTTATAACATTTGTTTAAATTAATACCTTATAATTTGATACTTCATTATGGTTGTTCTATTTTTGGTAAGATTTGATCGTTCACTAAAAATTTAATAAAAGTGCGACAACATTGTCAACAACTAATACCAGTCGAATGCTTGATAGTAGTGTACTGTATCATGCCAAAATTAAAAAAATCAAATGAGCCGTATAAACACTACAGTAAAATCAAATAAATGGTCAATTACACAAATCACCCTGTTAATTAATAAAGAAGAGGAGTTGACATTTTTTAGTGGCCACATGATATGCTCCCTGATGGACTCTACATATGGTAGAAGTATGAAAGTTCCTCATGACTCACCCTGTATATATATATATATATATATATATATATATATATATATATATATATATATATATATATATATGGGGTAATTACGGGGTAGATCGAATCGAGTAGCTCTGCGATTAACCCTTTTACTGCTTCTGCTGACGACTCCGATGGGAATTGCACTGGTTCACCATGCGGTGCGTTCCACTAATTCGGGGACACGAGACACGCGTACATTAATCAGCGTAAACCGAAGGCAGACCTAGTTTTAAACGTTGTTTTTCGGGTATTAGCGTGTAGGATACGTACCACCAATTGTGTTTTTCTGTGCCGCTATTTGCTTGTCTTTTTAAGATGGCGGAGAATGAGCCGGGATGCTCGGAACCTAAAAAATCTAAATATTCGTTCGCGAAACCGCGGATATACCAAAAATATATTTAAGTGATGGTTTTATATAAATATATATTTTGTGTGGGTATAAAATATTCGTTTTCTTTTAATCTGATGATGAGGCCACTCGTCTTCCGCCTTTTCAGCTGCCTCCACGACCAGCGGTAAATGTTCAACCAAATTGGAGTAATTCGCCTACCGGTACAAATAATTTTCCATTTTCGAGAGGAAATGTACTTCTAGTACCAATTCCCAGTACTAACACACGCGTTGATTTTTTTTTTTACTCTTGGATGATGAAGAATTATTTTAGGGCGCAGGCGCAGGTGCGCCTGAGTCCGATAGGAGCCAAAAATTTGTTTGTCGAAAATAAAATCTTGCATATACATTCAATATAAAAAATAGTCAAGTCGTTGAACAAAATAACGGAAACAAGTAGAACATATGGCCTGGATATAAACACCAACAAAACCAAGCTAATGATCATCAACAAGGAAAAGATAACTGGAGCAAATCTGTATGTGAACCACATGAGAATTGAACGTGTCTCACAGTACAACTATTTGGGAACTATAATCAATGACTCGTGGGACCTATATAACTATAATCAATACCCAAAGCATTGGAAAGGCAAAAAGTGCATTCTTGACTATGAACTACGTGTTCAAGAGCCATGACCTCACCGTAGAAACAATAATAAAGCTCCTTAAATGTTACGTGTACTCAGCGCTTCTGTCCGAAGTAGAAACATGGACATTGAAGGCGGAAACTCTATCAAAACTTCAGGCTTTTGAGCTATGGTTATATAGAAGGATCCTGAAGATACTATGGACAGACAAAGTCACCAATGAAGAAGTACTGCGGAGGATGAACACAACCGCGGATTTGGTCAACATCGTGAAGGGCCGTAAGCTGCAGTACTTGGGACATAAAATGAGAAATCAAGGCAGATATGAGCTACTCCAATGAATTTTGCAAGGTAAAATTGAAGGAAAAATGGCCCCAGGACGAAGAAGAATATCCTGGCTTGCTAACCTGAGAGCATGGTATAGAAAGACCTCAACACAGCTATTCCGTATAGCAACCAACAAAGTCATAGCCAGAATGATCGCCAACGTTCGAAAAGGACAAGCATTCTAAGAACTCGGTGAATCAAGAAACGCAATAATTTGAAAATAAAAATGTTGCCGTTACTAGCATAAGCAGGATTTACAGGTTAGCAGCGAAAGGATTAACACAGCCGGTGCCAAGCCCGGATAAAATATAGAGGGTGATTGGCAAGGTTAGCAACCTAGCAATCGTAAAGACGATTATGTATTCGTCCTGTTAAGGATGAATGGCGGTGCGTGGTTGTCAGTTGTCTATGAACTACATTAATACTAAAAGAACGCAATATTTAATAATCTGTAAAACACGTACGACAACTCACCACGTACCGCCACTCGTTCTTAAAAGGGCGAATTGTACTAGTTGAAAGGCATGTACAAGTTGTAGTCATTCAAATAATTTTTTAATGCAGAGTCAAATTCATTTAACAATTTTTTTGTATCAATAATTAATTTAAATGCTACAGAAATATTTATAAATCAAAAATTTTATTTTAATTACATGTAGAAGGTACACAGTGCTTGATAAATGTTGATTCCTAAATAAAAACAAACAATATCTGTTTACTAATAGTACAAGCAGTATCTGTTTTGAGTTGGGTGTGAAGCATATAATGCAGTTTTTTGCATAAATCGCTCCAAAATATCACTACAAATGATAATTTCACTATGAGCTAGTTGTAAAATGTGGGCTTACTTTTTATTAAACAAAACATGAAAAAAAATTGAAAAATTCGATATTTTTCACATATATCTCAAGAACTATTAGTTATAGAATAATGTTGTATGGGACATAAAAGTTTTGCAATTAAATTTTACATAAGACAATGTTTCATCTATAGGAATGTTTGTAAAGAGTGAAACGATATCGAAACTTACTAGAATGCCTGACGATAAGTGAGTTTCGATATCGTTTCACTTTCTAAAAACATTCCTATAGATGAAACTCTAAACATTCTGAAAACTAAATACAGTATCTTGCAAGACCGCTTATCTCTCATTAAGCATTGTATGTCCAAAACTTATTTCATCTTCCAAAATCAATAATACAGTCAAATAAATGGTGATCCAATGGGCTCCCCACTATCTCCAGTAATTGCCAATATTTGTATGGAAGACTTCAAGACCCAAGCACTATCCACATCAAAGCTCAAACCCACATGTTGGCTATGATATATTGACGATACATTCGTCATTTGGCCCCGGGGCAGGGATGCTTTGGTGTCTTTTCAAACACATCTGAATAGTATACATCCTAGTATCCAGTTCATGATGGAGGTGGAAACTGATTCATCCCAACCATTTCTCGGCGTTATCATAAAGAAAAACCAATTCCAAGGTTTTCATCACTCTGTTTATCGAAAATCCACCCATACCAATCATTACTTGCATGCCGACTCTCATCATCCACCTTCACAAATTAATTCAGTCATTAATACCCTCGTCTCCAGATCAATAAGCCTTTGCAATGATGCAAGGAGACCTGCTGAGCTCTAAAATCTAAGAGCGCTAAGATGAACAGCAATATAAAAGAAAAAGTGATAATAAGTGCTATACAAGTGTGGTTCCATAATAATGAAATCAAGAGAACATGTGTGCTAAAGCTAGAGGAGTCAATGGCAAGACTTGCTGCCATTACTGCTAAAGGGAGACATACTTCATACTAATGTATAGATTTGTCAGTTTACTCATGGTATATGATTAAAAGCTAGGATTTTAGAAAAAAATTATTTTTTTTTTCGTTTGTCTTAATTAAGTAATTCAATCAGCATAGTATACAGGTAATGTTTCAAATTAAATACTTTCTACATTAAATAAACACTTTAACACTTAATTCAAACGTATCTTTTTCATTTTTGATTAATTTGTCATTGACAATTTTTTTATGACTTTCTTACTTTCTAAGTCCATTTAAAAATGCCTCCTTAAAATAGCACTAATTCAAAAACTTTCTTCCTGGCTGCTGCCATCTGAGATATCTTCAAAATGTGACAATTAGATTTGTCTTTTTCAGATAAAACACAGAAACTGGTATCTATCAGGTACCGACCAAAAGTTTAAGACATAATACTAGACTAAAGATATATTCAACCATAGTGATAATAAGAAAGCATGAAGTACAATACATTTCTTAGTTTAAGATCAGGGTCATATTTGCAAAAATAAGTTTAATACAAATATTCACTGACAAATATGGTAGCTACTTACCGTTAGTAGTAATATCTAAATATCTTCGAAAATTACTATCTTTAGGTAATTTTGCTAGATATGGTTTAGTAAGATCACAATATGTTACCCGGACTTGTTTCTTTAACTTGTTTTTAAAAAAAGTTCTTATTATCAAATTAGCTCTCTTTACATTAAAAAATTCAGCTTCAACATTAACTGATTCGGATTCTTCTGGATAGGAATAGATACTATTATGAGTTACTTCATCAAAGTCCAACTGACGCAAATCAAACAAATCTAATTCATTTTCCAGTAAGTCATATTCGTCCAGATCCGGTTCATCTAAGCTCGGAGTCGCACTGGAAGCTTGTGGATTAAAATAAGGATCTTCAATATATTCTAAATTTGGGTCTTCAATATTTTGCATTATATTACAATAATGCTTCCGAACAACTTGACACACATTTTAAAAAACAATGCGTTTTAGTAAATGCCAGACATTAACTAAACAATGTGCAATGAAATGCTTACGCGGCTTAGAAAGTTAGTATTTATTATACCGTTGTTTTTGTATGTTGAAGGTAAAGCTTTCACCAAATACTTGAAAATTAAGCGGTCCTGTAATATATGCAACCATTATAACTTTGAAATATTTGGGAGTGACTACGAGCTCAAGAAGGTCCAATCCAATTATTGAATAGTGACATTTCATTTCATTGTTTATGTACCAGAAAAAACTGTTTTATAGTTTTGTCATATTACGCAATTATTGGAAAAAGTAATATATTTCATCTAAAATAAAATCATTTACAAAGAGAACCTGTGAAGAACTACAAGAAAATTTTGTGTTCCCATCACTATATTTTTAACACCTCATACATTGTTTGCTTAATCGTAATAAAAATGTATTATTGAAGCGCAAGAATTATGCATTAAGGTTATTCTTTACTACGTTCAAGTTTTTGTAATTTCTATAAGAAAAAAACCAATATGTTAAATTACTACATAATCATTTTAAGAAATTATAATCGATAAATAATAATTTTAATTGTTATTATTAAACAAAATCTAGCAATTTTAAAAAATGAATACATAGATGGTAACTTAGTCACAGGAATATTATATATTTACATAATAAATAACTAATAAAACATAATTTAATCGATTTCAAATTACAAAAGTATTTGTTTACAACAGGTTTTGCAATATGTAGGAGTATAAAAGAAGTTACTTCGGAAACCATAGAATTAGTATGCTTTACCGGACACGTCATATGATGGAAGTTTGTCTTTTTCAAAAACCAATACATAATTCTTTATCATTAATCTTATCAAATTTTAGGTAACAGAGACCAAATAGTGATAATCAAATTTTTTTACTTGTGATCGTGGGCAGAAAGCACAAAGTGATGCAAAACCAACAACCACTACATTGAATACGGATACTAGCCTACCTGCTGTGGGGCTTATGTTGTTCATTTTCAATAAAATGTATTACCTCACTCACAGAAAATAAAAATGGTGAAAAAAACAAAAGGGTATTTTCCTATTAAAACTTGACACTAATGACAAATATTGACTAGCCGCTCGCCGCTGCCACTTTTACGTTTACAATAAATAATACCAATACCAACTTTATAGCCAAAACGAAACTGAAGGAAGTGCAGTGAAGTTAGCAACAAACAATAAAATAAGGCATAGGCGTCGAAAAAGGATATTTATAAAAGGGTCGCTAGACCTCAGATATTTTCACACTACGATCAGAAGTTCTTTTGCGTATACTTTACAACTGTTTGCGACTTTTAGCTAATATTTAATTTCTTCTGGTGGATCTGTTTTGGTTCAAGGACTTGGTCAAGAGGTACTTTTCCTCTACGCCTCTTATACTCCCGACACAGATGATCATAACATAAGCACAGTATATTGATAAATTCTTTTAGCATTAAACTATGACATAAGGTTATGATCATCTGTGCTCTCGATCTTTCTAAGAGTTGGTCTTTATTTATTTTGGCGTTTTTTTCTTTTACACTTTGTTACTTATGTGACATATATTTGAATTGTAATTCTATTATAAAAAATAATTTATACTGGTTTCAATTCATTCTTAAAGTAATTACTGTTTTAATAGGAATAAACCATAATTGAAGTTTAAAATATGTTAATTGACGTTTCAATTTCCACTTCGGAAATCTTTCTCAAAATACAAACATTAATAAATTGAACAAATTTTGTTTAAGGTATTAATATTAGGAAATAGGAAGTAGGAGCAAGAAGATGCTCTAGATATTTTAGCAGGAAGCACGTCGCTATATGGGACTGGAATAGACGATACTGTGTAAGTATAAAAAATAAGCTTTTTTAAATGCGTGTTCCGATTTGAGACAATATATTAAAAACAAACACTCTTCCCCCTTAACTACTTTTCCTTTTATATTGATTTATTTTTTATTTATCTTTATTTTAATTTATTCTCATTTTTTTTTAAATTGAATCAGTGATTCTTATTTTTTACAGAATCTTATTTAATTCCAAAAGTTGTGTCGATGAATTACATTATCGTATATTTGCTACTGTTAAGTAAGCTTAAATATTAGCAGTTTATATTATTTTTATTTCTCACTTTAATATAATATTCAGGATTATTTTTGATCGCATGCGAGAAAAGTCTACAAAACCCTGAGATTTCTATACACTGAAGATTTCTATGTATTAAGAAGGGTATGGTGGAAAACCTATATGGTAGTATTCACCATGTACACCTAACTCGTTCTATATCCCATTTACTCTACTGATCTACTGTATTCTAAAAACTACAATATTCTTGCTGCCTTACTCCGCTCCCTCCAATCCCCCTTTATCTGTCATCACACTATCAATAATATTATTTACATGTTCCAATTTTTCTCGTTGGGGAGCATCAGTTTAAACAGAACCTCCACTTTGTAATTCTGTTACTTAAGCGCATCTTAAATTGTTGTCTTGTTATCAGCCAACACTTGACTAAAAACAAAGTATGCTTCATAGTATATTTATAACCTACTTGGCAATATATACACTCTCGATATTCTCTTATCAATCGTTTTTAGGTAGGAGCGGAAACAAGTCCATGTAGCTGAGCAGCTAAGTTTTCGACAGAGTCCAATCGCCTAATTATCTATGAAATGGGCATTCAGATTTCAATAATCCTATTCATAACCAGATCAAAAGGAACTTTCAAAAGTCAAAATGGGGAAAATTCTTTCTTGAATTAGACAACCTTGTAAGATGGATTCCAACAACACTTGAAAATTATGATATATTTACAGATGCTATAAGCTCATGGAGAATACATCCCGGGATAAAATACTGAATGTGAAGAAACGTATAAGTAATAAATACATAGAGAACGGCGATCCAGAGATAGCCAACGACCTTGTACAAGCACTAGAAGCTAGGAAAGATAAATAGGTAAAAACAACAGAGGAAATGAATTTCTAAAGATCTAGTAAAAAATTCTGCAGCCTACTAAAAAAGCTAGGAGATCTTTTCGAGAAAACCACTCAATTTCACCAGATCAGTTAACCAACAGGATAGTAACTTTATCTAGAGCCCCGCGTGATAAACAATACACAAAACAACTTAAAAAAGAACTTAATAATATATGCCAAACAGTATCACGTCGCATAAAATTCTCTCGTGAGTTTACTAGTGAAGAATTAATTACAGCTCTTAAAGATGTGTAAACTGGCAAGGCCTCTCGGTTTACGGGATGCATCCTAAGTTCCTACTTAATTCCGACAAAAAAACAACATTTAAATAGCTGACCACGTTTTACTACTACTACTACTACTATCGGTTTACAGCGTTCTCCGACGCCTTCCGACTCCTAACCGCCATTCTTCTCTATTCAGCCATAGGCCTGGAGGGATTTCTCTTTCCTCTAGTTCTTTTTCAATTCCCTCTCTCCAGCTTTTTCTCGGCCTTCCTCTTTTCCTTCTCCCTTGTGGTGTCCACGTCAAAATCTGTTTTGGAATCCTGTCATCTGGCATTCTCTGTACATGGCCGTACCATATTAACTGTTTTGTTTTTATGTCATCAACTATTGTATGCTTGACTCCCATCATTTCACGTATTCTCTCATTTGGTATCCGATCTCTTCTTGATTTTCCTGCTGCTCTTCTCCAGAAGTCCATTTCTGTTGCTAGTAACAGTTTCTCTGTTCTTTGTTTCATTTGCCAAACTTCGCTACCATATGTGATTACACTTTTAAGTATGGTGTTGTATATGAGTTGTTTGTTCGCTTTAGATATTGTTTGGTCCCACAGAATTCCGTTCATCATGGATATGGCTTTTCTACCCTGTATGTTTCTGTCTTTTATAGCAGCATCGAGTGTTCCATCTTGAGTTATCTTCATACCCAGGTACTTGTATTCATCACAGTTTCTAATTTCTACCCCATCGTCTAATATAATGGACTGTTTTGTCCCTCCAATACACATGGCTTCAGTTTTCTTAATGTTGACTTCGAGACCCCATTTGTTATATTCTTCTATTAGCTTCCGAGTCATGTAACTCAAGTCGTCATGATCCTGAGCAATCAGTATTTGGTCATCAGCGAAACATAAGGTGTACAGTGTAGTCTCGTCATTGAGAGGAATTCCCATGCCATTACATTTTCTTTTCCACAGCTTGAGTGCTTGTTCCAGATAAATTTTGAAAAGGGTAGGCGAAATACAGCAACCCTGCTTTAGTCCTTTCGTGACCTTAAATCCTTCAGATATCCTTGATCCAGTTTTAATTTTTGCAGTCGTTCCATTATACAGACTTTGGACTGCTTTGATAAGACCATGCTTAATGTTGGTTTGCTGTATGGTTGACCATAGTTTACTTAGGGGTACACTGTCATATGCTTTTTGTAAGTCTACGTACATCAGGTGAACTTCTTTATTGACGGCTGTTTTTTTTTTCAATAACTTGCGTAATAGAGTACAGGTGGTCTACTGTGGATCGCCCAGCTCGAAAACCAGCTTGTTCCTCTGCTTCGTAATCTCTATAGTCATTTTCTATTTTGTTCTTAATAAGTTTCCCATACATCCTACTTATTGTGCTGTTTACCGCAATTCCTCTGTAATTTTCACACTGATCCTTGCTGCCCTTTTTGTGGATAGTTGACATGATAGATAATTTCCACTCTTTTGGTAATTCGGCTCCATTCAAGCAGTCTTGAAAGAGTTTTCTTAATTGTTCCTGGAGTTTGTCTGTACCGGCTTTCACTAATTCTGCAGGGATGTCACCAGGACCAGGGGATTTTCCATTTTTCAGGGATTTGGTTATTTCTTCCATCTCTGATTTACTTATTTGTAATGGTGATGAATTTATACGTATACCTATCGTGTTGTCTTCCATATTAGCAAATTCTGGTCTTTGTTCTGTTAGTAATTTTTTGAAATATGCTTCCCATTTTTCTGTTGTTATTGGTGATATATCACCACGTTTTACTAGCACATTTTAACATCTGGAGTATTGCCAGAAAAAAGTAAAAACAGAGATTGATAAGAATTTTGTGAAAATAGTTGAAGACACTACTAGTGGTATAGAAGAACAGTGGAACGAAATGAAGACATCTATTACCACAATTGCGCATGAATATCTAAAATTAAAAAGAGAAAAGAAGCAAGAATCGATGACAGATAAAGTATTGCATATGATGGAAGGGCAAAGAAAATTAAAAGGTAGAAACGACAACGAATACAAAAAGTTGCATAAGACTATACTAAAGAAGATAAAAGAAGCATGGCTGATGGAGAAATGTACGGAAATTTAAACTCTACAGCGTAAAAATAAAAGAGGTACAGAACACCAGAAAACAACGCAATACAGGCATAGTTGTAGACATTGAATGCCAGATTTTGACCATCATTAAAGATAAATTACGAAGATGGAAAGAATATATGCAAGAATTATTCGAAGATGCAGCACGAAGCTCGACTGAAATAAACAATCCCACGGCCCAGAAATAACAAACGAAGAAGTAACTATGGCCATTAAGCGGATTAAATATGGGAAATCATCAGGACCTGATGAGATGTATGGTGAAATTTTAAAGCTATTAGAGGCACACCAAATCACAGCTCTTACGAAGCTATTCAAAAACATCTACGAGACTGGTTATTTACCAAAAGACTGGCTACTATCAATATTCATTCGACTTACTAAAAAAGCCAACGCTAGAAAATGTGAAGAACATAGATTAATTAGTTTAATGGGCCATGTACTGAAAGTACTCCTTACTATCATTCACTCGCCATACACCATACATACACCATGCATACACCAAATTAGAAGAACACTTGAGTAAAGTTCAATTTGGATTCAGAGCAGAACTCGGAACGAAGGAAGCACTTTTTAGTTTGCAAGTTCTAATACCGAGAACCAAAGATGTCAACTGCGATGTGTATCTAATCTAATCGATATCCTAAAAACATCAGGACTCGATGGTAAGGATATAAGACTGATCTCAAACTTATATGTCCAACAAAAAGTAACAGTGCGATTAAAAAATGAACTATCCGAAATCTTCACAGTCGAAAAAGGAGTTAGACAGGGTTGCATACTGTCACCGGTATTATTTAACACGTACTCTGAAAGCATCTTTAGAGAGGCCTTGGACGAATCAGAAGATGGGATTGCTGTAAATGGCTAATTCATAAGCAATATTAGATATGCAAACGATACAGTGTTGCTGGCAGATAGTGCGCAGGGGCTCCAAAGGATGATGGATAACGTTGTAGAAACATGTAACAAATACGGCCTAAAACTAAATTGCAAGAAGGCAAAAATAATGATCATTAGTAAGAACACCAACATCATCATCATCATCATCTTGGTGCTACAGCCCTTAGAGGGCCTCGACCTTCTCAAGCTTTCTACGCCATTCTATTCTGTCCCTCGCTTGCATTTTCCAGTTGCCGACTCCGATCTTCTCGGCATCTTGTGTTACCCCGTCCATCCACCTTAGCTTTGGTCTACCCCGTCTTCTCATTCCTACGGGTTGAGAACACCAACATAAACACCCAAATAACAATAGGCGATACACCGTTAGAAAGAGTGAAAAAAATATGCTATTTGGACTGCAATATTAAGGATACTTGGGATCACAGCTACGAAATAACAACTCGTATTGAAAAAGCCAGAAGCTCTTTCAACAGCCTTAGGAAGATTATCTGCAACTTATCTTTTAATACCAATATACGCATAAGAATTCTTAGATGTTACGTCTTTATTGTCCTCCTCTATGGAGTAGAAAGCTGAAGCCTTACAGAAGATGCCATAAAACGATTGGAGGCATTTTAAATTTGGTGCTACCGACGTATGTTGAGGGTCTCATATATACCACACAAGTAACATAACTATTTTCCAGGGGCTAAGAAAAGACAAAAAACTGATTAACACCGTAAAGCACAAAAAAAGGCTTACTTTGGCCACATCATCCGTAATAATAAATACCGACTTCTACAGTTGATTCTACAAGGCAAGATTGAGCGTTAGGGAGGCCCTGGACGTAGACGTATATCCTGGCTGGTCAATCTTAGGAAGTGGACTGATCTAACGTCAACCGATCTATTTCGAGCTGCTGTATATAGAATAAGATGGGTCAATGTGGTCGCCAACATCTCTAGAAGATAGGCACATTTAGAAGAAGTATTGCCGAAATCTATTAAAAAAAGTAAAATAATTGTTGTACTAAAACCCAATAAACACTACACCTACATTTTATTGCCCATTTTAACAAAGATCTTTAGAGCTAGCATAGTACTACGTTATATACCAAAAACTTGTAAAATTGTAAGGATGGTATAAATATACTAAATAGGACGACAAAACAACGCTCTACCTAAATACTACAAGCCGATCAGTCTTACATAATTTCTATTGAAAGCAATAGAAAAAATTCTTGATAGACGTACGTATTAAAGATGGGGATCCATCGAGGGATCATGCTTTCACTGGCAACCAAAATGCCCATCAAGAAGAAAAATCAACAGAAACAGCACTGGAGGAGGTAGTTCAGAAAAAAATCGCTCTAATAAATGGAGAGATTGTGTTAAACGTCTTTCTAGATATAGAAGTTGCATTTAATATGCACTACCAATTTCTCTTTATGATGCAGCAGGATCAAAAGGAATATTCACTACCGTATGTGACTAGATCAATGCAAGGCTTGAAAATAGGGTGATTTTCGTACAGGATGTAGACCTATGTGGATGATTTAGTAATTATTATGGTAAGAGAAAAATACGGAAATGTTCTATCCAGCACATTCCAATGAACATTAAATCTGGTGATGGGACAGACAAAACTCTCTGACAATACGGTCTAGTATTACTCCTAGATATTTGACCAATGAGGTCGGCATAGACAGAAATCGTCAAAATGGCATTGACAGAAGTCGTCACTCACCTCACACAAAGTCTGAACGATGGAAAAGTTTCACTAGGTATTTTTCTCGAGGTTCAAAAAGCCTTTGACCAAGTTTGGCATGTGGGACTGGTCAGGAAACTATTGAACATCGGCCTACCACTCTCATTCGTCAAACTTATCCATTCATGTCTCTCATCGTCAAGTTACGATGAAGGAGCATGGTCATTTCTCTGATTCGTTTACTACCACCGCAGGAGTACCTCAGCGTTCCGTGTTGGCTCCAATACCATACATTATATACAACAGTGACTTCCCTAACCCTCAATACACAAGAACAACTACTTTGCTCTACGCAGACGACACAGCTCTCGTAACAATAGAGTGAGAAGTTGATGCAACACTTAAGTTTACTCGAAATCACCTTAAGCTGGTCAACAGGTGGTATCGGAGATATAGAGTAACACCCAACCCAGACAAAACACAAATGATTCTCTTCAGACATCCAAAGCAAAGCCAATCTAGCACATCCATAATTTCCGCAAGGTACAACCTAAGACTTTGGGGGGACCGACTACAGCTCCGTAACCAGATCGAGTACCTCGGTGTAGTGTTTACCCAAACACTGAACTGGACGGCCGATCTGGACAAAGCCTGTAACAAGGCCAGGAGCCGACTCGGACTACTCAATGCTCTTTGTGGTAAATTCGGAAGAACACATAGACGTTCACTCATACACACATACAAAACCTTTATCAGGCCGGTCATCGAGTATAGATCCAATATCTATACTATATTGCCCGACCACAACACAAAAATATTGCTTGCTTTGGAGAGGAGAATCCTGCGTAGAGCAAACTACAAGCGACACGATTATCCATCCACCCTAATATATCACCTGTCGAATATCCAGCCCATCAATGAGAGGCTCCCCTCTCTGAGCAGGAGTTACACGATCAGCACTATCCGGGGCCAAAACCTCAGAGCCCAAAGCATCCTAAAAACTACCTGCTCATCCATCGGCAATGTATTAAGAAGAAGACCTAAACTCAAACTCCCTTTCCTACCCGCTATTTTACTGGCACTCGCCAGCACCGAACTCCCTGATGAATACATTGATATACAGGAGGCAACTCCCCTCTACTATCGCCGTCGCCACTAACATTAAATGCTCACTTCGAGCTTGCTCTAGACAGGGGAGGATCGGTTTTCTATGGTTTTCCGATGCCATTGCACAACGATACCTGTCTATTTGCAGATTTACCAGCCACAGCTGCCCTTTCGCGCCGCGTTCATACAGTTACTAATTTACCAATAATAAACTCAGTAAATTCGAATTCACTTATATACTAATTTTTTTTAAATCAAAAAAAATTCTGAAAAGAACCGTTTCAACATTGCCTTTTACCTCTGATCGTCCAGGCGCTCCTCCGACGACCAGGTCATCACAACGCAAACACCAGGGATTCCACGAACACGCCAGTGTCAATACCAAAAACAAAAAAACAAACCACGTCCTGAAGAGGCAAAGCCTAAAGCAGTACAACAAAAGCATCCAAAACGAAGACACCCAACAAACGATAAACCGAACAATGGGTCACAACGCAGCGTCAGTTTCATCTTACAAGCGAAGCAGTAACATCTCCAGAAGGTGCCAATCTCTAGTGTTGGCGAAACGTCGAGAACTAATCTCAGAAGACAACGGCCTAACAGTCCGAACAAACAGTTTAACAAGTTAGACGATGGCCGTGAAAGCCTAACGCATTTTAATATTTTATTAAAATCGCTTAATTTATTTGGAGAACTATTTACGAAGTTGACGAAACATCAAAATGAACGTATTTTCTATTAATATTTATATTAATATTAATTAATATAATCCCAATCATTTTCTAAAATTATTAGATAACAAAAATGCCAGAAAAAAATACTTTCAGAACCAAAATACAAATACATCGTATTTTCAATACATGTTACACCCATGATTAATCTTAAAACTCCTTTTGTTGCCATGAAAATAAAAAAGAAGAAAATATTTTTGTTTTAGTGGTTTAGTTTTAGTTGGCAAAACTGCCGATACTGAGACTGGCTTTAAAAAAAAAGTAGGGTTATGTCATTAATGCTTTTGGTTCAAAATCATTTATAATACCATTTATATGTAGTTAATTAATATGTACCGACTAACCAATATTTGTTCAAGTACCCTTAGCGACTTAACTAATTACACGAAATATGAAACTGTTCGCTACCTTAGAAAAAGAAAACCAATCCATTTGGGCACAGCTAAAAGTAAACTTTTTAGGATACCAAAACGTCCAGTTTTACCACCAGATGAGAAACTCGAACTAATGAGACTTTTTAACAATTATCGCACAACTATGAAATCGTTACGGTAAGTAAGGTCTGAGTCTTATCCCAATTGGTTTAAAAAACAGTTCTTTAATGATCATATTTGTTTAGTAAATGTATGTAAAGGAAAATGTGTAATGTATGACTTATTTTAAAATTTAGTTTAACTCCAAACATTTTACTATTCAAATATATTCATAGTGTATAACTTGACTTAAACTACTTTTCTAAACCTACCATTTGCTCTCATTTATTTTAGCTGACAATGTGTAACTAACCCATTAAACAACATCTAGTATCTCTTAATTACAATTAATTAGATCTAGGTATCTCTTATTTGCTAATGAGCAAATGATAATAAATTGAATTTTTTGTAAAAGAGTATATTAGTAAGGTTTGTAGTGTTAAACTGAAATTCAGTTGCTGCTACTGACAACTTTAGTTGGTGGGGCCTGGGCCCCATATAAATTTGACTAATTTATAATAAGAAAAATAAAGATTGGAAAACATGGCTCAAAAAAATTAAACAGGTACTATACTGAACTTAACCAATAGCAGCTTTACTTGTACAAAAGTTGAGCATGTCTGGGCTTCTGGCTAGCATACATATTAATGACTCTATTGTTAAAGATAGGAATTTCACTAAGTACTTCCTTATGAATAGGATAGACAGTGAGTGAATTTAGTCTGTCGTGGCCCATAGTATTCCAAAGAAAAGTTTTAATTCTTTTTTACAGTGCTGAAACTTCGCTCTGTTTCCGATATTGAAACTGAAGTGGTTAATAAAATTTGTAATAGTTTGTGTACTTCAGAAAATGATTCTTCAAAGGTATACTGGATGAAAAAACTAAATAGTTTACTGACTGAACACATATTTTTGAATGTGTTGTTTTTTAATACTAATGTCTGGCAATTATTTCACTGAGGTGATAAAGTAACTATTATACTGATTTATTTATAGAAGTAATAGAAGAGATATCAACTTACAGGAGTAACAATACAAAATTATTAAGAGAATATAACGGCTTATTTTATAAAAGTAGTGAACCAGTACTATATGTTATGGACAAACCAGTTACTAACAAACAATTTAAAAAATTCCTATTTTGGCATTTGAGTAATATCATGCTAAGTGAGCAAATTTAAGAATCTGATACTCTTCTATTTAAGTACATGTGTAATATTTTATACACCTATTTCTTATCATAAAAAAAATAACATGTAAATGTTCAGCCTCATCTATCAATTCTACTTTACTTTTCTACAAAAGCTACTTTAATTTTCCAGTAAAAGCAGGGATTAAAACATGGTTTAAGCACAACTTTCTTTTGGAATGTATAACAATTTTTAATGTAAAATTGTCGATCATGTGTTAATATTGGTCATGCTAGTATTTTGAAAAGTTCCCAATGGAAGCTAGAAAATGTGACATAATTTTTAAAGTGCTATGGACAAAAATTCCTCCATTATAAGTTTCACAATATTATTAATATTCTATGTTCTTGGTAACCATATTGAAAAAAAAAGTAATACATAAGTTTTATTTTCAGTAGGAGATACATAATAATATATTATCTGGCTTAATTTTGTTTTTCGCCATTTTTTAAATTCCTTAAATAATTATTTATTAATGAGCAAATTATTTTTAAGATACTACTTTATGGTAAATCACAGTGCCGAATTTGCTGAAGTTAGTGAAGATCCTGAAGAAAGTAGGAAAGTATTTTTAGAAGATTTCCAAAAATGTTCAGAAATAAATGCCAAATGGAATGAGAAACAAAAAGAACTTAGAGAAAAAGATATTGCTGATCAGCATGAAGCAGAACTTACATATGTTATGCAAAGATTAGAATTAGAAAAGAAAAAGCAACAACAGAAAATGGAGGAAATAGAAGAAATTGTAAAGGCGGAAAAAGTTGCCTCCAAAGATTTTATTACTGCTGAAAATCTAAATGAAGCCATAGATAGGGCACTTGCTAATCCTGTAGATTATAATTTTGCTTTAACATTGAGTGGAGAAAAAATTTTAGGCAGGGATACAATTCCTAATAAGGAAAAAGACACAGTTAGTGTAAAACAATAACAGTAATGTATAGATAATATTTATTGGATAATAAAATTAAATAAGGATAAGCTAAGTGTTTTTTCTTTTTACCAAAAAACAAAGTAAGGTTAAGATGGGATAAGTGTGTAAAATCAATATATATATATATATATATATATATATATATATATATATATATATATATATATATACATATATATACAGTGTAGGTAAAAGTTTATGGTCAGTATATTATTTCCTTTCTTGCAGATGCTCTTGGGCAACAGTTCGCCTGTGACATAAACACACCCTTTCTTGTTTTTTGAAAATAATAATTGTTTAGATAGTTGAAAACTTTTTGCACCTCATCTTTCCAGTTAAAAACTGTGTAATCTTCTCCCATCTTTAACACTGTAGAATAATCTTTAATAAAATTAATATACGTTTTTTAAATATTGCTACTGTGCGATTGTCTTCTCTTAAAAATGCTTTACTACTCAGTTTTTGTACACGCTGTTCTGACATTATCTTTATTTTTTCTTGTGGGTGTGTGATTTTTTTCATTTTTTCTGAAAATTGGACATATTGTGAACATACATCGACTTTTGGTGATCCAAAACCATTGTTGTATTGTCGTACAAAAATGTACTACAGTGCTTCTGAAGATGCACTGTCTTACTTTTAGATATTCCTCTGTTGTAGAAATATACATCTTCCACAGTTTCGATATATTTAGTACACAAGGCAAATATCTTATCACAACTGTTTTATTCCTGGCATAATGAGTTTCGCAGCAAGTAATAGATTCAATGAAATGTGTTATAGCTTGATTTTTACAAATTAATTTTTGTGAAGTTCTGTCACCTCTTCTTCTTTATGCTGGCAAAACTCCTGTTTTATGATACTCCTTTAATATCCCTTCAATTCAGTTTTTTCCTATACCTAGTATCGCTACGAATGTATTTTTATAAACAGGAATTGATCCTCTTGAAGTGTTGATGGTGTACTTCACACTGACTGTTTTTGGTTTATTTAGAACGTTTTCTTTAATTTTCGTACCAGGTCTTTTGGATTATAAATCAAATATGGAAAAATAAAATAGAAAAAAAAATATCAAATTTTGGATAAAATAGTTTAGTTTTAATATTATAAAGCTATTTTAATGCTAGATTAATGTTTTCTAAATATCTGTTGATAGTACACACTTACCCTTGTCAAATCTTAATCTGGCGAAGCATGTACTATTCTGTGTAATAATACACATACACACTTTTCCCAATTACCATTATTACCTTAGTATTGTAGTACATAAACATCTTGTTTGTTCCATAAATTGATGGTTCTTATAGTGTTTAATTAAAGTGGGAAGAACATACATTAGAAAAACTAATAGGGCCAAATATTCTAAAGTTCATTTAAAACTGGCAATGGAAGAATTACCGCCTATACAGTGAGTCAAATATAAGATATCTAAATTTTATACTCTCGCCTGTATTATTCAACCTTTACTTAGAAAAGATATTTGCACGAGAAGAGCATGGATAAGGCACAAGAAGGCATTAAAGTCAACAGAGGAATTGGTAATAGCATCCGATACGGTATTAATTGCCAAAAGCGAACAAGATCTACAGCAGATTACAAAATCTGCTGAACAAGGTAGTGAGCGAGGGTGAAAAATATGGTCTTAAAATTAATGCAAAGAAAATAACAATGGTAATCATGAAAAATAATATGTACTACAAACATATTAGTCAATGACAAACTAATGGTCGTGTTTCTGCCGCGTCTGTTTCGATCTTTCCCTAACTAAGTAGATAGTGTAGGTACCTAATGATCAGGTACCTATTTAAACTCCATCACTTGTTCTATTATCTGACTTTCCAGCTCCAATTTACATCTTAGTAAATTTGCTATTATAACAATTCATGTCTTTTTGGGAAAATTAACATGTTCAATTTTCTGGAGGTTATATTAAATTGGAGCATTACATTTATGATCAGGTTGAATAATAGAGGACTCAGGGAATCCATTGTCAGCTTCAATTGGGTCAGTTAGTTCTCTAGTTACCTAACCAAATGCCTTCTTAAGGTCCACGAAACATAGATATGCCGGTTTGTTGTATTTTAGTGGTTTCTCTTGCATTTGCCTCATAAATATAGCATCAGTGCAAGTTTCTATACTTTATGCATTCGGTGCATAAATAACTATACTGGTTTGTATAAACCTTTGATTTATAGAATGGTTGTATGTCGGCGTTAAGATTGCGTATCCGTACATATTTTGGTAGATCTCGTTACAGAGATGTTGGTAATAAAGAGTTTTATCAGGAAAGACGTTGAAAAAGATCATAGAAATGAGATTAATTACTTCCAAATCGTTCCCCCCACAATTAATTTTCCATCCAATCAAAACCAACTTTCAATCATGTCGCATTATTTACCCAAAATGTCATATACAGGGCACTAAAAATTTATATGCTCGTGGTTGAGAAACATGAAAATTTTTATTTTAATTTAAATTTTAAATAGGAATATAGTTTTTTATTTCTTATGTCAAATAGGAATATAACAATATATATATATATATATATATATATATATATATATATATATATATATATATATATATATATATAAATATATAATAAAGACTAATAGTATGGTTTAGAAAAAATATTTCTTGGTGACTTCCATTCCTCCCATCACCCCTTCATATTTTATAAAATTATAAAATCACCTGAAAATTGAACCTATTATGAAATCTTACAAAATTACTTAATATATAAATTAAAGAAGATAAACAGAAAACATTTATTAAACATGTTTATGAACACCGTTATTAAAAAAGAGATTGTAAGAATTCTTTCCTATCATCACTCTTTTCTGTATCTTCAGAATCCAACTGTTGTGCAACCTTTTCTTCAATATTGTCAAATTCTTTATTCACTACTGTTTTATTCTTTTTAGTTTTTTCAACATTAGATGTAAAGAAGTTGCTCTTCTTTTTGGCTAACTGTATTTCTGCTCGCAGTTTCTGTCTTCTTGCTGCTTTTTCATATGCCAATCTGTAAATTATACAATTAGATTAATAACGAAAAGAAAAAAATTACTTCTTCTTTTTCAATAAACATGTATAATTGCAAATAAAACGTATAAAAAACGGCGCGTGGTACTTGGGAAGTGCCGACAAAAGTGAATACTTCTTATAGCGCGTTATTGCTATATGTAGGTTAATAAAACTTTATGCCTGCTCATTACTGAATTGCAAAGGCGTATCGAGAGAGGGGGCTATGCCCCTCCTCCCAAGAATTAAAAAAAAATGTAAATTGAAATATTTGCAGTTCAAATGTTTTTAGTTTCAAACACATATCCCGCTTGCCACGAGAAAAATGTTTTTAGTTTTGAGGGTAGTAGAGTAGAGGTTGTGATGAACGAGGTAAAGTGTGAGGTAACCTAAGCTATACGTGTATAACACAACCGCGCACTGCTGAAGAAAGCAAGACAGCTTCTGCCGGTCCACCTCCCACAAATTTTTTTTTTTTTTTGGAGTCCACTGTACAGTCCTTTTTATGTTTTTTTCAATAAAAAAAAATAGAACCGGTTTATTAAGAATAATTTTCTGTAATTTTGTTACCAAATGATCTCTCCTAGTAGTGATACACTTGACGTAAGTAAAACATTGTAAAACTTAAAACTAGTTGTTTATATCATTGTTCTATTGTAGCATAGCTCTGAAGATGAGATATGACAAAACTGTCCACTATCTGGTATTCCTGTAACATGTTAGTCAGTTGAATAGTTTGAAATCTGTCGATCACCATTATTTTTGTCTTAGCTTTATTAATTTTCAGACCAACTTTATTGCTTTCGTACTCAACTCTTCGCAGGAGATTAAACATTTCTTGCTCATCTGCTGCTATAAGAGTAGTGTCCTCAGCAAATCTTAAATTGGAGATTTTCCTACCAGCCACTGTTACTCCACCGGCCCATCCATCTAAAGCCATCCTCATGACATGTTCACCATACATTTTGAATAAGTCAGGTGGCAACAAGCATACTTTTCTAACACCTCTCTCGGTCTTGAATTCGTTTGAGAACTTCTGATCTAGTCGTACTGCTGCTATATTGGACTGGTACAGATTTTTAATAAGTGTCATCAGGCGCATTGGTGTGCCCATTTCTATTAAAATGGACTACAGATTTACCCAGCTTACACAATCAAGTGCCTTTTGGTAGTCAACGAAGCATATAATCATAGGTACTTGAAATTCTCTAGATTTTTCAATGAGTTTCCTCAGGTTCAGGATTTGTTCCCGTGTACCTTTGCCCTTTATAAACCCCGCTTGTTCCTGAGGTATTTGGTAATATAGATAGGTTTTTTAATTTGATTTTGATGATATGCAACAAGATTTTACTAGCATGTGTTATTAGTGAGATTGTGCGGTAGGTTTCACATCTGGTAGTAATTCCTTTTTGTGTAGCGGGATATAAATTAAGGTACACCAATCAGATGGCCATTTTCCTGAATTCCAAACAGAGACACAGATAGAATGGATGATATGTAATCCTGTGTTACCTAGTAGTACTAACTAACTGTAGTATTTCACCTGGTATTGAATAAATGCCTTATTTTATTTCTTTTTATTTCTCTTTCTATCGCGATTTAATTGCATCTTTCAGCGAGTAAGACATTAGGTTCTCTAGGGTAGTCAGAGGGCCACTGATTTTCTGCTGGTACCTCGTTATTTTTATATAACTCACCACAGTAGTTTCGCCACGTTTCCAATATTTCGTCAGTATCGGCCTTTAGATTACCTTACTTATCTATTACAGACCACGTTTGAAATTTAAATTCTCTGGTAAGGAGTCAGTTTGATCTTCTGAAATAAATCCCTCGGTTCATTTCGACAGCCAGGTTCCTCTATATCTCTGGATATTTGAGAGATGTAATCAGCTTTATCTTTGCGGCATTATTTTCTGATTTCTTTCGATAACGCTCTATATTCATCGTTTGTTCCGTATCTAGTTTTATGTTCTTTTCTGCGTTGAATCACACTTCACGTATTATCTACGGCTTACGGCCCGTGGAAACCCTTACCTCACAGTCTTTTGCAGCTTCGATTAGCTTATCTTTGAGATAGATAGAGAAGTGCTCTCAGGGTCACTATCTACTAGGTCTTAGGAAAGAACTTCTTCTATGTTTTGTTGGAAGTCATTGATTTTTGATGGATTTAGAGACATGACTTTCTTAGGGTTCTTCTTTTAGGGACTTTAAAACGAAGTCGAACGTTCAATACCAGGCGTTGATGATCGCTTCCACAGTCTGCGCCAGGATATGTTTTACAGTTGATGGCCGACGACTTCCATCTTGATCTTATTAGGATGTAGTCTATTTGATTTCTTGTTCGTCCATATGGGCTGCGCAATGTGCATAATCTCCGTGGAAGATGTTGGTAGAACGTGTTTGTAATTGTAAGATGTTGTTCTTCACAGAACTCCACTAGACGGTCGCCATTCTCATTTCTCTGTCCCAGTCCATTTTTGTCCAGCACTTCTTCAATATTTTCATTAGATGACCCTACCTTGGCGTTAAAGTCTCCTAATATTATGATTAGTTCACGATTCGGAATAGCGCTAACAGTTTCTTCTAGACGACCCTAGAACCTGTCGATGTCTTCTTATTTAGAGCGACTACAATTATTTATTATTAACGTATGGTCCTAAAGTTTTGGGAAAATTTTCAAAAGCATATAACTCTGACCACAATAATCTTATATTTTTATTAAATTATTCAACAATTTAACTTAACTATCCTTATTATAAATCAAAATTCAAATGACAGACAATGGACCATTATTTTCGATTTGCCTAAAAATTCCCCTGACACGTTGCATCATCCTTTGGACGACCTCGGCGTCAATTTCTCTAATTTTTGTATATATGCGGCGTCTTAACTGTTCCTGATTTTGTGCTTCCCATCCGTTATAATAGACTTTCCGACTTAATATTGCCCAGAATTCTTCAACTGGACGAGCCTGAGGTAGGTTGAGGGGGATTGTCTGCTTTTGGTACAAAGGTAATGCTGTTAGTTTCGTACCAGTCTCTTGTGATCCTCGCGTAACTTGACGAAATGCACTCGCCTTAACGCGCGGCAACATCTCGGAATTCTCTCTAATTGATCCTCTGTGTATTTTGGACCTTTCCTTCTTTTCCGGTAGATAATATTGTTACTCGATAGGGTCCTGTATACTGTGTCTTTCCAACATGAAATCTTCTGGCCAGTTTTCGCTGTGGGACCCTAATTTTGTTCTTAGCTGCTTCAATAAGTCTTGCCTCTCTTATATGGTTCAAAATCCTCGGTCGGCCACTTTTACGCAAGTTAACACATGGTATCCCTTCTTCACATTCTCTGATTGTGCGATAAATTGTCGATTTGCTTATGTTTAGATCTCGATAAATATTAGTCTCGTTTCGACATTCGCCCAACCATATTATAAACACCTCGAAAAAATATCAACTTTATAAGACATTTAGCAGAGCACAAACCAAAATATTCTGCTTTGTTTATTAAATGTCAATAACCGATAACATTTCAATTCCATGGCCTTCTTTGTTAAATGCATTTTGCTTCTCAATCAGACCAGGTGAAATTTTTTCCAAAACTTTAGGACCATACGTCATAGCGCCGGTATAATTTAGAGCGACTACAATTATTGGTGATACATAGACAAAGCCAGATGAAGTAACAAAGGTACTTGACGTTTGTGACTCCAATACTTTTTCTATAATCCACAATATTATTTTACTATAAAAGTACAAGTCAAGTATTTACAATAAAACACATTAATTAGTATACTTCTGTTTTATACAAATATTAAAAGAAGTTGGTTTGCATAATATTATTTGGTAAACCTTTTCTTTAATTCAAAATATCCAGATTAGTAAGTGTATTAATATAATTATTTATTCTTATTTTTTTAATATTCAAATATATAATAAATATAATATGATAAAATTGTTTGCAAGTTTTCAACTATTTGAAGGACTGTCCAATCCACTAAAGTAATTTTTTGCTAGTTTATAGTTTTTTATCAATTTTTTAAATTTTCATGTATGAGAATACATCATTATACAGTATTTTATTAAAATATACGAATATACAACAAAAGTCTATAGTTCCAAGACTGTGAAACCATAGCACCAGATGGGAAGAATTCCAGGAAAGAATTAACATTAACCTGCAGGTATCATTAACAACACCAACTGACATGCCCTAAGGGAATTCACAAAGAATGTACAAAAATGTTTGTAAATGTGTCTACCAGATAGCCAAGCGGGCTGGGCGGCTGGCTTCTCCTTCGCTTCACTGCGAGAGATGTCAGTTCGATCCCCAGCTCGGTGACAGAAAACAAAAAGGCTAACGCAGCAGTTTAAAATTCTAAAATGAATCTGCGGCTTAGTCTAGAATATGCTGGTATCTGATCGGCCTATGGTGGAGCAGTACGGCAAGAGATAAGGGCTTGCGGCTCGGTGATACTCCTCCATAGATCCCTACCGGAAGGGCGTGTGCCGCCTAAATACCGGGTATATATATATGTACAAAAATGTGCCTTGTTGGTGCCAAAGTAGGTTATCAACTCACAAGGAGCATTGCCCAGTAAAAGTAAAATAAAAAATAATCGTAGAAAAAAAGGAAACTTAATATAAAATAAAAGTGCCCTAAAACTCACCATTTTAACCCTAATTTTAAAAAATTTCCCTCCATACCCCCCCCAAAAAAGTTCATGCCCATCCCAAAAATAGGTCCTGGATCCGCCCTTGCTGAATTGTTAATATTCTCTCTGGATGTCCGATATTGGAAATATGCCCATTATGGGATCAAATAGCAAATATTATTTCAATAAAATAATAAATTATTTACGTAATTAAAATAATTAAAAGCGAAACGGTTAAATCATGATTAATTTAATTAAAAATTGAATACTTTAATATCTAAAACAAGTTTTTATTCTTAGGTAAGCTGTGAAAATATTTTATTTCTAGCGTATTTCTTACAATTGTTTTATTACTCCAGTTACTAAGATAAGTTTGCTAATTCTAATAAGTAAAAATATGATTTTTACAAGATGAATCTTGAAGGCATCTTTTCTTGAAGGCAAAAGGTTGATATCAAAAATGCTTATTAATGCTTAAAAGAAATAAAAGAATTATTTTTAAGCAATAACAATATACTGTGCAAATTGTGTGAATTAGCGGACTATTTTTAATGCTTGCTTTGGTTATAGTATATTGCTAAAGATTTGGTACCATTTTCTATGTTACTTCCGAGTTTGGTTTAACGATTTTTATTCAATTAAAAAAACGTAAATGTAATTCTTCCTAAAATTAGTTATGTTTAAAAGAAAACGATTTGTTTCTAAGCGACATCAACAGACGATAGTTAAGAAAAATGTAGTGGATATTTTTGAAAATATTAATAACCCCGATATTTCATCTTCAAACCTTTCTTCAGAATCTCTAACTTATCATTTTGATGAGAGTTGCAGTTCAAATAGTTCAGATTACAATACTTCCGATTTAAACTTTTTATCAACATCATGTTAAGTACCTAAAATAATCTGAAAGGACCACGTGGACGATCATTTGATTTAAATCCTTTACAACGCTCTTCTTTCAGTGAAACTGAAGAAGGATCTAAACATGGCTGTAACGAAAATTCTGAAGAACCGTCTCGAGATGTTAACTTTTCTAATAAATTATGCAACTTGACTTTTGTCCTTTAAAATACCACAAAATGCATTAAATGATTTATTAAAAATTCTTAAACAAGTTCTTGATCTTTCTCATTCGCCATCAGATGTCAGGACCTAAAGAATTTAAATTTAAAGACTTTATCCCTGGAAAATATTACCCCTTTGGTCTTGAAAATACCCTGATCCATATTATGATTCAAATTTCAAAGGTTTTTTATCTTCGCAAAAAAGCAATGTTATAGAAATTTGTGTAAATTTTTATGAAATCCCACTGACAAAGAGTTCTAGTAGTCAGTTTTATCCTATTTTGTATAATTTGTTTATATATCCAAAAATTGCAGGTTTAATAGGCATTTACCATGATTATGAGAAACCAAAAGATACAAATGAATGTCTGAGTTTGTAACACACGCTGTTGAACTTATAAATGTTGGTTTAAGTTTTTATTAAAGCAGACGATATCTTTTTTTATTAGATAGTTTAGGCTAAACTAATTAAGCATGGATGATTAAATTTGTGGGGTAGTTTCGCAAAAAAAAGCTTTTGAGGACACACATATAGCCCGTATTTTAAAAGGTTTGTAACTTGTAAACATAAATCCATTTAAGGTACATTTAAGAATTTACATTATCACTTAAACAGCCACATAGAGACAATAAAGCATATTTGTGTATATGTAATTTAGATGGCAAAATTTACAAACTCTACAAATGTTTAGTTCTGGCTATGAGGTTGCTTCAAGAACTACAGCTAGAGATATGAGATGAATATTTGTTGTATTAAACATGGCTGTATATTTTATTTATACACTTTTATTTTTGTTTTTGTGTGGAAGTGTAATTACTGCTCATTTGGCCATTAGAAATAAATACTGATGGCTGGTATTCTTCTAGTTTAGGCAAGATTAATACACACTATGGCACTTTGCACCTTGAAATTCATGTGTTTAAATTTACGCGTTTAAATGATGATTTATTCACAATAAGCAAAGTATAATTAAATAAATCTGAAATTAGTTTGTTCAATTTATGAATGTACATTAATTTTGTTTTTAGATACTGCTTGGAAAAACTCCAAAACAAGCCCTGCCATGGGGAAGGAGATTAAAAACCGGAGGATGAACTATCTGAAGAGAGCTAAAAAGAGGGCACAATACTGAAATAATATAAATAAAATTTAATTTGCATGTTGCGTTAGCAATTATGATGCATTTTGTAATGGTTAAATTATGTGATTTTGTAAATTCAATTTCTTTAGCATTGTCCAAAATCCTTCTTTCTCCTGTCCAGACAAGTATAATCTAAAACCTGATATCAGTCACAGCCAAATTCACTCCTTAACTATTAAAACTTGTGACATTCTAGCATGCATACAGTGGTCTTATACGAATAAAGATCTTGGTCCAGATAGAATATCCTAACTTATTTTTAAGAAATTGTACATTCTCTTTATGTAGACCTCTATGACTTATTTTTAATAACTCTCTTAACTCAGGGTCATCTTCCATCACAATTTATTGATTGATTTCATCATTAAATCATTGATTTGTAATTATCGTTCCATTACAATTTTTCTGCTATTCCTAAAATTTTGGAGGCTTTACTGACTGATTTTTAAGTTTTGACAGTTAATCTGAAGAATCAGCTACATACTGGTTACCATGGTTTCTTGCCTGGTCTTTCAACTTCTACTAATCTACTAGTTTACACTGATCTATCTATATAAAAGGCTATGATGACAGGTCACACTGTTTGTCCAGTAAGGTAACAACACCTAGGAAAGAAATCTAAACAGCCAAAATTTGACATTTCATTCATATTTTGTTCTTGAAACGATATGGTGGATTCATTGCTAATTCATTCTACAAATTGATGATTCAAATATTGTGCTTAAGTGATCTATCTTTTATTGATCACTCGAGCCTATAATATTTAAATATAATTTGGATAATATTTTGATTGAGGAACAATAATTTCACAGATCTAGGTGTGGTTTTTCAGAGAAATATGTCCTTCAATATATATACAGATCTTATATGCAACAAAGGCTATCAAACAGCTTGGTTTCATTAAGAAACATACCAGAGATATTTGTAGGATTGCATCTATAATTTCTCTTGTCCTCTCCCAACTTGAAAATTCAACTATGATCTGGTTTTCAACTTGATCTGAGTTCAAAGAAGATCTCTGATCTACTGTTTTTGTACATTGTGCAGACCATATTCTTATTCTGGTATAATCAATTTCTTGAACCTGAATTTTCTTCTTACCAGAAGAGTTAACTTTGCATTAATCTTTATTTTTAAGCTTGTTAATGAAATAATCCAATCTCCTGAATTGCTTCAGCTAATATTTCATATTCCTCCCCGTTCACTGTGTCAGAATTCACATTTTCATGCTCCTGATTGTAGAACTAATTGTGGTTCAAATACAGGTCTGGTCTAATTTCTCATGAATGCAAATCAACTACTTCATGAGATAGATTTGTTTAACTTATGTATCAATAGCGATAGATAGTACTGAAGTACTGAAATACAAGATGCAAAATGATTCTTTGTATAAATAAATGAGTACTTGTATCTTGCACTTGTACATATATGTTGCATTTTTGTATAATCTTGACAGTAGATTTATTTATTTTATGGAAACAAATATAAATAAATAAATGTAAATTCCTTTAAACATTTATTTTCTCTTTCCCAAAATACATTCTTAATATGAACAGGATGACGCCACTTTTAGTACTTAGTACTTTGTACGATGGCATTATATGTCTAATGTACATCCTCAGTGCTAAAATAGATGTAGTAGGAACAATCCAAAAGTCTGCCAAGTAAGTCCACCAGATGTCTTATGGATGTTAGATTAAGGTCCAATTAACATCCCTAGATGTCAACTGAACATTTGAGTGCAATTAGGGATATTATTTTGAAAAATTTAAATAAATTTTTTTATAAACTTTTCAATTTTGCAAAAATTTTATAAACTCTTCAAATTATGCATTTTAAAACCATTAAAATATAACGAAAAATAAGACAATAGATCCCTTTACCGAAAACTGTAAAACAGACTAAATAAAACTGGTTGTAAAAACAAAATTAAAAATTTTTTTTCTTAAACAGAGTTTTAATATAACTGGGAAAGAACAACAATAAATAAGAGGTTGAAGAGTACACTTTCTACAGCTACATTTTTCTATTTCTTTCTAAATTTTAAATAAATTGAGAAAATTTGGATAAAGTACTGTTCTTGTACTTTTAAAAACTACTTATTTTGTTGCACTATCTTTTCACAAAATTTTAATGTTTTAGGTTTTGATATCAGAAGCATGTAATTTCAAAACTTGAACTATGAAATATTAAAATGGTCATTTTCTCTATTAATGTCATAATCCTATAAAAAGTCTTCTAAAAAGAACATATAGGTTTCTTATCTGTTAGAAGACATAAAAGTAAATATTATTAGTAAGTACCAACCTTTCATGTAAATGTGTCCATTTAAAATTCGATAGATATTTAATATTCCAGATACAGTCATACTGTTTCGATTTTTTCCTACTGCTAACCTGTGTATTATTAAGAGCAGTGGCTACTTGTTTGGCTATGTATTTTCTTTCAAATTCTATCCAACCTTCTGAGAATTTTTTTGCTACTTTTCGTTTCTTTTTTGGCTTGTCTTTATCTTTTGATTTCAATTCTGTAAAAAAAATTGGTTAATAAAACATATTTCTATAATTAGGAGTTTTTAGTAACCTTTATCTGCCAATTGTAAATATATTCTTCCAACTTGTCCAAAATCACTAAAAAATTCTCTAATTTTTGCAACATTCATGTATGGCGGAATTGTAGATAAATAAATAATACCTCTTTTAGGTGGTTTTTTGGGGTTTTCTATGCTGGTAGTGGGTTCTGAATCCGAATTTTCCATTACTTGAGTCATATTTATATAAATCAACAGAGTCTTACTTTTTACTAAGTCAAATACTTATTATTGCTGTTTAATAAATTTTCTGACTCGAAAACAAAGTTCTACTTTAAATATTCATCAAAAAACATTTTTTTCATGATTTATTCTTTGCTATGTTTTGTTTTTTTTTTATTTTGGGGTTATACATACATTTGAATTTGACAACGACCACTGAAAAGGTAAACACGTGGTTTTATGACCTTCATGCGGTAGAGCCACACGGTACAATCACAGAATACTAATCACAACATTTGTGATTAGTAGAAACCACAGTTGTGATTAGTATTCTGTGGTACAATGAATACACGGACAGACCACTGAGGTTAGGTGATCTGTGAACAAGGTTAGTAGATTTTAAGTAGGTTGCCTCGTAACTATGGTGGCGAAGCGAGGGGAAGGCAGAATGCTTACGTCACTCATACGACAAAGTCAAATTTGACAGTTGATGGACAGTTGTCTGCACGTCTGAGTTTAAGTTCACGTTTGTTGTTGTATCATTAGTTCGTTTATTTGTTGGTTTATTTGTTTAGTTATTGTTTAGTTTTTATTTTTAAGTATAGGTATAAGGACAATATTATTTATAGAGACTTATTATATAGTTATTTGTGTACATAAACACTTGTGAAGTGTGTTTTCGTAGCCGTGATATCAAGGTTTGTCTAACAATTATTTATGTAGTTTTGTACGTTATAATAATGATATATTTTTTAGATGAGATAAGTATATATAGCTTGAAGATTTGTGCTTGAAGGACTAATCATTTTTTGTATTTTAATCTAATAAAAAATTATTTATATTACCTATTTGTTTTTTTTTGCCTATCACTAGATATGATAAGAATGCTGCAAATTCCAGGAAAAACATAATAAGTAAGTTCCTACATATTTAGTATTTTTGCTTTTGAACTTTTTCTACTGTTTTTTTGGGTTTTTGTGCGAAATAAACTGTTATCTCCATTTAAAACACACAATATTATCAATATAATCAATTCTATTTTTTGTCATCATACTATTGATTTTAGAAAAAAAAATTGATATAATTACTAATATAAGAACCACTTAACATCCCTATACCCAAGAAAATCCCAAAATGTATTGCAAAATCTAAGTTTTTGAACCTTTTATTAGCATTGAAGCTTATGGCAATTTTAAAAGTGTCGTATGGGTGACGTATTCCCGCCTTTAAAAAGCGAGCATTTGATTGGTCTATAGTTACGAGACAACCTACTTAAAATCTACTAACCTTGATCTGTGAATACACGACCCACACCACAGAATAATAAGCAATTGTTATTTATTCTGTGCCTGCCACAAACCATACATACTCTAGACGTTCCACGACCATGTTGATCTTTCGGATCGAATGAACGCCATCTCTTAATTGGAAAGGCAACTAAATTGACAAAATATAGTTACGCGGGAATTTCAAACTAGAAATTTTGCGGGATTTTTGAATAAAAGGTACAGGTAACCTATACTGGTTAATATTGCAAATTTAAAATGTAGGAAATTAAAACGACAGAAAGACAATTCAATGTTTTATTCAGTAATTATACAATAACTTAAAATTATCTTGAAGTAAGTACTATCTACATAAAAAATACTAAAAGTCTAAAGTTTGTTCAAAAATTGAGCTACTGAATAGTTCATTCTTACAAAAGAGCCTTGTTGCATTTCCCAATGTAATATAAATCGTTATAGATATATAAACCGTTATGTATACAGATAGATTATTGCACAATTTTTTGGCATTGTGATTGATGGAATTTTTTGTTAAGTCCGAAGCTGATCATGTCAAATAAACTGCAGAATTTACATTTCTTGTTGGAAATAGCACCTTCTATTAAAGTATTAATGTGTTTGTGAATTAAGTAAATGAATTCTAAAATTAATAGAGCAGGATTAATAAATATTTTATATTTCTTAAAGTAAAATCTAGGGTATCGTCAATAAAAAGTCCCAAAAACTTAATTGAACTTGCGATATTTATTAGACTATTGTTAAGCATTAGAGGTTGTAAAATTACTCTAAACGACATAGTTACAGTTTTATCAGTGTTAAAACAAAGCCCATTCGAGTCAGGGTAAGACTTAATATTAACGAGATCCCTACTTATGGAAAATTGTAGAATTAGCAAATCTAAACTACTCCAGATAACACTTATATCATCGACAAATAAAGTGATTCTACTATAAATTTTTAAGTCTGTCATGTTATAATGAAAAGTTGATAGGTTAATAAATTTGATAGAAGAATTTGATAGACAACCAGTTAAGTTAACAGAGACAGTAACAGCAATGGTGACCAGCAGTTGGAACATATGGAAGTTGGAAGTGTGGAAAGCATTAGGAGAGACAGGGACAAGCTGGTTAATAGGTCTACTTAATAGAATTATTGAGAAAGCATACGATAGAGTTCCTTGAGAGATTCTGTGGTGGGCCCCAATAAGAAAGGAATTCCCAATGAATATGTAAAGATTGTGAAAGACATTTTATGTATGAGGGAGTAACAACTAGTGTTAGGGACAGGTTTGGGAGAGACTGATAAATTTCATGTGAAAATAGGATTACACCAAGGCTCGGTGCTTAGTCCTTATTTATTCTCGTTACTGGACCAAATAACAGTGAAACTACAGGGTAACATTCCATGGTGCTTAATGTATATGCTGATGATGTAGTGTTAATAGGGAATAGTGAAAGCTACTCAGAACAAAAAACTGTAACAGAGGAGACAAGCTCTTGAGGAAAAAGGTTTAAAACTTAGTAGGACAAAAACAGAGTATTTGGAATGAGAATGCTCTATGAATGAGTCTATTAGGGGAATTGCTGATCTGCGGGTTCCTGGAAGAAGTAGGAGAGGAAACCAAAAACCAATTAAACCCTGAAGTACACCACTGATTACTTGAAGCTCTGCAGAAACCGTTAAACAGAATCTTTTGGTTTTTTAAGAATTTTTTCTTTTTCCTCTTCAAATATATTTGACAAGCTTCTTTTTTAACAGGATTATTACCATAATAAGGTCTGCTATCTTTACCCTGAATTTTATTATTAATACATTTGCACCAATTATGCAATAATGTTCGTGTAGTTATTTTAATAATTGAATCTATTGTATTATGTTTGTGCTCCTTACAAGAAAAAATATCCAAATTTTGTCTAATAACGTGTTGTTTTATATCAGTTACTAGGGTTTTAGATGAAGGAGATGTATTTAAGAAAAAATTTATTGTCTGTAACAACATGTGAAAAAAAATTGACAAATCCCTCCGTCGGATAACATAACCTGTAACCCCATCCATTATTGTATTCTTTGACTCGTATTAATTCATTATCTGGATTATTTTTTCCTGTAAATAAAGAAGTTTTACAAACTTCACATTTTTTACACAGACTTTTAATTTTTTTCAAAATGAATCCTGCTACATAATTTGTTACCAACTTGCTCAACTTCTCACGTAAATTGACAATATTTGTGGGAATAGTTGGTATGTCTTGCATAACATAATCATTAGGAATAACATTTTCCCTGTTATTATAAAAAATGTTTTAGTGGAAGTAAAACAATTTGTGCTTCCGTCATCTTCACAATTAAATGATGCTTTATGAATTTTAAAGCTTGAATTCACCATTATTGTTTTAAAAATACCAGCAAAACTTTATGGTGAGGGATTTGTATAGAGTGCCCCAAAAGCTCTAGCTTGTCCAAATATGTTTTCGATGGGATCCTGGTTCAAACGCCTGGGTAACAAGTATTTGAATCCAGATGTTTTCAAGGTATTCCAAATATAAATTAAATTTTTAATTGTAAATATCCAATTTTTGAGGCTCGGGGGACGAGCTTGGTCATGTACTCTTTTTTTTCAAATGCCATTGACTGCAAGATGGGCAAAGCCTCATTTGTCCAAAATCTAATATGATCAGATGTATCACTTATTCCACATCTCAGAATTTTTCCTCGCTCTGCAGATTTTCTTCCACCATTCACTGAATCGAACAATCTATCAAAGAAGAGTAGAAGTCTGGCAGTATCTGCTGCACCTTCCCCAATAACCTTGTTGTTGTCTGAAACAAAACAATAGAATAAACTGATACTGCAACAGCAGTTTTTGTCAAATTTACTTACCAATTCTACTAGCTAACATAAGTGATGATGAAAATCGTTGACTAAAAACTTGAGCAGCTAATTTGAGTTTCATTTTCTTCATTTTTGATTCCTCAATGTGTAAATCTGTGATGTGCGGCAGTGCTCTTAAGCCTTCATTATTTTCAGAAGCACAATCATTTTCATATAATGATTTAATATGTTGCCACTTTGCAACTTTTTTTGTATTTTGAAACATGTATTGTAAATTTTTTTTAGAAGATTATTCCTTATTCCTTTTAACAAATGAGGTGGATCCAGTATTGGATAAATTTTGAAATCTCCTACTTCAAAATAACCATATTCATATTTGTCACTTCTTCCTTGTTCCAAGTATTTCTTTTTTGTGTCTTTCATTAAAGAATTTAACACACTTACATTTACACCAACTTGGTCACATATTACTGTTATGTATGTATGGTCTGTGGTGCCTGCCCACCATGGGCATAGAGCATGAGCACACGAATATTCTGATAAGAATAATAAGAATATACATATGCAATCCATTGTAGATTGTAGATTGTATGTTGTTAGTGTTGGTAATGGGTCCAGTTTTTTTGTAGGTCAGTTCATTAGTTAACAACTAATTATTTTTGGGCATGGCACCGACCAACACAAAAATACAAATTACATATTTTTTTAGATAAAAACCATATAAACAGTTTCGTTTATTTTGGTTGCCCTATGTCTATCCCCCTAATTTCTGTCCCCAATTTTCAACCCCCATAATAATACCCTATGTGGTAGGCAAAATAATTTGTTACAATTTGTGATAAAATTTTTTTCATGCAATAGTGTTTTCATTGCAAAAACCTATTGATTGTTTTGATAACAGTTTTGATAATAATAAGTAAGTTAACAATAAAACTTTAGATATCTCGAAGACTGATGACTTCAAGTATAGGGATAATTTCAGACCTCATTATCGTCTTTACACCAAACTTCCCGATAGAACTAAAACTCGATATATTTATTATAAAAAAAAAATTGAATTGTACTCTCCAATGCTTTTATATAAAATTCTACACATATTAAAAACTAGAGCTCCGTAAGTGGCAAAATACAACCTGCATTGATTTTAATTATATCAGCACAGAAACAACATCCAGTATTCTCCCAAATTTGCCATCCGAATATTGGTTCTACAAAACCAACTAAAAATAGTACCCCCCTACAATAGTACAACCAATAAAATCTTCTAACTTTGATATGGATAAGCTAAATCAATCTCTACAAGTCAGTGTAAATTTTCCTCAATGGATAATCCAACCACTTACCATTGATTTAACCCTCACAAAATACCCCAAATCAACTACAAATCCGATTTTCATTAAACACTTGTACTCCGAAATGATATCTCATTATCCTAATCATCTCCAAATTTTCAGCGATGCCTCTAAAGCTCATGACGGACATGCTGCTGCATACTACTGTAAATACACTAATCACACGATATCCATACCTACAAACTGCTGCATCCTCACAGGCGAAGATGCATTTATCTTCGAAGAAAGAAGGAGCATTTATCTGGGTACCGTCGCATGTAGGAATAGCTGGAAATGAGAAAGTGGACAACCTAGCAAACACAAGTCGAATAAACTCACAATACATAACCAAAACAATAAATTTAATTTCTGATTTCTACAATTTCTAGTTTATCTGAAGTAATTAAGTTATCTGTAGCAGTGGTGTTGTTTGGAAAAGTATCAAGACTGATTTAAATATTTTATTTTAATATTCAGAATATGACCTTATTTAGTTTTAAATCTTTTATTCAATCATAGTATATTAGCTAAGTATAATATGGCTTTAGTTCATCCTTTAAATTCTCGAACTCAAATTGGCTGATTAATTATTGTCAAGTTCTGAGAATTCACTTGTCTGAAAACAACATGTTTTTGGGAAACATTTATCAACCCAAACACTTCAGAGTCCTTAAGGAAACGTACCCATTCTTTGTGTAGAAAGTTTAAAATGCCACTTTAAGCTTAATTTACGACTATTCACGGAGGTCCTAAGAACCACCCCAATGGATTCGCGTACATACATATTTTGTTTCGTATGATCGGCCACTCTACAACAACTTCTCATCGTGGACACAACCAAGCAAACCAGCATCGGGTGTGCATCCCATTTTTTCCTTTAGACCTTAGACTCCGAGCGAGGCCCAACCACAGACAAAAGGTAAGTGAATCTCATATAGAATTGACAATAAGATATTAAATCTGCCAATTGTTATTTGAATTGCATATTTTACATATCCATTTACGAACATTTGCTATTTTTCGCTAATTGACTTACAAACAAATTATTGCATTTTTTTCGTTATTATTATTTATCGAATATCATTTAACCAGCGACTTCATAAAGTTGTATACAAAACAGGTGTCGATATGAATAATTTTGGTTGAGCCTTTTATTTTCCTTATTTTCTGCCAAATATCACTTATTGGTGTAGATGAATTTATTGATGAGACATAATTGGCCCAGCTTTCTTTTTTAGATTTTCTTAATAATTTTATAATAGTTTTTCCTGGTTTTAAAGTTTCAATTTTCAAATACGATCCTTACAAACCTGTAAATCCATAAATAAAGTTTAGTGTAATGGGTTTATTAAATATTATTATACTTCCCTAATAGCGTATACTTACCAAAATGTTCTTTTTAGTGTTTTATCAGATTCAACGTGTATCTATATACAACGTGCAACTTTCCAGGTCAACTATAATTTCATGCCTTTATACCTCGCTGTAGTTATTTTAAGAGATTTACGCTTGTGGAGATATATGCGTATACAGGTTTTAACACGGCAAATTACCCATGCACTTTAAAAACAATTTAAAATGCACGCAGGTCATTTCTCTGACCTTTTTCATTGATATTCTTCATTTATTTCGTCCACTGAAATTTTTCATAAGTTTTTTTGGTCCAACATATTCTTATATAGGAAAGCACAAGTTTTGTGAGGAAAAGTAGGTCGCTTAGTTTAAATATAAACAATTGTATTGTCGCCATCGACATTATGTTAATAATAACTAGGACAGATTATGTCGAAAAATACAGTGGGATGTACCTAATAGGACAGTAATGCGCAACATATAGCCACTCTTATTTAATATATATTCCGAAGAGTTATTTATGCAAGCACTTGAAAACTGTACAGAATTAATCAAGATAAATGGTGAAAATATAAATAACATCCGTTATGCTTGTAGCATAATAAATTTCTTAGTATAAAATTTTCTGAGACGACCCTGGCCCGAGTATGAATATTTCCGCATTTCTCTATTTACATTTGTGATGAAAGGAAAAAATTCCAAAATCCAGTGTGCAACTGCGACTTTAAATATGGTTTTATTGATTTGTACGTGTTATTTCTACAAATTGAAAAGTTGTTTGATTCAATGTCGTTTCGCGATATTGTTTGAAGTGGTCTAACAACAATTTAGAGTTCGCTAGCCCCCTTTTGATGCGCGGGGAAAAGGGCAGCATAGGTAGCCGGCCGGTATTATACCGAGGCCGAGGGGAATTTAAGTCAGGTTTGGAAGATGGCCCATTGAAGACAGACGTGTTTTAGTTGAGTCGGTTAAAAACCGGCAAATTTGTGAGAAAACCTGATTATACTCAAAGTAATGTGTCTGTTGAAGTAAGAGTAATCACTGTTTTTGTTATATGCCGTAGCTGATCTGAGACAGACATGCATATTTTACTAAACACAATTTGTGACACTGGGGAACAGTTTGGTTTAACAATAAACATAAAGAAAACAAAAACCATGGTTATCAATAATAGTGGCAAAGTTATTACAAGGAACCAGATAAAAAATGAAGATAAGATATTGAGCAGGTGAATGAAAAATGCAATACTTTTTGGTTTTTTTTACATAGGCGTAGTCTGGATTACGGAAGATCTGAATCCGAAATCAGAAATTCGCTCAAGAAAAGAGCAATCAAGAGTAACCTTTTTGAAGATGAGGAAATTTCTGAGTAACCAAAGACTCAATCTGCAAATCCGATATCAGGTGGTAAAATGTTACATCCACTCTTCTTTATGGTGTCGAAGCCTGTACTGTTAATGTTGACTTAACTGTTAATGTTAATGTGTTGCACAGAATGGGAAGAGACAGAGAACTTTTGACCACCATTAAAAGGCGAAAGACAGCATATTTGGGGCACATACTTAGAAATGATAACTACGAGTTGTTGCAGCTGATTATGAAGGGTAAAATCGAAGGAAAAAGGGGTCCTGGTAGACGACAAATATCCTGACTGAGAAATATTCGCGACTGGACCGGGTTAAACACACAGGCGCTCTTAAGAAAAGCAGAAGATAGAGACGAGTTTGCAATGGTTATAGCCAACCTTCATTAGTGGAGACGGCACTAGACGAAGAAGTACGACATAACTCATATGGACTGTTTTTTTACAAAAAAATAAGTTATTAGTACGAATTTGAATAATTAAAAGATGTTTTTATACTTGACTTGAGTGTTTTAAATAATTCAAATTCAAAAAATTTAAATTGTGAAAATACTTTAGAATTTTTTGATTTGACACTTCGTATATCAATATTCAACCAATCTTGTCGACTAACATTTCAAAGAACCTATGTTTATAGATACGCACTTTACCACTTTGTACATATACTATACTTAATTATTCTAAAAACACTTAATACATTCAATAACAAGCATTGTATTTTAGGCTTCACACAGCGTTCACTCTAAAGCACATCTAAACATCTATCTGAAATTGAATGAAGAACTAAGTGCATTTAAAAGCTCTTACTAGTATAGCTAATAAGGAAAATTATCATACACAAGCAATTAGTACTTCATAAAAAGTATACTGGTATATTGAAGTAAATGGAGGAGTTTGTGTTTTTAAAAATGAAACGAGAATATAGAGAAGGTCCCAATATAATTATGTGAAATTAGATAGTCTATTCCATGAATATACGACTGTGTTGGATGATCGCTACAAAGAATATTTTACTGTGCAACATACGGAGTAGGTACGAAAGTAAATTGCTCTAATAATTATTCCAATAAAAATGATTTTCTGTCCGTTCGACATAATTTAGTACTAATTCTATCCCTTAACTGGTGACATTATTTTTAATTACATAAATGGTGACCATGAGTCTGACAGACTCCTGGCTAAAAAAGCTGTTTTTGTCAAGCTGGCACCTAAAACATGCAATAAAACAGTTTTTAATAATAAAACAATATTGTAAGGTCATTTTTATTTGGTGAAAAGGAAAAAAATTAAACTGTAGGACTCAAAAACAGAAAAAATGGTAACATGTTTTATAACACAAAATTTTTAAAGTTTTATGCATCTTTAAAAATAAGTACATTTTATATAAAAAATTGTTAAAAACAACACAAAACCTGAAAATCACAAAAAACGTTAAAAATCTATTCTACCCTGGTACAATTTATACAAATTTTTCGAGAACATTGCAAACATATGGGTTTTTAACACTTTGTGCATAAATATGCAGTCTGTCTTCTTAATTTGGATGGACAGATATAGCAATATTTTCTTATTTCAAGCTTTTTTTCTTCGTTAACCTTATTTTCGGGAATATCAAGGATACTTTCGATCAGTTCTTTCAGCTGCTTTTGTAAAGTTGGTATCTTCTATGCAAATGTGAAGAAACGAGTTTTTCGGCCAGGGTTTCTATAAATTTGAATCTAGTTCAATTATTTTCGGGAATCGAAGTAAACATAATGTATGAATTTACGTATTCTGCGGCTGCAGGAATATTTTACACACTTTTCATCCATCGCGTCTACACCGCCTATGGTCAAGTTATAAAAAGAATTTATTTCTGGTAGTCCATTATCTCCAGCTACTTCTATGGAATGATGCACGAAAGAAATTAATATCACAGCTTAATTTTTTTTGAGTTATACGGGATAAAAGTGTTAGGTCTTTGGTAAATCCATACAAACTGTCGCTTTCATTACGATTTGGTTGCGGAAGGAACTGTGGAGGAGTTTCTTTTTTATTTCTTCGCATTGTGCCAACGTAAGTAAGTTTATGTTGTTGAAGATGATGTACTAAATCAACTGAACTAAACCAGTTGTCGCCAGTTACATTTCTATTAGTATTGTAAAGATGTTTAACTAATCTTATAACAGGAAATTAACCAGGGGCAGCTTTAGAATTAAACAGATCTCCAAGAAGTAGAAGAAGAAGAAGAAGGAGAAGAAGAAGACTATCAGGCTCTCTTCATTGATAATTTAATTTGTGCATTATTTTATTATATTGTATTTGTAAAGGTCTTTCTTGATCATAATACTGTTTATTTTCATATATATACAACAATTTATTAATTGATGGTTCATTTTTTACTTATGGTTACATTCAGCCGCCTATATAATTGTCGTGTTGAATATATTATTTTGTTTTAAGCTTGAATTTGATTTCTTGACTCCTAATAAGTTTCTTGATAAAATAATACCTCTGAATATTTGCTTATTACATTAAATTATTATTATACCTTCGACCAGGAGAAAGATCAGGCTGATTAAGTTTCGTAGGTAAGTAGGTGGACGGAGTCCACCTAATGTGTTTATTATTTGTTTATGTATTGTGTTGACAAAATTTATTTAATAATTAACTGTTGATATCTTTCCTTGGATTTGGTCTCAGAACATAAATATCTTTCCTTATCTCTTTTCGTTTCTAAGGTTTCTTAACTTTCTCCTTGAACCCCAAAAATTTAAGTGGCGCCTTTTTTCTATCTTATCTTATCTTTGGTAATTCTACCCATCTATCTTTTTGTTTATTTCTATATCTTTTCTAATATATCTTAGCCTGTTCTCTCTTGGCCGTTGGACCTATTCCCGGTTCTAAAAGCTAATTTCGAACCCACGACTCGCTCTCCACTAATCATCTGGCTACTGTCCGCAATATCTCCATTGGTGACCTTTCTAGTACCATCCAAAAAAGGTTTCCGAGGTTACAAAAATATTTCTAATCTATATTAGAATTAAACTGCCAAGGTAAGAGTTGACAATCAGAACACACGAGATATCAAAATACAGAGAGGAGTCCGCCAGGGTTGTGTGCAGTCACCACTACTCTTTAATGTCTACAGCGAAGCGGTATATAAGGAAGCGCTCTCAAATTCAATAGAAGGTTTATCTATCAATTGCGAAGTTTTAAATAACTTGCGTTTTGCCGGATAATGACGGATAACAACAATGATTTACAGAACGTAATGCAACTCTTTAATGAATACTGTCATGAATACGGACTTTGAAGAAAATTAAGTGCATGATCATGACTAAATCAGTAGATGCAAATATCCAATTGATTGTAGAAGATACTGTAATTGTAAACCAAACTAAAGAAATTAAAATACGTTTTGAAATAGCACGTGCATTATTCTATGCAAATGAAGCTTAAGTACTGTTGAGTATTGTAAAAGAAGAGTCTTTTACAGCGTATTTATAGTGTTAACTTTTGTTTTCTATTATTTGAGTTATTACGAGTATAAATATATCGACATTGTTCATCTTTCATTTTTGATACCGGCTTGTGTTTTTGATTCGTTGTTACGGTATTCGTGTTTCATTTTAGTTTTTAGAATTTTTTATTTAATTATCTCATTTACTTATTTCTTTCAGATTTCTTGAATGCAGTCGTTAATTACCTTCTTTCTATTCTTCAGGAACGTCTTGTTTATTTATGAATATTTAATAAAGTTATATCAAGTAGCCTAATAGCTTGTAACTTCCATATTTTAATAATTTTCCATGTATGTCCCGAGGTATCCTAGCTCTATTGTTTTTTAGAAATCTGCATGACTTTTTTCTTCATCTTTTGTTATTTACGTTTAATATTTATTATTTTTTTCCCTATGTTGCTGTGTTTGTCACATAAATTATTTATTCTGTTCTTCGAGAATCATTAAATATTTTTCGTTTATATTTACCGGCTAAATATAAACTTTTTTATATTTATTATTTACGATAAACAGTATATTCATGTTTTTGTTTAATAAGTTGTGTTGTGCTGTTTAAAAGTATAGTAAACTTTAAAAGTTTTATTTAAATATTCCCTCCTCCGAGTGATCGCAGACTCATCCCTATTTCCCTTCACCCCTCGAACCATCGCTATCACCTCAGCCCGTCTCCAAATAATGACAGCGCAATCCGAATTGTCCCAGCGCATGTCTCGGGCGGCAATCAATAGTCCCGCCTGGTGACGTAACTTCATCCTCGCGTCCCATTGGTCCTCTCCCGATTCTTCCCATTATTTATGAAAAGTGTATGAATGGGTAATAGCAGCCACGGTACTCGGGCTCGAAATCCTAATAAAGAACATCTAAAACATTTTTGCTTTCCGTCGAGCGTGCACAATATTTTTGCGGAATTCGTTCCCGAAATACCGTTTTTGGGATTCTTAATACGTGAAATGACGAAGTGTTTTGTGGCAGGAGATATTAGGGCGCTAGCCAAGGGGTAGTTTTTCGGTGATGGGTGATGTCTGAAAGAGGCCAGAATGGAGAATACAGGGCCCGACCTGTCTCATCTTACTCCGGAAGAACGGGCCATCATCGAATCGGTTATGATGAGACAAAAACAGGAAGAGGAAAGGGAACAAGAAATTTTGAGGTAGATATTTATTCGTGATACTCAAATTATATCCTGTTTTTCGCGAACATATTATACATTCTGCAACTGGAGATACATGCTCGTTGTTCTTCTTTGATTAGATACATCTGCATTAGATCATTACGAGCTCGAAAATATACACAAAAGGGACACAAACTAACTTTAAATATAATACTTCATTAAATAAATGAATACTCTTGAATGAAATTATGACAAAAAATAAAGATATTGCGCAAAGGCTGCTGGATAAGTATAAAGATGTTACTGATATCTTAATTTACCAAATATATCACTGACTAGTCTAATATTTATGTGTTTCAAAAAAATCCTGCAACAAATTTCTATGAATGCATAGGCTTGATTGAAATAAAACAAAATAAGTTTTCCTAATAATTCAGCATATGGTGATACAAAATTATCTGATTGATTTATTAAAAATAGTGAAGTAAATAAATTCCTTAATTTGTTTGTACAATTATAATTGATCCTTTCGCTTACATTAGTCCCCTGCAATATATTTGCGTGCTTTAAATTGTGTATATTTTCTACATGATAGTAAATAAAATATTTAAATAACCATATTGTTAACGTTTCTCACTAAAATAATGGTGAACATACAGTATTTGTGTAAGAAGCTACGGGAGAGTGTAATAATTACCGCTACTATATAATATAATACAAACTACTAAAAAATGCTAGAAAATAAATTTTAAGAGCTTGATTGTAAGACTTATTAATTAATCTATATTCACAACATGTCTTTATTGTTTGATTTTTTTGATATTAGTATGTAAATATATACATTGCAACCATTCTTTTGGGATTTCTTGTATGTCATAAATAGAGAGTAATAATAAATCAGTGGTCTGTTTTATTCATTTTAGGATTTCTGGGGATACTTCGTCTGGTTCGGAACTTTATTATTCGGTTTTCTAATGGCCAATTCTATTTGATTTGTTAAAGTTTCGTTCCTGACTCTTAGGGTAATATTGTCCCCATCTTAGTTAAACATTGTTTATATTTACTTTTTCCACTTCTTTGGTTAATCTTCCGTGTTGTGGATTAATTACAGTTTTGTCTCTATCTGTGTGCTGCAATAGTAGGATTTAAAAGACTTACAATGGTCTAAATAGATGACTACGCAGATGATATAATCTTAATAGCTGATTCAAAAAGACGAATAAGTCACTTATAATATAGAAAGAAAAAATAACGAAAGTATGAATGAAAACACGAAAAGTAAAAATGATTATAAATAACAAAAACCTAACCTAACCTAACCTAACCTAACCTAACCTAACCTAACCTATGATGATAGTCCAATAAAAATTAATAGGAAAGCAGTTGATAAAGTGAATAACTTATGAGTACCTGGAAAGCATAATATTTAATGACAAAACACTGATTTAAATATAGTTCACTGGACAACGAAAAATAATAATCTGTACTGTCCAATAAAGAAGACTAGGTAAAACAGAAATAAACCTGAAGACCACAATGAGAATTTGTGATGTCATCTCACAACCTACTATAATATATACTAATTAATCATCTTTTTAACTGGCTTTATACAACTGATCTTTAACACTCTGTCTTCCTCTGATCCTGATCCTACTAAATGACCTGCCTGTCCTATCTGGATAGCCTTTATATATCTGACGATGTTTTCAGTACCATAGAGAGTCATTAATTTAGCATTGCGGCGTCTTCTCCACTCTCCTGCCAATTTATCTCTTTGAGGGCCAAATATTATTTTAAGAATCTGCCTTTCAAATACCAGAAGCTTATTTATTTCTTGCTGATGTAGAGTCCATGTTTCACTTCCATACGTAATAATTAGGCGAATAATTGCCATGTACATTGGCTGAGACCTCTTTTTCTATGTGGTTGTCATCTGTGATTACCACTTCCAAACATTTAAACTTTTCTACTACTTCGACGTTTTGGTCATTAAGAGTTATGTTCTGGATAATTCTTGGTCTTGAATTTTCGGTTACTAGCATGTATTTGGTCTTCTCTTCATTTATTCGAAGACCTACTACCTGTTTCCTTCTCGAGTTGTGAAAACACTTCTCCCACGTTTCTTGTAGAATGAGCGACTGCATTTAGATCATTAGCAAAGGTCAAAAATATAGTTTTGATCTTTGATTCACAAATCCCCCTGTCAGCTCAGGTACTGTTATATTATTTATTGCATATTCTAAGGCCAAATTAAATAGCAATGGTGATAAGAGGTCTCCTTGTATAAGCCCTGATGTTATACTAAATAGCATCGATGTACTGTTTCTTATCTCTACCTATGCATTTGAGTTTGACACGCACATTTGAGTGAGTTCCACTAATTTTCTTGGTATTCTATTTCTAGCATTGCTAGCCACAGTCTGCTTCTTTTTATCAAATCATGGTGTACATTTCGTTTGAATTCCCAGTTTTTTTATAATAATTGTCGGATCGTAAATATTTGATCTATTGTTGACCTTCCAGCTCGAAAGCCGCATTGATAGTCGCCTATAATATCTACTGAATAAGGAGTGTAGTAGCTAATGAATCATGAGAGCTACAAAAAGAAACATAAAAAAGTTAACAGCAACAGAGATAAGGTTTATAAGAAATGTTACAGGAAAATCATGTAGGATAGACAAAAACATTAAGATAGAAGAATAACTAAGCTATAAAATAGAACAACCCAAATAAAAACAAAACAACTTGAATGGTTTGTGCATATCGTAAAGATGGATAAAAAAAAGTCACTAAAAATAGTAAAAGCTAAAAGAATAGGCAAAAGAAGATCTAGATAAAAAAATAGTAGAAGCTAAAAGAATAGGCAAAAGAAGATCTAGATAAAAAAAAACTGAAAAATACAAGAAATGGGAGCAAAAAAAATTAAAAAAATCGAAGAAAGGGAACGTCAGATCATGAAGCGTAAACCTCTAAAAAAAGTATGTACCAGCTGATTTTATTGTTGCTATATGTAAATTAATAATGTATATACATAACATATTTTATGTATATGTATATATAACCATATTTTTTGTTATTATATATTATGTAAAGGCTCATGGGCATTGGTTATTAATTGTTGCTTTGTTCTTCCATCTATCTATTCCTAGGATATGTAGGTCTTTTTCAACTTTTCAATGATCTCAACCAAGATCAATCTTTATGATTTGTATCTATGAACGTATTACACTGTTTTGCTGAATTTTCCATTGTAATATGTGCAATCTTTATTTATGTGCCTCTCAAATTGCATTACATTTAATTCTCTTTCAACATTTCTCTCATATTTTTCCCTTTATTCTTGTGTAACTAGCCGTACTGGTTTATTCTTGTTATTGTATACTCTTAAAACTTACTGACATACAATGACCAAAGTCAGCGGCGGGTCCTCTGTATGTTCTTTATCTATTTTTGCTCTTCTTTTTCTATAATTGAATTTTTCAAATTCAATTTGATTCGTAGTTTTTCCATCCGGGGATCGCCATGTTGTGTTGTACACATCTTTTCTTTCGAATTATGTAGTCATAATGATCATATTTTTTTTGTTTCGTGCTGTCTATCATAATTTGCCATTATCGTTGCTTTCTTCGTGTTTAATAAATTTTCACATAGTAAGTCTATAGATCTTTTCTCTTCCCATCTTTGCATTTGCGTCCCCTAATATTATTTTCATATCATATCTATATATGTATAGTTTCGTAAACTCTGTTTACTTCACTGTAAAATTTCTCTTTTATTTCTATGTTTTTTTCTTCTGAGAGTAAGTAGATATTAATTATTGAAATTTTTTGGTACTTTCCTTTTAATCTTAGGACACATAGATGATCTAATATTGGTTTAATCTCAACAAAAGGTAATTTAAGATCTTCATTCAGAATAAAGTCAGTACCTAATATTCGATTCTTGTCCCCGCTGTTAAAATAATGGTTGATGGACGTTTTACATCTCTAATATTTTCTACCAAAGTGTTTTGTTTTCTTTAGTGCCACTACACCAAATTGGAACTTTTTAATTTGACTGATTAAGTGTCTTAGTTTTCTTTCTTCAAATGTGCCCCTTACATTCTATAATGCCATTAAAATGTGCTGCTTTAGTAATGATTGTTTATTACTTTCTGCGATTTTATTAATGCTTGATTCCTTGCCATAGTCTTTGGTGTTCCATTTCCAGTCAACGCATGTATCTTTATTTTTCTTACAAACATTTCGCTAAAATTGCCGATCGCTTTAGTAATTATCGCTTACACGTAGCGTCAACTGGTAAAAAATATTTCGTTAACCAACCGCCTCAGAGAGACGAGTTCCATCTACAAAGAAGACACTCGTGTCTTAGTTAGGGGTAGCTATTCCATGGCCGATACTTTTGTGGTTACTGTATGTCAAACAAGACATCGTTTTCGAGAGTAGGTGCTATCATTTTATTATGGTAAAGTACAACCTACACTATTTGCTGCCAAAATTACATTGCTCACGCGTATTTTAATTGGTACATATAATCTTCTCTATACTCTTGCGTTTACTTATTTATGGTAATATACATACCCAAAGCGAAAGGAAGACATCAGCGAATTCTAGATTGAACATAGACATTCTACTCCCTTTCTTATGACCTCAATCGTTATATAGAGATTATCATATGTGCATAAAGCAACATATTGGATTTTTAAGTCTGATAGTCTTCTTACTTTGGTGCTTTTATGAGTGTCTAGGGTTCTTCTGCTAGTCGAAACCTTTTTGCGTATTCTTATCTATATACAGTTGCGGTTTTCTTATTTTAGGAGTCTTGTTGGTTATGATAAACAATTTATATGTCTTTGGTTCCGGTTTCCTTATGGTAGAAGCGTAGTCGGTTATTGCAACTATTTTACTTTCGTTACATATGGTTCCCTTATGGTAGGGACTTTGTCAATTATGGTACCCGTTTTATATGTCTTGTTTACGAGTTCCTTATGATAGGAGCCTATGGTTATAATATCCATTTATTGGGGCATTTCTTTTATCTGAAAAGAAACCCAGTGGTCTACTGAAAGACGATACCTAGTCTGCCGAAAGTCTATTTTTTTCTTTACATTCTTTGTCGAGGTTCACTTATTCTAGAGACCTCATTGCGGTCATCAAAACCAAAGTACACTCTGGTATTTCTTTTATACTTAAAGATATCCAATCGTCTGCCGAAAGACATATTCACTGTTTATTTTGTTCAAGGTGCTCTCATGATAGAGACCTTTTTGAGGTTGTCATAACCATATAGTCGGGTATTTCTTTTTTAATAAAAGATAATAGTCGTCTGCCGAAAGACATTTCTACGTTAGTCTGCAAAAAACATTGCTACTTTTTTACTTTGTTCAAGGTGATCTTCTGATAGAGACTTCTTGCGATTGTTACAGCCATTTTACATTGCGATATATCTTTTATACCAAAAGATCCCTAGTCTGCCGAAAGACTATTTCTTCTTTCTATACTTGTCAAAGTACTCTTCTTACAGGGACATTTTGCGGTCGTTATTACCATTTATAGTGCAAGCAATGTTTATATACAATTGCGAAACTGCAGCAACCATTAATGGGGAATAATAAACTAAATTAACCTACAACATAAAATTTTGGACTGTTCTCTTATATCTAATAATGTTAATAGGCGAATTCACTGTATTTTTTGACTGATGTCATTACGCCAAAGTCGCCTGGTATAATTAGTGTGCCATTTTTGAGTGTAGTTTTCAGCTCTAAGTTAATGCTTTATAGTTTTATTAGTATTGTACTGCTTTTTTCTTTATATATTTTTTATTGTACTTTGATTTTTTTACATTCTTCACACCTTTCCCATTCTATTTTTATTTATTGCCAATTCTTCCTAATTTCCAAGATAATCCACATACCTATTTTAATTTCGAGATATATTAGAACACTTAAAGCCTAAACCGTACACTAAATTAAAAATGTGATACATAACCAAAATTATCTGAAAAATTTGTGAAGACGGATAAAACATCTAAGCCAGTCTTACGAAAAAAATAAGAATAAAAAACGGAGAAAAAAATTGCTTGAGCCATGCTTAAGAGAGCTGGAAAACTCAGCTTTGGCACGGTATGAGCATACTGCTGTGCCTGATAAGATTTTGCCCCAACTCTTTGAACTAAAATGGAGACAAAAGGAAAAAATAGATGATCCAGAAGAGATTGACTCTTTTGAGACTACAAAGAGAACGAATATAGAGGCGACTATGGACGCGGATTCGTTCTTTCTACCAAATAGGATTCAATGATTTCAACCAGGTTCCTACAAACGAACCTTTAGCACAGTAAGAAAGCTTGGGGTGTAACTTAGTGTTGCTATAAGGACATTCAGAGGGCTACCAAAGAAGAAAAACTAAATAATTTAAAATTCAATTTAAAGAAATCTGCAATCTGTAGGAAAAATTATAATCTGAAATTATATATCTAGATCAAAATAGAAATTGTAGAATAATAATGGACTATTAAAGGACAAACATATCAAGGTAGATATAATTCATGCAAGTAAATAACTAAAAAAATAAGTTATCCCCCCACCTATATGTAGTAATTAAAAACAGTTTTTTTTTATTAAATTAGCCGAAGTGTTAACTATAAATCTAATATCTACATATACATATACATATACATATATATATATATATATATATATATATATATATATATATATATATATATATATATATATATATATATATATATGTAAATACTTTTTTCTTTTTGGGTGTGGTAGTCAATAAAAAATAGAGCTTTGATAAGGCGTACTATTTATTCTGAATCCAAGCTTTCGGTGGTTTTTTGCCACCTTTATCAAGGTTTACAAAGAAAATTACTATGTTGTAACAATTTGAAAGGTGCCAAAAAAAGGCTATAAAAAACTATAAAAAAAAACTTACCCGAATGTAAGATTCGTGGCATAAACAACAACGTTAAATAACATGATAATACTGAAGTTGCAACTAAACTTAAAAATGTTACTGTTAAAAAAACACTGTAAAAATTAATAAATACGTTAAAAGTTAAAAACAAAATGAAAGACGACATGTTAAAACAGTCGTCGTTGCAAGCTTGATTTCAGTCACATTTCACGAGCAGAAAGAGAAACTGGGTGGACAATTATTGTTTAAATAGTTAGGAGAAAATACAAAAAACAACTTTGAAAATAACGTCTCACAAAATACTGTTTATGAATTTTGAGTACTACCAACTTGAAATTAAGTGGGAAATTAAAAATTTTATTTATAACATAAGCAATCGAAAGAAAATAGTATTTAGTAAATAGGTTTAGAAAAAATAATAACTGAAACAAAACAGCACTGAATTAGTAACTGAAGTTTGATCACAAATATTCAATTAATATTGAAATTGAAAAAAAAAGGAAAAGAAATAAAGAAAACTCTGAGATGCAAAATAGCTCAGTCAAAAGTCAATATGAAATTGTAAATTTTGCTAAGATTTTGGATCTCAGATCTCTTATTAAGATTGTTATTATCACTCTTGCTGATATGTACCATCTCTAAAATTTATTTTTCTCTCTGGCTAATATTTTTACATTGTTGAAATCTATCTTATGGTCTAGATCCATAGTATGCTCTGCCAAAGACAAGTAGGTTTGTTTAATCTACAATCACTCTTATAAGAAATGATACGGCTAGACAGATTCCTTCCAGTTTCACCAATATACGTGGATGGACATTCAGTACATTGAATGCAATAAACAACATCTGTAATCTCTAGAGTGGTTAGGGGTTGTTTTATTTTGCTATACAGCTGACGTATGGTTTTGATGTTCTTGTTAGCTATTTTGATATTATTAAAGTCTTTAAAAATCTTAGTGAGTTCAACGGTTAGTTTCGGAATATATGGAAGGGCAAAAAATACACACTTGTTGGAGCAGAATCATTTTGTGCTGAGGGCACTGATTGTGACATAGTAAGTATGTTGTTTCTATTAACAAAGGGAACATTAAAAATTAATTTATTAACCAGTCTTAGAGGATATGAATTTTCAACAAAAATATTACGTAGGAGGTTGAGATCATGTTGGAGATAATCCGGATGAGACAACTTTTTGACACGTTCTTTCATCGCTAGGAATAAATTAGTTTTCATCCTGGGAGGATGGTAAGGGTGGTAGCTTATGAATCTATTGCTACATATGGGTTTTCTATACCATTGTGTTTTCACAACATTATCCTCACATCTATGCAATCTCATGTCAAGGAAAGGCAAAGATCCCTCCCGCTCCTCCTCGCATGTGAATTGCAAGTGTGGGTTCTGTTGGTTGAACACATTTAACGTAGAATGTATAGAGTCTGCAGGTAGTGACAAGATTAAGTCATCCACATATCTCTTTATGAACGGTATTTCAAAATTGATTTGTTGCAAACAGTCTTCAATGACTTAGATGTCTTGTCTTCTTAGATGGCTTGATTGACCACCCACTTTCTCTTTCTGCTCGTGAAATGTGACTGAAATCATACTTGCAACGACGACTGTTTTAACATGTCGTCTTTCATTTTGTTTTTAACTTTTAACGTATTTATTAATTTTTAAAGTGTTTTTTTAACAGTAACATTTTTAAGTTTAGTTGCAACTTCAGTATTATCATGTTATTTAACGTTGTTGTTTATGCCACGAATCTTACATTCGGGTAAGTTTTTTTTATAGTTTTTTATAGCCCTTTTTTTGGCACCTTTCAAATTGTTACAACATAGTAATTTTCTTTGTAGACCTTGATAAAGGTGGCAAAAAACCACCTAAAGCTTGGATTCAGAATAAATAGTACGCCTTAGCTAAGCTCTATTTTTTATTGACTACCACACCCAAAAAGAAAAAAGTATTTACATATATTTTTTCCAAACTAGTCAAAAAACTTTGGACTACTTTTATATATATATATATATATATATATATATATATATATATATATATATATATATATAAGTATATATATTAGGTGGATATATAACTAATTAATATGTGTATAAGATGGAAGGCAACCATTTATACGTATTTCTGACTAGTGGTCGTCTTCAGTATGGTGCAGCCAAGATAAAAAAGGAGCATGTTAACTTGGGAAAGGATCACTACAAGAGCAATGCGACCAATTTGTGGCAATAATGTTAAAAGACTCTGAGGTTTTCTTTGTTCCGAGCTATACCTACTTTCTTTCTTTATTTTACTCACCTTAACCGTTTTCTTGTTATTTGAAACGTTCTAAACGTTTGGCATTCCTTTCCTGAGGTAGTTTAGCTTCCTCCGCGGATGTGTTAGTTGTTGCTCTGGAGCATGTCTTCTAACATTATTGCCACAAATTGGTTGCATTGTTCCTGTAGTTGATCATTTCCCAAAATAACATGCTCCTCTTCCAACTTGGCTGCACCGTACTGAAGATTACCAATGGTTATAAATACGTATATACGGTTGCCCTTCATCTTATATACATATTTATTATATTGTTTTCTTATGTTACGAGCTATACCGATACTTTTTACTTTTATTTTACTATTAACTGGCATTAACCTTTTTCTCTTATATATATATATATATATATATATATATATATATATATATATATATATATAAATATATATATATATATTTATATAAACACAACTATTTGGTTATGCAGCTGAAGACATGACAAAGAATTACTCTTTTAGCTTACCAATCTTTCGCAAATCTTTATTGGAATCATCAGGATGACTATTTGATGTTAGTTGTCATGGTGTTTAGAAATTAGAATAAACAACTCATCTGGCTCCTAAAAATAATTTCGAAAACTATCCAAAATATTTGTATCATTTTTGTATCATCATTTCTATCATGTATAACCTAGAATTGTTATTATCGTATTACTACGCTTTCTGTGACGATTTTATAACAATATTTTACTTAAATATGTCTGTCAACGTTTTTTTTTAAATATGTGTTTTGTGTTAAAACGTTTTAAAACAAAACATTTTTTTGGATAGTTTTCACCATTATTTGTTAGGGTCAGATGAGTTGTTTATTCCATTTTCTAAACACCATGACAACTAGCCAAGGTTGTTAATTTGTTAAGCCAAACATGACTTAAAATTGCTACTTCTGTCACTTCAGTCTCAACACGTTTTTCACACTCCCTTTTTTCATCTGTTTTCATCAGTTTTTAACTAGTTTAGATACCTATGAGTGATAAAGTTACGTATCTTATTAAAGTTGATTAAATAATTTCACTGTTCTTCTTACACACTTTCCGTTTTCAGAAAGTATGGAAATCATTCGAACGCGTTCTGCGATAGATAAGACCATTTCGAACGAGTTTAAAAAAATACTTTTCCGTCGACCATCCATTTATGATTAATTATAACACCCTCAAAATCATTGATTAATGACCCCTATTAATGAATGATTTTCTATTAATGAACGATTTTATTATAGGCAACACAACATACATTGCTTGTATAATAATTTAACCACATTTAACGCTCTGTGATTGGCAGTGACTTGTGGTGTAGGCAACCAAACATATAGATACCTATTTATATTCCCACTAAAAAATTATTTAAAATGACATAGCCGCTGTAAGTACTGGCTGTCATTGTATGTCATTATTTATCGTTAAGTAAATAAAAATTTAAACTAAGATATTTTTATTTCTGAAAAGTTCGGTCGATGGAAAAGTTTTGTAACGAACTCGTGAATTAAAATGGCGATTAACAATCTCGAATATTAAGGCACTCGCTTCGCTCGCGCGTTAACATATTTCAATTGTTAATCGCCCTTACTAATACACTTGTTGGTTAAATAACTATTACGGCTGTTAAACGCAATGAACAACAGTTCAAATAACTAAAGTTTTGCAAATTTCTATCATTGTAGTTTTTTATTACGGAAAAAAATTGTCATTTGTCAAATTGGGTTTTTAAGAGTTGTAACATTTTTTATAAATCCAGACTATTTCAATTAATATAAAAAATTCATGGATATCTAAATTCTCCAGCCAAATACCTATCTAACATTGTTTACTTCCAAAGCACAACAGAAAACTTTGTATAGTATTCGCTTGTAACATTTTGGTTATAATTGAGCCTTCTGCTCTTTTATTAATTATTGCTCATTGAAATGAATTAACCCTAGCTCTACTAAGTAGTAATCTACTGAAGGTTTCTTGATAATAATGCAGTTTAAAGTCCCAGTTATCTAAACATTCGCGGTGCTAAACAATATTAAATCAAACAATGGACTATACAGTAGCAAGATGTTAAGACCGGTGGTAGAACCAAACAATATTACATACTCCATTTAATTATTAATATTATTAAAATAAGGTAAGTGAGCTAAATATTGCCATGCTAAAACTTATTATTTTTTATTAAATATAAATTTATTTGAAATAACCTGTACATTTATTAAACAAGTAACAAAAATGTTTATAGTCCAATTTCTAAACAATTATAAAAATAAAACAATTAAACAAATGTATATTCTTCTTTTTTTTTTAAACAATTTCTAACTGGCAATATTTGGAACCTATACGCTTAATATTGTCACAGTACTGGCAATAAAAGAAACAAGTATTTTGTTAATAACAATAATTAATAATATTGAATCTTAACATTTAAAAAACTAATGTGAGACATTTACTATTTTTGAGAACAATTGGAGCATATGAATTTATCCTTATCATGTTTAGTAAGACACACACTCTCTTCATGTACGCACTGGCCACATGCAAGACATAATCTCATGTCAGCCTGGCGGTCTTCATTAAAAACATGACAGAACCATTAGATTAGATTAGATTAAGAGAGGTGGCCTTTCGGCCTATTCCACTGCGACCTTTTCAGATCTATTGTGGTCCTCTAGTCCTAGATAACATTCTCTAGCCTGACCCTTTTTATAAAGTCTAGTAGCTTCGAGACTGTACCTTCCATGTAGCTATTTGCCGGTGGATTTTCTTCTCCTAATGCAAAGAACCGCACATTTGCCAGACTGTCACACTGACATAAAATGTGCTCTGCTGTTTCTTCTTCGAGGTGACAGAATCTGCACAGGTCATCATCTGATAATCCCATCAGCTTCAAGTGCCTATTCAGCTTACAGTGCCCTGTTAGAAGACCTACTATGACCTTGACTGTTTTCCTGTCTTTGCTTATTAGGTCTACCGTAAATTTTGGCGAATGTTCTGTAATGAACTGTTTCGCCTGTCTTTGTCCTGGTGAATTCCTCCACCATTCCAGAGATTTGCGAGCTACCCACTTCCTTGTAGCCGCTCTTCTTACTGATTTAGCAACTCCGCAGAAGGGTTCCGGTCCAATGAATGGCAATGATGAGCCTTGTTTGGCCATTTCATCTGCTTTTTCATTGCCCTTATGACCCCCGTGCCCCGGTACCCAGGCTACCGTAACCTTGCTACGGTCTCCTAGTTTATTTAGGGCACACACGCAATCCCATACTAGCTTAGAATTGACCTCTACAGAATTGAGTGCCTTAAGCGCTGCCTGACTATCTGTGAAGATGGCAACTGAACAGAACGTTCTTTCGTGCCTTTCTATTTCTTCCACTCAGTGATGGATTGCAGTTATTTCCGCCTGGAAAACTGTCACATCCTTAGATAGACTTAGACTTACCGGGAAATCTATCCCTTGATTTGTCCCTACTATGCCGGCTCCCACACAGAACCATGATTCACTACTTTTTAAATTCTTGTTTATTTTCTTTTCTTTATTTTCTTTTTTCAGATTGCCTTATTCTTTTTGATGTTTGTTTATTTTCTTTCCTTCCTGTTCTTTGTTTTTGTCTTTTGATTTTTCTTGTTGTTTGGAAGGTTCTTTGTTACTTTTACCTTTGGGTGATTTTTCTATCGCTGTGGAAAATAAATCCTTCGTAACTTCTTGAGCTTTGCTATTAATTGCTGGTTTTCTCTTTGTAGCAGTTATCTTGATTAGGTGCGAAATTAGTAAGCCCAAACCTTTAAAAGAAGTGTCCGGTTCTGGAACTTTTTCGGGAGTGAATGGTACCATATTTTCATCTTCGCTGTTGATATCATCAGATGTACTATCATGAACACTGAAATCTGATTCAGAATGAGACGACTCGCTATATAAACGAAGACGTTTTGTTGATTTTTTTTTATTACTTATTCCGCTTGTCCAGGGACCGTTTTCATCAACCGTAGTAGTTGATGGCTTATTTACGTTGTTATTGTCGACGTCTAGTGGTTCTAACACATTTTCTTCAATATGCGTTATAAGACTGGGTGCAAATGCTGATTCAGGTATGATGTCAGGGTTAAAAGGAAATATTCCAATTGCTTTGAACCCAGAGACGATGTTAGCTGGTGTCATCGCATTTAACCAAACTTTACTAAATATTTCACCAAATCGCATTTTGGTTAAATTTTTCCCAGGTTGAGTTATCAAAAAATTTAAAACCTCCTGATCCCAAGAAAAAAACTTATAACTTTTGAAGACTGCTTTATCCATAGGCTGCAGTTCATGCGTGGTGGTATTTGGAAGACAATATAAAGTAACACCATAATTTTCTGCAGCTTCAACAATACTTATGTCCAGATGCGATTTTGCACCATTGAATATCAGGAGTGTGGGTCCTGTATTCTTATAATTTGCAAAATGTCCTAGCCATGAAATAAACGCCTCATTTGTCATGCTCCCTTTCTGTGTCATCATTACAGTTGATCCTGGTGGTAGATGATCATTCCATTCAGGCTTTAATCTCTTTCCTTTGAAAAGAATGAACGGTGGGATGGCTTGCCCCAGGGCATTTCCACAACCCACAATACTAACATTTTCACCGTGTTCAGGCGCTGTCAAGTGGATACGTTTAGCACCTTTCTTGGCCAATACGGTTTGCTGTTTATGGATCGTTAGACGGCAACCTTTCTCGTCCATATTGTACACGTTTCTAGGTTTATCAAACAATTCCAATTTAATGAATACTTCCTCCAATTTCTTAAAATAATCCTTTACAATAAATGGATTCATTTTCTGTGCTCTTACTGGATTCATTTGCTGAGCCTTCCTTCTAGCCACATCGGGATGTCTTGCAAAGAATAATTTCAGCCATTTCCTTCCTGCTAATTTAACTGTATCAGAAAAAGGATTAGGAATGTTCATTATCATCGCATAGGAAAATACACTTCTTCTTACTATTTAACTAGTTATTGGCAAGCTCACCTATGCTAGTTTATGAATTCTGCATACTAGGTCTCTTTCTTGTTCAAAACTTAAAACACTTTTCCTTCCAAGTCGTTTAACCGAATTTTGGTTGCGATAAAGTAGTCTAACGCTGCAAGGAGATTCGCCTTAGACCACAGGACTCTCTTTCTATTCGGCATTCTGTTGAAAAGAAAGTTTTTATTAATAAAAAGTAAATTTTCATGTTAGGTTCCAAATATTGCCATGGCAATATTAGGATCATTACTACTGCGGAACAAACATGGCGATTTATGTTTTATTCTCTTTTATATTAATTACACACAATATAGATTAATAAAGTACTTGAATGTACCTACCTCATAACGTTCTCATCCTTCTATAGTCGGTATTAGCTAGCTTATAACAATCATTACAGTTTTCCCACGTCTTTATAAACAAATCGCACGAAATACACGCTGCTTTGCCGTCAACACCAATACTAACTGGTTCCACCTATAACGATTTTAGAGTGGTTGTTTTAATTCGATATTTGAGCTTACATGACCATCTGTCATTTAAGGGACAAATTAATAAATTTATGGGGAGTCTATTAGGAGCATGGCAATATTTGGCGCACTTACCTTATATAAAGATGAAGGTAGATTTTATTAGATTTAATTAAATTTCAAAATCGTAACTTGAAAAATTATCTTTAATGTAAATTAATCACATGGTTTATTCCCATTAAAGATAGTAAATAATATTAAAATGACTCAAGAATACAACTTCAGAACAAAAAATAAAAAAATTATATACGAACACCAATGTTTATTTTCATCGTCAGGAAAAAAGTTATTGACACTAGTATTTCTTGGATGTTACACTAACATGTGACAATTTTACGCAACACTTATAAAATGAGTTAAAAATTAAAAAATACATGGTGTAAAAAAATTTTTTAAATTGACAAATTATATAAACTGACACATAAGAAAAAGACACAATTAAAAAACTTAAGCTTTTAATTAACAAACAACAGTACATTTTTAATTTGTAGCTAGTTATGTAAAGTTGAAAAATGAAACTTTTAACTCCTATAATTTTTTTTGTAGGAGTAATAGCTCTCGTGTTATAGGCGCAAAAGAAAAATGTTCGATTTTTTCCAGATTTTTAAGATGTGAGTTACAATAATTTATAGGGAAATAAAAGATTAATATTTTTTATTAGTTTCTCTAAAACTTTTAACTAACAATACGACTGGTGGATTAGCTAACTTTAGGTTAAACAAATGGAATATTTAGACGAAAAAGAGTATTTAGAAGTCACATTAAAAATATACTGAGTATTTTGGAAATAAGGGATGTACGATATGCTTCTGAAAGAAGAAGATTTAGAAAATTAACCAATAGTATTAAGATTTTAATACTTATTTTCAGTTTTTTTAATTAGGCACGTTTTTTTAGATATTTTTGGAAATTAAGAAGCACTACGAAAATTATGGAAATTAATAAGAAACGTGTTTAAAGAAAATACATAAAATCAAAACAATGTCAATGTAAGAAATTAAATAGAAATTTATATCCAGAAGTAAAAATCAAATAATGGAACATTTTCTGTAGAGAAACAGTCATATTAGATACATTGTATCCTCAGAATTAAACGGTATGGGCACTTTACAATAATTCAATAGATTTTTTAATTTATAAGAAGTATAATTATCTTTAAAAATATAATAATAAAAGTAAACCAACTTTAGTTCTTCATGTATATATAAAAATAAATTATTTCTTTATATTGTTTCTTTTTACCTTTCGCTTATTTCTAGAGGCATTTTGCTTAGCTTCTGCTGCAGCCGTATCCGCTTTCTTTGCAGCTTCTTTAGTTTTAGCCAGATCAGCTTTAGCTGCCATTGACTGTTTATTTAATTGATCTAATTTAGATTTGGCTGCTTCCAGTAACTGTTCTTTTTCATTTAATTGCGTATTAACACCCTCAAAAACCTGTTGAGAGTTTGCTGCATTACCTTGAGCCAACTGAAAAGTGGTTTGAAGTAGCTTTAACTCAGCTTGTGACTGCTGAGCAGCTTTATTGGCAGACTGAAGAGTTTGCTGAAGTTGCTGCAGACTGGAAGTTTCTTCGTTGACTACCATCTCAGCTTCTTTAACTTCTATTTGAATCTCCTCTACTAGTGCTTCTTTTCCTGCTAAAGCTGCTTCAGCTGCTTTGGCTGCCTCCATCGCTTTTTCTGCTAGTTGCTCTTTAACCTGTTTGGCAGCTTGAAAACCCGCTTGTTGTTGTGCATCTTGGGCCGCTTTTGCCTCCTGCGCTGCTTTGATAGCAATATTTGATGCTTGTGCCCCAAAGTCTTTGAATTCTCCGACAGAAACTCTTGAATGCAGTGGAGGACATTCTGTACCTACAAATGAATATTAATAAAGTAAATAAATTTATTTGTTTCTTACTTACAAAATACTGTGATAAGGCATGTAGATATTATGTATAACCATATCATTATCGTTAAATGTATATTTTATAGTATGAGAATATTTTACAAAAATTTTCTGTCAAATTTATTTGACAGAAATCGTGGAAAACTCAAAAAATATGATATACTTGACGTTTGCCAGTTTTTCTTTTAATTTACGTCAAAAATAATAATTATAGGTAGGTTTGCATGTATTCGAATTAGAGTTAGTATTAGATTAGTAATTTTTTTTTTAATTTTAAGTTTATATTGGAAAAAGGTTTAAACTACCATCTGTAATGAGAAATTAAATACAATAAAAATATTTAAAAGGGACAATTTTTGGAAAAACAGGTATTACAGAGATATATAATATGCTATATAAGCGTACTTTACATTTTGTATATAGACCTGGCATAAAACAGTAGGTAGCTTTAAATACTTTATTATTTGTCGAAGTATTCCCCACGAAAATTAATGCACTTTTGCTTTATTCCAACCAATTCTATTCGTTGTTTAAAACAGTTATTTTACTTGTGTCTATGTACAGTCAAAATTGCGTTTTTGACATCGTTTTGGTATTTACTGTGTTTCTTAATAACTGAAATCTACGACTACGTAGTCTGTCCTTAATAAAAAGTAAAAAATTCGTTGAAACTCAAGGTAAAACTGTAGATAGGATAAGATGACAAAAAATAGATTATCTTACGAGCTGCGTGTAAACAGGCATTGTCTAAGTGAAGATCAATTTTAGTTTGAGGCTGGTTTTTCGAAGCTCAGCGATGGCTTACTACAAAAAAAAATGGTTGTCCATCAACTAGCTGTGGCAGTTCTTTGATCTTCTACATAAATTGTTACTAAAGTAATGAGTTTTTTGACATCAATTTACCTTACTTGCTTTCTGCTCTTCGGCTAACAGATGCGGTATCCAATTGGAAACTTTTTTTTGCAAATAACTCTTCTTGCACAATTTTTTGATATATTTCATGAAATTTTGTCCAATAGAAACTAAAAAATTGCTCTTTATTTACAATAATCTAGATATTTTTTGTATTGAAATGCTATGCCTAGTTTTGCTTCAATCTCTAAAAAATCATTGTTATTCTATATAAATACTGAGGCTTGGTGTAGATGTACTTATATATTTGCAAGTTGGCAGATAATGTTATTTATAGAAAAAACAAAAGTGTTTTTTAATTGGGTACTACTTTCGCCTATACTCTAGATTAAGTAGAGAAAATAATCCAATCATTAAATTCGACCGTGATCAATTTTTATAGCATTTCAATATACAGACACCCAGAAATGATGTTGACTGAATATTCTAACCAAATTTAGGAGAACTAGAAATGTGCTACTTCAAGTAAAAAGTAAAGCAGCATGAAGAAAAAGAACAATGGAAATCAAGAACGTGTATTTAATCATTTTGTGGACTCATTACATCGTAGTCAACGGAGATCTGCTGCAAAATTGAATATGAATTCATACCTTCTTGAGACGGTATTGAATACTATTATAGAATCCTTACTTTGTAATATGATAATCTCAGTTTTATCAGCAACATCTGGTGCAGTGATGAATGCCATTATCATTTGCCAGGTAAATAGATTTAACAATAGAGGTGTTATGTTATTGTTATATTATTTAATGCTCATCCACTCTGCCGGTGGGACCCGAACCTGTGATTGGAGTGCCCTTCAGTACTGGTCGACTTAGTCTCATAGAGCTTCTTCTGCGGAGGTTCCAGGACTCCTGAGCTAGTTGTGGAGACATGAGATAAACTAATAGACTAGGCTTCATGTAGTGGTACCATCCAATATTCCTACAGCCCAACTTTTCCTTCTAGACCGTAAAATATGATCTATGGTGGTCAGTATGCTTACTGGCTACCATAGACTCAGGCGGCCCTTACATCTGCTTGGATTGGCGGCCCACGGTGACGTATATATGATTATATGGTATATATGTCGCAGGCAATAGGCGTAACACGTCATTCCGTGAAAAGCCTAGTCATTACACGTATTGCCGGCAAACGCTGTATTACTTTAATTATTACTTTTTTTGACTGAAATTATGCGCCATTTCAGGGACTGCCGTCCCTGGTAGACGGCGAACGGTGATACCGGCCGAATGATTGAACGCTACAGCGTCTGACGGTTGTATGTTTAGCCAATTCAGTCGTCGAATTAAGATTTTATCACATATCTTGTTGCAAGTGTTTATTATTATATAAATATGGATATCCACAAGGATACATTTTATGAAAAAGTAAACCAATATTATCAAGTGAACAAAGACGGAAGACTTGACTTTCGTCAAGTGACGAAAGACCAACACAACTAACGCGCAAACTTCCTTCCGTAAACTTATCAGGGCCATCAATAATGCGAAGTGAAATAGAATATGCAGTTAGAACAACAAAGATGCATAAAGCAACAGGTCCAGATGAAATTAATATAGAAGCAATAAAACTAATAGACGAGGAGAATATCGAAATCTTGGTAAAGCTGTTCAATAGAATTTATGATACTGGTTACATTCCGCGAGAATGGCTGCAGTCATCTTTTGTGATGATCCCAAAAACAGCTAATGCCACAAAATGCAATGAACACCGCTTAATCAGTTTAATGAGTCACTTGCTGAAACTCTTCCTTAGGATATTACACTCAAGAATGTACAAGATACTAGAAGAACTTAGCGGGTCAACACAATTCGGTTTTAAGGGAGGACTAGGAACAAGAGAGGCAATTTTATGTTTGAACACCTTAATACAAAACTGTTTAGATCAACGAAAAGATGTCTACTTCACCTTCATCGACTACGAGAAGGCTTTTGACAATGTTAAACATGATATCATGATGGAACTACTACATAGGGCCAAAATTGACCAGAAGGAGATCAGAATTATTCAGAATCTATACTGGAACCAAATGGCAAAGGTGGGGATTGATCAAGACCAATATACGGATGAATTTGAAATCTGGAAAGGTGTCCGCCAAGGCTGCATACTCTCTCCGATGGTTTTTTAATGTATATGTTGAAAATATATTTGCGTAAGCATTAGAAGACACGGAATTAGGCATTAAGGTGAACGGCATACCAATTAGCAACCTACGCTATGCGGACGACACAGTGATTATAACTGATAATTTGGAAAATTATCAGTTATATAGGGTGAATATCATAGGTAAAAAATATGGCCTCAAAATCAACATTTTGAAAACGAAATATATGGTCATTAGCAGAAACCCTCCAGAAAACCCGATAATATGCTTAGGTGACGATCGCATAAAACGCATGAAAACTTTTAAATACCTTGGCACCACAATCAATGACCAATCGGATCCACAACAAGAAATAAAAACCCGAATACAAATGGCAAGATAAGCTTTTGTGAAATTCAGACCGCTCCTATGTAATCAAAACCTAAATTTCGAAATACGCTACAGAATGGTCAAGTGCTACATATAGTCCATCTTGCTTTATGGCATGGAAACGGGGACTTTAAAAAAGACATCTATCAACAAACTTGAAGCATTTGAAATGTGGTCATTGAGAAGAATGATGCGCATACCTTGGGTGGATAGAGTTCGAAACGATGACGTCCTTAAGAGAGCCGGCGTGGAAAGAGAACTCTTTGAATTAATTAAAAAACGCAAGATTGGTTACCTTGGGCACATATTGAGAGGAGCAAAATATGAAATACCACAGTTAATCCTACAAGGGAAGATCGAAGGTAGGAGAGGAGCCGACCGCAAACAATTATCCTGGTTAAGGAATATTAAAAAATGGACAGGAATACACAATACAGGCGAGCTGTGTCACGCCGCCAAGAACAGAATTCTAGTAATGAGATAGTCGCCTACGCACTTTGGTGTATGGCATGTTAAGAAGAAGAAGAACAAAGACGCCAACAAGCAGTGGAATTACGATGAAATGAATGAGGTAAGAACAACTTAAACGTAACCTGGTTGATAATTTCGAAAAAGCAAGTAGTAAATAAAGTAGTATGCAAGTGTTTCAGTTAGTTCCTAAGTAATTCCTAAGTAATTGTCAAAAACTAGGTACCTATCATTTTGTTTATTTTAGGTTGTACGGAAAATTTTGCTCGCCAAGCAAACCGAAGGCAGTAGATATCACTTATTATCCCTATATGATACATTGGAGGAGGGACACAAACAAGTTATATATATATATATATATATATATATATATATATATATATATATATATATATATATATATATATATAAGGAAAAGGCTAGAAGATAGTGAAAACATTATATACTTTACTCCTCATGAAGATTTGTTTGACATATTATATTCTTTGCTTATTTCTATCGGGCATGGGTCTAGAGATAAAATGATATTTGGTCTGAAATCTAAATGTCACATTTCTCGACCAATTATAGAATTAATTTTAAGCTCTTGCGAAGTTAGATTAGAAGCATAGAACGTTGTAATCAATTAATTTAATTTAACTAATCAGACGACCGGTTTCGCTTTCTACAATATGCAAAGCATCTTCAGGTCACGATACAAAGTTAAATAAATGACTCCGGTACTCTATTATTTGATGGTTGAAAGAACATGGTTCAAACTATCTTGTATTGTTGATTGGAGAACTCAAGTCAACTATTGTAATTGTTTAACAGTAAACGGGGAAGTTCTTGAGGAGACAGATTTTATCCAATGAAGTAGAGATAGGTAAAATGTAATTGTTTGTTTGATAAAAGTAATGTTCTATACCATTAAGTTCTTTAAAGTTATTTATATTTATTCTGGAGATATATTTATAAGATTATGGAGATTTTTATTTTTGTTTTGGAAGGTGACATTTGTGAGACAATGAATAAGAATAGATGTACAAATTGTGTGGGTGTGCAATTATATCAGCTTGTAATTATCAAATTTCTTTGATAAAGTTATGTTGCAATATGTGGCAAATGGTTGTAAAGTCCAATATATAAAGTTAAAAATTAAAATTGAGACACTTTAAGACACACAGAAAACACACAGAAAACACTTAAAAAAACGGGGGGACGAAACAGACATTAAATTTAAAACGGGGAGGATTTTAAAATAACTACATCTCTTACTTACACGTAAGTGTAACTCTCTTAACTACAAGTAAGAGATGTAGTTCTTTTAAAATCCTCCCCTTTTTAAATTTAATGTCTGTTTCGTCCCCCCGTATTTTAAAGTGTTTTCTGTGTGTTTTCTGTGTGTCTTAAAGTGTCTCAATTTTAATTTTTAACTTTATATATTGGACTTTACAACCATTTGCCACATATTGCAACGTAACTTTATCAAAGAAATTTGATAATTACAAGCTGATATTGCACACCCACACAATTTATACATCTATTCTTATTCATTGTCTCACCTGTCACCTTCCAAAACAAAAATAAAAATCTCAATAAATAATACACATTTCATAAATATATCTCCAGAATAAATATAAATAACTTTAAAGAACTTAATGGTGTAGAACATTACTTTCATCAAACAAACAATTACATTTACCTATCTCTACTTCATTGGATAAAATCTGTCTCCTCAAGAACTTCCCCGTTTACTGTTAAACAATTACAATAGTTGACTTGAGTTCTCCAATCAACAATACAAGATAGTTTGAACCATGTTCTTTCAACCATCAATTAATAGAGTACCGGCATCATTTATTTAACTTTGTATCGTGACCTGAAGATGCTTTGCATATTGTAGAAAGCGAAACCGGTCGTCTGATTAGTTAAATTAAATTGATTGTGAGTAAGTCTAATTTATTATTTCTTTTACCTTTTGAAATGGACTCACACAAGCAACACATTCATGACTTTATTTGGTACTAACCCAAAGATTGGGTTATCGTCCACACCGCTACTAAACGAGATTATTACGAGTTTACACACGGAAGAAGACCTTAATGAAATATTGCCAAAGTTCCCAGAAAAACAACGAAAAGAAAAACCTGATTATCATGCTACCGATTTAAATGATACCAAACCAGAAGAACAAGAACAACAAAAGTTAGAAATATTTCTCGATCTGGAAAAGCAAGGCGATATGCAAAGACTGGAAGAGGCAACCGACCCAAGTAACTCATTGCAGGAATCAAATATAATAATAAAAGTAATTGATGAATCCGCCAATTCTGCAGCTGTTTCTGAACCTTTGCCTGATCTATATGAAAACATCAACGAAACGCTAGAAGTCGTAATGTGTGTTAACTGTGTAAAATGACAGGAACGTATCGTGCGTATTGTGTTCTATTTAAACATCTATTGCGAAAGACAGAAACAAATGCCATTTGGGACAGAAAAAAGCTGCTGAAAAAATGCTGACAAACACTGCTAAAAAATTGTCACCTTTAAAAATTGGAGACTGTGTACTATTGTCAGTTGGATAAATTGATCTTGGCCGAAGCAACATGCAAAATTTACTATGTGCGATTGTTGACTACACAAATGGAGTTTTTCAGCTAGGAACTGCAGTCGGTAAAATTAAAGTTGGTATAATCGTGCAGATACTGTTACAGCAAATAGTCAGTTTTTAAACATGGCACAAGTGATAAATATATTTCTGTACGAGAAGCTGTCGCTGCAGTCTTATTGCGTCATGGCATTGATTATAAACCACACATGGTGTGGTTTATAATCAATGGTCACGATCAGGGATATATGAGGCGCTTTTGCAAATCTTCGAAGAAACAATGTTAAACGAATCGCTGTGTATGCTTTAAAAATAAAAATATGTGCAATTCTAGATGCCATCACTTGTTTAAATAAATAATGAAATAGGTCACAGAACATGTTACAAAATAATATAGTTGGTACAACCATCAGAATTCATTCATTATTTTATTAAAAAACAAACATTATTTTGATTTGTTTTTCTTATTTTTTTTTCTTTTCATTCTTTCTATTTAATTTTACTCAACTATGTCCATCAAACTACCTACAAATAATTTTCATTATCCTGCTAACATTCTTTTCGGTTTCGGGTTTTTTTTGTCTTCAGACTGACTGGACTAATAACTCTGCAATTTATTTAATAAATGACTGAACATACAACCGTCAGATGCTGTAACTTTCAATCATTCGGACTGTAACACCGTTTGCCTAAAGCGTAGACGGCAGTCCGTGAAATGGCGCATAAATTCAGTCAAACAAGGTAATACAAGGTAATACAGCGTTTGCGGAGAATACGTGTAATGACTAGACTTTTCACGAAATAACGTGTTACACCGATTGCCTACGACATATATATGTGTGACTCTTATTATATGGTATAATAAGGAGGAGGACACCTCCTCACATATCTTCTGGAAGTGCACGGCACTGGCCCACCAGAAATGGCAGATCATGGGTTCAGTCTTTATGTATTTGAGCCAAATGAGAGAATTACCCTTAAACAGACTTGTGGATTTATGTGGGGCCACAAGGTTACTAAAGGATTAGACGTTCGGAACGCCAGGAATAGCTCAGACTCGGAGCCCTGCGGATTATAGCAGATATATAAAGACTAGGTCCTTATGGGTCTATTTCGTTTGACACCAGGTGATACAATAGACCCGTTTTAGGAGGTTTAAGTATCTTTCCAAGGACCAGAAGACATGTAAGAAATGCCGTTGGGTAGTGAACAATTCCGCGTGGTATGCAGTTTCTAGACAAGGAATAATTTGGCCTTATTTCAGTGAAAAAAACGTCTAAAAAAATGTTAATCAAGAATATACTATATCCTATATAACTCAAGTTCTTAAGTCTTTTTTGGGCAATGTAAATTAATATTCATACTGTATATATCAAGTTTAAATGCCCTGCTTCCTCTCTATCGAAAGTTAGCTGTAACTTTTGTGGCCTTTGACTTACTGATCCACAATTCAATAGAATTTTTCCCTGGACAAAGAAGAACTTATTTATCAAGTTTCAAGACTAGTAATTTTTCCTCAAGAATAATTGTACATACTTACAGATGGATAGACAGACAAATAACACACGATTTAAAGAAGAACCAGTCGGGCTCTTCATCTTCTTAGAGTGCCGTCTCCCTACGGAGGTTGGCAATCATAATGGCTATTTTTATTTTTGAGCTTGCTGCTCTAAACAAATCAATCGCTCTACATTGATACCAATCACGTAGATTCTTCAACAATGAGTTCTGCCTTCAGCCAACAGATCTTCTTCCTTGAATCTTTCCCTGTATGATGAGTCTCAAAATTTCATATTTTGGTCCCCTCATCGCCTATGTATTCCAGTTTTCTGGTTTGTATAGTGGTGATTAGTTCTGTTTCTTTACCAACCCTCTCCAGTACTTCTTTATTTGTAATTCTATCAGTTCATGATATTTTTAATACTCTGCGGTATAACCAGAGTTCGAAAGCCTCGATTCTTTTTAAATTGCATTTTTTTAATGTCTCAGCTCCATATAATATTATTGAAAATATATAACAGCGAATGGTACGTAGTCTGATCTCCAAATTTAGGTTTTTGCACGTTAGGAGTGGCTTCATTCGTATAAATGCTGATCTGGCAATCTCTATTCGCCTGTTTATTTCTGCATTATGATCATTGGTTTCATTGATCAAAGTTCCCAAGTACTGATATTTTTCTACTTTCGGGCTCTTAATAAATGTAAATTTTGGTAACGGATTATTAATAAACTTGTAGGTTTCAAATATGTAAACCTAGAAAAGCACTGGATGGAATAGTCATTCCGAAAATGTTCTGTGATGTATCCCGACAGGGTTTTTATATTATTATATCTTTTATACAGAATTTTTTAAATACAATTTTTGTGATTATATGGTATACAGCCAACTACATTAAATTCATTTTCTTTGTGGATTTTAAAAAACTTAATTATAAACTTAAAACCCGTATACATTTTCAAATGATTTATATTAATAGCCTATAAGCAATAGAAGTATCAAATTTACTTCTCTATATTTAGACAACTTGACTTATTCGTTAAGTAAAACTGTAATTCTACACATACACTTTCCTATAATATTTATTTTGTTGCATATTCCCTGTCTATTTTACATTTCTGAGAGCTTTTTAAATTTACCTTATGAATATGTATCTACATGGTTTGTTTTAGGGTGCACTCTTTAAATATGAAAAATATACAAACACAAGGGCTCTTTTAAGAATGAATATTAAATTTTTATTCAGAGACTAACAAGTTTTGTTTGAAAAACATTGCAGTAACTATACGATGATAATGACGTAAATAAGAAAAATGATTTTAGTTATTAAGTTATGTCAGTTTAAACTATATTTGGAAAGAACAACTAAATAAATGATAACATGTTTTAGTAATTACATTTTTAATAGAAAATAGTTATTATTTTCATAATTATTTATTATAATTTACATAATATATAAAAATGAGTCAGTAAATATATTAAAGTTCAGGTATCCATTCAAGGCTAGACTCTGCAGTATGAATAAAGTCCTTCAAATCCTCCTGATGACCGATCAGTTCACACTTCTTTACTATATGCTTAATTGTTTGGTTCAGATTGTCGCAATTGTAACCTGGGTTGGGTCCTTTTCCCTATTTGAATCCACGACAAGTTGGGATTTTAACAAAGCAAACTAGCCCGAATATACCAAAGAGCTGGATACCTGCATTCGCTTCATTAACTCAAACACCAACAATTATCACCGTTTCCTAGGACTGGTTATTACTATTACCAAAAAACATATTCCGCATCTAAATCTAAAATTTGCATTCCACGACATGTCTCCTCAACTAAGCAGAAATCATTAGCGAATTGATTATTAGATTAGATTCCCCATGTCTCTATTAACATCTTTATGAACGTCTGCTTTGCCTTGCAATGTTTAAAAGGCTCAGATTAAGGCAGAAATCTGAATTGTGTTTCGAATCTATTTTACGGATTTATTATCAGATGTCGCTATTGCGTCCATTTCGAAGCCATTTTAGTGTTGCTTCTTAAAGACAGGAAAGATTTATTTCTCACATTGAAAACGCCTATGAATAGCTGTTCTGATGAGCCTTATTAAGGCGAAATACGTATAAACAGATACATAGACGCTTTGTACGTGAAATCAAATCTTGCCTGTCTTTTTCATTTTATTCGGATCTACTCTGTATGAGTACAAGAAACCAATTCGCTAATGATTTCTTCTTAGTTGAGGAGACATGTCGTGGAATGCAAATTTTAGATTCCCCATGTCTCTATTAACATCTTTATCAACGTCTGCTTTGCCTTGCAATTTTTAGAAGGCTCAGATTAAGGCAGAAATCTGAATTGTGTTTCGAAACTATTTTACGTATTTGAAATCAAGAAAATTCGCTTATACTGACGATCTTACCATTTACTTCCAAGATAGAAGTAAAGAAGCAGGAGAACGAGCTCTAAACAAACATCAAACTACCCTAAGTACCTACTTTCAGAGCTTTCAGAGCTGGCGCTTACAGCCTAACACTTGCTGGAAATACTAGCATGTAACTCTAAGTGATAGAGTTATCCAAAATAACAACAACCCCAAATATCTAGGTATAACACTTGATAGAACACTAACATTCAAAAATCATTTTACAAAAGCAGCCGGTAAATTGACAACAAGAAACAATATAATAACAAAATTTGCTGGAACAATTTGGGGTGCTTCTGCAAATACATTTCGGACGTCTGCGATAGCTTTAGTTTTTTCAGTGGCAGAATTTTGTGATGTCCAACTTAATCAAACCATGAGAATAATCACTGGAACAATAAAATCAACCGCAGTTAGATGGTTTCCCATTTTGAGTAATATTGCTTCACCAGATCTACCCCTTACAGCAGAATTAGCGAGAGACTGTAGAAGATCTAGAAATCCTCCAATCAGAACTGCCCAAAAAATTGTTGGTACTGTATGGTATTCCAAATATTTAAACGATGACACTAAAAAATATAATCAGATTCTACCATCTAGAGTTGATATAATTTTTTTTAAACTAGGTTTTTATTGATTTAAGAACTAAGGGACCAAAGCGATCCCTTGGGGCTTTGTCTAACAAATCAATTTTTTGAAATTATCCTTACTTATATAGACAAACAATAGCCCAATATATTTTAAGAGTCATACTTACAGCACAGTGGCATATACGAATATAAATAGAAATAACGGAAATAAACAAAAAAGAGGCGACTGTGGAGGAAGTACAAATATCAATAAGTAGTAAATAGTTTAGTTAGAACTAGTGACAAGAATAAAAGTATATCATGAAATAACTTACATGAGAATTTTACACTATTGGCAATATCGTTTTAAAGCCGTCTACTTTAAAATGTATAACACTTCTCCAAGAAATTAACGCACCACTTCAATAAATCAATTTTATTTGTAAACAGGAAAAGAATAAAAGATAAAACTTCAGCAGATTTATTCAACATTTTATTAGCAACTATAACAATTTGTCTAATCATCAGAAAATGTTGAAGTACAGGAGAAAAAAAAAATAAAACGGAAAATTCTAAAAATTAATGATAAGAAAAGTAAACTAAAATATGAAAAAAGTCCTAATAACGAGTGTTTTTCACCTCTACTACATATAACAGCCTCATATCGTTGGTCCATACTTAAAATTAACTGCCGTATTTCATTTTGGTCTAGTTCTCTAAAAATCTGGATCAGCATCTCTCCCACTTCCTGTAAGTTGTTTGGTTGGATCGTTGTCACTCTTAATCTCCTACCAAGGATATCCCAGAGATTTTCAATCGAATTTAAATCCGGACTATGTGCTGGCCATTCCATAGTGTTAATTTCTACCTCTTCTAGATAATTTCTGACGATCTGTGAAGAGTGAGGTCTGGCATTATCTTGCATTAGTAAGAAATTTTCACCGATATAAGGAGCCAATGGTATTACATGTTGCTCCAGGAACTCCAATATGTACTTTCCAGCTGCAACAGTTTCATTTGGTATGACCACTAGGTCCGTATGTGCGGTCAAAGAAATACCACCCCACACCATAACGGATCCTCCACCAAAAATGTGGTGTGTGAGAAGTTACACTGAGCATATCGTTCGTTGGGTCGTCGCAACACACGAACACGTCTGTCGTTATTGTACAAACAAAATCGGGATTCATCAGTAAATAGCACTCGTTTCCAGTCAGCCTTTAACCAATTAACGTGTTCTCTGGCAAAATGTAGTCTCTCCCTTCGATGCTCTGCAGTTATTAGAGGACCTCGGGCGGCAATCCGAGGTGTTAAGTTGTATTCCTTAAGTCACTGGCGAACAGTCTCAGTACTAATTTGTATAGCGTGCACGTCTCGAAGCTGAATTTGTAGACTTCGATGTGCTACAAAACGTCGAAGAGCGGACATTCTTAAAAATCGATCTTGAATAGGGGTAGTTACCCGCTTTCGTCCGTGCCCTGGTCTGCGAGTATGAACCCCTGTTTCGAGGAATCTTTCTAACACCCGTGAGACGGATGTGTGGGACACATTAAACCGACGATCAATTCTTTGGTAACTCCAACCTTTTTCCGACAGTATCAGTGCTTGGGCACATTCATCTCGAGTTAAATTACGTTATTGACGCTCCATAATAAACACAATTAACAATAATTAACAATTAAACAGTAGCCGAATAAAATTCGTAAACTCTTGGAAATTAGTATATTTATAGAATTAGTAAATTTTTTGCTCCTTTTTGTTTTGTTACAGAAAAAACTATATCGATAAAACACAGTCAATAAATATAGAGTGTACGAATAGCATATTTAAGGGGCTTGCAAAATATAACATTAAAATGAAATTTTTTATTAACGCTAATAAAATATTTTAATATTTCAAAGTAGTGCGTTAATTTCTTGGAGAAGTATATATATATCTGAATTGTCAATATAAATGAGTTAGATAAAATTAAATTATAAGAAGAATTTTACACCAAGTAAAAAAAAACAAAATTTGTTTAATTTATTAATGTTTATATTTTGAGGACGGAGTTGTATAGAAGATTTGGAGAACCTGACGTTGTAAAATTCATTAAGGTAGCACGCCTCAGATGGATAGGTCATGTAATCAGACGAGAGGAAGATGCCATAGTCAGAAAAGTTTTTGATCGAAGAGGGCCGATCGGACAACGAAGAAGAGGAAGACCAAGACTTAGGTACCAAGACAACCTAGAAAATGATTTGAAGTCTATTGGAATTAAAGCATGGAGAAGAGTTGCCAGAGACAGGGGCGAATGGAGGATTGTTCTGAAGAAGGCTTTGGCTCATAAAGAGCTGTAACGCTACTGATGATAATATTTTTGAGGACGAAATTTATTTTAAACCAATGAGGCTTATTCTCATTAAAATAGTAATTACTTTATTTTTGTTCTTTTATTAATAACTCACTCCATACTTTTCCATCGAATTGTTTCCTAAAATCATTTTTCCTATACTTAAACCGTGACTTTTTCTAACTTATTGTCCATCCTTTGCTTCTATATAGAATTATAGGCCTTATCTCTGTCTTATATATTCTGACTTTAGCACTCCTGAATCTTTCTCGCTCATCATGTGTCTTATTAAAGGTCACTTCTAAGTATTAAACTCTTTTTACCTCCTCAAACTCCTACATTTTTACCTCTAATGTTGGTATTATTGCAGAGCCCTTAAATATCACTACAAGGTCATCAGCGAATGTTATGTACGGGTGTTTTCGTTGGTATATGAGCCCTGATTTATTAATTTCTGCTTTTCTATGATCTTTTCAAGAATAATATTAAAAGCAGCGATGACAGTGACTTCTTTATGGCACTCCTTCGGTTTCTTATAAGTTCTCAGTTCCTTTAACATTTATCTTGATTGTATTAACTATTTCAGTGAATTATTTCTAATTTCAGCAACACTAGTTAATTATTTCAATATAACATTCAATCAGTCGACGCCACTGATGGAAAGTTTAAGACTACGGAAGCCAATTCCTCACGTTTTAGATAACTTTTTCTCTAGCTGTCTAATCTCATTGACAATCACTAATTCTATTATAGAGATACTTAATTAACCGATTGCGTCCATTTGAGTGAGTTAAAATATCGGAATAACGGAGTTTTTTTCCGAGCGAACAGATCTAGATAAACATAAGTATACTTTAAAGTTAAAATTTTGAATTTATATAAAAACTTTTGATTTTAAATGATTTTTTAGAAAAGTGCATGTTTTATAACGAATTAGCACCGGTCTCGATAAGTACGCTTCATCGAGTGTCAGGGGTATTACTGTAAGTAGCCTATTTGGTTAAATATATATTACAAAGTAAAATATATATTAATTCTCGTATTATAATGTTTATAATGATTTGTTTAATGAGTTATGTTTAATAGATTATTTAATTGTTTTAATCATGCTAACTGAATTTTTGATTGTTAAACTGAATTGGAACAAATAATTTTAACAAACTATCTCACCATCTCTCTGCTATTAATTAAGTATGTATTGTTGATAATTGACATTGAGGTACGTGGTTACTGAATTTTTGGTACATTATGACATCATTCTCTCGGTTCCTTAATATATATATATATATATATATATATATATATATATATATATATATATATACATAGATCAGTTTAAAACGTTCTCCTGCGTCTTCCGATCTCTGTCTGTCATTTCTCTACTGATGCCTTCTCTCCAACTAAGGCGGGGTCTTCCTCTTTTTTTCTACCGCGAGGGGTCCACATTAAGACTTGTTTTGGGAGACGTTCTTCAGACATCCTCTATACATGACCGTGCCATCTGAGTTGTTGGGTACCAATATCGTCTGCTATTGTATGTTTTACTTTCACAATTTCTCTTATTTTGTTGTTTGTAATTCTTTTTAGTCTAGATTTTCCAGCTGAACGTCTCCAGAAATCCATTTCTGTTGCCTCAAGTTTTCCCTTGTATCTTTCCTTTATTTGCCATACTTTACTACTGTAGGTAATTATGCTGTGAATGATTTTGTTATATATCTTGTGTTTATTATTAGAGATTGATTGATCCCAAAGGATACTATTGAAAAGGGAAATTGCTTTTCTTGCGTTGCCTTCTTTTGTGATGATCATACCTAAATATTTATATGTTGCAATGTTTTATAACTTCTCCATCTTTCGATATGAGGTCCTGTTGTTTCCCGCCGATACACATATACTCGGTTTTTTGGATATTGATTTCAAGTCCCCATTTTTTATACTCCTCGAATAATTTTCGAGTCATATACTCAATATCTTTATAATCTTATGCTATTACTAGTTGATTATCTGCAAATGACAAAGTGTATATGCTATTGTTGTTACTCGACATTCCCATATTTCTACATTTGCGCTTTCACAGTTTTAAAGCTTGTTCTAGATAAATTTTAAATAATTTCGGGGAGAGACAGGAGCCCTGCTTAAGGCCTTTATTCATTTGGAATCCACTTGACAGATTATTTCCAACCTTTACCTTTGCCCTAAATCTGCCCTAAATCCTGCCTGTTTCTCAGCCTCTAAGTCTTTATATTCGTTTTCTATTCTGTTTTTAATTACTTTCCCGTACATTCTACTGATCGAGTTTGTCACGGCAATGCCTCTGTAATTGTCACATTCGTCCCTTCTGCCTTTTTTGTGTATAGTGGATATGAATGATGTCTTCCACTCCTCTGGGGTTATCATTCCTTTAATGCAGTTTTGGAATATGTAGTTTGACTAAACTTGTATATAGTTTGGTTGTACCGTGTTAACTCTGCAGGGATGTTACCTGGACCCGGTGCTTTGTTATTTTTTTTAAGAGATCTACATACATCTTCCACTTCTTTTGTTGTTATTCGTATGGGTGAAGTTAAAATATTTATATTTTGTGTTTCGTTGCTGCCTTTAAATTGTGGTTTATCTTCCCTTAGGAGTTTCTCAAAATATTGGTTCCAGTCATACATTGTTATTGTTGACACTATGTCTCTCTTCTTATCTTGTTGTAAAGATTTTAAGACTCTCAAACGTTCTGTACTTTTTGGTCCTCCTAGATGCGAATTTATCATGTTACACTTTTGTTGTTATGCTTCATTTTTCTTTCGACATATCATTTTTCGTACTTTAGCTTGAGACAGCTTCCTACAGTTTCATTGCCCAGCTAGAACTATCTTTCCCTTACGATACTCCTTCAGTAATTCCTTTGAGCTCTCGATGGGAATTGTATTGTTTTAATATGAAATAAGTTTCTTCTTCTTCTACTTCTTTTTCCTCTTTATAAGCAATTCTGCTTGTTCATTGGCGGATTAATACCTCTATGGTAGGTTGTCACTCCATCTTTTGCGCGGTCGTCCAATACGTCTTCTGTCGATTAGTGACTTATCTCTTGCTATTTTGACACTCCGTTCGGCTCGCGGAGATAAGAATATGGCCGAGGTCAGAAGGCCCTGCCTGTCATAAGAGGCGACTAATGGGTCGAAATTGAGAGGTGGAGAGCCGTCGCTTAAGGTGTCGGGTCTGTAGAAATGCACTCAAGACCTTTAGGCGTCACGGTCACCGGTCTACATTCCTAGTATCCGAGACGAGACTCTCGGGGACTCTACTCTCATTCCAAGAGAACCAGGCAAGGTTGAACGAGCGGGGCACGTACACACCTCTTTTGGCCTTACACCACCAATCGTGGTGTCGGTGTCTCGGCACGCACTTACCCGCCTGAAGATTTAAGAGTGGCAGAGGAGAGATCATCGGCGGCGACGTCTACGTGCGAGGTGGAAATTCCTCTGCATGCGTCACCTGTCCGTCCATGGGAGGGGATAACGGATAGGTGAGGTAATCGTAACACAGATACTACAGGGGAGGTGGAGCCCCGCGATGCGTATGCATCGCGCCACCTTCATTTTGGGTGTCAGACTCGTAGGGGCAGTGGAGTCGCTAACGGTCGAATGCCGAAAGGCAAGGTAGACCAGGGCCCTCCCAATTTATTTGGAGGGCACAAAGCACAGCTATGCTATTTTGACAACATGGGTCTCCTCCATTCTTCTTATGTGGTTATTCCATTCCTTTTTCTATTTTGTGCCCATTCATTTATACATTGTACGTTACATTTTCTTCTAATGTCTTCACTTCTCTTTCGATCTTTCAGCGTATTTCCTGTAATTCTCCTCAGTACTCTCATCAGGATTGCTGTTTCAGGCATATATCAGTATTGGCCTTTATAAATTCTTGACTCTATTTCAGTGTTAATGTGACTGTTTCGCCATATAGTGTTATTAAGGCATCCTGCCAGTCTATTTGTTTTTTGTACTTGATCTCTCACTTCTTTGTCTAGGTCTCCATAGCTAGACAGTATAATTTCCAGGTATTTTATTTCCATTACTTCTTCAATACTGTTGCCAGACAAGCGCATGTGTTTCGTTTCTAATTGTCTTGTATTTATGCTATGCGTCTTGCGTTTTAGTTGACATGTATTTCAAGTAAGCTTTTTTCTTTTCGTTCCATTTTTCCTTTACTTCTGTACAAAACCATGGAGTTCTTCGCCTTGGGAACGATTTATTTTTATTAATATTTCTTTCGCCAAGAACTTCCTTGGCTGAGGCTTAGATATAATATTTGAGAATATTGTTTTGCCTTAGTAATGTCTTTATGCCTTTTCATAGAATTCGATTAATGTTAGAATAACTGTTATTTTTTCTCTTATATATCGTTATATTTGTTTTTAATTTCGTAAAATTAATTTTTGAGAACTTTGACAAAATATTATTAGTACTGACTAATAGTAGCAGTAACTAAACAAAGTTTATTCTAAATTTATTTGTGTATTTTAAAGTTTGACGAACATTCGGATATTTAGAATATTAACCATTGATACCAAGTATAATTATTCTAATCGTATAGAACCAATTATAAAAACTTTTTTCTTTTCAGAAGAAAAGCCGACGAGGTCCACATCCTGGAAGAGACGATCCGAGCCCGTAACGAACAGCAGAAAAAGGCGGGGGTGGAACTTGACGCCACATGCCACATATGTCTCAAGACTAAGTTTGCCGATGGGGTGGGGCACATTTGTAACTATTGTTCCATCAGATGTTGCGCTAGATGCGGGGGAAAAGTTACGCTCAGATCGAATAAGGTGAGGAAAAGTTTTTATGTGTTTCGCTAAGATGAAAAATCACTGATGTTAAATTTGAACTTGCCATATATTAAAAAAGGCTAGGATAAAGTTTTGCTTTTATTCAGATAAAAGTTTATCTTAAAAAAGCAACAAAATTTATCAAGTAAAAGTAAAATATTAATAAACTGTTATTTATTTATTTGTAAAAAAGAACTTAAAAACTTAAAATATCTACTTTCTACAATGAATAATGAAGAATTATTATTCTAGCACTAGTAATTTTGCCCATCGCATGCGACAAAAGGTCCAATCAATTGCCATCTACAATCAGTCGTTAAATTTTTAAAATAATAAACTTCTTACATGTAAACCAAGTAAACATAAAGTATGACCTGATACTCTTTTGACTCTTTTGATCATTTCTTAATATATCCTGTGTTTATATTTTTTGATGGCACGCTATATACATTTTGATGTGTTTTATTTAATGTGTCATATGCTAGAATTCGGCTAGTTGTTTATTTTGTGCACTTAGTCAGAGGCCTTCTTCAGCTCAATCAAGCAAATTTACTTTAAAACGTTTTTATTATTATTCATAGTGTCATGTAATATCTCGTCTATCGCTATACGTTTGATGTGTAGTGCCCTTTTGGTAGTCGCCTTGTTTGTTTTTTCTTAATCTTTCTTCTTCTCATTGCGCCGTCTCCTTTCGAAGGTTGGCGATCCAAATGGCAATTGTAGTTTTGGAAACTGCTGCGCGAAAGATCTCTGCGGATGAGCGGTCGAACCATCTCCTCAGGTCTTTCAGCCACGAGTTCTGGCGTCTTCCTACTGATCTTTTGCCCTGTACTTTTCCTTCCAGTATAACTTGAAGTAATTCATATCTTAATCTTTATCTTTATCTTAATATATTCTTTATATCCTTCCCTTATATATAACACATCACACGCCTCAATCGGACCTTTCTGTACAGTTTTTTTGTAAACAAACATGTTAGGTTAGGTTAGTGATATAAATATTAATAAAGTGCATGCGAACACATAATTGGGATAAAAAATACTAAAGAAAGTCTAGTTATTTACAAAAAAAAATAAATAATAAAGTAAATAAAAAAATGCTTAAATTAGCGACACCTGTAAAATAAATGAAACAACGAAGCAATGTAGTTGTCACCTTAACAGATCCCATTTACAATATCTATAGAGAAATTCTGTTAGTAAACATATCATATACAGTGATTTCTTCTCTATTGTATAAAAAACTGACGTTCTTTGCGGAAGAGTTCATTGGTGACTACCACGAGTCACGAATGTAACATCACCATCTGCAACCTTTTATTGATTTCAAACAGGGCTTTGATACTATGAATAAAAAATAAACTATATGAAAGCCTGGTGCTTATGGTTATACCCGAAAACTAACCAGATTGACATAGCTGACGCTTACTGACACGAAAGCAGTTGTAGTAACACAAAAAATGAAAACTAACAACAAGAAGAAGTTCTCTCAAAGCTCTCACCTAACTTCTTGTTGCGTGCAGCAATATCCAAAGTTGACATCCGTGGGAACTTTATAACAAAGAGCAAAGAAATAGCTGCATATGCGGATGACTTCAAAAAGTAATGTGAATTAAAGGGTTAAGGGTAAATCAAAATAAAACTAAATATACGTTTACATGAAGGTAAGAACCAATAGAAAGTTCTTCCAAAACAGATCTCCAAAGCATTAAAAAGGTAGCAGAGTTTACGTACTTAGGACCCCTAGTAACCGAAAGTACTATGTAAGTAAAGATAAAAACAGATTAAGCAAAAAAAGCAGGGCATATTGCACAAATAAAAATCTGCTAACTTCTAAAATATTCTAAAACAGAATTTAAAGATGGAATTGTACAAAACACTAATAAGGTCCATTGTGATCAACCTATGATTGTGGACATGGATCCTGTTGAAGAAAGACATAGATGGCCTGGAAAGTTTTGAATGGAAAGTGTTCAGAAAGATTTTTAAGCCTGTCCAGGAGCAGAATAGGGCCTACAAAGTTAATTAAAAACGCTGATATATTAAAGTTTGTTAAATAGTTGGCTTGGCCAGTTACTTTGAAGGAGCATTGAAAGAAATGCAAAAAATATCACCGAATGGATGCCGGCTGAAATAAACCACAAGACCGCCCTAGATAGCATTGATTAGAGAGTTTTGAGAATGATCTAAGGATTATGAGAGTTTGGAATTGGAGAAGAATGACCAATAACAGAAGGGAGTGAATGCAACTGTTGAACAAGTCAAAATCCATAGAGGGCTGTAGCGCTAGAGGACGAGAAAGGTTTTTAAATTTGATTATGGCTTCGCTTACGCAAGCTGATGTTGCACGTCATTTTGATGTATTTCGAAACATGATGTCCCAGTTTTGACATCGTTTGAACTGCACGCTAGACGCCTATTGAGGGTGTTCACCGGTATATCGATATACGATGGTATATTGTAGAAATTGTGACTAAAGATTAAAGTATGTATTTTTATGTTATTCACAGGTGAGGCTAGGTTTTGTCTCTATCCTTATTCAAGAAAAGTCAAAGATTGGGGACGACCTGGTTGACAAGAGAGATTTATAGATGTACAGGGTGTTTTTGCATATGATGGTTGAAAATTATATGTATATTAATGTTTCACCACCGAACTGTTCTCTTTTTTATGAAATCATTGCTTTTTAATTTGGCCCTAATTTACATTACATGGAGAATACCGTAAAACCATATCATGCAGCAATATTAAGTGGTTAGTTTTATAATAGGAATTTTGCCCTTCTGTAGTGATCAGCGTAAGTGTATTTTCCATTGGGGCCAGCATTTTTGTAACAGTGCTCAAATAATGACAAGACTTTGCCTCTTTTTGTTAATTTTATTTTCTTTCACTTACTTGTATACCTAGCATGTTTCCTTTATTGCCAATAGTTAATTTATTCACAAATGGCCGATGTCAAAGTACCTGGTTTATCCTCAATTTTAAATGTTCATAATTTATTTTAAAATAATTAAGATAAATGCCATTAAACGACAAAATTTCTTTATTTGCATTTTTTTCCTCCTCCCATTTCTTGATCCTTCTTAAGAATAAATTGACGATTTAGTTGCTGCCCAATAATCTATTTGCAATTACATAATGAAAATACTCGTCGGTAAAGTTAGCATATCCATTTTATAAGGATCTCGATCCTAGAGAACTAAAAATAACTGAATCATGAAAATTGGATTAAAGGGGTTTTGAAGAGTGAACTATTCAATGAAAATATTTTTATCTATTTTCTACTTCCGGTTATACCGGAATGGGGCACCCTATATATATATATATATATATATATATATATATATATATATATATATATATATATATATATATATATATATATATATATATATAGTAAGTAGTTAGGTATTATTGACTGACACGTTATGTAAAATAAAATTTTATTTTAAGGTTGCAGTCATTAATAGGGCAGGAAAGTGAAACTCTTCTTTGTTCTTTAATCAAGCGTTCGTAAAATTTATTTGCTTCTTCAGGATATGCTAAAATTATGGTATCAGTATATACATTGAAATTAGAATTAAATAACATTGTATAAAACTAGTATAAAAACTTACAACATGAGGTTAATCCATTAAATTTTTAAATTTACAAAACATTAAAACTTAACTTATTAAAATTATATAGTTATGTAAGTACAATATTTTAATTTTATTAAATTTTGTACAAATTCATTATGACATTGATTATTTTGTTGATGTTTGATTTATGTCAGAAAGACACTCGTTTCTGTTTATTATATTTTTTGTTGTTGATAACTAGCTCTTGATTGTTATTAGAGTTACGTACAAAGTGGCGCCAACTATGAATATTTAAATTTTTTGAAATTATAGTATTTATAGTCAGAAAATCTAATATTAGAAAATTATAGTATTAATTTTCGTAAGACAGAATGTAATTATAGATATTGCTTAGTTTATCAATATCAGTTTTTTTAATAACGCATTGATATTTATTTATGCATACCATTTCTAAGAATTCTCTTTTATTTAATTGGTTTTCACGTTTTAATATATTAGTTTCATTGAAATTAAATGAATGATTTTTATTAATTGCATGATCTATTAATGCACACGTATTTTTATTATTTCTAAGGTCACTTTTATGTGATGTTAGTCTGCCTATTAGATTTCTAGATGTGTGTCCGATGTATGACTTATCACAATTTTCGCATGGTATTATATAAACTACATTTGAGCTTTCCATAATGCTAATAGGTGATTTAGTTTTTGTATACAATGATGCTAATGTTTTAACATTTTTAGTTGCAATTTTAATATCAGAATAGTTAGCAAAGACTTTAGTTAGTTTGGGTGTTAATGTTGGTATGTAAGGTAGTGATGTGAAAGTAAATTGAGATTGCACGATTTGTTGATTTGGTTCTCTTGTTTGATTCATGTCAATCATTCTATTATTAGGATTGTTAAATAAGAATTTGTTAATTATTTTAATTGGGTATGAATTCTCTAATAAAATGTCTTTCAGTTCTAATAAACCTTTGTTGATGTTATTGATGTGGGATAATTTGACTATTCTGTTTTTTAAAGCCAATATTAAATTTATTTTCATATGAGGTGGATGTTGTGAATAATAATTAATAAATCTGTTACTAAATATAGGTTTTCTGTCCCATTCAGTGCTTAATACATTTTGTGCATTACGTTTGATTTTTATGTCAAGATATGGGATGCTATTTTCTATCTCTTTTTCACATGTAAATTGTAAATGTTCACTATAATTATTAAAAGTTTGTAAAGTTTCATTGATTTTGTCTGCAGATAAAGCAAGTATTAAGTCATCCACAAATCGTTTGATAAATGGGATATGTTATATATTTTTATACTAGTTTTATACAATGTTATTTAATTCTAATTTCAATGTATATACTGATGCCATATTTTAGCATATCTTGAAGAAGCAAATAAATTTTGCCAAAGCTTGTTTATTTTATATATATATATACATATATATATATATATATATATATATATATTATATATATGTATACATATATATATATATACATATATATATATATATATATATATATATATATATACATATATATATATATATATATATATATATATATATATATATATATATATATATATATATATATATTCACGTTATTCTGATCATTTTCTTGTCATTACTTCCTTTTACTTATTGTGAACCGTTTTTGAGTTATAATTGTTTATCCGGAATTCTAAATTCTTAACAAATTCGTTTTTCTCAAATGAGATACCCTAAATGTAATTCACTATTTTAAAAGCATACGTTTCTCACTATCGATCTGTATTAGTATTCCCTATATCTCTTGCAGTTTTTAAATAAATTAAATTTATACACTTGTCACAAAAAATTTATTTCTTTATAGACTAAATTGTGTTGATTTACAACTTTCATATTGTAAGTTAAACATTGTACAATTAAAAAGATGCTATTGAAAAAAATAGGTACTAGCTCATTAATGTGATAAATGTTCAAAGTGTTGCCCATCAACTTCCAAACATTTATGAACTCTTTCAATCAGGTTTTCATTATTAGCTCTTGATATTGATTTTCCATCTATTTCGTTAAAAACTTGAACAACTTTATTTATTATATCTTCCTTAGTAATGACATGTTCAAAGAACATATCACTTTTAACATCTCTCTACATATAGTAATCTGACGGTGACAATTGTGGGGATCTTGGTGGCTAGAGAAACGGAACTTTACTAGCTATCCATATATCGTGCCGACTTCTCGAATATTGTGAGCCGGTGCTCCATCTTGCTGAAACCAATCCTCGTTAGCCTCATTATTATGTAAAGAGTGTAGTGCTGGTATAATTACTTGCCGTAAAATGTTGCAGTAACGCTCTCCGTTCAAATTTTCTTTGTAAATCATAAAGTGCGAATATATTATTATTTTTCACAGCACAAAAAACATTAAACGAAAAGGACACTTGAAATTTACTATCCCACGTGAGCTTAGGATTTTAGTCACTCTAGAAGTGACTGTTATGGCGGTTAAATATACCATTTTTTGTAAACTTCGATTCTCACACCAAATAATTTATTTTTGTAAAATCTTAATCTTATTGTTACTTTATTAAAACTCATTCACAAAATTCTACACGTCTTACATAAGCTCCAGGATGTAAATGTTGAGCTAGTGTATACGAATAAGGAGTCCAATTATGATTTTTTTTAATTCTGTGAATTGTTCTACTAGATACCTGTAACAATTGCTCACATTCCCGTAAGGACGAATTTGAATTAGCTGCAAAATATCCCAGGATAAATATTTGTAAGTCTTCATTATCGACGTAGTGGATCCCATCATAATGGAGGTCTACCTGTATTCCTGTTTGCATGAAACCTAGGCAGCAACTCCGCCATGCGTTTAGTCCACTCACCGTTGTTCATTCTCGTCACGTGTCTAGCCAAACCCACTTCATGTATACTATTCTTTATACAGTTTAATTCCTGGCTCTCATAATTACATTTTCGACTCAATCTTTTAATGTTTTAATGTTAACCCTAACATCGATCGCTCCATGCCCCGCGACTTGCTCTGATTCCCCTCCCCCAGATTTTTTAGGGTGAATTTTTCCACACCATAAGGCAATAAATACCGTATTCCTTAGCTTGCCAAAAGTCGCCTTGCTAATTTTATTTGTCTTTTAATTTTGCATGTCTGTTTAGTTATCTCTAGCTATCATTAATTCGTGACCTAAATATTTACAGTGTTACATGTTTGATTTCTATGTCGTTTATGGATATATTGCGACTGGGGACTAAGTTTATCATATATTGGGTTTTAACGTGAGTATATAGTATTTAGCATCTCTTGGGATTCTTTTAGATTGTCTAATATTAAAACGATATCGTCAGCGAAGCGTAAGTGGTTTAATCTCACTCACTTACCCACTTATGTTTTTTTGTATATATATATATATATATATATATACATATATATATATATATATATATATATATATATATATATATATATATATATATATATATATATATATTTCTTTGTAGTACCAATTGACTTCTGGACGAAAAGTATTCCCATTTGGCATCCGTGAATATTCACGGGCCACAATATACAGCGAATTCTGTTGCGGTACCAATTGGCATCAATCGCTGTTGCGGTTTCTTTGGCATCGATTGGCTTTGGACCTTTAGCATCCATTGGTTTATGACTCAAGTCGACAATAATACCTAAAGGTTTCGGTGGAATTCTACCTGAGTCAATTCATCTGTTCAGTCATTGTAATATTTTGTTGTCGAAACGGATGTTTAAAAATTTAACTTGTTAGAGTATATTATAAAGTTATCTTTATCTATAAATTGTAGGCAGGTAGTTATTGCTTTTTTCGAGATTGAATATTTTTCTTTTAAAATTATGACAGCTTCAAATTTGATTTAATTTGCTAAATACTTTTATTTTACATTTTTTAAGCTCAGTAATTTAAAAATGTTTTATCGTCTTTTAACAACTTCTAGTCTGATTATTCCCTGAGTAAAAGAGCTCTGTTGTAATGAATTATTTGGTATTACTAAAGAAATTCTGGTATAGTAGGATTAAATGTTAAAATTAAATGTTACAATGATTGTAACTTCATGCCTTGGGCTGTTACGTCGCATTATGGGCTATATGGGCTGTATTTTCTCGTTCTTGTTCGTATTTCTCTTCGATTTGCATTTTCGATGACACTTTCCAATATTTTAGCAAATTCAAAGTCCATGAAAAATACTTAGAAAGCAAACAAAAGTACTTATAAGAGTATACGACCATTTGATAACACTCACTGTGAAAATTTTTGCAAGTGAAGATGTTTAAGACAACAGGCACATTATTGCCGAACGCAAAGTGCACATAACTTTCTCCTTTATTTTTTGGTATCTGACTTCTTACAACTGTGTGTATTTTTCTTTCCTCTACCCATACTTCTCGTACGTCACTGAATCTGGTTTGATGTGGTATTATATAATAATAGATGCACAATCAAAACGAACCAGATTCTTTTACATTAAAAAGAGATAAAATATTATGTCCATATACTATGAAAAGCAATAATTAAAAAAGAGTCGTATTTTAACACATATTTGTTTTTCTTTAACCGTTTGTTAATAAATAATATATCAAAATTTATTCGACATAATGTATGTTTTATTTTAAGGCTGTAACATAAAAATAAGAATTACCTGTTATGAAGGCACTACATAGGTAATTATTATCTGTACCTAACAAAAACCAATTTTATCAAAATCAACCTAGTTTGAAATATATGGAGTCTCGATTATATCTCATGGTTGTGTTTGCCCTACGTAGAAAAAAATAAAATAAAATTACTGAAATCTCTTGGGAATTGAAGTACTCAAGAATTGAAAAGATGTTGAAATTACTGTAACTTTGAAGAAGTTGAAAATCAAATGTTTAAAGGTACACTTCTTTCAAACAAAATTCAGAATCAGTATTTTATCTCTTAACTTCATTAGAAGTGAATAATAAAGAAGTTATATACATACAAAAGGTTTTTGTAAGAAACACAGTTGCAAACATATAATTTACAAAATTTCTTGGTCTCTCTTTTTAAAATGGCGATACATAGCTTTCAACGTAAACGAAGTTTTAGGAGTAGTGTCCACTCAATAGCTTCTAATGGTAATAGTGGGTTAGGGACAATTAAAACCTAGTTAATGTTTAAAATTTGCCAATGTTTTTACTTTATTTTAAGTCTTTATCAAGGCTATACATGGCACATACCTATAATGGTACATAAAATGATCCATTGTGACGTTTGGGTTCACCATTGGAAAGTTGTCCGTTCTGCTTTGGGGACTGTGTCCTCTGACTATAAAATATAAGCGAAAAATTGCAATACACTCTTAACTGCTCAACATATCAAGGTGTTATAGCAGGTGTTCCGCGTGCAATGCTGCCATGTTCACATGTACAGCGTGGAAAACAAGAGTCCTTTGCTGTCGGTTAAGGTTACCGAAAACCCAAGCAAAGCTTAACTTTTTGGATCAATAGCAACAACTACTCCAGTGACTCCAATAGTGAACATGGCAGCATTGCACGCGGAACACCTGCTATAACACCTTGATATGTTGAGCAGTTAAGAGTGTATTGCATTTATTCGCTTATACTAATTGAACATCTTTGGGATATGTTAGATAGATGTGTCCCGAGGCGCCCACATCCACCTCAAATCCTTCAACAACTAAAAGAAACTCTAATCGAAGAATGGGAAAATATAGGTACCTCAACAAGATATGGACAGGCTTATACGCAGCATGCCACGTAGATTTCAAGCACTAATTCGCGCTGGTGAAAAATACACACGATATTAAGAATCAATTTTTCTTCATATCCTTACGTTAGAGATGTGGAACAACTGCTTATTCCATTTCATTTGTTGTAGTGTTTTCAAGTTGTTATGATTATCTTTAAAATGGTATGTAGAAATGGTTTTAATTTATTAAATTTATTTGAACAAAACATGATTCCTTTATTCAGGTAATAAGATTTCTATATTATTAAAATTATTAAGACGCAAATATGTGTGAGGCAAAATTAATAACAAACTATGAACGAATAAATAAACGAAACACAAATATAGAGATATCAGCAGGAGTGGTGAGAAAAGCAAAGAATAGTAGAAGGCAGGAGAGTAATAATATCCCAGTTAAAGACAAAAAATGATCCAGAAATTGAAATTTCATAAGACACTTTAATAAAATATAGGTAGAAGAGCGAGCACTAAATCCTACATCTCTGATCTACCCGAAAATGTATTACTTTGCTATACTATAAAATACTAGTTATGTTTGGATCAACAGAAACAACTACTCCGAGGGCTAATACCCCTACCGGCATTGAATTATACTATTGATCCTATAGTCGCAGAACAACACAACCCATCAAGTGTGAAACGCCAAACAGCTGTTTCGGTCCGCCAGACCTCATCAGAGACGCTTGGCTTCTCCATTGGAAAGTTGTTCGTTCTGCTTAAGCGTACAAGGTCCTCTGAATCTCAAATGTAGATGAGAATGCAATCCACTCTTAACTGATCAACATTTAATATGTCATCACAGGTGTTCCGTGTGCAATGCTGCCAGGTCACCCATGTACAGCTTGGAACAACAAGAGCCATTTGCTGATCGGTTTAGGTCACTGAAACCCAACCAATTATGTTTGGATCAACAGAAACAACTACTCCGAGGGCTAATACCCCTACCGGCATTGAATTATACTATTGATCCAATGGTCGCAGAACCACACAACCCATCAAGTGTGAAACGCCAAACAGCTGTTTCGGTCCGCCAGACCTTATCTGTGACGCTTGGCTTCTCCATTGGAAAGTTGTCCGTTCTGCTTAAGGGGACAAGGTCCTCTGAATCTCAAATGTAAATGAGAATGCAATCCACTCTTAACTGATCAACATTTAATATGTCATCACAGGTGTTCCGTGTGCAATGCTGCCAGGTCACCCATGTACAGCTTGGAACAACAAGAGCCATTTGCTGATCGGTTTAGGTCACCGAAACCCAACCAATTATGATTGGATCAACAGAAACAACTACTCCGTGGGCTAATACCCCTACCGGCATTGAATTATACTATTGATCCAATGGTCGCAGAAAAACACAACCCATCAAGTGTGAAACGCCAAACAGCTGTTTCGGTCCGCCAGACCTTATCTGTGACGCTTGGCTTCTCCATTGGAAAGTTGTCCGTTCTGCTTAAGGGGACAAGGTCCTCTGAATCTCAAATGTAAATGAGAATGCAATCCACTCTTAACTGATCAACATTTAATATGTCATCACAGGTGTTCCGTGTGCAATGCTGCTAGGTCACCTATGTGATCAGTTAAGAGTGGATTGCATTCTCATTTACATTTGAGATTCAGAGGACCTTGTCCCCTTAAGCAGAACGGACAACTTTCCAATGGAGAAGCCAAGCGTCACTGATGAGGTCTGGCGGACCGAAACTGCTGTTTGGCGTTTCACACTTGATGGGTTGTGTTGATCTGCGACCATTGGATCAATAGTATAATTCAATGCCAGTAGGTGTATTACCCCTCGGAGTAGTGGTTTTTGTTGATCCAAACATAATTGGTTGGGTTTCGGTGACCTAAACCGATCAGCAAAGGGCTCTTGTTGTTCCAAGTTGTACATGGGTGACCTGGCAGCATTGCACACGGAACACCGGTGATGACATATTAAATGTTGATCAGTTAAGAATGGATTGCATTCTCATTTATATTTGAGATGCAGAGGACCTTGTCCCCTTAAGCAGAACGGACAACTTTCCAATGGAGAAGCCAAGCGTCACTGATGAGGTCTGGCGGACCGCAACAACTGTTTGGCGTTTCACACTTGATGGGTTGTGTTGTGCTGCGACCATTGGATCAATAGTATAATTCAATGCCGGTAGGGGTATTAGCCCTCGGAGTAGTTGTTTCTGTTGATCTAAACATAATTAATTGGGTTTCGGCGGCCTAAACCGATCAGCAAATGGCTCTTGTTGTTCCAAGCTGTACATGGGTGACCTGGCAGCATTGCACACGGAACACCTGTGATGACATATTAAATGTTGATCAGTTAAGAGTGGATTGCATTCTCATTTACATTTGAGATGCAGAGGACCTTGTCCCCTTAAGCAGAACGGACAACTTTCCAATGGAGAAGCCAAGCGTCACTGATGAGGTCTGGCGGACCGAAACAGCTGTTTGGCGTTTCACACTTGATGGGTTGTGTTGTTCTGCGACCATTGGATCAATAGTATAATTCAATGCCGGTAGGAATATTAGCCCACGGAGTAGTTGTTTCTGTTGATCCAATCATAATTGGTTGGGTTTCGGTGACCTAAACCGATCAGCAAATGGCTCTTGTTGTTCCAAGCTGTACATGGGTGACCTGGCAGCATTGCACACGGAACACCTGTGATGACATATTAAATGTTGATCAGTTAAGAGTGGATTGCATTCTCATTTACATATAAACTACTAGCTTTTATCCTCGATTCGATTGTGATGGCGTCTTCTGCCGAGAAGTATCCCTTGAAAATACAACTTTTTTTAATAAAATGTATCATCTGTGCTTATTTGTGTCCCTGTCAAAATTGCAAAAATAATCAATATGATCGGTTAAAAAGTTAAACAGAGAATGCGAAAAAAAACAAGCCGACAAACACCTTACACTCACATTTATAATATTAGTTAATATTTTCACAGAAAAAAAGACAAAGCATAACCAGAGATAGATAAAAACGTATCACATCCTGTAGATGCCAATTGAACCGCTAAGCTGTAACGACATGAATATCGCTTCAACTCAATATACACAAATCGATGGTGGCGCTGCTTATTTTTTGCCTCGAACTACGATTTATTTACGAATCAAAAAACGGTCCAATTGGATTCCGGGTTCATATCGCGTAAAGAGCCTTATAATATCATCCACTATGCGTTTCTGATATTATTTTGAAGAGGTCAATTGGCATCCGAATACCGGATGCCAATTGACCAGCGGAAGCCAATTGAACCTACAACTTTACATGTGGGAAGTCAATTGTTACCGTAAATAAATATATATATATATATATATATATATATATATATATATATATATATATATATATATATATATATAGAGAGAGAGAGAGAGAGAAAAGGAGTACGACCGTCAATCTAATATAAACTAAGGAACACTCAAAGAGTGGTGGGTTTTTTGGTAAAAGTGGAGAAATAAAAGATAAAGAAGGTGGCTACTTCATCTATTTATTGAAGACGTTTCGCTTTCTACTCAGAAAGCATCATCAGTTCATCTAAAAAGAACAATATGAAAAACCAAACATCCATAAAAAAGTTATAACATGAGTGTTATCTTAAAAATACATGTAGCAGTCAATGATATTAAATGTGTGAAAAAGCTGGACATTTAGAGATCAAGTTGTATAAACAATTAATTGAAACTAGGTACAGTTTACAAATTAACAAACTTAGCACAGCAAAAGGCAAAAGATAATTGTGATAATCATACATGTATATAAAAAATTATTGTAAAAAACTTCAGTAAAAACATTAAAATTGATATGTAGAGAACTAGAAAGATCATAAGATGCACTTCCAACAATATATTATCAGTTAAATCTAATTTTGACTTTAGGTAACATTATTGAATAGGTTAAGATTAAAATTTAATATTTAAAAGTAAAATGAAGTTACCAGTCTTTAGCTTACTAGGTGCCGCAGGCAAATAAATGTAACAGTTGTAACACCCACGCCAACAATGTGAAAAGACAGTGGCCTTGAGGTCAAAATATAACAGAACAGCAAGGCGAAATACCAACCTCTAGTGCAATAGAGCGGTACATTTAAAGAATATGATAAATTTGGGTGACAACTTGTCATAAAAGCCAAAAAATGAAAGGAAAAGGTGGTTAAGATCACCATTTTCCCCCCAGTGATTGGTTTAGAAAATCAAGCGAGGTCAATCCAAAATATCATATATTATAATATCTACGTTGTAACTGGTTAGCCAGCCAACAGGTGAAGATTGATTCAACTTCCACAGTCCAAGGTTCGTAGCATTTGGAACTGTGAATGAAAAAGATTCTATGAATCAGTTTCAATTAAAAAATTTTACTAAACAAGTCAATCAAAAAACAATACACAACTCTTGGTTTACGTAAATACACACGTCATTTCTCTTGGTTATTATTTGCTGGGATTCCTATTTTCTTCATTTGGTAATACAGGATTAATCGATAAACATTATCATAGGCATTTTGTATGTCTACAAATGTACCCTCGACTGATTTATTAGTAGAAAATTAGTTGTACATATCCAGTACCAAGTGTGATGAGTTTTCCATTATTAAGCATGATTTTTCTAAATCCAAATTGCGTTGTAGAGTTTTGGAAATTTTTCTCCAGCCAAAATTCTAATATTTATTTAATTTAATGTTAGCTTAATGCCTCTGTGTTGTTTGAGAATTGGGACTAATATATTCTTTCCATGAGTTTGGAAATTTCATTCTTACCCATAATGTGGTTTATTATATTTAGAAGTTGTATTTTTTTGAGTAGGCAAATTATATAACGTACTCTAGAGAATATTGGCTTTTCCTGGAGCTGAGTTGGCATTGTTTTTTAAACAATTTTTCAGTTCTTCCAAATAAAATATTTCTGTTAGAAATGTACTGTCTTTGGATTGGTTGCATTGTTCGTCCTTCTCTAGGGTCAGCCAGACATCACTCCCTCTAATTTTTATATAATATATAACAAATATTAAGATAAATGGTGGTCTTAACTTTACAGTAATATAATTACAACAAGACATGTGTCACCGTTCTAGATAATTTAACGTAATTTCCTATATAACAATAACATCTACTCTATAACAGATAATAAAAGCTTGCAAATAACATACTGGCGCAAACGTAGCGGGAAATCTTGAAAACTCAGAAGTGACCTTCTACTAGGTACTTAAAAATTTATATCATTTCAATTCAAATATAATTAATAAATAAATAAATAAAATAAATATAATTCAAATTTCAAGCCGGTATCTTGATATTAGCGTAAAAAAATATAACCTAAAAATTGTTCGGATTCAACTTTTTTATTGTACTCAAAACATTATATTTTGTGTATATCACTACGCGAAATGGAATACATTTTTTTTACTGCATATTTGCTGATATTATTGCATGCTAAAATGCCTAATAATTATTTGCTTACATATATTTTGTCAATATATTGATACATTCTATGGGATCGTAAAAAAACCGAGCACAATTAAGATTCCAACGCAATAGCATAGGTCGTTCAGTTTTGGTATGTACTTTAGCTAAAAATCAATATGGCGCGTCACGTCCTGTATAGTGCGATGACGTTAAAAAGCCCCACGCTATTTGCGATTTCCAGAATGAGCCGCCCACGCGATTTCTTGCGAATCTACAACGTTTTACACGAGCAGAACGGGAACGGAGATTATTTTACAACAAACAGTCTTATAAGATCCTCGAGGAGAGAATGTAGATTGTCGACAACAAAAGTATATCTCGTATTCCAACATATTTTCTTATTTAAATAATAATATCGATGTGCAAGATATGATAACACATAGTTACTTATATATATTGAGAAATTAAGGAATTTTAATTATTACGTACAAACACATTTAAATAATATGATTGATATTGACTCATATTTTCTAAATAATATTATACATGAGAACATAATTACATGGACAAATCCTCATGTTATTTAGCGTATGACACAAATGCTGTAAATTGTAAACTTTACATGGAAATGACACCAATACAAATCACATTAAAATATACTTATTAAACGTTGATGTCGATATTACGTAACCAGTTTATTGCTTTAGGTGTTGTTTCAAGGAAGTAACTCTGTCGTCCTGAAGATGCTCGGATAGGGCATTCAGAACTAATGTGGTTGGATATTGTTTTGTCTCTCATAGCCACAGAGACAAACTTTTACACAATGGCAACTATTTAAAATACTACTGATATTTAAACGATCAACTTCCCATGTTTATATATATATTTTCTGAAGTTCCAGACATAACTAGTCATTACGGGATTTTTTGATGACATCTCGAACATTCTTCTTTTTTAAAGTGCCCTCTTCTTAATGAAGGGTTGGCTACTACAATTGCAAACTCTTCTCTGTCTTCAGCTGTTCTTAATAACTGTTCAAAATTTAGCCCTGTCCATTATCGGATCTTTCCTAGTCACGATAGTCATTTCTTTCCTAGTTCTCTCTTTCCCTCAATTTTTTATTTCGTTATTAGTTGAACATATTGATATTTATTATTTCTAAGCATGACGTTTTTCTAACTTTCACTCTGTTAAAAAGTTCTCGTTCCTTGCCTTTTCTCTACAGCACTTCTTCGTTTGAGGTATGCGATGTCCACGAAATATTGAGGATTCTTTGGTAGATCCACATTTCAAATGCCTCCAATTTGCTTACGTTGATGTTTTAATCGTCCACGTTTCAACTGTTTCGCGTTTTATTCGAGAATCATTCACTAGTAGAACTTAATTAAAAATTCCCATTTACATAATATATGATTCTCAACACCCGAACGGTACGGCCCACGGCCCACGGTGGAACAGCTATCATACAAAGAAAAATAAGTCAATATTATGAACTTAATAAATACAGAAAAAACTACTCACAGGCCACCAGCATAAAAAAAATATAAGACTGACATGAACCATTGACGATCTCGGTGGTATACTGTCTCCCACGCCACAGTATAAGCTGTGATAAGTTTGAAGAATATTTCAACAGCCTTGGTAACATATTTATTTCCGGGGGGGATCTAGGATTATAAACCCTAAAGGAAGATAGCTCCTCAGAGCTATGCACAATAACAACCTTAACCAGCTGTTCACTGGAGAGCCTACGTATTGGCCTGTCAGAAACAAAATGCCTGATCTGCTCGATTTCTGTGTTACTAAAAGCATCCCAAAAGTACTTTCGTGTGTAAAGTCATGTCTTCAACCACACCCCTGTTTTAATAACGGTACTACGGTACTGCAACTACTGCAACTAATGGAGACGGGCTAAAGTTATCTTTATTTTCGAAATAGAGAAAAAGAATACAATATATCCAAAATATATAAGAAATATTATTCTAATATTAAACATAAAAGTAGAAATGCGAAGATTTCTTGGTTGACGAAGTCAAAATTCAGATTTTTTTCAAGTTTTTTTCTTGTACATTTAGGTTCATAAATAAGAAAGCTTATTTTCTGTACTTTAAAATAGTATTACTTACTTAAAAAATATTCTAGGACTAACGGTAACCAAGATACACTGCAGCATTTGTACTCAATTTTTGCATTTAACTATGAATGGCAAAAATCGTTAAAAATAGAAAATTTTGAAGAACCGCATCTTTCTTAAAAACCCCTTTAACGTTGTAGTTCTTTTTTAAAGTACAATAGCCAATTACTTTTGTAAATGAATTTACTACAAAGTTGTAACAACAAAAGCGACAAACACATAATTTCTAAGCTAAACCAGCCATCAAGTAATACACAGTTGACTCTAAATTAGCAAGACGACTTGTAATATAAGTATGCTGGTACAAGAAAACATCCAGAACGTCTGGGCAAAATATTATAAATGTTAGACAAAATTAGGAAAAACCAGTAAAATTTGAACAAAAATATCAGGGACAAAGTTGTCATAATGTCCAATAGTCAAGTAAAAATAATCAAATCACATGTAATCTGCTTTAAAGTGATACGAATGATATGGAATGCTATAAATATATTAATATGATATGAAATGCTTAGGGAAATCACATGAACTAAGCAAGAAAAATTTAGAAATAAAACAAATTTTACGAATAATTAGCCAAAATAGGGACAAAAATAACTTTTATGGGACTCCTTTTTTGTACATGGGCTTAATAACAGCTTAAAAATGGAAGAAATCAAAAGGGAAGTAAATCGCATTAGGAAGATTCACAAGGAAATATATAATTAAAAGATACTTATAAGCGACTATAGCTATAGAAGATTTAAATATTGGACTAATTTAAACAAAAAACGACTGCTTATTTTAATATGAATTCTCACAGACACTTCTCGGCTGAAATATTTAGATAAAGTAGTGAAGTTATTAATTTTTAAATTAGATCACTAAAGGGAGATTCTGAGTAGATAGTGATTACTACCATAGAAATAAGCAATAACATCTGATGTTAATATTGGTGTTAAAGTGGGTCTACATATAGTTAGATAGATTGCTGACGAATTTTCTGTGTGAATGTCAAACTTAGTGTATTCCATTATTTAATATATTTATTGGAACCTTACATTTGATTATGGGAGTTGAAGTCGCCTAACAATATACGAGGAGTTGGAATTCGATTGATACATTGTTATAGTTCGCTTTCATCATGAACTTAATTTAGAGGAATACATTTAATGAAGCAGGAGAGTTACTGCTCCATTTACGAACTCCTTGTAGATAAAAGTAAAAATATTCCCTTCTATGAAAGGATTCAACATTCTCTAAATAGGTTATCAATTGAACTATCACCAATCTTATTTCCAGTTAATATTAAGACACCTCCACCTCAGACAATATGTATTTCATACAATAATCTTAGTTTGTGTCTGTTTTCAATAAAGATGGAACAAACCATACCAATATACTTCCGTCCTTTCTCTTAATCATATCACATTTATATTTTGTAAATACTAACGCATCCAAAACCTCAGACAGCTATAAGCTACCATTATAGCTTCTGATTAATAAAACACACTTAAAATTGCTTACTTACAATACTATTCACACATCCGAAATTTATACCATCCTACAAGCACTGATTGTAGTAATAGGCCATTAAAAATAAGAAGCGTGACTTAGCACAAGGTTGCAGCAAAAAATGTAGATTTTACTTTTGTTATTAAATATAATATTTATTAATAAATGAGTATTATTACATGGCGCAGTCAGTACAAGAGCCAAAAGTACAGTTATTCACAAGGGAAGGAAAATTCCAGAATCAAAATGCCAGAAAAGGTATTAATAATAACCGGTAAATATTAATAATAACCTTAGCAGTTGGTCAATGTGATTAATAATGCCTTTATAATTAGATTAACCGGTTGTTATTAATACTATCCTAACACTTCTGGTAAATGCAATAAAAACGCATTTTGGGCTTCGCTACTGTTTATTTATGAAACTTGGTAGTAAAGTTAAACACTTAAACAGAACTTATTAATCAAAAAACCTAACTAGACATGTAATAAGTAAAAAAAGACTCGAATTTGGTAATAAAGTTAAACACCTAAACATAATTTATCAATAAAAAATACCTAACTAGACTTGTATTTGGTAACAAACAAGTAAAAATAGATTTGTATTTGGTAACAAAGTTAAAACACTTAAACAACATTTATCAATAAAAAAAAACCTAACTAGACATGTAATACGTAAAAACAGTTAAAACACTTAAGGGAAAGGCGTAAAATGTCTCCTGTCAAAATTTTCAATGTGTTTTAAATGTATTTATTTTTTTTGGAATCCTGAGAAAACTAATAAGTATTTTTAAAAAATTTACAGAATGAAAGATTACGTTATTACCGAGGGCCTCAAGTCCATCAGAATACATAAAAAGTTTCTTTTGAATGAAATATTTGCAATTAAAAATAACTGTAACTTATTAAAATAAACATTATAGAAGTTTTCCGGGACTTTCGGCCCTCGGTAATCATGTAGTCTTTCATTTTGTCTTTAAATTTTTCAAAATAATTTATTAGTTTTCTTAAGATTCGAAAAAAATAAATACATTTAAAGCACATTGAACATTTTGTCAGGCGACATTTTGCGCCTATGCCCTTAAACAAAATTATCAATCACAAATCCTAACTAGACATCTAATAAGTATTAACAAACTCGTAATTTGGCAATACATTTAGACGGTTAAACAGAACTTATCAATCAAAAAAACCTAACTATACTAAATTTGCAATCAAGATGCAGTAGAAATTTACAATGTATAAACTCTGGAAATCATGATTTGGGATTTACAATGTATATAGGTACATTGTAAATTATGATTCAGGAGTACTCCTAGTAGCATTTAACGTGTCTTGTTTTGTTTATTTCTACTACATCTTTATTGTAAATTTAGTATAGACATGTAATAAGTAAAAGCAGACTAGTATTTGGTAATTAAATTAAAACACTTAAAATTTATCAATAAAAAATCCTAACTAGACATGTATTAAGTAAAAACAGATCCGTATTTTGGTAATAAATTTAATCACTTAAACAGAACTTGTCAATCAAAAAACCAAAAATTCGAATACAGCAGATGACTCCTGTATTCGAATGTTGTTTATTCTATACCGTGTGCCAATTGTAAAAACGTTTATATCGGAGAATCATCTCGTAATTTTCACAGTAGAGTGATCTCACATCGCAGCGACATAAAAACCAAAAAAATAAACGCATGTGCACTCACAGAACATGCATTAACGTTAAAACATGAATTTAATTTCGAGGATTTCTGTATTTTGGCAAAGGAAAAAACCATTCAAAACGTGTTTTCTTGGAAATGTGTTTCATAAAATCCAATACGTCTTGTATAAATAAAAAGTCTGACATAGATAAACTGAGCAACATTTATTGTTATTTACTGACAAAACATCAAAAATAAAATAAAGATTTACTTTTACATATACACACCATAATACACCTGCATACAAAACATGTTGCATATCATAAAGCCAGGTTTAATATACTACTTCCATTAATATAACATGAAGAACACCTAATTGCTTTTTAATCATACTATTTTTACTATCATAACTAAATTTTAAAATGTATTTTGTTCATTATTTTATATGTTATATTTTATATGTATGGTATTAGTGTTGAGTGTCATAGCTTTATATAAATAATCTCAACGACTAGTAAGTTGCACTGACAATTTGTGGTATATTGTAAATATTTACACATTCTTCTAATTACAGTATCTTGAAGAAGGAATAAAACAATTCCGAAAGCTAGACCAAAAGTCAAAAGAGTGTTTCTGTAACATCCCTGCCAAACCTTCTGACTGCAGCCCTAATAAACTGTGTTGTTTGTGTATATATATATATATATATATATATATATATATATATATATATATATATATATATAACATTCTTAAAATACCAGAACAAAAAGTATTGTGCTCCCAGAAAAAATAAAACATATGTACGTTTTGTATTTAATAAAAGAATTCAAGGAGTAGATGAACCTTTTGATAAATATTTTAGTGATCTAAAAAAGTTGATATAAAGCTGTGAATACGAAACCCAGGAGGATAGTATTTTGACAGATAGGTTAGTTTTAGGAACAAATAATCCATCAGTTCAAGAAAAAATTATTAAATTCTCAAAAGTTAATACTTGAAACAGCAATAGATATACACAGAAATTCTGATATAACAAAAATGCAGTTAGAATCTGTAAGAATCAATGAAAGTTTGGAAATAAATGCATTAAAAAAAGACAAGAAAGTAGAAGAAGTGTAAAAATTGCAAACGTAAACACACAATTGCCCAGTGCCCAACGTTCGAATAAAATCGCTTTAAATGTGGTGGAGCAAGTCACTTTGGTAATGTCTGTTTTGCTGTAATCAGCAAAGATATAAAAGGCAACATGTTAAAAAAGTTAACGAAATTAAAAGACACTAGCGGACCAACTCGACATCGAGTTTTTTAAATGAAATTTTTATTTTGCGAGAAAAATTAAGAGATCAATACAAACAATATAAGCAAGAATATACATAACATTCATCAATAATAATGCAAGTAAAAAAAAGTGATTATGGAAGTCGACCTCAAAACCGGAATGCAATTTTTAGTTCATCAAATGTCGACATGGATATCATTTAGCAGTTAATTTTGCATGCTGATCACGAATCCGGTGTCAGATTTGCTCTATCTTGACGTTTTATGCGCGTTTCGGGTCACTTCCGGTGTCGGATCGCAACCGGAAGTACATATTTAGATTCGTTTCGACGAGAACTTTCGATCCATATATACATTGTGGGGTCTAAAACTTAAAGTAAATTTTAACTTCCGGTCATCTCAAAACCGGAAGTGAATTTTTGTACCAAAAGTATATCTTGACAATCTCATACGTAATATTAATAATATTCCGAAAAAATATTTTAATTATCTAATATGGTTCTTGAGTAAAGTGGTGGACAAGAAAAGGGCTCAGCGTTTTAGTATATAAGATGATAACATGACATGACAAAAGACGACGTACATGTACAATCAGTGAATGGAGTTAATAAACAATTTTGTAAATTTAATACCGTAAAGAAACTCACCCTTTTCATCCATTGTAAATTAATTAAGTAATTGTTCCTTAAAATATAAATTAATACAATGTAAATCGACATGTCGCTAATTAACTCAAAATTTAAATATTGTTTCTGAGTTAGTTCTTCATCAGATTACCTCTTGTAGAAAGTATAATATGAAACATATTGGATACCACGTACTATCTTTTATTGTTTTGTTTTGTTTGGAAATATATTTACAAAAAAATCCAAATAGTCTAAGTATCAGACCGGCTTAATAGTGACGCCCGTAGGATTATTTCTAATATCACTTCAAATGGTCTTCATAAGATTTTCTGATAATAATAAACAACTATACGTCTCAATTTCACTCACAAATATACATCGGGATGACGCACGTTCGCTATCAATTATGACGGAGCTGTAGGGAAGAATAAATTTAATTAAATGATGGATTTGTTTGTTCTGTTTATTAGAATTTATCCACATGTAGTGCCATTTATAATATGCACGTTATTATTAGATGTTTAATAAAATTAAAATATAAATAATATTGAACGTGAACGGCATTTCAACATTGCTAATGTACATACAAAATGCTTGGATGTCTTAGTAACAACAAAAAAATGATGAATACCTACATTATGTGAAAGTACAGATGTGATACTAATGCGAAGGTGAGACAGAGAGGAATATTTAATATTCCTAACCATAATTGATGACATCATGAGAGAAGACACCCAATATAAAGACCCATGGTCCTCGTTCTTGTAGCTAAGTGGCCGAAGTAAATTTAAATATAAGGGCTTTACTTATATATACTTATATATACTTATATATATATATATACTTATATATAAGTAAAAAATAAGGGTATTGACCAACCTGAGCTTAGTATTCCTTGTTATTGTTGGGTCTTTCTATATTTTAATCAATTTAGCTGTTGCGGTTCGGGCTATTGCTAGTCTTTGCTTGATTTCTGAGGAGCAATCGGCATTGTTGGTTATCAGGGAGCCCAAGTGTACCACTTTGAAATTTGCCACTTGGTGTATGTGCGGTAAATTATCATTTGCTCTGTGTACGATCATTATTTTTGTTTTTCCGGTGTTAATCTAAGTTTGAATTCTTCACTTATCCGGCTTAGCCGTTCAATGATAATACTCATTTCGACATCATTCGCTGCTAGTATAAGTGTGTCATCTTCATATCGCAAGCTGCTGATTTTTCTGCCTCCTATAGTGTTTCCGCAGTCCCATTTGTCTAGTAGTTTTCTTATTATATATTCAGCATATATGTGTATAATAATAGCAAGAGGAGTCCACCAGGGTTGCGTGCTGTCACCACTGCTCTTCAATGTCTAGAGTGAAGCGGTATTTAAAGAAGCGCCCTCGGATTCAATAGAAGGTATATCTATCACGAGGGCTGAGAACCATAGGGTTCCAAGCGAGAGTTTGTACAAAACTCGTTTTTTAACAGAAATCTATTGTTTTTTAAATTCTGCATAGAATGGTATTGAAAGTTCTGCGATTCGTTGACAGATAGCGCCACAATCAACAATGAAATCTAGTTCCAAGCGCACGAAATGGTTTAAAGTTAGAACCATATGGTTCCATGTACTATAGTGAGTGTATTGGTGAAAGTTACATGTGAGTTTTATCAGTTAAAATTATCATTTTCTTGTTTACAATGTCCTCTGTGTCCGAAAATAAATCTTGGGAGGATTATTGTAGCTCCGGTTCTGAATATCTTTCAGAAAAAGCCCATATATACTGTGCATTTACAGAAGAGTGATTCGGGTACACTACACTCTGATAAAAGAGGGAAAGGGACCAAAGATCGCATTTCAAGCAAAGAAAATAATTTTCAATTTTCCATATGTAGAAGCGCATTATTTCAAGAAAGATTCAAAAAAAAGATATCTAGACCCAACACTTAACGTACAAAAAATGTATGAATTGTACATTGAAATGTGCAATGCAAACAATATACCTCCACAAAAGCTGTCGTTGTATAGACACATTTTTAATTTTGCGTATAATCTAGAGTTCTTGCAACCGAAAACGGATATGTGTGACGTCTGCGAAGACTATAGATTGGCCAAAAAAGAGAAGAGGGTGCAGGCAGAAGAGCAACAGGCATATAATTCTCATATTAGAAAGAAATTAATAATGCGCCAAGAACGTGAAAATAATAAAAAAACAGAGAACTCAAACTGTGCCATTATATGTTTTGATCTGGAAAATGTCATAAATCTACCTAAATCTGAAGTCTATGTACTGTTTTACAAACAGAAATTAAACGTATACAATCTGACAGCTCAGTTCTGTTAATTCAGAAGTTTACTGTGCAGTATGGCCAGAAACATTATGTGGGAGATCAGGCAATGATTTGTCTAGTGCCCTAATACAAATTTTAGAGAAAGTAGTTTTAAACATCCAGAAATAAACAACAAATAGTTGTGGTCCTCAGAACAGGAACTCCCTGATTTTAATAGCAATCCCTGACTTCCTGAACAGACATCCTAATATCCAAATGGCAAGTATGAAATACTCCATACCTGGTCATTCGTGCATACAGGTTGTCGATAATATCCACTCCCGCATAGAAAAAGCTATGAAGGTTACGTATATTTGGTCACCACTAGCGTTTATTAGACTATTGTTAAAAGTCAACAAACGAAAGCCATTCTGTGTGATTAATATGAAACCAATACACTTTAAAAACTTCAAAAAAACAGCATCATTATACCAATATAATAAAATACCTTACACTAAAGTATGTCAACTACGTTTTGTGCAAGGAGACATGTTTACTTTTCAGTATAAGCTGAATGATCACAGCGCCGAATTTTCTACAGTCAATGTTAGTAAAGTTACCAGCAGTATTAGGAAGAAACAGAGAGTGGTTCCCATAAATAATTCCACTGCTAACTTTGTAGTAGTTTCAGCCGATAACACAAAACCCAAATCTCTGACTGCGAAAAAGCTTGAGCATATTGAGTTTACGTATAAATGGATGTCACTGGAAGATCAGAATTACATGAAATGTTTGATTTCTGAAACGAAACAGTTTATAAAAATAAAAGTTAATTTTCTACTCTTCGTTAATTCATAAGTCGCAGGGACATAAAGTTCCAAGTACAGCTGTTACAGTGCCCTAAGGTTCCAAGTACAAGTGTAACAATTTGAAAAAACCATGAAATTTGCATTTTATACCACAACGACAGCATTGTTTTAAGAATCACTGTATTACCAAATCCTTAAACAATAATATATACCTAACATATCTGACAAAGTACAATATTGTCAAAACCGTTTTATTTGACAGCAAACTTTAAAATTCGTCTCCTGAAAATTTTTGTAAATGTCGCTTGGAACCCTATGGTTTTCAGCCCTAGCAATGAAGAAGTTTTAAATAATTTGCGTTTTAAAAATGATACAATTTCTCTATGGGTGGGCCCATACTAAATGTATATTTTATGTTGGAAGAATAAGTTTAGGATTTTCAGAGAGTGCTGCTCGCCGAATTCGATTAACTGTTCCCCATATTCATTTATTTTAGCATTCCAGTAGTTACATACGACGTTGTCATATATTTTTCCCTGTTCGAGCATTAAAATCTCCCAGCAGCATAATTTCTTTGCAGGTATTTATATTTTCGATAAGTTTTTATAAAGTTTAGTAGAAAATTTGCTTATCTCTTCTTGATGCACTTTTAGATGGCGCTTATACTCCAGTGATCTCGAGAGATCTTGCCCTTTCCACGTAACAAATACACTTATAATTCTCTCAACAATTTGTTCCCAGCTTTTTAGGTTTACTTTGAAATCTTTTTTTATCAATATTAATACCCCCGCTTTTGCTCTTTTGTCTTTCTCTACTCCACTATAAATATGGATAAAATCTGCTACTTTTTTCTACCTTGGCTTTTTTTTCTTTGTTTCGGTAAGAACTGTGATATCTGATTTTATTTTTTGTAATTCTGCTAAGATTTCGTCTGACTTGGTTCTATACCCGTAGATATTCCTTCTTCTTCTTTTTTTGAGTAGACATGACTCTATCTGTTTTTCAATGTGCCTCCAGTAATTTGTCGCTACAACGTTTTCGTGGTCTTCCTACTGATCGTCTTCCTATTAAGGAAGCGTCTTTTGACGCCTGATGCAGATGATGATGATCTAGTTGCCCGCACAACACGCAAGCTAGAAGAAATGTATACCACCTTGACACACGCCTCAAAAAATATGGGCCTGCAAGTAAATGAAAATAAAACTAAGATAATGGCATCAACACCCAACAATAGAGCCAGAAACATCGGCCACCAATTCACGGTTGATAATTCTACCTTTGAAGTGGTGGACAAATTCACATACTTAGGCTCCCTGATCACCAAGGAGAACGTCATGACGGAAGAAATCAAGCGAAGAATAATCCTAGCAAACAAATGCTATTTTGGACTGAGTAGACATATGAGAAGCAGAAACTTAAGCCAAAAAACAAAAATAACCATATACAAAACCCTTATACAACCAGTATTGACATATGGGTCGGAGGCATGGACCATTTCCAAGGCAGATGAAAATCTCCTGCTTATATTTGAACGAAGGATCCTGAGAAGAATATTTGGTGGCATCTGTGAAAATGGTGTTTGGAGAAGGAGGTACAACTACGAGATATATCACAGATATAAACATATATTTGGTGGTAAAGACGTAGTATCCTTTATAAAAATAGGAAGACTAAGATGGGCAGGACATCTGGCAAGATTACAGCAGAACAACCCTCCTAGAAGAATCCTTATGTCACAACCTGTGGGAAGTAGAAAAAGGGGTAGACCAAAACTCAGATGGAGGGATGGTGTAGATGAGGATGGTAGACAAATAGGCGCAGCAAACTGGCAACAGTTGGCAATGGATAGAACTGACTAGCGTAATAGACTTGGGAAGGTCGAGGCTCTATTATAGGGCTGTAGCACCAATGATGATGATGATTTATATTTTCAATAAGTTTTTATAAAGTTTAGTACAACATTTGCTTATCTGTTCTTGATGCACTTTTAGATGGCGCTTATACTCCAGTGATCTCGAGAGATCTTGCCCTTTCCACGTAACAAATACACTTATAATTCTCTCAATAATTTGTTCCCAGCTTTTCAGGTTTGCTTTGAAATCTTTTTTATCAATATTAATACCTCCGCTTTTGCTCTTTTGTCTTTCTCTACTCCACTATAAATATGGATAAAATCTGCTAATTTTTTGCTACCTTTGCTTTTTTTTCTTTGTTTCGGTAAGAACTGTGATATCTGATTTTATTTTTTGTACTTCTGCTAAGATTTCGTCTGACTTGGTTCTATACCCGTGGATATTCCTTCTTCTTCTTCCTCTTTTTATGTAGACATGACTCTGTCTGTTTTTCAATGTGCCTCCAGTATTTGTCGTTACAACGTTTTCGTGGTCTTCCTACTGATCGTCTTCCTATTAAGGAACCATTTTTACTACTTTATTTGTTGTTATTCGGCTTATATGACGTTCTATTCTACTTCTCTATTTCTTACCCAGTCCTTCATGTTCTCCACCTTGCATCTACGTCGTATATCTGTACTTCTAGCTTTGTCCCATAGTGTCTTGCCATTACGCTTTTATCTCTGCTGTTTCTAAAATCATTTTTGTCCTCCCTGTGTCAGGTCGTGTTTCTGCCGCATATGTCATTATTGGTATAATGACTGTTTTGTAAATTTTGGCTTTACCGATATTTTTATTTCTCCATATTGTTTCATTCAGGCAGTCTGCGGCTCTATTTACTCTATTCACTTGATCTTTCATTTTACTTTCGCCTTTATTTTGAGGGATTAGTATTGCGTCGTCTGCATAGCAGATAATTTTAAGTTGTTTTTTTCCCATTTGGTATCCTGTTTTAGTTTTTTACTTTTTTTATCATTTCATCCATAGTCAGGTTGAATAATAGGGGACTTAGGGAATCTCCTTATTTTATCCCATTGCCAGCTTCAATAAGTTCGGTTAGTTCTTCTTCCACTTTTACTTTTATTGTGTTGTTTTGGTAGATATTTTCGATCGTTTTGATTATTCCTAGAGGTATCTTTCTTGCGTACAATAAGTGGATAACATCCTTTAATTTGAATCGGTCAAATACCTTGTTAAGGTCCACGAAACATAGATATGCCGTTTTTTTGTATCCTAATGATTTCTCTTGCACTTGCCTCATTATAAATATAGCTTCGGTGCATGATCTTCCCGACGTAAAACATTGTTGTTCTTCTGCTAGTGATATAATTTCATGCATTGTATTTGTTATCATTTTGGTTGCTAATTTTAGTGTTGTGTTTAATAAATTAATTCCTCTGGAACTTTCTGGGTCCGCTTTGTCTCCCTATTTAAAGAGAGGGATGCTTGATCTCCATTCTTGAGGAATTCGGTTTTGTTCTATTATTTTTTGGATGAGTTTCAATAGTTGTTTGGTTAGATCTGGTCCTCCGTACTTTAGGAGTTCGTTCGCTATTCTGTCCTCTCCTGATGATTTTCAATTTTTTAATTTCCTTAATGCATTTTATACCTCTTCCTCCTTAATATTTATTTCTTCATTTGACGCCACCTCTGGTGTTGGTGGTTCATTATCGTCACCTTTAGCAAATAAGGATTGAAAGTAGTCTACCCACGTTTCCTTCTAAATGTGTTTCGTTTTTATTAGTTCGTTTATCTCTTTTCTTTGTCCTCTGATCATTCTCCATATTTCTTTTTGTGTTCCGTAGAAGTCGTATTCCATCTGTTTTGAGAAGCTCTGCCATTGTTCCCTTGTTATATGATAACTAAAGTATTAGTTTTATTTTTGATACATTTATAGTGGTTATATGGCTGTTGTGTTTATTGTGTTCTGTATTGTAAAAAAAATCCTTCTTTTCTTTATATTTTGTCTTCATTTCCTCTCTAAACCACAGTGTTTTCTTTTTTGATATGTTAGTGTTCGTTACTTTGTTCTCTTTAAGAGAGTTCTGCTGAGCTGAGACATCTTACGTCGATTATTTTCGATGGATGTATATCTCTGTTGGTTATAACATAATCTATCATAGATCTTTGTCGACAAAGATGTATTAAATGTATATTTGTGTTGGTCTTTACGGTCAAAAAATGTGTTGTTTATTCTAAGTTCGTTATACGTGCAGAAGTTTCTCATCAGTTCTTCATTTTCGTTTTTATCATCCTCGTTACAATTTTGTTAAATTATGGGTACTACTTGATTGCCTATTCGAGCGTTAAAATCCCCCAATATTATCATTTTCTCTCTGACTTGATCTACTACTTGTTGTAATTGGTCATAAAACATTTGTCTTGTTGTTTGAGGCTTGTTATTTTCTGGTCCCAAAAGTCCCTGTTCGTTTGCTATGTGGTCTATGTTTTTTTCCTGTCCTTGTTCCGAGGTTGAATTTTATCATTTTTTTGCAGTGGGTATTTTTAAAGGCGTAAAGGAGCAGGCTCTACGCCCTAAATCCCTACCAGTAGGACTAGGATTTTCTGTTATGGTTTCCTCCCTTAGTTAAGAATATGTAGTAGAAAACAATATAGTGATCCGTCTGCCCTTGGAAACCTAATAGCCATTCAGGGTCAGAAGAAACAAGAGTTAGCCAAGAGAGGCTGATAGGAAATATTAAAGACATTTTACTTAAGACAAGTTGAAAACGATTTAAACGTGAAGGTCCTATGATCCGCCAGGTGCGTTTCATAAGCGTATGAGTATTAATACACTTTGTGTCAACGCTCATACATATTGCTCGTCCAGCATGCCACAGCATGGAGGATAGGGTGCACGTCATTTTTACAATGTAGACACCCCAACTCCATAGCCCGACCCCATTTTTTTACACAATTAAAGACCATTTACTTTTCAATTGATTAAAAATGTCAATATTAATCTTGATTTATTTCACAAATTGAACTTATTAAATCATAATCCTAAATTAAAACATATCTTGTTTACATATTTCAGGTAGTTTGGATTTGCATCCTCTGTCGAAAAAAGCAAGAACTTCTCAGCAAAACTGGACAGTGGATGTTTGGTGGTCCAAATGCAGACCCTGATTTGCCTCAACTGCAACAGGCGCCGTCTGATAAAAGGCCGAAATTAGAACGAGCGCATTCAGCAGCCGAAAAAGAAAATCTACCTCTTCAAAGGTCAGGTAGCTTGTTAAGGAGACAATATTCAGAACAAGAACCAAGAGCGCCTTCTTGTGAAAGGTACCAACAGTTTAACGAGGAGGATCCTCGATTTTATCAAGGAGAGTTGGAAGGACTGATGAGAACGCATCCGCATCTTGTACCAAGACGGTAAGCATTTGTTAATTTTGAATTTATTTAAAATATGTCTAATTTTTTTTCTTAACGTTCCGTTTTTCAAATCTTTGTTATTATTGCATTATTCCAGCACAAGATTTTTTCATTAGTAATATTCGAGATATTATATTTTGGTCTATTACGTTTTCTTCTAAAAAGTATGGGAAAATACTAAAGACGTTTATAAGTAATGTATAGGTATTAAAATCTACCACTTGCAGAAAATTTAAATTTACCTATCAGACCCTTAGTAAAGTAAAGGCACAAATCAAAAATTTCGAATTTTGAGTTTTAGTCTGATATAAACATAAAAAATAATACTCTATCCAATGACCTTAACAAAAAACGAGAAAGATGAAATAGTGCGCGAGAAACCTATATGTGTCTCTTTTCAACTATGCGATTTTTCCTCCCGCTCATACTACTATATCGACTAATTCATTGTCGTATCAGTATTCGTCGACTGCAAACCGTTGTTGTGTTGTCATATTCAGCATTGTGCTAAAACTCTGGTAAGTTTCACATTTTTTTTTCTATAAAACTGATGTGTTTATTTTTATGCCGTTGTATTACACAACTTAGGGGTATAATATGTACCCTTGTCAAATTAGTTCTGTATATTACAAATTAATTATTCATTTTCTATGTGTATTTTCAATTACATCTTTGTGTTATAAAAACAAAACCACAGAAGTCAAGTAATGAATATTCACATGAGTAATGAATATTCACATAAATATTTATACATAATGTGAATAACTACATACAATTTATTGTATTGTTGCAGAATTATGGGATCACGAACTCAAAAAATTATTAATATTTTACATAAACCAGATGACCTGGTGATACCAAATCAAATAGCGGAACATTATCCAAATCCAGAAAGAAAAATTCAGAATCTCACACTGATAGACTATCAGTCAGCCCCACGGATTCTGGGGGGGGGGGCAAAATTTTGACATATTTTAGAAAACCATCTAACAGATATATATCTCCAAAAATTGAAACTTTCAATGCAAGAACCCTGCTATCAGAAGAAAAATTCATAGAAATGGAATCTGAACTTGATAAAATCAATTGGGTAATTGTTGGAGTCGCTGAGGTCAGAAGGAAAGGAGAAAGCCTAACCACTTTAAAATCCGGTCACATTTTCTATCATGTCGGAGAAAACGATGGGAATGGAGGCATTGGGCTCTTTATTAATAAAAAACTAGCTGAGAATATCATATCAGTAAAAGCAGTTTCCACAAGAGTTATACTTGCAAAATTACAACTAAACACCCGTTACTCCATAAAGATCATTCAAGTCTATGCACCAACATCGAGTCACGCTGATGAAGAAATAGAACAGTTCTATGATGACTTGTACACAGCTGTTTCAGAAGACCAAGAACATTTTACGGTAATATGTGGCGACTTTAATGCCAAAATAGGAATAAACACTGACCCAGCTGAAAATGCTCTCGGAAATTTTGGCACACCAGGTAGAAACGAAAGGGGCGAAATACTCTTAAATTTCCTATTAGAAAACAATATATATTTAATGAATAGCTTCTTCTATAAGAAGATCCATAGAAGATGGACTTGGAAGAGCCCCGATGGTAGGACAAAAAATGAGATCGACTTCATCATCACTGACAAAAAACATATAGTCAAAGATGTTACAGTCTTAAATCAATTTTTGGTTGCAAGCGATCATAGAATAGTCCGAGCAACTGTAGAAATCAATATTAAGCAAGAAAGACTGAAGATGATAAAAAGTAAAACATTCAAACCTTGGATGCGCCCAACGAATGAACTTGACTGAAAAATATATCACCAGTAACTTACTCAGAAATACAATAAGAGAAGACGTAAATAACCTAAACGAAGAAATAGTAGATACATTAACAGAAGCTCAGGAAAAATATGGCCCTAAACATGGAAAAGAACAAAAAATTAGTAAAGAAACGAAACAAAAAATGGAAGATCGTAGAATGCTGAGAAGTCAAGGAAATGTTGACTCGCAAGATATAAACAGCATTAATAAAGAAATCTCTAAAGCTATCAGACGGGATATTAGAAAATGCAACAACGAGAAAATTATAAAAACTATAGAAGACAACAAAAGCATGAAAGCATTGAGGAGAAAAATGGAAAATGGCAAAAAAGAAATCTTCCAACTTAAAGACAAAAATGGAAATATTATCTCAGATAAACCAAGCATATTACATATAGTGGAAAGTTTCTATGAAACATTATATAAAATTCAAGTTATTCCAGAGCTCATCGAACAACCAATACAAAAGGTACATAATGTAGGATCGGAGGATATACCAGATATATCACGAGAGGAAATTCAACATGCCCTCAAAAATATGAAAAATAATAGAGCTCCGGGGGAAGATGGTGTAGTCATTGAGACAATTAAACTAGGAGGTCCACTTTTGATGTCCCGAATCCAAACACTTTTTAATCTATGTCTGCATAGTGGAAACATTCCAAGTAAATGGAAGAATTCGGTTACAATCCTTCTTCACAAAAAAGGGGATAAATCAGATCTCGAAAATTATAGGCCATTTAGTTTGCTTAACCACCTATACAAGCTCTTTACTCGAATACTGACAAACAAATTAGAAGCAAAACTCGATTTCTATCAATCAGAAGAACAGGCAGGATTTCGAGCGGGACACGAAACAAACGACCATTTGCAATGCCTTAAAACTCTAGTTGAAAAGTCTATCGAATATAACAGACCCCTTGCTCTTATCTTTGTCGACTTCCACAAAGGATTTGACACAGTCGAAACAGTTGCTATCTTAAAAGCACTATCAGAATGCAGAATAGATCACAGGTATGCAAATATTATTCGAAATATATACGAAAATGCGACAACAACCGTTAACCTCCATTGCATGACTGAGAAGATAAAAATTGGCAGAGGGGTGCGGCAGGGAGATACCTTGTCGCCAAAACTATTTATAACAGTTATGGAGTACGCATTTAAACGGCTAGATTGGGAATCAAAGGGTATTGGCATCAATGGAAAGATATTCAATCATCTCAGATATGCCGATGATATTGTTCTCATAACAGACAACTTAGGAGAAGCCAGAGTTATGCTACAACAACTACAGCAAGTAACCCAGAAAGTCGGTTTAAAAATAAACTATGGAAAAACAAAAATGATGACCAATCTCGTCCCCAATGAGCTAATAGAAATCGAAAAGTCGCACATAGAACTTGTGGAAAAATATGTGTATTTGGGTCACGAAATAAGGTTAACGCGAGATAACCAAACATGCGAGCTACTCAGAAGATTAAGTCTGGGTTGGGCTGCATTCGGAAAAATAAGAGACGTATTTAAAACAAATATACCGATCCATTTAAAAAGAAAAGCTTTTAACCAGTGCGTTCTACCAGTCCTCACATACGGAGCAGAAACCTTAACTCTCACAAAAACATCAGCCGAAAAATTGAGAAGGACACAACGAAAGATGGAGAGATCAATGCTTGGAATAAGCTTAAGAAATAGAATAAGAAACGAGGAAGTTCGTAGACGAACCGGAGTGGAAGACATTATCGAACATATTACAAGGCAAAAATGGAGATGGGCAGGACATGTTGCAAGAATGAAAGACGACAGTTGGACAAAAAAATTGCTTGAGTGGAGACCACGGGCTGACAAGCGAAGCCGAGGAAGACCCCCAACGCGATGGACCGACGACCTCAAAAGAATCGTGACCAATTGGATAGCAGAGGCGCAGAACAGAAGCAGATGGAAAAGTCTAGAGGAGGCCTATGTTCAATAATGGACAACTCAGGGCTGATTGATGATGATGATGATGATGATATCCAAATAATTAGGAGAAAGTGACGTAGACCTTAGTGATTACGATCTTACATATAACAATGTATCGAAGAGTAGACGCAGTTCGCCAAGTATAACATCAATAAGTTCCAATGAGGATAATGTTGAAACATCTACTACAGTTAGTGTAGTTGGATCAAGAAAAGGCAAAGCTGATCCAACTAAGTGAAAACAGAATGTTCAGAAGATTCAACGCAACTTACGGTGGAAGCTACAGATCTATCAATACAAATACATATGTTGCAGCAAGGAAAATGAAACCCCCATGTTCACAAAAATGAAGACTGAAATGCGGCGAAAGAATGGATGAAAACCAAAGATTGCAACATTTCAATTCGTTTTAAAAATTAGGAGATATACAAGTACAGCGAATGTTTATATTATCTAGTATGGCTTCAGTTACACCTAGGTATAAATATACAAACGCTGAGCAACCAAGACAACCAAATAATGCTTTCTCTTTGAATTATGGAAATGAGAAAATAAGGGTATGTAAAACATTTTTTACCAACACATTTAATATTACAGAAAGAATGTTCAAACAGCTGTGCAGAAGAGTAAAAATACTGATGGCTACGTCGGTAATGATAATGGAGGAAAGCATGGAAGTCATAAAACTGTATGCAGCAAGCGGTAAGTGATATTACAGAATTTATAAACTCAATCCCTCGAATAGACTCTCATTATTGTTCTGAAGCTATTTTCTTGTGGCATTTAAAAGTAATTACTATTTAAATAGGAATAAGCCACAATTAAAGGTTTAATTGTGGCTTAATTCTCAAAATACAAACTAATGTTTGTATTTTGAGAACGATTTCCGAAGTGGAAATTGAAACGCCAATAAACGTACTTTAACCTTTAATTGTGGCTTATTCCCATTTAAATAGTAATTAGACTCTCATTATTTAAGAGCAGCCACCACCCGGGACTACATTAGTAGCGGTAAAAGTATTCGGTAATTTTTATAGAAATTTTACAGAAATACAGAGACATAAAGGACAAGAAAGTAAGCTCTACCACACTTTTTATGAAGTATTTACAACTAAATTTAATTTAGGATTTTTTCAGGGCAAAAAAGATCAGTGTTATCTGTGTTTGCAGTTTAGCAATTCATCAGGGAGTCAAAAAGGTATTATTACAGAAAAATATAAAAATCGTTTGGAAGAAAAGAAATTGAGTTGATTAGAAAAAAATAGATACCAAAAAAACGTTGATGAGTATAATTTATGCGTTTGTTATGATCTTCAAGCAATTATGCAACGTCCAAATGGTGAAAATTCATGTTTTTCGATATATTTAACATTATTTCTTTCATATTATAATGCATTATTATGAAATATGACACCAAAGTAAGACTACCAGGTTATCATACATCGACCAAATTTGATATAGACCAATATCTATCCGAAACATATAGTAATATAACGGCTTATTTGGACAAGGGTATTAAATTATTTTTTTTTGTAAAAAATATTATTATTTTTATTACTTTAAAAACATTTAATACATCATCTACGGTTTTAGTTTAAACATTTTCAGAATAATATAATACACAGGCGTTATGTTATAGGGCATTTTCTTAAAAATCCTAGTCACGCAAAACTTTAAATGCGATTTCCCAACATTTTACTTTTTTGAGTTGTGCCTATACTTTACTAGGGGTGCGCTATAAACTTACCTATTACGCCCTAAATACTAAGAAATCTCAATACAGAGAACTAAATATGTACCATTAGTGACAAGTACTGCTGAAGGTAATACATAAGAGAATATACGAAAGGCTAGAGGAGGATATTAGCGAGACGCAGTTCGGGTTCCGAAATGGAAGGGGCACTCGAGAAGGACTATTTGCCATCAACATATTGATTCAGCGATGTCGGGATGTAAACGTTGATCTACACTTGTGCTTTGTTGACTACGAAAAAGCTTTCGATAAAGTAAGACATCATCATCATCATGGCTTATTCACTCCTGGCGGAGTGTTTGCCGCCCTTTTGGGCTCTCTGATTCATTTATTGCGGAGAATCAGTCCGCTGTTGTTTTTTTTATTATTATAGCAGCGTGTGTGACTTGGCCCTGTCTACAATTTTCCTCCATTCTTTCCGGTCCTTACAGCGCTCCTTCCAATTGTAGATTCTCAGCTTCTTTATGTCTCCTAAGACTTGATCTCTCCATCTTGTTTTGGGTCTCCCCTTTGGTCTCTTTGTTGTTGGTCTCCATCCAGTTATTCGCTTTAGCGTAGAGTCTGGGTTAGCTCTTTATGTATGTCCCAGCCACCTGAGCCTTTGCGTCTTCACGAACTTGATTATGTCTTCACCCTCGATGACTTCTTTAATTTCTTCATTGGTTAATCTTCTAAATTCGCCTTCACTTATCCTCACCGGTCCCATTGTTCGTTAAATTATCTTTCTCTCTAAGATTTCCAACCTCATTTCATCTTTTTGTGTTAGGCACATCGTCTCTGCACCATAGGTGAACACTGGCCTGATTGCAGTCTTGTAAATTTTTAATTTGGTTTTCTTACTAATGTCCTTTTCTTTCAGGAATTTTTGGTAGTTTCAGTAGGTTTTATTACTCAGTAGGATGCGTTTATTTATTTCATCCGTTCTATCATTTCTGTCATTCACCATCACTCCCAGGTATTTGAAACGATGTACTCTTTCAAATGTATATGCACCAAGCTTAATTTCTTTCTCTAAGTTCGTATTCTCTCTTGAACACTTGAGGTATTTCGTTTTGCTTTGGTTTATTACTAGCCCTCTCTTCTTTGCTTCTTTATCTAGTATTAATATTATGTTCTGCATGGTTTTTAAATCTCTAGTAACCAGTGCAATATCGTCTGCATACGCTATCAGTTGGGCTGAAGATTCGATAATCGTTCCCATAATTTTGGCTGCTCTTACTGCCCCCTCTATGGCAATGGTAAATAATGTTGTTGACAGGGAGTCTCCCTGTCTGACACCTACCTCCATTTGTACTTCATCTGACGGGCCTTCCCTTGTTAAGATTCGTGCCTTGGATTCCTTCATCCTCATTTTTGTGAGACGTATTAGTTTTTCTTAGATGCCTAATTGATTCATATCCTTAATTAGCTCCTCCCTTATTACACTGTCAAAAGCTTGCTTGTAGTCAATAAACAGTATATGTAGATCTATTCCGTGCTCATAACTTTTTTCGTCAATTTGCGTTACAATGTGTATTGCATCTATTGTTGACTTACCTTCTCTGAATACATGTTGGTATTCACCTATTTTTGTTCTTGTTTCTTTTTCTATTCTTTGTCTGATCAAATTAGTTAATATTTTGTACATTGTATTTAATAACGTGATTCCCCTGTAGTTAGTACATTTCGTCTTGTCGCCTTTTTTAGGGATTGGTGTTATCAGACCACAATTCCAGTCGTTCGGCATGCGTTCTTCATCTTATATTCGTTCTATTAGGTTGTGGATTCTGTGGGCTAGTTCATCTCCCCCTTTCTTGAAGAACTCATTTATAATGTCGTCTGGTCCTGCTGCTTTTCTTGTCTTTAATCTGTTTATGGTCGCCGATACTTCGCTGTATGAGGGAGGCTCTGATTGTTCTCCATTCCTATTTTGTGTTTGTTCTTGATTTTCTGCGTTTTCAGCATCGTCTTTCTTTTTAGAGTAAAGTAAGACATAAAAAACTAATATCAATACTTATGAACAAGCACATTGACAGTAAAATCATAAATATAGTGCAAACATTATATTGGAACCAAAGTGCCATACTTCAAATTGATGGGCACCACTCAGAAGAAATGAAGGTCTGTAGAGGAGTTAGACAGGGATGTGTTTTATCGCCACTTTTGTCTAACTTATATTCTGAAGAAATTTTCCAAAACACACTCAATAATACCAAAGCCGGAGTTAGCGTTAACGGAAAATTAATTAACAACTTACGACATGCAGACGACACTGTGATCATAGCAACGAGAATAGAAGATCGACAACATCTTATCGAAAGTTTAAGTATGAATAGTGCTGAGATGGGAATTACTATAAACGCTAAAAAAACAAAGTACATGCTAATTACAAAAAGACCACAAAATATACATCACGTATTGACAATCAATGGTAACGTAATAGAACAAGTAGAAGAATATCAGTACTTGGGAACTTTGATCAATGAAACCAATGATCATACTGCAGAAATAAACAGGCGAATAGAGATTGCCAGATCAGCATTTATACGAATGAAGCCACTCCTAACGTGCAAAAATCTAAATTTGGAGATCAGACTACGTATCATTCGCTGGTATATATTTTCAATATTATTATATGGAGCTGAGACTTGGACATTAAAAAAATGCAATTTAAAAGGAATCGAGGCTTTCGAACTCTGGTTCAAATCCGGAACAAATAAAGAAGTACTGGAGAGGGTTGTAAAGAAACAGAACTAATCACCACTATACAAACCAGAAAACTGGAATACCTAGGCGATGAGGGGACCAAAATATGAAATTTTGAGACTCATAATACAGGGAAAGATTCAAGGAAGAAGATCTGTTGGCCGAAGGCAGAACTCATCGTGGAAGAATCTACGTGATTGGTATCAATGCAGATCGATTGATTTGTTTAGAGCAGCAAGTTCAAAAATAAAAATAGCCATTATGATTGCTAACCTCCGTAGGAAGACGGCACTCTAAGAAGAAGAATATACCTTTGAGATAATTTGAGGCATTAAAATCCTTTAATATGTAACAATCATTTGGAAAAAATCATGTGTGCCAAAATTCTCCAGCTAAATACCTTTTTAGTAATGTGCCATACATATTATAGCCCTTTTTTAAAATTAAAATTTTTGTGGTACTGAAAGCAAGATGGTTGACAAATAACAGATATCTAATTCGTTAAAAGATGTTCACTTTGGAATAAAAATCGACATGTTTTAGGATTATCACAAAATTTAATGAATATTGTTAAATATTAAGGTGAACTGTTTTGAATAGCCAACCATATATGTAAATTTAGTTACAATTATTTGTGGTTTACTATCAAAAAATATTCAATAATTCAATGAAAAAAATGACAAAAAACCATTTTGTTGTAACTAGACTTTTAAACGATTTAATACTTTTATCCACTCGAATATTTTTTAGGTTATAGTGGACTCTAATAAAATATATAAAACATGTTATTTTGATTTAGTTTATCACCGACTTAAGCAGGCCCTCATAATACAAAATTTGGTTATCGGTATCACGCAAGTAACCGTGTTTATGACTTATTAGGCTTAATCCGTTAGAGGTAACAAAGATACCAGATAAACTAGTATTTAATTCAAATAGCGGAAAAGCAACATAGGTGTAAAGTTTTACGAATGTAATAACAAGAAAATTAATCATAAATACATTATAATACGCTGATAATCTAGAGATAATCAAACATTTATGAGCGGTAAATATAGTCGGTAAATATAAACGTAATGGTTTAATAAAGCCAAAGAAGTTTATTGTTTGGAGAAAAGGGTAACCAATATATTCGTATATATATTGTTGTGAATTTATTTAACTGCTATGTCTTTATTTAATTTATAATGTCTTTATTAATTTATTATATTGTTTTTATCTTAATTCATTAAAAAGCACGATAATTTATATCAATTTATTTAACGAATAATACATAATTTATATAGGCGAACGTAACAATTAAAATCGCGGGCGCGGGTCTTCAGATATTAACTGCCTTCTTCATAACAAAATTCCTCTATAAATATAGAGTCCTGTTATTCGAGAATGAAAACAGCTGTTTCTCGAAACTCATCGAATAGACTGCTGTTTTGGCGAAAGGCCTATGATGAGTCATTTCCACGACTCGAAACTTCCAAGCGGGACCAAAAAAACCAGTCTGCGGTCTTCGCTGAGAGATCGTCGCACTCTCAAATATCTACAACAAAAAAGAATTAGTCATAATATTTACAGTCTAGGGTCAGAATTTATCGTAACATTGCACCCTTCTTAAAAGATGGTTCCTCCTGGAACCTTGTCGGGACCGGAACCGGAACGGTATGCTGGTATCGGCAACTGGACCCTCTTTTACAACTTCCAGTTGTATAAAAATGACAAGGGACGGTTTTCTCTCCGCACCAGTAACTATGCGGATTGCAACAGACTAACACCTAGACTTCGGTGTCTTTAAAGATCTCCTCCACCATATTTCGGATAACCCTCCAATCTAATTGGCGGCACTACAACTTTGGCATGGCTAACTTTTGCACGTCGGACTCTAGTACGTGCTCTCTCAATTGAAGTAAGGCTTCCCATACATCTCGGTAGGTAGGTTGGCACGGGCAGTGTCTTTTGTTACCAGGTAGAAAAGGTAACGTGATGCATCTTGGAGTTTCAGGGTTTTACCGGGAGCTGGCACTTGGCATTGAAGTTCTGCAACTCGACCAAACTTCCTTCGAAAAACGGATGCCAACCCTGGTGCGTCTTTGATACTGGCCGGGATGGTAAGGGCCAGCGAGTAGTCATCGGGGAGCGTGAGTAGATCTTGCTTTTCTTCAGTGGTAACACCATGTCTTGCTTTACCGGTACCTCCATAGGCACCCATGAATTCCTCAAACGTGAGGTCAGACACATCTTGGACTTGGTTTACTTCCACTTATTCATCTACGTCGTGGTCACCTTCGAAAGACGCCAGCCGGTTATGGTGTACTATCATCGGCTTCCCCCTCGGAATCTTGAATATGATGAGTCATTTCCACGACTCGAAACTTCCAAGCGGGACCAAAAAAACCAGTCTGCGGTCTTCGCTGAGAGATCGTCGCACTCTCAAATAACTACAAAAAAAAAGAATTAGTCATAATATTTACAGTTTAGGGTCAGAATTTATCGTAACAATATGTATATATATATATATATATATATATATATATATATATATATATATATATATATATATATATATACATATATTAACAAACAAAAAGAACATTTTCAAAGACGTCACAGGAATATATACAATATGTGCTCTCTAAGAAAAAAATCCACCCAGAAAAATTAAAGGAGAATAAAGAATAATACCAAAACAAATTAAGAACAGCTGAAGAACTAAAGCTAACAGAACTAAATCTAGATCAACTAAACAAAGCCATCACTGAAGAACTTCTAAAGACTAGCACTAGAAGTAGCACCAGCAAAATCAGACAAAAAATCAAAACTAAGTGCCATATCTTTAGACATGCTACAACAACGGAAAAGCCTACTACAAGAAAATAAAAGAAATACAACTGAATACAAAACCCTTAATACAGAAATAAGAAGACATATAAAACAAGATCTCAAACGACATCAAGAAGAACGAATCGAGAAGATTATAGAAGAAAACAGAAACTTAAGATCTATCAAGTCCCACCTAGGAAGAAATAAAATCATAGAGATGGAAAATAAACAAGGTGTAATAGAAAAAAGCAGAACCTAAATATCTAAGATAACAAGGGAATATTATAGTGACCTCTACAGCTCTAAAAACAGTCCTGATACAACTCAACAAAACCTGAAAAAGAAAATAATGAATGTAAACTCTGAAATATTACCCCCCATAACCGGAGAAGAAATAGAAAAAGCAATTAGAGATATGGAAAGAAATAAGGCTAACCACTTACCATTACCCTACCCAAAACGGACGCCTATGACCGGTACTAGAAATTAGAAATTAATGTAATTGATTTAACTCTGGTAGATAAATAATCGTACCAGTTTTCTTTTTCTAAATAAAGGCGTTCTCGAGGAATTTAAAAAAACTAGATCTAGCTCCCTTAGGAAGCAGTTTCAGACTAAATGAATTGGGTTAAATTGTTTTTAAATTATCTGAGGAATCTTCGGTCTTCGTTTGTCAGGAAAGTTTCTGGACACCCTGTATATGCAGGATTACAGCCTGAAGGCCCAATTCGATTGAGCAATTCACCTTCGGATGTTATTCTGCGACTTTGCCAACCCATTTATCAGACAGGACCAAATGTTACTGCTGATAACTGGTTCACCAGTATTCCATTGATAGATGAGTTACGACGTAAAAACCTTTTTTACGTTGGCACGTTGAAAAAAGAAATAAAGTCGAAATTCCACCTGAATTCCTTCCAAATAAGACTAAAGCTAATAATAGTAGCTTACTTGCCTTCAAAAATAGGTGCACTTTGGTTTCTTATGTTCCCAGAAAAGGAAAATGTGTAATTTTGGCTTCAAATCTACATAAAGAGTCCTCTATTGATCTAGAAACAGGAGATAAAAGGAAGCCATCTATTATCACCTTTTAGAATCGCACTAAAAGTAGAGTTGACACAATAGATAAATTGTGTGCATTATACAACGTAGCTAGAAATGTTCGTCGTTGGCCCATGGTGGTATTTTTCGTTATGCTCAATATTAGTGGAATCAATGCTGAGGTAATATATTTTGCCGATGATCAAAATGTTATTCGAAGAAAAAAATTTTTGAAAGATTTGTTACATGTATTAGGTTTAGGTCATATTGTTCAACGAAGTTCAGAAACATCAGGAATTCATATCGGCCAGCAACAAGTCTAAAAGAATTTGCTCCATTACAACAAGGAGAACAGAAAACAAAAAATACACATGTCGGAAAAAGCAAGAGATGTCATACATGCATTGGACAAAGACGTTTGACTAAGTATAACTGCAAAAAAATGTAAGAAACCCATTTGTCTGATTCACATAGACAGCTTTTGTAATATTTGCAGTCAGATATTTACAGAAATACCACAAGATGACATAAATGAGGGCAGGGTCTAATACAGAACTTTATGCTTTTTTAGGAGTACTACTTCAGAACTTTTCAGAACTTCAGAAAAAGTTAGTTAGTTACCTTATGCTTTAATGATTTGTATTCGAATGTATTTTTAAGTTTTTTATGTTTGCTATGTATGTACATGGATGACATATATATTAAATGCATAGTATTAAAATAAGTTGTTTTTAATTTGGCCCAACGCGCCCATTTCTTTCGGTCTAAAGACCGCGCCCGACAGAAGGTTAAATGCAAGAATTCAGAGGAAGAGAGCTATTGGAAGAGCGAGAAAGCGTTGTGAGGATGATGTGGATGAGGATATCATAAATCTCGCCATTATTTAAGAACGACTTAATAATCCTGGCCATATCCTTATAACACAGTTTTGCGTGTATTATTTGTAAAATGTTGTTTTAAAAATAATTCTTAAATTTCATATTAAACCAATTTCTGATTCGCTTAAATTATTTTTTCAGATATCCAGAACAAGAGGCTGAACCCGTTCAAATGGAGCATTCCCAACAAAGGGTCCAACCGATGGCGAGTGCCAATAAAAAACACAAGCGAAGCGGTTCGACAAAAAAGCATCAACAACACGCTCCACCCCAAGTGCAACTTCATAATTATTCCAGTTCAGAAGAAGATCTGAAGTCCACTCCAGAATACGGTAGTGATGAAAGAGATAGCGAGAAAGGTAAGACACACTTGGTAGTTTCTATTTAGGGTAGTTTAGAATAGATTTCGACTCTTTGAGGTTGTTGCTCCCATAACTTTAGAAAAAATTGTTCTTTTATTCTCCATTTGTAGATGTTTTAGTAAATTTCTACACGCAAAATAACGAATGTTGTGATTAAAGTGAGTACTTAAGTTGATGTAAATTTGTTCTACTGTATATATAAAACTTGTATAAAATATTTGGATTAGTTCATAAGTTAATGACTTTCTAGCTTCCTAAGAAAAATATTTAAAACAAGTTTTTAAAATTGTAACATGTAAATACTTGTTTAAAAAAAAGCTATTAGAATGTAAGATCGTCAAGATACTACATGTATCTTTATCTTCTTTACACGGAAATTAAAAAAAAAAAAACATTGCGTATAAACAAATGATAGGGTAGGTGGGAGTAAAGCCCTACAATTTTTACTATTTTCAATGTAGAGAGAAAAAAAAAGGATAAGTATTTTTTAAAAATTAATATGAAAATATCTGGGTAATTTATTATTTAACATTGTTTATAAGTATATGCTGTATCTGACTATTAGTTTTCCACAAAATTAGACTTTTATGCAAAAAAACATTTGCTGGGATTTGCCCCTTAAAATGGGGTAAGCCCCCGCGATTTTTACCCTTATCGTAGTAAAAGTTCAGAGATGCATACAATAATTCTCCTTATAAAAAAAAATCTTTAAAAGTAAATAGTACCTATTTTAGTATATAGTAAATCTAGTCAGAAAAAATCGCATTATGAAATCTTGAAGAATTCATTGCAGCACGCTTCGACAATCTTAAAAGTATATCCTTATCATCAATGAAAGACTCTTCATTTGTTTCTGCAAACTTGTAAGTATTTGGTGAAGGTCTGTAAAATACTGCATCACAATCTTCTAGATAGACGGCAATAATCATAACTACATAACGATGTAAATAACTTTTTTCCTTAATCCTTAACTACTCCATAGTCATTTGGTATCATTATTGATTTAGTGCCTTACAGTAAGTTATCAAACTCTTCTTCTTGGACATGAACCTCCTCTTCGAAAAAAAAGTCATACTCAGCACTACTATCGTGAATGGAATAATCGGCATCTGATTCCGAAGAGTATTGTTCTTTGAAGTTCTTATTTTTCTTTTTTGGGATTATAGTAGCAAAATAGTATATTACTTTATGAGGCGGAGAAGCATGACTTTTCTTGACGCTTAATAGTGAGGCGCGTAATAGAGGGCAAGTCAAAAAAAGTCGCTTCTTTGTCGAATAAAGTATACTATTTTTTCTTCAAACGTAGCAATTTTCAACCATAAATAGTACAATTCATACGCTATTTTTACTCGAAATTAACTGTGACAACTATCAAAGTCGTCTAGATGTTATAAATTAAAATAATTAAGTCGTCGGTGGGATTTGCGTCTCCCTGGTTACAGTTGTTTGACAGTTGTTTGCAATTATTAAAGACAGCTTATTGTTGTTGCAACCGCAAGCGCAAATTTAGTGCGAAAATGGAAAACCTAAACGAAATTGAGTCCGAGGCTAATGATGCAGTAGCACGTTTGGGGCCCTCCAAGTCCGGAATAAAGTATCGGTTAGCGTACAAGCACTTCCAAGAGTGGTGCGATACAAGAGGAGTACGGCAAGTTACCGAAGACGTTTTACTGGCATATTTTAATATAATGGAAAATGAAATTAAATAGAAATCTTCTACAATGTGGTCACGATACTCTATGATAAAATCCGAGTTAGTTATTAGAAAAAATGTGGATATAAGCAAATTTTTAAAGTTACGTGCCTTTCTAAAAAAACAAGCGAAGGATATACTGCAAAGAAGTCTAAAGTTTACACTAAAGACGAGTTTGATAAATTTTTGTTTGAAGCGCCAGATAAGTTGTATTTAGGATTAAAGGTAAAAAAAATTATATTACAAAGTATGTAGTATACTCTACTAAATTATAAAAATATTTCAGATTGTTTTGTTAATTGGGGTTACCGGCGCCTGTCGATGCGACGAAATGGTAAAAATGAAGACTGTGGACATTGAGGATAAAGAAAATGTAATAATTATCAAAATCCCAGACAGTAAAACACGACAAATTAGATCTTTTACGATAATTGGTCAAAACTACATTAAACTGTATAAAAAGTATGCATCACTGCGGCCTGAAAATTTCACAGAAAACCGATTTTTTATCAAATACCAAAATGGAAAGTGTTATCGAAGCGTCATGGGAATACATTCGATCAGCGCAGTAGCCCAAAAAGTAGCTAGTTATTTAAATTTAAACGATGCAAGCGCATACACGGGTCACTCTTTACGACGAACTTCAGCAACACTTTTAATTGATGGAGGCGGAAATCTAGAATGCCTCAAACGACATGGGGCCTGGAAATCAAGCACGGTTGCCGAAGGATATATAGAGGATTCAATAAGAAATAAGAATGATAATGCTCAAAAAATTTTAAACCCTCATGATTCGCCAACATCGGGAATGATTGCTGAAAGTTGTTCTCGACCATCAGTATCATCAACAATTTCCAATGGGTATCAAGAGTCGGGAACATTTTTGCACGGTTTCAATTTTGAAAATGCCTCATTAACTAATTGTACTTTTAATATTACTATAAATAAAAATGATGTTTAATTGCTGTTAATGACATTTGTATTGTTGCTTTGTGACATGTTTCATATTGTTGCCTTGACAACATTTTTCCCTCCGCCGTAAAGAAATGGGAAAAAAAAAACTGCTGCCGGCAGTGACATCAAACTTTGACAGGATCAAGTTAGATAAGTAATGTCATCATTATTTGACGTTTGAAGAAAAAAGTATTTATTCATTTTCTATTTCAGATACTTTTGTCTTTTTAAAGCTCGTGTTGCCTTTTCACTCAGTTGTTTATCCTTTTCAGATTCTTTCTTTTTCAAACTTCTTAAGTAGGCAACACCTCAATCCTTTTTTAATCCTTTAATCCTTTTTTAATACGCTTCCTTTTAATTTTTATTTTAGGTAGAGGAAGTATAACTTTAAGAATTGATATTTTGAGTTTGACAAGGAAAATAATCTCCTTTCGTTAAGGGTGTAATTTTATATTGGAACTTGTGTAATACATCGTGATTTGCTCAGGGGCAATTAAACCTGAAGTGGACGTTTGATCATGAAGAATATGTTCTGAAACAGAAGGCAAATTCTCTATTTCGTTACAAAATCAGTATTTTCGTTAATATTAAATATTAACTGTCGATCATCATCATATGGTTTTTCTTCCGGTGATTTGTAACCTCTGATGGTAGAAAATCAACCTAAGAGAAAATATTTGTGTTGGAGGAATTGATCTTAGTAGCTCGAAAGACTTGAGCTGTTTGATCTTGCTCCGCTGCTACTGTCTTGTCGACTTCTCTTTTTCTCAGCTGAAGATACTCGTACATGTTTTGAAAGAGTATTTTCAATCGTTTGAACTCCTGTCTTGATCATATTAATTATCTGACTTGGACCAAAGCTGAATTTCTTTATAATTATCTCTAAATTAGCACAATATTGAGAATGCTAATCCTTGTTTAACCCCATTGTTATGACAATACTTGTTTTTCGGGAAACACGAAGAGATATCTTATTTATTTTCATAAAATTACGGGTAAAATCTCTTTCTTCTATCTCTGTCTAAGAGAGTAACTTATGGGGAATATTGTTTCTCTCCACATATTTGTATAAAAAAATCTTACAGATTTTAAAGTAAGGCCGAAAACTTTCTTGTTAAGATCAATATAATGCCGTATTATTTCTGCTTCGTGATATGTTGAAAATGTTGCTCGAAATCGTCCGAACTGGTCCCCGCCTTTTTTTTTGAGTCGGCCTCTCAGAGCCGATTCCCGAAAACCTATTTTTATAGCAGTCGGTCTATCTATATCTTACTTCTTCTCTTCCGTTTGAAGAGGTTTACTCTCCGGACACTGGAACTCACTTAAAGCATGGGTGTATGTTACCTGAAGTAAAATTTAATTATAATATTAACAACATCATGTTAAAGGGTTTTTATAAAATATACCGATTTACAAAGATTAACCTCTTTTTGTGATACGTGGTATATAGCCAGCTGCAGGAATTATTTTCCTTGTGGAAGTTAAACTTATCTTGAATTGCACATACCATTTTTTTTTTCTTTTCTGAGTGTGGTAATTTCTAAAAATCGTACCAGGTTCACCAATTCTAGGGATAGTTGGCGTGTGATGGATTCCGGGTAGAGGAGTACATACAAGCCCATTTTTCCCTAGAATAAGGTCCTGCAAACGGATGCCTTTCTGCTATTTGGCCCGACTAAAACCATCCCTCCTACTTGTAGGCAGCTGACTGTCGCACGTACCGTACTCCGCAAGTACCTACAAGTAGGATGGCCGCTGTAAGATATTTTCGCAACACTCCCTTTTCTTATCTAGATCTTATCTCTGTCGTTAATCCGGCTGGTGTTTATCTTCTTCTTCTTTCTTCATAATAACTGCTCGGATGTAATTGTGTACACTATTCCGTACCTCCTTAGTTGTCGTCATCTTCACGATCATCTCTCTCCCAGTCACAGGGTTCATACCGGTTTACATATACATTCTGTTTCTCTCCACTGTCTATATATTACACTGTCTATCTATTGTGTGAGTAATAGTGTCGGAGTATCCAGGATATAGGCCTTTGCCTGTGCCTGTCTTTCTGACCCTTATTTGGGTCTTCCAATGTTGGTCATCACCCTCCCCACGCAGCCGCACTCTTTGCTGCCTTCCGGGCTACCACACGTATATGCTCCCTCTATCTGCCATATTGGTGTAGCGTTACTCCCAGATATTTGAAGTATTTCTTTGATATTAGCTGTGCCCCTGCACATTTTAGTTCCATCGCTTGTCCTTTCCGTTTATCCTTCAGAATGATGACTTTCCGTGAACTCTCATCCAGTCCTTCACGACGTTGGCCGTACATCTTACCCACAATCTTAAATTACCTTACCTTAAATATTTATAGCTCTGTATCATTTCCGGTAGAAGAGGAATTCGTTATTAACTTCATTATTTTTAATGGAAAACCCTGTATATGATTATATTTTTCTTAAAACTTATTCTTTAGGGCACTTTGGATCTGCCAAAAGCGTTGTGGAAAACCATGGAGTGTCGTACCTAACATGATCTATTAGTTATATACGGTTATCAGCCCGATAGTTAATTACGCTTCGCTCGTTTGCTGGAAAAAACAACGCAGCAAAAGGCTTGGATCAAGCAAAACAGAATTGCAAAAAGTGTAGATACCCGTATGTGTATGAATTATGGATATACTACAATCTTAATGGTAATAGTAAAAGAGGTACAGACAATACAGAGGTACAGACAGTACAACATGGTAACAGAGGTAATACTGGACCTTTTTCTTCTGCAGATATATGTAAGGCGCGAAATGATCTGACTGGACTGTGCTCGTGCGTTTTATACTGATGGGTCCAAAACACAAGAAGGAGTAGAAATGGGAATAACTGGTCTTACTATCGGACTAGTTATAGCTTTTGAAAATACACCTAAAATATTTTAAGCAGAACTGCTAGCAATCGATTTTTTTGCTCAAAAGTTCCTGAGGGAGCCAAATTAGTTATTGTCTTAAATAGCCAAGCTACATTAAAGGATCTGAGTTTTCAACTTAGGGGTAACTGACAAGATAAAACAAAGTAACTTTGTGTGTGTGTGCCAAGGCATAAAAAAGGATTATTAAAACCTCGATACACAAAAATACTCTAGGCGCTTTGGACCTAGAGAAAGAAGAAGAGGGGAGTAACGCTACACCCAGAGACCCCAGACTCCCAGAGACGCTAAGGCCAATCAAGAAAGAAGAAATACGCTCAAAACCGGTTGGTAGGAAATATTTTTCTTAGTATATTCGGAACGTCCATTTAAATAGAGAACTCTGAAATCAAATCGAGCTAAGTCGAATATATCCAAATTAAATTAAGAAAGTCGCCATGCAACACTAAGAAAAACTTTACAAACATCCCAACCTTGAAGTTCTTTAGCTTCTTAATAACCACTCAAGATGTGAAGACTCTAAAAGAAGAAAAAACTAAATCATTTGAGCATGTGTACGTGATAACTGACATGCATTCAGATTACAAATTTTCTTTTAGAAATTTTAGGTTTACGAAAATATGCTGAATACTCTGGTGGTAACTGTCGAGTGGAAAACGAAATCTTGAATTCTTTTAGTTACTTGTTGGTTAATATTATTGGGACTTCCCGTGGTTTTAGTAAAGAACTCAAGAACGTATGAAACTGTGTAATACTTCTATAAAATATAAAGAACTTAATTGTTTGTAATAATGAAATAAAAATAAAAGTTACAAATATGTATATTATTAAAATGTTGCTTGTTCAAAGTTTTAAAACGAAATGTCTTTTCCGACAGGAGGGTTGATTTCAGCCAGATATCTTCAAAATAAGCCGTGACCGGGACCTGTTATCTTACCTTCGCGACAAGCTGTCGTCGGGATCAAATTTTGCAAAAGACGACAGAGGCGTCGTCAGGATATTTAGGTTTTAACATACTCTTATTGATAAGATGCATTTTTATTATTACTAAAAAAATAATTACACAGATAAATGCTCAACGCTATATTTACCTTGGACAGGTCATTACGTTGAAAAGGAAAATGCAAGTGCTAAAGTTACACGGAAGATTCCAACTAACATAGAAACTGAATTTTGTATTTAAGCTTAGTTAAATCATATTACCTTCAAAAGAAAAATCTATGATTATTAAATATTACCAGTGAAAAAATATCTTGAAAAAGAAGAAAGCATGGAAATTCTGGATAGATGGCACTATCCAGCAGCTGGAAGAACAAATACGTCAGATAATTTGTTTGGTTATATGAGTAGCTTTTCGGGCATTTATTTATTTATTTTTTTCGATATGTTGTTCTTACTATTTATTGCGTGTATATGTCTATTAGTATAATATATAATATGGATCATTGCTTTATTCGTTATATAATTTCAATTTTTCTGAATTAAACATTGTCAAAACCATGGTTTTAGATCATCCAAGATGTTAATTGAATTAATAGCAGACAGTTTTTATCCCAAACGGAATTGTTATTTATTATGGACTCTCCTTTTTCAAAACCTACTTCTCAGTTAGTAGATTCTGGATATGATGATATTTTGCTGAGCTACAAAAGTTACCTATTTAATGAATGTCCCGTGATTGTCGAATCATCTTTTAAAGTTTTAAGTCATTACATAAACTTACTTCAATATAACAACAATAACAAATAAAACTAAAATACGCAATTTTATTACCAATAAAATTTCTTGACGATGTTACATTTCTAATAATACTATGTACTTACCAGTTGAAGTCAATTTTGCAATTTACAGGCCTACATCAAAGGGAAAAATTAACAGATAATTTGAGTCGACAGGCCATTCTTGATGAGAGAATAAAAAGTTTTCTAGCGGTGAGGACCAGCGAACTGCCAACAAAATTTGATTCAATGTTGTGAACATTTTTGGTTTTTTCTATTTATTTCCAAACTTTTTTATAATAGGAATGAAATGATGTCATACTTATACGATGTATACGTAGCCATTTATAAGAAATTAACATGTTTCTTCTAGTTTCATTGTAAAATAAAAGTTATTTTGTATCTTTAGATTCTATATATTCATAATAGGAAACATTTTAATTAACTCAAAATATATTTCTAATAAATTGATACTATCAAGCCAATTTTAAAATACTCTATTTGTTAAACACTATGAGACAATGTCTAACTAAAGTTGAAAGCTGATTTATTCAGCGACTAGGTTATCTATATCTTGTAGAGCGCTTTTCACTTTTTTATTTATTGCCTAATTTTGTCGTGGCAGGTTACTGATCAGTTTTCCCGAATTAATTTTTTAAATAGAGAAGTAACGTCCTCAATCACCACCACTTCTAAAGTCCCTCTTATTTTGATAGCAACAGGATAGGCAAAGCAAGGAGGATGCAGGAGAATGCAAAACGCGAAGGGCTACAACACTGTTTTATATTGACCAATATTTGTTTTATTATAAGGTGGTGTATGCTGTCTTATACATAAAAAAATAGTAACAGCAGTAAACCTATGGCCCAATATGTTTACAGAACACTGAAGAAGTGTACACATTTTACGAAGATATTACAAATGCAATAAATAATTCAAATACTTACTATGCAAATTGGTGACTTCAATGCGAAAATATGAGTAAAATGAGATGAAAAAAAATTTCTAATGAAATGAGCAAACTTTGAACACGGAAGAAGATAACGCAGTAACATCCCCAAGAAACCCTTATATATGTGCAGAATACGTGAAAAACGGCCTTTAAAACTTAGACAGTAAAGATCTGGAAAAAGTAAATAACAAAATAGTAAGTGCTCTTAGAGACTAGAATATTTTTGTAGTAAATAAGTGTGCCTAAGAAAAGACAAAGACATTATTAAAACGATAAAGAATACAAAATTGACCACTTTGGATAACTTATGCATAATAACAAATGCCAATTTCTACAGTTGATTCTACAACGCAAGATTAAAGGCAAGAGAGACTCTTTACGCAGACCTATATCTCGGCTGGTGAAACTTAGAAAATGAACTGGTCTAACGCAGAGTGATGAGACTATCGTCGACATAATATTAGTGTTTGGCGAACCCAAAACCACCAAATAACGGGTTTATACTGATTCTGTATCAAATTTACACAACCGCCAAGGAACCGAGGCCGTTTTGGGCCCTAGGTGCTTCCTACATCATCGCCAACATGATATTAGCGTTTACCAACACCAAAATCCCTTTATTATCGAGTTTCTACTGATTTGTATCGAATTTTCTCAAAATTCTAGAAGACGATACCTGTCCTGGGCACCAGGTACCTTACACACCATCGCAAACGTGATATTCATATCCTATGACCCCAAAAACCCTTTTGATTTATATTAAATGTTTACAAAACTTTAGGAAATACGACCCAGGTGCACCAGACACCTCAAAAACCATTTTTGTCATGATTGTGATGTTCAGTACTATTTAGTGATCCCAAAAACCTTAGAGTAGTAATATTCAACTTATTTCCGTCAATTATTTCCGAATTACAAATAATTTTTCATCACTTCGATATAGACTTTCAAAAATGCATTTTCCTCACGTTTTTATTCACAAAATTTTCTCACACTCTTATGAATTGAATTCAACAAGTTTCATTGAGATCTATTCACCTAAAAAAAATTGATAGGTTTATTGCCTCATTGCTCGCCCATACCCAGGAGCTGAATCTTACTTTAATCGAAACATTATAATACTGAAATATTACAGTAAAATTTATATATAGTATTTTTCATATAAAAATGTATGCACGTCATTCAAGATTTACGACGTAAGAACCCCACAGCGTTACCAAAACATCAGAATAGTAAGTAATTGAGGAATTTTTAAAATGTCAAGATTATTGCAACACATTAAAATACATAAGAAAACATTTTAACACAAAATTATATATTCTAAATTTTAAACTTGCCACTTTTAGAGCAATAATAGTAAAAACGTTCCGCCATTATTTCTTGTTCAAAATAATCTGTCTTATATGAAAGCTTATCAGCTTTCTACAGACTATTTAGTTGTTTTGGCATAGCACAATCATAACACACAACAATAATTAGTTTTTAAAGCTATGAATCTGAATTTAATCTTTATTTATAAATAGAATTTATTAATATATAATATATTATGATCAAATTGTGTAAGAAATCAAAACATAAACAAAATTCTTACTCTAAAAAAGCGGCAACCCTTCAAATCAATTTTGCCACACGCTGAACTGTCAAAAAATTTAAAATATTCCTGTATCAGTTGCGTACAATTGTCTAATATATTTAATTAAAATTATTATTTTGTGGAATATTAGACTTAAAGGGTTATTTCATAAAATTTATATTATTAATAATAACAAATGTTTTTGGTTATTTAATCAATATAATTCTGAAATTTACAATATAATGATGATTACATTGTTCTGATTATTATACCATGGTGACGCCTATGAAAGATCGAGCAGTTCCGTATGGGTTTCGTATTATTAGCTCTGTTAGAAAAATTTTAACGAAGTGACGTCACTGTATATAAAATATGACGTGCTCGCATTTTTATATGAAAAATGCTATACAAAGTTTATCATGAGAACCAGGTTGTTAATAAAAAGATTAAAAAAAAATTGTTTATTAGAAACCAAATTATTCTTTCATTTAACTGCCGTTGTGTTATTTAGTAATTTATTTTAACTCAAAAAAAAGTTTTTTGTGGGACACAAAAATAACAAAGACTTGCGATAGAGATGAGATAAATTTCTATACGTGTTTCGAACGTTAAAGTTCAGACGTTCTTCAAGTCTATATTTCCTAAAATGTAAAAAATATAACTGCACATTTTAAAATTACTTTACTTAAGCTTTTATCCCATATTTTTGACGTTTTTTTAAGTTCGATGTCCAGCCTATTAAAAAATGACCTCGAAAAACGCTAAAATTGGTTTTTTGGCATTTTTAATTGTTTATTTGCTTTTGCGCGTAAAGTAACGTTTTTCCAAAAAAATCACCAGAATAACTTTTGTCTTAAAATAACCCAAATTATGGCAAAAAAAGCGAATCAGATAAAGAAGCAATATTTTAGAAGCGAAAAAAGCATTTTTTTTTTAAATTTGGTTGAAAATTGTTATAAACAAATAAGTTTTCGTAAAAAAGCTTTCGGTAAAATTTTAACATAGCATATTGGTATAATCTATCGATTTAAGTAAGTTTTAGCTTCTGGGTATGAAATCGACCTTTTTCGACAAATCCCGCTTATTGAGTTTGGATCCTAGACCCCTTCCTAATCCGGTATCGTATATAGTTGTTTGATAATATTATAAAATGTGGTGTTAATTTTTTTGGTGAGTATAAGTTCTGGTATGAGTTCATCTGAGTTCATTTGAAAAATGGTTACTCAAGTATAATGGCAGCAAAATTGATGTGTATATTGAACACATTTCCATATATTAATTTTTCATTAAGTACTCATCTACTTTTAAACGATCTTTTTTAAAACTCGCACTGTTTTTATAATACTCATTTAAAATCTTACCTAATGATAAAAATAAATATATTTTTTTGGAGTTTAATATTAAAAAAATCCAAAATAATTAAACATGGCATTCGAAACTATAGATTTTCTATACAAATTAATATTTTCTGGAAATATGGGATCTTGGGATCATATAGCGTAATATTTGAATTAAAATCTAACTTTTACTTTTAAAATATATTTATATTATTTAAACTCATCTACTATTACAGTCCAGTATAGTCCTGGCGCCAGGGGGGGTTTAGTATGTACTTTTATGCCCCCCGGTACCTTGACGTATTTAAGGATTTTTGGTGCGTAAATTCGATTTGTTGGGGGCACCAGGCTGAACAGCCTTCAGATAATTTTTAATTACCAATTTAATTGTTTAAATGATTGTATATCCTAAACAATTAGACATATTATCCACAATAAATATTGTTCATTAAAAAAACGACGTCTAATAAACTTTGGTCCGGTTGTAGAACCGGAATTATAACAAATTTCGTAAAAAACAATTGCAAAATAGGCATTCGATGTGGCTTTAACACAGCTTTTTTACATGCACTTTACTTTTAAAACCCATTCATTTCAAACGTTATTGATTCAGCTTTAAAATAAGATTTTAGTAAAAAAGTTTTTAACATAAAAATTTCACTAGAAAGTTGCGAACTAATTTTATTACTATATACATTGAAAATCTGGTTAATGAAAGTTATATAACAACTCAAAAGGAATAGTTTAATATTTAGTAAATGTTTCTATGCTAATTTTTGACCAAGATTCGAAACTTTTAATAACGCGCTCTGAGGCAGACGGCCAGCTTGTAGCGAATGCGGGCGCGCGTAAACCTCGCTAATCAATTAATTTTTAATATCTCGGCAAAAAATTAACATAGAAATATTAACCAAAGCTAACAATTTTTGTTTTGAATTGTTCTATAACGTCCATTAACCAAAGTGCCAACGCCTAATGCTCAATTTTGTTTAAAACCCGTCTAAACAAATTAATTTATGACTTTTTAACAAAAATTTTAACTATAAACTGCTATAACTGTTTTATCTATAATGATAAAGTAATAGGCATCTGTATATTTACATTTATTTTACGTACGTATTGGTTTTTATTCGCTGCGAGCTGACCAGGCACCTCAGAGCGCGTTATTAAAAGTTCCATATCTTAGACAAAAATCAACATTTAACAAAATTTGTTCGTTTGGAGTTGTTTTATAATTTTAATTAGCCAGATTTTTAAAGTTTTTAGATTAATTTTGTTTAAATCTCTGTTTTAAACAAATTAGTTCGCATATTGTAGTGTCATTTTAAATGTTTAATTGTTATATTTTTTTTAGTAATAAAGGTAAAGTAACTTTGCAAAGTTTTCTTTAAAGCTAAAGCAATTATCTTTAAACTGAAGGGGTTTTAAAAGTTATTTTTTATGTATGAAAGCTGGGTTATACTTGGAAAAGCCGCATCGAATGCCTAGTTTGCATTTTTTCACGAAATTTGATATAACTCCGTTTCTAAAAATCGGTTCAAAGTTAATCAGATAAAATTTTCTTATTTTTTTATTTCAAAAAGAACAATTTACATTTGGATAAAATTAAATATCGCTATTAGTTTAGGAGATACAATGATTTAAACAATTAAATTGTTACTAACACATTATTTGACGAATTTTTAGCCTGGTACCTTCGAAAAATAGATTATACGCTACAAAAAAACATAAAAAAACGTCAAGGTACCAAGGGGACATAAAAGTGCATACTCAACCCCCCTTGGCGAATAGAGTAAAACTGTTATTTAAGAACTATTATATAGTAGAAACAGGATAAAATTGTTTTAAATAAGTAAAGTAAATACGTACATACTACGTTAGAATGATAGACATCATTATACCATTCTTGTTTTAAAAAAGTATATATAGCATGCAGGTGTCTCTACACGCAGCTTGCGCACTATTTTTCTCTCGTTCTTGCATTTGTCCGTTTTCAATTGTTTTTCTATTCTTCTCTTGGATGGATAATCGGATGTTGATTTGTGAGGAGTAAAATTGTTGCTACATATATTTTAAAATTTTAATATCCTCTTTTAATACGATTACAAAAGAAATAGAGTTTGGTATTCAAGTAAATTAAGCTAAATTTGAAAATTTTGTGATGTTACTAATATTTCGATCTTTTTAATCAAATTATACAGTACTAAAAATAAATAAACTAGTGCTAAATTTCTTTTATCTTTAATACTTTTATTTATATTTTCAAACATTTAGTTAGGCTTTTCGACCACTTTTGTAGAGGAGGGCCTGCGATATTTTCCCAATTTAAGTATATCATTGTTTCTTAAAAAAGTAGCCTATAGCTATTTTTTAGCCCTCTAGGCGCGCCTGGGCCTGAGATATGTCCCTTTAAGGCCCTTTTTAACCTATATTTTTGAGCTTAGTAGACCGATTTTAACTCACAATATCTCATTTTTTTGATGTAATGTCAACTTTTTGACGAAATAATTTACAGAACCGCAAAAGATAATTTGAATTTTATAGATCAACAAAAACGAAAAGAAAATTTTATGATTTTCGATTAATTGTCCAAATTTAACCAAAAGGTAAAAAAATCTAGAAAAAGGTAAATTGTAGAATTTTTAAATAACTTTTAAAAGAGCATTAATAAATTACAATCTATTTATTAGATTCGAAAATACAGCTGTTTAAAAATAGCTAATCTTTTTTCGAAAATCGCATTTTTTATCATTTGTAAACTGATAGTACTAATTTGTAAACTAATTGATGACCTAGAACTGGAAGGTGTTGACACCTTCATATACTTAGGGTCGCTGCTAACCAAAGATAACAACGTCAGTGAAGAAATCAAAAGAAGAATAGTGCTCGCCAATAAGTGTTACTATGGCTTAAGAAGACAGATGGCCACAAAAATGCCTAGAAAAATTAAACTGACTGTATACAAAACACTAATAAGACCAGTGCTAACATATGGTTCAGAAACTTGGACACTAACACAGAATGACCAAGAATTGCTCAAACGTTTTGAGCGAAAAATACTAAGACGAATATATGGAGGCATAAAAGAACAAGGTTTGTGGCGCAGGTGTTACAATTTTGAGTTGTATAGAAGATTTGGAGAACCTGACGTTGTAAAATTCATTAAGGTAGCACGCCTCAGATGGATAGGTCATGTAATCAGACGAGAGGAAGATGCCATAGTCAGAAAAGTTTTTGACCGAAGAGGGCCGATCGGACAACGAAGAAGAGGAAGACCGAGACTTCGGTACCAAGACAACCTAGAAAATGATTTGAAGTCTATCGGAATTAGAGCATGGAGAAAAGTTGCCAGAGACAGGGGCGAATAGAGGATTGTTCTGAAGAAGGCTTTGGCTCATAAAGAGCTGTAACGCCACTGAGGATGATGATGTAAACTGATAGTACTTTTTCGTGACAATCTCAAATTAGGTAAAAATTCAGGTAGGTAAAGGTAGTACTATATACAGGGTGGTCCTTAAGTAATTGTACAAAAGGAAACAGTAGATTCTACACTTTAAAATATTACGATTTAAGCCAAATTGCTTTTATAAAATGTTGATATTAAGAAAGATACAGGGTTAAGGTGCAAATTTAAAATTTTATTTTTCGCTATAAATTTCATATTTGTAAACATTTATGTATAAATGTTTACAAATGTAACTGGGTACTTTTAAATATGAGAAATTTTAATTTGATGCACACTTTTATGTAGCTAATAGAGGGCGCCACATTTGCCAGATATGTGGCACACATTTGCACTTAACTTTTTTGCTCTTTAAGTTAAGTGTATTTGTGACAAAAAATATTAAAGATACATTATTTAACAAAAAAAAATTATACCTGTTAACGTCTTCAAAACTCAACAGTTTTCGAGATAATCGCATTTTACAAATCAGCTGCATAATTCTGATTTAAGGTAATTACTCTAGGCAACGAAGGAAAAATAGACAAAAACATTAATAGTTCTGAATTTTGGTATAAAATACCTTTAACTAAAGTTAATAGTTAACGAAATATTAAATAAAATAAATATATCAGCAGGATAAAGAATAATAGGATTTGACAAAATAACAGAATTACATCAAACATTTTACGTTTTATGTTAAATTAAAGTCATAATCAAAACATTTTGTTTACAAACGAAATTAAGAAATATATAATTAAATAACATACCCTTTTGTCAAAGTAAGTGTTCGATATGTCCACCATTTTCTTTAATTAACTGCTGCAGTATTTATTTCTTCCCATAATTGGTTGCGAATGTTTATGGGATTCTTATAAACACGTTGATTTAATGCGCCCCATACACCAAAATCAAGTGGATTAAAGTGGTGGCTATAATGTATAATGGATGAATATATTCTTTTGGCTACATATCCAAATCTTATGGTATATTATGGAACTACATCTTATTAATCGCAGAGGTTAAATAATTTGTTAAACTGTGATGTATCTCGTTTATTGGTTACTTATATACACACAGAATAACCTATCGATGATATTACTTATTTATATGATTACGTTACATCTTACGAGTAACTATAATTACATCTCGAACAAATGGACTATTATGATTTACTAACGAACTAATATTATGCCGAACTAAATTGCCTGTGTGTTTACTATGTAATAAATAAAAAGTATTCTTTTGGAATTTTTTATAAATTAAATAATTACATCAATTTCTCACCACATTGCCAAGGAATATGACTACCACGACCAATTCAAGGTTCAGAAAAGTTGTATTTAAGTATGTTTTCACTGCCTCCTCTCTAGAATGTGGAGGTATACCATCTTGCATAAACCACATATTTTGGGTTTTCAACATTTTAAAATAGAGAAAAAGTATTACAACGCCAGTATAGAAACTTAAGAAGCGATAGAAAAGGGAAATTGTAAACATAATGACGGCTAACATATGAATACGGACACGGCACCTAAAGAAGAAGATAAAGAATATTTTCTCCAATAAGACGTTTAGCAACCATAACAAAGCATCTTTTGATGTAACAATATCATCTTTTAGCTGTTTTAATACGAATAAACTATAAATTATGCTTATCTACTGATATTCAGTGTTTTATCGCATAAATATTATTATGCAGCTGGCTTATAAAATACGATTATCTCGAAAACAGGTAAATTTTGAGCTTACTAACAAGTATACCTTTTCTTTGTAACATTAATGTATCTTTAATATTTTTTAACACAAATAGAGCTAACCTAAAGAGCAAAAAAGTTAAGCGCAAATTTATGCCGCACATGTGACATATGTGGCGCCCTCTATAAGTTACAATAAAGTATGTATAAAATTATAATTTATCCCACTCAAAAGCATCCAATTGTAAATTTTTGTCAAAAAATATTTACAAGCATAAAAGTTATAGCGAAAAATAAAATTTTAAATTTCCACTTTAACACCCTGTATCTATCTAAGTTTACTTATCCTTAAAAAATAATATCTAAAAATTATTAAAAACGTCGTGTTCTTATTTATACTTTTCTTGTTTATAACTTTAAAACGATTAATTTTGGAGCAAAGTCGTAATAAAGATACGTCTCGTTAAAAAAGTTTTCATTTATTATTATGCAAAATAGCAGTAAATACAAAAAGGGGGTAACAAGTCTTTTGTTTTTCAATGTTCTTAAACCACTTAGATTATAATCTTAATAACTCATACTTTATTGCCCAGAAAATCTTTTTATTACAATAAAACATCATCATCAGCCTGTATGCGTCCACTGCTAGACATAGGTCTCCCTCAGCTCTTTCCATATGTCTCTGCTTGCAAATATTATTAACTACCCTTTGTGTGAGTGTTAATGTTTCCGCTCCATAAGTGAGAACAGGTAACACACATTGGTCAAAGATTTTCCTTTTGAGGCATATAGATAGATCTGATTTAAATACATAGTTTAATTTACCAAACGATGAACAGACTTATTCTATGCGACGTTGGAGCTCACATGTCTGGTTATCTGTGCCCAATCAAATTTCATATCCTAAGTACTTATACGATGTAGTCTGCACAATATCCCTTCCATCAACAGCAATATTTCGATTTAGCACCAGATTAGTCATTATTTGCATCTTGTTCATATTAATTTTGAGCTTGAGCTCAAAGGAAGCGTGATAATTTTTTAAATATTGGTATTGCATCATTCATACGATCGCCTATAAGGACGATGTCATCTGCAAATCTCAAATGACTGAGCTTCTCTCCATTTATGTTGATACATTTACATGATACTTTTTTGATAATTTTTGTGAAAAGTTTATTATATTATGTGATAGAGCAAACTGATAAGACGTTAGTTTTTTTTACATCTGTTATGCCTCCTTGCTTGTGTTACAAAACAAGGACTGCATTGTTTCATTGATAAGAAGTTTTTCCCTGGTAGATACATTCGGTAAAAAGCTTGGCCAAAGCCTGGATAATTTTATTTCCACCTAGTTTGATCGCCTCAATCACTACCGTAATGGCCATGGATTTATTATTTTTCATTTCTAAAAGTGCCGTTTTGATTTCGTATGGAGTTATTTCTGGCATTATTTTGATCAGTGATTTGTGATTTTGGACAGAGGATGAACCTTCCTTTCGTCGGTGTCCTCATACATTTCGCGATAAATGGATTCGACAATCTCAAGGATTTGGTTTTATCCGTAGTGATCTTTCTATCTTTGTTTCTTATTTTGTACTGTATTTTTGTTGCCTATATTGTTCGTATTTCGCCTTAAAATTTATACAATTTGCTTACTTGAATTATTTTAGTTATTTTTCTTGAATTGTTTTCTCTTACGTCTTTTTGGATTGACCGGTGGATAACTTTATTTACTTTCTTGTTGTAATGTGTAGTTGGTAGAGTGTGAATATTTACATTGTTGTGTAGTTGGAGCCTTATTTTTTCATCAACTGTCTTCTTTTACCTATTAGTTTCTTGATATTTTGGATTAGTTTGTCTTTATGAGTCAGAACGGTTGGGCAGCACTCCCTTTCCGTTTTTTTAGAGCCTTCGTCATGCCATCATGTGCTTGATCTACATATTCTATTTCATCTTGCAAGTCTTTTATATGTCTGGTTAGTGCATATTTATACAGGCCGTTGTTTTCTGGGGAAATCCATTTCTTTATTCGTGTTTTTAGCATCATCTTTAATGTTTTTAATTTGACATTTAATAGTATCTTAGTTCGGATTAATCTGTGGTCGCTTCCTATTAAAAAATTGTTGAGTACTTCGATGTCTTAGATTATTTCGTTTCTATTTGTTATGATATAATCCATTTCATTTTTGATACTGCCATCTGGGCTGATCCATGTTCATTTACGTTGAGGCTTTTTATGGAAAAAAGAGTTCATCATGGATACATTTTCCTGTTGTAAGAAGTTCGGCAACCTCTACCCCCGTTCATTTCTTTCGCAATACCCATTGCTACTTCTACATCATCTTGTTTAAACCCAATTTTTGCATTAAAGTCGCCCATAATTATTGTGTAATATGCGGGTGTGGCATTTAACTCTGTTTCTAGGTCCTTATAAAGTTCTTTAATTTCTTCATCCGTGTGGGCAGTCGTTGAATTATATTTATCTTATATTTATCTTCTTCTTCTAGTTTGAAGATGATGTATACAATCCTCGGACTTATGCTGATAATTTCAATTGATTGTAGTCATAGATAAAATAGGACTGACTTTAAAAATGGACAATACCAACATAAAACAAACATGTTGTTCAAACCTTTAAAGTTAAAAGTTCAGGTACATTCTAAGAACGACGCAGTACTTACAGATATAATGACATTTTACTACCTTAGCAATGAATTCCGCAGAACAAAACAATGCCAATGAAAAAAAAGGTCAAGTGTACGGTACCAAATTTAACCCAATGTTAACCTACGGTATTTATCAAAACATCAAGAAAACATATATATATATATATATATATATATATATATATATATATATATATATATATATATATATATATATATATTTGACAGGCGACTCACCTGGCCTAGATCTTGAAGGCAGATAACCATGGCAAGTAATGAAGAAGAGCTTACACAGAAGAGAAAAAAGTTGTCCAAAAGAAATAGTACTGGCAAGAAATTAGGCAGAAAATTTATTATATATATATATATATATATATATATATATATATATATATATACATATCTAATAACTATACGAAATAAGTAATGTTGCGCTATTATCAAGTTTATTTTTAAACACTTCTAAAAGTCTAGTGATCACAAAGTTGTTTCAGGTATAATTTTGGTATTACTGTTGTTTTCAAATATACTGTCAAAATAATGACAACTGCAATTTAAAAGTACTTCTAACGTATTTTATTTTAAAAATAATACCAAACTCTATGGCTTTCTCCCAAGTTAAAAAAATGTTTAGGTAACGTCGGCAATTGGCCCCCCTTGAGCCACTACATAGTTGCCCCCGTACATCAACATAGGCCCCTTCAAGATGTAACCGCAGACAACAGATGCTTTACTGAGAGAAGAAAGAAAACTGTACGTTTCGACCACCATGATAGTAGTCGTCAGGGTTCACAAGATTCCCACAGGGATTCTGGTATCGATACGTCTTCCACATTTACAAGTAGCGAGGATTCGACCAGGGGGGACTTGCCCAAGGTGCTCTTGAAGTATATTCTTTTTTGGTTTACTGGTAACATCACATTTATAGAGAGTGTATACTCCTTATATTATTTGACAGTAACATAAGAATATTTAAAAATTGTTTCATTTTCCAAGGTTATTATAATAACAAATAACGGATAAATATATTTATAATTAAATTTGGTCATATTTTTTTTCTGCTTTAAAACACAGATTCAATTTTAAATTTATTAATAATTATTGACATAAAAAATCAAACATTGACATAAAAGTGTTTAAAGTTCGTTTTTATCTTTTTTCTTAGATATTATTTAAGTTAAAGTGGTAAAAGTATTTAAATTATTTATATACCTAACGAATATTTTTTTGTATATTGCCTAAAATATATTAAAAATTTAATAGTTTATTAGTTTTTACAAAAATTGTTGTGAATGTGAATATCTCCGGTGTAAATAATTATTCCTTCTTCTATTACCATATTCTTTATTTCTTACCCGTTTTCCTTATTTTATTTATATTTTCTTAATGTTTTGCCTTTTGTTGTTACTTGTTTAATTTACTTTGTTGTAACAAGAGAACTACTGCTAATATGTATACAGTGTGTCCGACAAGTATGGAATAAATTCGATATTTCCCAAATGAAAAGCCTTTTAAAAAAATCTAAAACACGTCGATTTTTAAATTTAATGTTCTACATTCTATAACAAAATTTCATTATAAAAGGTGATACACATTAAGGTGATGACGTCATCGGCTCTTTTTTTAAATGTAACACCCTATATTTTGTGACATTTTTAGATCGATAAAAATGAGCTGATTCCAAAAAAGTATAATACTGGGGGTCTAATGGATATAATTTAAAAGATATGCGCTTAGAAATAAATTATTTACTATCAATTGCAAAAAAGTAGCCTACTACTAGTTTTAGTGAAATGTAATTATTTTTAGTAACGTTTAATAACAATTAAGTTGTACAGTAATTGTATTAATTCGTAAATGTTCTGTATTATTGTTTAGAATTAATTTGAAGCAGAAATGAATTTCAGTGTAAAGCAAAGAATTATGATACAACATTAGCTGATCTACTTGCTTTTGAAGAAGATGCGCACACTTTTGTTCGTAAGGTTAGTCGTGATCTTTATGTTTGCAAAACAACGGTACACAAAGTAATAAAACTTGAAAAATGGCACCCTTTTAGATGCACACTTGTACAGGAAATAAACAAGGATGATCTGGATAAAAAAATACAATTTTGGAAAACCATGATGGATAACTGCCACCGAAACCCTCTCTTGGTTCAAAATATTATTTTTTCTGATGAGGCTACATTCACATTAAATGGCGAGGTCAACCGTCAGAATTGTAGATACTGGGCGAAAGAAAACCCCAATTGGATGCGGGAACATCATACACAATACCCGCAAAAGGTAAACATTATGTGAACTAGATCATCACCTTTTCATTCTTTTTCATCCCACATCTTATTTTACTTGTCCATATAGCTCCCTCAGGGTTTGGTTTCGGATCTCTGGAGACCTCAGCCTCCTGTAGAGTCTTTCCTCTTCTCACAACTTTAAAAACTTCACATTTTCTTTTTTACTTAAATCTAACATAGCCAACTACAACCATTCTACTTTTGCAGTTCTTACATATCTTGTCAATATACAACAATAGTTTATTAACTTTATCTACCCACCTTAAGCTTATAACTTGCCCTCTTTTTATATTTCTCATGTAACTAGTGTTGCTTTATAACAGATAAAGTTATAGGTTGAGTAATGTTTATTCAACAAATTACAAAACCACGTTTCAACCATCAATTTTCTATTCGTCTTATATAGTTGTTAACACACCAAAACAACTAACCAACTTTATCCATTAACACATAATCAGTTATTTATGTTCTTGAACTTGTAACTTAAAACAATTTTTACATTTACCAGGTACCAAATGTTGTTTTTTAACATACATGGCCTTCTATACTTAAGTTATAAGTTAAATACTACATGAACATCATATTACAAAAGTATCTTATTTTATTTACATTTTTTTTTGTCAAAAAATGTCAAAGGTAAATGAGCAAGAACAGACACAGAAAAATCTGAGACATTCGCTGAACATCTTTCTACAGTATTTAGTCCATTTAATAGAGTAGTGCCATTAGAACAAGAAGAACCATTTAATTCTTTTCTTGAGGCTCCATATCAAAGGGATCTACCAATCACCAAGTTTAATATTAAAGAAGTAAAACAGATAATAAAGAATGAGATACAACCCAATAAGGCTCCAGGATTCGACCTCATAACGGGTAAGATCTTCCAGGAACTAACCAATGACTGTTACAGAATAATCACTATGATTTTCAATGCTATGCTTAGTCTGCATTACTTTCCTCTGCAATCGAAAGTGGCACAGATTATACTCATTCAAAAACCTGGTAAAGATCCAAAAGATGTCAACTCATACCGACCGATTAGTCTACTCCCAGTCATCTCTAAGGTCTTCGAAAAACTTCTGCTACGAAAAATCAAACCAATATTGGACGAAAAGTGTCTCATACATGACCATCAATTCGGTTTTCGTAACCAACATGGCACAATCGAACAAGTTCACAGACTATACACAACAATAAGAAGTAGTCTCGAGAACAAGCAATACTGTACTGCAGCCTTTTTGGACGCCTCTCAAGCTTTTGACAAGGTGTGGCATACAGGACTTCTGTACAAATTAAAGAAAAATTTACCTTACCCTTACTTTAAACTGCTTCAATCATACCTTACAGAAAGGAGATATCTGGTAAAATATAGTGAAGCCTATACAAAACTCTACCCCATCCTATCTGGTGTACCTCAGGGTAGTGTGCTCGAACCGATTCTGTACCTGATATATACGGCTGACTTGCCAATAAGCAATAACCTAACGCTTGCAACATTCGCAGATGATACTGCTTTCTTGGCCTCTCATAGCAACCCAACAATAGCATCAGAGAGACTGCAACTACATCTGAACAAAATAAATGAATGGCTTAAACTCTGGAGAATTAGAGTAAACCCCTCAAAATCCACACAAATTACATTCACTCTAAGAAGAGGTACATGTCCACAAGTTAACCTCAATGGACATCCTTTGCCCCAAAAGCATGACGTAAAATACTTAGGTATTCACCTTGACAAACGTCTAACTTAGACCAAATATATATGGACGAAAAGGCTTCAATTGGGAATTTTATACAGAAAACTTTACTGGATGTTGGGAAAAAACTCTCACCTATCGATTGACAACAAGCTGCTGATATACAATACAATAATAAAACCCATTTGGACATATGGCTCACAGCTCTGGGGTTCAGCTAGCAAATCTAATATTATGATAATACAAAGATTCCAATCCAAAACTCTGAGAACAATCGCTAATGCACCTTGGTATATTCAGAATGATGCAATACATAGAGATCTTCAGGTACTAACAGTCTCTGAAGAGTGCAAAAAAACTTCTGAACAATATCAAAACAGGTTGCGGGTGCATCCTAATACCCTGGCACACAATCTTCTCAACAACCAACAAGCGAAGAGATTGAAGCTACATGACCCCTTGGACCTACCTCACCGATCCTGACAGAGCCTACAGCAGTTGGAGTTACGCCTTCAACAGCACCCAGCTATTGTGATCAGTGCCGCTTTTAGTGCTCGCGTATCAGTGTATGTGCGCATCCTATTGGCAAAAAGCCAATTTGTGTCGTGATGATTTGGTCACTGGACCTTACATCTCTCTGTCATGTAAAGACAAAAAATTTTACTTATTGTTTCACTGCAAAACAGATTGTAAAAATCTTAAATGTTAATAAAAAAAAAAATTATTTACTTAATAGCACTTTCAAATATATTATTCCCTATTTCACCCATCAACAATAAAGTTTCAAGAATCCAACTTCCCACATAAGTCTATTTTGCATTTTCCAGGTACCAAATGTTGCAAATCATAAAGGGCCTTTTATTAAAATCTTTATTTTACACCACTTTCTTTAGACTTTGTATAGTTGGTTGTCTATCAGTACCCACACATTCTTTCACCACATTTCATTACACATAGATTAATCAATAAAACGATTCTCTCCATGTTCTTAAATTCAGTACAAATCTACAATTTAAAACTACAACATTGATGGTTGCTATTGTTATATTATTTTAATTTTAATTTTATTGTTGTCTTCTTCATCTTTAGACAAATACATTAAGTTACACTAACTGCTTTGTTCGGACTTCCGTCCTGACATGTCAATATTGTCATTTCAATCAGTTGCTATCATCAAGTCCTCGTAGACACTTTATCTCAGGACCAGCAACTTCATGTAGAGTCGTACGTTGCCATGTTATCAAATCCACTGGTAACTTTAACATCTTAATACATAAGGAAATAATGTAAACCTAATGCTAACCTACAACTTTAAACGGTTTTTTACTTAGATATTTAGTGGCTTTAAACATGTATACCTGGTAAGTATTAACCACATTTTGTATTAATCTTGGTCAAAATTTAAATTTCACGTTCTTTTTAACTAAAGTGGTTATATACTTTTTAGGACACTGATGGTGGGATATGTATTCCGAAAACGTTCTGTCTTTATGACATAGCCCGATTGGGTTTTTTAATTATATACCTTTTATTAAGGATTTTATTAATTTTTTGTGATATATGGTATACAGCCAGCTACAGGAATTTAGTTTCCTTGTGGACAATAAAAATTAATTTTCTTAGCGCATATCTTTCAAATTATATCCGTTACACTCCCATTATTATACTTTTTTGGAATCAGCTCATTTTTATCGATCTTAAAATGTCCTAAAATTTAGGGTGTTACTTTAAAAAAAAAAGATGACGTCACCACCTTAATGTTTATTACCTTGTATAATTAAACTTTATTGCAAAATGTAAAACATTAAACTTAAAAATCGGCGTGTTTTAATTTTTTTTTAAAGGCTTTTCATATTTTATGTCTACATTATTTGGTGGTTTAACATCGATTAGATATTAATGCTCTACTACTTAATACTAATAATCAAGTTGATTAAATTTATGAGTACTAGATATCATTCACGTTCCTTTACCTTTATGAATATTTTTGTGGGGGAAACACGTACTATATAACTATTTCGAGTTTCTTTACCGTTGCCAAAGGTGCCAATCTTATACCCTTGTTGCTGTTAATATTATGTAAACTATGCTTACCAAAGGGATTCTGCATATTATTGACTCTTTTTGGAACTTGGCCTTTATATCACCCAGAACACTCAGACTGCATCTCCCTTTTGCACGTTTTCACATTCTACTTGTAGTTGATTGATTGAGAATTGATCAGTTACAAATTCATCTGCTGTTTTTGTTGGGGCATATATATTAATAATTATTGTAATATTTACCCCTTAGGTGTATGTTACGTATCTTTTCATTGACTGGAGTGAAACCCAATATCGACCTGCGGCATTTATGGTTTACCTTAAAACCCACTCCAAAGTCTTCTTGTCTTTATGCTCCATAGTAGTAGAGACTGCAGTCTGTTTTATTTATGCATCTGTGCCCTTTAAATGTGATTTCTTAGAGAGTGTCTATATCTACTTCGTTTTTCTGAAGTTCTTGGGTAATACTTTGCATTTTGCCTGCCTTCAGCATGGTTTCGATATTATCGCATATTCATTATTATGGTATCGCAGAAGCTATAGGGCTGCCGCCTATAGCTTCTGAACCAGCCTCGGTTTAGTCCGGTTATAGTAGGTAGACATTACCACCAGGCCAATGGTGTTATGTTATATTAGGTTAGGGTTATATCGCCCATGTTCGGTTAGGTGCTGGGAAATAGAAATTACGGTTTATGACAGCAAGAGTGTTGGGATATTCAGTCGCCTTTTACGACGAGCAGGAGAAAATGTGGGAAAATTCTTGTTTATAGGCCCATACCTCACAGGGGAAAGTGGAAACAAGTATTATCAATAAAAATCAAGAGTGCTATGTAACCTTGCAGCCACAATAACCAAAAAGAACATAGAGTCCAGGACATCAAAATCAACTGAATATATATTTTAGACACAAAGAAATATATTAAGGATACCAAAACTGGAATATAGCAAAATTGAACTCAGATTATTATATATACTTATTTGTAAAACTCTTAAAAGTTGGAAATAAATTTAAAGGTCTTAAGAGCTAACCACCTTAAGAGAACATAAAAAAATAAAGCAACATACTTTCATAGTAGAAGAAAAAATAAAAATAAATTAAAAAAAAAGAACTGTACCACGTGGACTGCGCAATAACATAGAAATTGGGAGGGATTATTGAGTTTATTCAAGAGATCTAAATAAAGTATAAAAGTAATACAAAATGATTTAACTAAATCAAAGTACAAGATCAGACAAAATCAAAAGCTAAAATTAAGACCAAAATATATTAGGAAGCTTAATATACTTAATATAAAGCTAAAGACGACAATCAATAATTACCAAAAGGAACCACAAAAAATGGGGCCAACCAAATTGAAAACTTCCAATGAGAAGAAAGTGATAGAAGTGTGAGACAAAAAGGTGGCGAACCCAGATGAAATCCAGAACGAACCAGTAAAACAAAGTGGAGGACTAATACAATAGGAAGGACATTTCCTAGTAAAAAGAAAGAGAATTCCAACAGACCCAATCTAGTAGATACAGAGCAAAATATTATTAAACAGCTCTTCATAAATATTACACAATACTTGAGGGTTTGAGATATAAGCATACCTAATGGACAAAATGTCATATTTAATCAAGATATCGAGATAAAACTTGCTATAATGGAAGTATCAACAGCAATTGTAAAAGTAGATCTCCACTCCAAAAACGTACAAATATTAAATGGGGACATTAAGAAGCTTGCAGTCTGGTGAGCTCCATGTAAAGATAGTAAATAATGAAGAAAGATTGTAGAATAACCAAACTAATTATGGAAGAAATGAAAATAAAAAAATATGTATAATAGTAAGAAATTAAGCCTGACAGAGCTTTTGACGACAATTTTATATCTGGTATTTAAAAATGTGTATTTCGATATGAACTCACATTTTGTACATTTTGTAAACAGTATGTATATGGTTTATTAAATTATATTCAATAACATAGTAAATACAAAATTTAGTTCAATGAATGCCTGATCGACAACCCAAATGTTAGCTTTAATGTAATTTTCAGTTATATCGAAATGATCGTACTCTGAGCGCTTTTCAATATAATTGGGTTTACTACATACCAATATAAAATAATTTAGCTAATAATTTCATTAAATTTTATATTGGCTAATAAAATACTTCAATATAAATGATTTGATTATGTTATGGAGCATTAGTCATATAGCCAGTAACATTTTTTTTTGTTAACACCAGTTTTTAGTGTGACAGTTGTTTTCATTATTTTTCTCCATTCTTCTCTTTCTTTAATTGATTTATTGCCATTCCATTATACCTCTTAACGGATTACTCTTTTGTCATCTCATTATGTGCCGATAGCATTAAGTATCTGTCCTTTTATTGCTGATCCATTGTCTTGCATCTTCTTCGTTTTTTCTCTTTGGTTCCAGTGTTTGTCTCATAATCTTCATCTCAAAAGCTCCAAGTTGCTCTTCTTCTCTTGCTGTTAATGGAAATGTCTCTGTAGAATATACTACTATTGGTCTTATGGTCGTTTTGAAGATTTTCATTTTTTGTTTCGGCTTATCTTCTTATCTCTAAACATTTTTTTATTTCTATAGAACGTTGTATTTCCCGCTTAATTCTTCTTTTCATATCTACACTTTCTTTATTTCTTTTGTTGACTAGTACTCCCAAATACTTGAACGTTTCAACCTCTTCCAAACTGTGAGCATCTATTGCTAGTTCTGTCATTTGTGTCTTTTTTTCTTGCTTATTTAAGTATTTTGTTTTATTTTTATTTATTTCCAGTCCTCTGAGTTTGACTTTGTTTTCTATTTCTTGGAAGGTTCTGGTTAACTGTTTCTACCATGGTTCAATCATCGGCATATTCTATTGTTTGTACTGAATTCTTGTTTATAGTTCCTGCGTTGACAATTTTTTTATTATCTTGTCTAGAGATAGAATAAATAGTTTCATTGTGAGTGCATCTCCTTCTCTGACTCAATTTTTTTTTTAACTATTTCTGTTCTTTCTATTCCGGTGTCTGTTGTTGCTTGGGAATCTTGCATTGTCATTTCTATCATTCTTATAACTTTATTTGGTATATTACTCTCTTGTGGGTGTGGCAACGTGGTAGTAGTAAAATACTTTGGTATTTTTCGTCCGTGATAATCCCGAAAATTCGAGAGTTACAGCGAAAAATAATTTAGTGCAATAAGCCGATGTGTATAATTAAAATAATACGTTAATGACAGTGATAAGGCTGGGCCGTAAAACACTAAAAAACATTTGAGTGAATTAAAAACAAATAAACAAGGTTAACTGATAATTAGTGAAGTATAAACAATTGAACCGGTAATTACATCTAATTCTTGTCCGATTTTAAAGCGACGTTGCCAAACTGACAAGAATTTCTAAGTACAGAATAAAATCAATAACAGTACCACAGGGAATCGGTAGGCATCGTTTTCTCTGAACCGTTGAGGTAAAAAACAGTGCTTGGCGCCGAAAATGGACAGATACCTAGAAAAGAAAACATGTCTGGACAGCGACAGAACAACGGATGATGGCACAAAAAGGAGGACAAGAGATGAGGGTTCAGATAACGAATAAGAAAGGTCAACGAAGAGTCAAACACTCTCCAAGTCTCCACCCAAAATAACAAATAACCATGATGAGACACAACTGGATAAATTAATAGACATGATGAACAATCTGGCAAGTGACATTAAAGAAATAAAGAGAACCCAAATTAGAAGTAATGAAGCAATAGAAAGACTTATTGTTGATAACCAGACTTTAAAAGAAAAAAATAAAGACCTGAAGAAAGAAAATATGGAAATTAAAAAAAAGTTAAATGAAGCCAAGGAATCTATTGAATTCATGGAAAACAAAGAAGAAAAAACATTGTAGTCATAAGTGGACCAGCAATCGAAAAATACGATCAAAGCATCTAAAAGAGGGAATGAGCAACTTCATTAAACACAATTTGAAGATAGATGTTAAAATTAAAAATGCACACAAACTGGGAGAGAAAACATGTCTGATTGAATTAGCAGAGCATGAAGAAAAGGTAAAGGTTATGAAAAATAAATCTAAACTAAGACATGTTGAAGAAGGAAACGTATACATCAATGATGATACTACGAATAAAGAGGGAGAATTTCAGAAAACAATTAGAAAACTTGGGAGAGAGGAAAGGATGTAAGACTTGCTGGAAATAAAATATGGATCAACAAGGTCGGCCGGAAATGGGACAACAAAGAAAACAAACTAGTCAAAATGGGGACAAAAAACTAGTAAACAAATGTGCCGGAAATACTATGACAAACTAGGCAATGTCAATGGACATGAGTAGTTATAGAATAGGTAGTAAAGACAAAGATAGATCCATAAATAATGACCAAGGACGTGAGCAACGAGAGACAAGAAAGGGTAAACTCATAAAAATGCAGTCAGCAACGAGCGAGAATATAAACAGTAACTATGTAAACCCCAAATTATACCAAAAAGAGCTTAATGACACGGCCCACAATAACGGAGCAGTGCTAAAACCCAAAGGATGGACATTAGCAACATGGAATGTCAGAGTTCTCAACGGCAAAGAAGTCAAACTTGCTGAAGAATTTGAGAAAAATTAAATAGACTTACTGGGTATAACAGAGACCAAAAAGAAGGGAAAAAACACATAGTTTTTAGAAAATGGATACTTTCTCATCACCAGTGGAGTGTCACTTGGCGAAAGGGCAAAAGAAGGGGTAGGCTGCCTGATACACAGTAACCTAATAAAGAATATTCAAGATTGGAAAAGCATTTCCGAAAGAATTCTGAAGATAAGACAATTCAAAAATACAATAGTATTGTTTGTGTTTATAAAGTAACGCGTTAGTTAAATTAACAATATTATCAAAAATACTTAGTGTCTAGCGGACAGAATATCATGAAATACATGACTTTATAAATGTTCGAACTGCAGCCCTTGCTGTATTTGACAGTAACCCAAACGTTGTACAAATTCTTGTTGAACCTTGTTTATTATGTCTTGAGAAATATTGTTTATTGCTGTCCGAATTCTCTGTTGTAATTCTTGAATATGTGCTGGTTTCGTTTGATACACAACATTCTTCAGATGGCCCCACATAAAATAATCCAAAGGATTGAAATCTTGTAACCTCGCTACTTCCATCTGAGTTCGCGATCTGTCTCCATACCCAATGATCATAAGTATTTCAATTCTTTGCTTAACTCCATTTCTACTTCAAATTAAATCTAAGCAATAATTAAAACATTCACAAATACCAAAAATATTGTAGTACTAAACTGTCACTGAACATCAATAAATTACTAAACAAATAATGACATTTAACAAAAACATAGCCTACTATCGTCGTGGTACATGCAATAGGTTGAATGTCAATTAGGTGCAATTTTACAGGAAGGACAAAAAACTGATTTTTCGTTTTTTAGTTAGTTAAATATGTTTTGTGACAATGAATTTTGTTTTGAAATTGAGTATGAATTTATAATAGATTATAAAAGTGGTTGTTGACTTTACAGTTTTTGAGAAATGTTGACATAGGATATATTGCGACTTAAAATCAAACCATTTGGATGACATAGGTGAAATTAATTTCAGAATAGGAGTACCGGAAATAAAATCGTGTAGTCATTAAAGTTTTTATTTAGTATATAAGAGCGAAGAACAAATTTATTTGTGAGGTAATGTCGTGTAGAATTGGCGATAATCTTGTGGAATTAATTGTTTTAGTTCTTGTAAGTGTGCATATTTCGACGCTTCGATTGGAATTGGCCCTGTGTACAGTTTGAGATGATTTGGTAGTGACTCCAGGCGCTTTGATCTTACAGGTAAATCAGTCCATTCATCTTGGAAGCACAGTTTGTAACGAATAATGCCATTAGGAGTATACTGAAAACCAACCACATCGTTAACATAGGGATCGCCGGCTTTGTTGCCAGGGCGAATAGTTTTGTAATATAGTGGTTCAAATGCATAAAAATCATCATTACTGCAATAAACTGTTTCATAGGGATTCGGTCGTTGACTCGCAGATTGAATTGTCTCTCTACGATTGCGCAATTTTTTTTCAATACTAGAATGAATAGAGTCTACTTCCATGAAGGTGTGCCCAACTTCCAAATATTTTTGTTCAATAATTACTTTTGTTTTAATGCTTAATTCAAGAAGTGCATTAGAAAGCTTGGTATTTCGGTTCTGGTAACCACACCCATCACTCCAAATTGTAATTTTTTCTGGGTGTCGTTTTTCTACCACTTTTGTTAAAAAGTCTGTGTAAATTGATGCAAATACATCACTTTCGATCCCTGCGACAGCTTCGTGCCAAACGTAGCAGACCGCATCTTTAGTACTTAAGTTACAGAAAGTCTCATTGTGGACTTTTAACTTAGTCTTGTAGTAATTTGCACTTGCATTTAGTCTTGGAGCTAAAAGAACAGCCTGTAAATCTACAGTATAGGTTTCAGTGTTAGCATTATTGTTGGATTGTTCTTTGTCTCTTGTTTTCTCTTCTCTTGCTAATTTCTTCTTTTGCTGATGCTTCTGGAATGTTTCTTCATCGCACGTTCCTTTCGTATACTGTGTGCATGTATTACATTGATCCTTTTTTGGAGTATAAAGATCTATATTCATGGTTTTTAAGTAATATAAAAGGTTTTCCAGGACGATGCAGTTTTGTTTTTTGTTTGACAATCCTCTTTATAAAAGCGGTTCATCTCTCGCAGACTAGACCACAAGGGCTCAACGTAAAGTTTAGTGGAAGACGCTCGACAATAATGGCTTTCTACTTTAGGCAGTAAATTCAGAAATTCTTTTACATTATTGTTAACTCTATTTGGTCTTTGTCGTGGTGCCTGATTTTCTTGTTCTTCTTCTTCCTGTTCTCCGTTTTCCTGGCTTGTACTGGGTTGATCTGATAACATCCAAGAGCGCACAGTCTTTTCACCAACCCTTAATGTGTTCATAAACATATTTCGGCAAACACGTTTCTTCACATCATCTCCATTTTCTTTTACAGTCAAGTAAAAAGAAAATCCGGTGTTTTTTCTTGAAGTAGTAGTAGTTTTTCTTCTGTATTTTGGACTTGCCTGCAATACAGACCCAGTGACGTAAACTTTTTTAGCCTCCCAAGATGACAGATTCCAAAAGTACGAATGTATTGACTTTCGATCATCTTCACTAATAATATTACATTTGAAATCTTGTCTTGGACCTCCTTTGCCTTTTTTCGGCTGAGGATGCCCCTTACATCTTGACCCTAGGCATCTAGATTCCTTAATTTTAGTTTGCTTATATTTTCCATTTTCTTGTTTTTCAAATCCAACATAAGACTTCCCCTCTAATCTTAACTTGGCATTTTTTAATCTCTTCCACTTGACCTTTACGCTTTCTTGGTTTTTGTTGTTCCTGATCTATAATATTTTGGTCGGTATACGACATTGATTGCGGCTGTGATCTTGTTGGTATATCAGCGACCGAGTGTATATTAGTGACATCATCTGCTGTTACATCTGTATCAGTTTCACTTTCGGATGGAGCATAAAATTCATCTGATCCTGAACTAAAATCTGTATCTGATTGCTCCTGCATGACTTCATCGAGCTTTTCTACAGGATGGATCTGTGTTGTGCACTCCATTACATCATGACACTCAATGGAGGGTGTAATCGCCCCAATCGAAGCGGTTGGTTCGGATGAAGGTGCAAGCAGTTCTTGGTCTCTTATATCATGCTGTTCTACGACGGGTTTTGATGCCGTTGATAGTACCTGAGCACCTGTCACTTCAACGACTAATTTTGAAGAGTCCCCTTGACTTAAGCTGGGCTGACTAACAGAGCTGGCTTGATATTCGCTGAATTCACCAATACTAGAACTAAGAGCCAGCTTCACCAAGGTGCGGCTTCTAACTCCAGCCATATTAGAAAAGGTCCTTTTCTGATATTCCTGCAACAAACAATAATTTAATAATTTGTCAAATGCAATAGCTCCTATGTCAATATTATATTATCGAACTATGATTCTTGCAAAATCTCTTTTGTCAACACAAATATTCAAAAATTTCAATTATTTTATACAGAAAAAGTTAATTAATTATTATTATAAGTGATTTAAACTTTTATCTTATTGTAAAACATTATAAAGCTATGATCATTAAAGTTTGAACTTAAAAAACATAGAAAAAGTGAGGTTAGTATTTTGTTTGAAGTAAATTTAACAGTTATCATTACAAATAAAAAGTATTATTATTATTTGTGAGTTTAAATTATATTAAATAAAAGAGTTAAATACTTACACAACTAGGTACACGACACAATAATGATGCTCGAATAAAAACAATACAAAGTACGTCTCACGCCACGGGAATACAATGACATACGACAACTTGCATTAACCAAAACAGAGACTTCTGACATTGGTCTTATTGCAACTAATTCAAACGCTCGCTTCTGATTGGCTGATAGACATAGCAGTTTTTGCAAACGTTGGAGAAGCGTGTTTTGGATACTTACATGTCAAAAAAGAAAAAATATATTTTATTGACATTCGACCTTTTGCATGTACCACGACGCTATGTTTCTTTTAAATTGTTAAGAAATAATTTCTTTCATATTCTGTCCGATAGACAATAAGTATTTTTGATATTGTTAATTTAACTTTCCAGTTTCCGTTCTGTTTCTCCGTCATCGTATGTTTTAACTCGTATGTTTTATCTATCACTTGTTTAACGTACGCATAGTGTCTATTGTGTATCTTCTTTTTCTCAAACCGTACTGGTTATCTCCTATGCTTTGTTCTGTGTACATTGTTAGTCTGTCTCTAATTATACCAGTCATTATTTTATATGTTACATTCAGTAAATTAATTGCTCGGTAGTTTTTACATACCCTATAGTCTCCTTGTTTTGGGATTGTCACTATAATTCCCTTCTTCAATTCTTCGGGCATTATTTTCTTACTCCATATATTCTGGATTAGTTCAAAAATTTTTCTGTATAGTGCCTTCCAACCGTATGTGTTGTGTCTTTTTTTTAGACACATTTAGACATCTTAATTTTTAATAGTATATAATGTAACATAATTGTAAATTTATATCATTTAAAGGGTTTTTACCCATATATTTTAGTAGCTCGCAGCATGTGCACTTTGTTACACTAATGATGGAATTTACATTCCAAAAACGTTCTGTATTTGTGTTATAGCCCGTTTGGGTGTTTTATTTATACCTTTTACTAAAAATTTTGAAATAATTTTTTTTTATTTTACAAATGTTTTTTTTACTTCTTTCTCCTTCAATTTATCTACGTCCAATCTTCTTTATGTTTTTCGTCTTTCATTTTTCTTTGTGTTTATTTTACATTTTTCGTTCACTAGCATATTCGATATTGGACACTCTGTGAGATCTAACGTGATTTATCGATTGTTTATTTGTCAGTATGTAGTCTATGTATTTGATTTCCCTCCAGACTTTTTGGTTTCATCCATGTTATGTTGTGTATGTCTTTGTGCTTAGATCTCGTGCTACTTATGTCTAGGTTTGATGTAGCTGCTACATTACATAGTCTTTCTCCATTATTATTTGTTGTGTTATATAAAGAGTTTTCACCTGAAACCTCTCTAAAGCAATTTTATTTTCCTATTTGTGCGTTAAAATCTCGTATAATGATTTTTTTTATTTTAAGTAGTATATAATTAGTATATCTTCTCCCGAAATTTTCTCGGCATTTTCTTCTAGTGTTTCATAGAAATATTTTGTCAAGTTATCAATGTGTTCTGTGTGCCTAGACATTTATAATGGACAACTTGTTCGGTTTGCTGTTTACTCTTATGTATGCCATTATTTTACTTATCTTTCTCCATATTCCTGTTTTTCTTCGCCTGCATACAATATAATTTTCCTTTTCGATTTTTTTATGTCCCCCCATATAGTTTCCTGAATTCATTTAATATCCATCGTGTATTGTTTTAACTATGTAGTCTACTTGTATTCATCATCATCAACTAGCCTCTAACGTCCACTGCTGAACATAGGCCTTTCGCAGACTTTTTCATTTAGTCCGATTTTGCTCCCTCTGCATCCAATTTGTTGTCATTATGTTTATGTCATCTGTCCATCTCGTTGGGGGTCGACCTATATTTCTGTTAGCTTGTATTTGGGGTCATCATCATCTTGGTGCTACAGCCCTTAGAGGGCCTCGACCTTCTCAAGGTTTCTACGCCATTCTATTCTGTCCCTCGCTTGCATTTTCCAGTTGCCGACTCTGATCTTCTCGGCATCTTGTGTTACCCCGTCCATCCACCTTAGCTTTGGTCTACCCCGTCTTCTCATTCCTACGGGTTGCGCTGTTAGAATCTTTTTTATCATGTTTGACTCAGGGGCCCGGGCTACATGTTCTGCCCACTGCAGGCGGTTTCGCTTAATTATAGTGGTAATATCTTTACCACCAAACGTATGCTTGTAGATATTCTGCAGTTCAAAGTTATATCTACGCCTCCATACTCCGTTCTCACAGACCGCTCCGAATATCTTGCGTAGCACCTTTCTTTCAAAAATGGATAGAGCGGATTCATCTGTTTTCGTTAGCATCCATGCCTCTGATCCATATGTGAGAACGAGGACTATCAGTGTTCTATACAGCCTTATACGAGTTTTTTGAGACAGACGTTTGTTAGCTAAGTACTTTGATAGACCATGATAACACCTGTTTGCAATTATTATTCGCCTTTTTATTTCCTCAGATGTGTTATTATTGGGGTTAACCGATGTCCCTAGATATATGAACTCTTTGACTGCTTCGAAGTTTTGGTCATTGATGATTAAATTTGTGTCAACATTTCCAGCTCTTGTGTTTGTGTTAGTCGCCATGAATTTCGTTTTATTTTGATTTATCTTGTATTTAGGGTCTCCATTCCAAAATTCTCATTTGTCCACCGATCATCAACTGATCTTGCTACATGACCTGCCCAGTTCCACTTTAATGTTGTTATCCTTTCAATAACGTCTGCTACCCCTGATCTTTTGCGTATAGTAGCATTGGGTATTCTATCTCGTAGAGAAATCCCTAACATTATTCTCTCCATTGCCCTTTTCGCAACTTGTAGTTTACTTACTGTTGTTCTTATGAATGTTAAAGTTTCTGCGCTGCAGGTCATCACTGACAAAATACACTAATTAAATACTTTTCTTTTCAGACACATTGGAATCTTAGACCTAAAAATATCCTTCATCTTTCCAAATGCAACCCAAGCGAGGTTTATTCTTCTTTTCAGCTCGATTGTTTGGCTCTACTTGTATTGAATTACACAAAAATCAAATGCAAAAACTCTGACCATCGAACGATTAGCAACGACTAACACAAATATTGTAAGAAAATAAGAAACTGGTTTCCCAAAAGGAAGATCTACGACTAATCAACTATTCATAGTGAAACAAATTTAAATAAATCGTGGAAATATGACATCTACAACATATTTATAAAATTCAAACAATCTTGACAAAGGCAAGGGATACCTTCCGAAACGTTGATTTCAATGGGACAATAAAATCTAGTTCCAAATTTATTATTACTTATTGAGCCTATACCCAAGAAATACTAATTTTATATTAAATATAGTATAGTTCAAGAAACTCCATAAAGCTTCTTCTTCTTCTTTTTATATAGACATGACTCTGTCTGTTTTTCAATGTGGCTCCAGTAAGTTGTCGTTCCATCGTTTCATATATATATATATATATATATATATATATATATATATATATATATATATATATATATATATATATATATAAATATACAGTTCTCTCTCTCTATAACGATATGCAAGGGACCGGGTATTTTCATCGTTATAAGGAGAGATCGTTATACAGAGAGAGACAAAATTCGGTACTGTAATATTAATAATACTGTACTAAATAACCTATTTTAATTTAAAAAAAATTATCAAAACCAATATAAATGAATTAACATTGTATTCCACATAGATTTATTAACGAATAATATAAGTAATACAGTATAAAAAATGACTGTACAATTAAAACATGTGTACTGTACAATAAAAAATATAATATCCTACTATAAAATATATTTAGCCTACATTACCAAAAAAATCTGTCACCTTGGTCTGTCTTCTTTTCCCTTTCCACAGAACTGACCTGACCTTGTCCTGAAGACGCATCGAATCTTCCACAGCACTCATATCGTCTTCCTGGTGGATGAAGAATCGATGCAGTACGTTTGCCGCATCCAATGCCTGCTGAGGGGTCGGAGCTGGTTCTGGCTCTGCTTCCACGTCCGAGTCACTGTTTTCTTCTTCTTCTACACGAACTGCTTGCAGGATGTCCTCGTCAGAAAGTCCAGATGTTGTAGCTACATTTTCATCAACTTCTTCAAAATCTGTTAGCTCTTCCGGTCCGTAGGTGATAGTAAGTTCAAACTGTCTGGCCCAAACATCTAATGGCAGGTCATCTTCATCATAAGTCAATCTTTGATCTTCCAGCCATCCTGCGTGTTTAAAGGAATGTTTTATTGTATTGCTCGTCACCTCGTCTCAGGATTTACTAATCATTAGGATGGCGTCAAGAATGTTTAGTTTAAGATCTCCATTATTCTCAACCAATTCCATCAAAAGTCTTCTCCTGTAATGGCTTTTCAAACTGTTGATGACACTTTGGTCCATGGTCTGAAGGACACTCGTTGTGTTTGCTGGCAGAAAACAGAGTTCGATGTTTGGAAGGTCGCGCAATACAGGATGAGCAGGACAATTGTCTACAAGCAAAAGAATTTTTTTTCCCTTTAAGCTCGATATCCCACTTTCTTATCGCTTCTTCAAAAATTTCCGAGGTCATCCACGCACTCTTGTTTGCTTTATAGGTCACCGATAGATTTTTTATGTTTTTAAAGCAACGCGGGTTTTTCGACTTCCCTATCACTAACAATTTTCGCTTCACCGAACCTGTCACGTTGGCGGCCACTAAAACTGTAATGCGTTCCTTAGAGAGCTTTCCACCAAGGCACTTTTCCAATTTAAATTTTAAAGTTCTGTTTGGTGTCATTTTAAAAAACAATCCAGTCTCATCCGCATTGAAAATGTTGTCTGACGCATATCGTGCCTTCAGTCCAGGTCACACGTTTTCTAGCCAATCATCCGTTACGTTTTTGTTAACATCGCGAGCCTCTTCGCTGATTTGCGCGTAGTTGATCTTGTGCTGCAGCTTCCACTTGCTCAGCCAACCCTCAGATGCCTTGAAATTCTCAATTCCAAGTTCAGTTGCAAAAATTTCAGCTTTTGTCCTGACCACAGGCCCAGAAAATGGAATATGGTTCATACGCTGCTGCTGGAACCACTAAAGCATAGCGCGATCTAAATCTTCGTGCTGAGGTTTTCGCAACTCCTTCCTGCTACCCCCTCCATCTCCGCTTTAAGCTACTTTTTTCTGTCCTTCCATATCGTAGCCACAGTTGACTGAGACAGCCCCGTCCGGCGAAGGACCTCCGATTGCTTTTCACCTTTCTCTATTGCTCGAGTTATCGATAACTTTTCCTCTACCGAGAGCATTTTACGCTTTTTCAAAAACATGTTGACGGTTGACACACTAAGACACAACTCAAACTGGAAATGAAAAGTCGTCAATAGATGACAACATCTGTGTGATAACAGTTAGGTACGCCGCCCGAATAATAAACGTGAGTCACTTAATTCTCTGATAAGAAAGAGTAGAATGGGTGGCCTCATTCCTTAAGCGCAAAACAAAACAACCAGTTCAGATAGTCTGAACTTTAAACACAACAACATATTTGTCATCAACTATTGAACGCTAAAAAGTTATCGCTATAAAGAGAGAACGATATCGGTAAAGAAAAAGAATTAATACATTGATCTTATGACGAACCAACCAACGTTTACTATTTTCATCGTTATAGAGGAATTATCGTTATACAGGGAATCGTTATAGAGAGAGACTACTGTATATACAATCTTTTACTTTTATTTTAACGTCTTTTCTCTACACAAGGAGCGAAAAATATACTGTTTTTCATGGGTGAACCGTAGATGCATGTCGAATACCTATTTTTAAAAATTGTAAACTGTTTGTCCTTGTGTAGTGTAATGTACAATTTTATATTTATGACATTGTATGATTGTTGGATAGGCCAAAATTCACGAAATGCCCCTGAAGATGCTCTAGAAGCGAAAGTACTTGGGCAAGATTTAATTAATAAACTGTGCTCGATATCTGACTTTCATTTTATCAAAGTTTAAATAGTATATATTTGAATACAGATTTAAATAAAGCGTACGACAATACACACCAAATACATTTACATACCAAATTTAAGACTTTTGAAAAAACTTTTATTCGATTAAAAGAGGAAGAACGATTTTGAATTTTTTGTCAATAGATGCAGATTTTTTCATTTGTCAATATTACGTTATTTGTTATTGTTTACCTCTTACTATATTTGTATCTGTTATACCAGATAACCAATCCATTATTCTTAAATTATAAGAAATGGGAACATACAATAATGTGACGTTACCAGTTTCGTAGATCACTTGAAATCGGGGTATACAAGGGCTGGCAAAATTATTCAAGAATACAAAATATCTATGTTTAGTGTAAGTCATGTTTGTGGAATGTTATTTTTTGATTTTTGATGGTACTATTTGTCAGCTCTTGATAAAGTAGTTGCAGCATCGTAGTTAATAGATAATCATGCACCTTAGAGAAGAATAATTTATTATATTCTTTAATACTATTTTAGCAAAGTTTTTGATTATTTTTAAAAGTTGCAATCACATTAAATTTTTTACTTAATTGTATTTGTTGATTAATAAAATAAATTATAATAAATATATTTAATGTAAATAAGTATTTTCAAAAAAAAAAATGAATCGACTGAATATTGTTACAACTGAATATTAAAAGCTGGTAAATTTCAATCACTTGGCCATATATTGAAGTACCAAATACTAGTGTCAACCATAAATTTAGAATATACTGGCTTTGTATTCACATAAAAGGCACTATTCAAAGTTAGAGTTCTAACCCATTGATCCGCAACGATTTATTAGCTAATGAATTCTGTGTTGCAGTTCTAACGTACGAGACAAGAAAAAACATAAAAAATAGATGAAGAAATTTAAAATTCGTTATATGGTTATAAAATATTATAATAACATCCTTTTCGCAGGATTAAAATATATAAAAAACAGCTACTTTGTTTTTGTTTTTTGAACTAATTACTTTTTATGATGTATCATAATATCATTATCATCATCATCAACCAGCCTTCATTTATCAGGTCTACTGCTAGACACAGGTCTCTCTTAAACTCCTCCATTCTTTACGATTTTGTGCTCTTTGTTGCCAATGTTTGGTGATAGGTACGATTCATGTCGTCAGCCCAACGTGTAGGTGGTCTTCCTCTACTAAGTTTGTCTGCTCTTGGCCTCCAATATGTAATTTTGCTCGTCCATCGTGAGTCATGCATTCTCGCTACATGGCCTGCCCAATTCCATTTTAGTTCCGCTCTGCGTTCTACGACATCAGCAATACTTGTCCTTTTTCGCCGATCTTCGTTTCTTATTCGGTCCCGCAACGTCACTCTCAGCATAGATCGTTCCATTCGTCTCTGTGCCACTCTCAATTTTCAAGCAGTAGTCTTAGTTAAAGTCATAGTTTCCGCCCCATAGGTCATGACCGGCAATACGCATTGGTCAAATACTTTTCTTTTAAGGCTAATTGGTATGTTGGCTCTCAGTGTGTCTCGCAGTTTTCCAATATCTTTATACTAGGCTAATATTACGTATGATCTATTATATTACTGATCGCAAATTGGACTTCAACCTCCGATACAAGATGCTTAAGTGTTACGTGTGGCCTGTTCTCCTGTACGGAATGGAAGCATGGACGTACAGGGTCAGAAATGAGGAAGTACTCAGAAGAGCGGGCTTACAGGATAGGGAACTTTTTAATTATGTAAAAAGTAAGAAGACTGCATACTTGGGGCACATTATACGAGGAGAACGATACACTTTTCAGCAACTGATACTCGAAGGGAAAATAGAGGGTAGGAGAGGTCTCGGACGTAAAAAAATGTCATGGCTGCGCAATATTCGACAATGGACAGGAATCCACAGCTATGAAATGCTTCGCAATGCTGCTAAAAACAGAATTATTTAATCCAGAATATTTAACATCTCACCTGACAAGACGATGTACGGTGGACGCCTACGCAGAAATGCATGGCACCTTAAGAAGAAGAAGAATATTACGTATACCTATACTAAATGTTGTCCAAACTTAAGAAGATATAATCTAAAAGTCAAATCAGTTCTAAACGGTCAATAGAACAAGTAAAAAAATTAGATAACAAACACAACAAAACAAGTTTATTAGTCTCTACGATAAACAATTGTAACATAACCTCTTGGAAGATATGAAATTAAGAGATTGGGATCATTTAAAATGTGATTTTTTCGAAGATTGTTTAACCCTTAACTACTGACGTGGATGTTTCAGGACGTAGACTCTGACATGCGGTATGTCATACCATTGCCTATTCTCCTTTGTTTTTAATATGAATTTATCTTATATCACTGTATTTGTTTTTTTTATCAACTACGGAATGATTCCTCACATTGTTGTAGCATAATATACTGCTACAAGTAAAATAAACTTTATCAAGAATATTATGAATGCAGGCATAATATTTAAAAAAAATGGTGGACGTTACAACAAAATCGTTTATAAACTAAATTACAAGAAAAATTGATTACTTGTGACTAACAAATGGTAAAATAATGTTAAAAGAAACAGACTAATGATTTAAATTTAATGAGAAACTAAAATACAAAATTCTGACAATAACCAAAAATTACAATAAAATAACTAGTCATTTTGCTCGCAAGGTCCGCAATTTTTCTTTGTACACTGTAAGCACACTGGTTTTCCTCAAGAAAAGCACACATAAAAAGTCTTTCGCTTTAATGCACTTGGGCATAAGTAACACATCTTCTTTTTTTCAAGCCTTTCTTCAAAATCTGCTTCTTTTTGGCGTTTTTGTCCTAGTATTCGTTCAATACCACATAATAATTCTCTCGGGATTCTGGGATTTTCGAGTCTTCTTTGTAGATGAGGTAAAACTAATTGTTTCGCCAACTCCTTTATGTAGTTTAGCCTTTCCATATTATCTTCTTGTAGTGATTGGTACACAACATGCGAATTGACAGCAGCTATATCAATGATGCGGTAAAAAATAGTAAGTGGCCATCGGCGAGAACGACGTTTTACAGAATATTTGGCACACTTGGCATCTAAAGTATCGACACCTCCTTTCGTACAATTATAATGAGCTATAATTTCTGGTTTTCCAGTAATCTGATCCGTGCCTATTGAATGGTGCATCGAAGAAATAAGTAAAACAGCCCTCGATTTTTTTGGCACATGGGAAATTAGGGATAAACTTTTCGTAAATCCGTAAGTAGTTGAATTTACTTGCCTACATCGGTGTGGCTGGAATTCCGGAGGGATTTCCCGTTTATTTTTCTTGAGGGTTCCCACTTCTTCTTTTAACTTTTTTACTTTCTTTTTCTTTTACCAAAACTTCTTTACTTCTAACTGCTTTACTAATTCTATAGGACTAAACCAATTATCAGCTGTGATATTACGGTTAGTTCCATAAATAGGTTTAGCAAGCTGAAGAACAGATTGAGTTGGTTTATTCATCTTCTTTTCTTCCTCAGATAACCCAGTTCCGTCAGTGTCCTTGCCTTGTATAAGGCATTGTATAAGTAACTTGTTCGTGCATCAGTTAGGCACATTATTTTAATGCCATATTTCACAGGCTTATTAGGCATATACATTTTAAACCTACACCTTCCCCTAAAGCCGACCAACATTTCATCAATACAAACACATGTGCCTACGGAATACAGTTTTTGACAATTTGATATGAATATATTAAATATGTTACTAATGGCTGCTGTTGGATCTATCTTTTTTCTTTCTTCTCTATCTAGAGGGTTATCAAAACGTAAACATTTTAGAAATATTGCAAATCTTTCTTTTGACATAACACATCTGAATATATCTCTACCAGTACCATCTGTAGCAAATATAGAATTTATATCTTCGTCATTGGATTTGAAAGCTGATGAGTATAAAAGCGATCCCAAAAAGGCTTTTAGTTCTATTTCATTAATTTCATTTAGTTCTGGTCTATTCATTCTTTTATAGTTTTCACGAATTGCACGTAATTTATTATTTGTCCATTTACGTATTTCTTGTATTATATCCTCAGAAATAAGAAAATTAAAAAAAAATGATGAAGTTTCGTTTCTTACATCTCTGGACCGCAAAGCTGGTACTTTTGTTACAAGGTTGTGTAACGGAGTTCTTACATTTTTCGAGGGTGCTGTAGTAGACCACTTAAAACGATTTTTGCCATAAAAATATGACTTACCATTATCATTTAATGATATTCGTCTTCAGAACTTTCCGACTACTCACTACCGGTGTCGTGTAAACTTTCAATACATACTTCTTCGCTTGCATCGTCAACATCACTATCACTAAAATATTTTAAATCACTAGGTACTTCGTCAGCCTATTGAGATAAAACAGCCTCAAAATCATCATCTGAAAGCTTTACAGTTTTGAGGCTAAATTTAGAACAACTGGATGAACTTGCTGCCATACTAACACAGCAGTTGAGAGCAGGTACAATTAAACCCCACTTGAAGGTACACAGATGGTGTTCTAAGAATCTTTTATAAAACACGTTTTACAACAAAATATATTTTCGGCACGGTATGGCATACTGCATGTCAGTGGTTGAGGGTTAAAATGTTTTGGATAGTTCGTATCACACTCGTTTTCTGCATCCGTGTCACGATGTAATTCTTGCTTGTATTTCTTGACTGACGTTGTTGCTGCCATTTATTATAAAGCCTAGGTAGGGAAAGGTGTAGGCTTATTCGTAGGTTTGGTTGTCTACCTTCAGATTCTCATGTTGATTCGATTTTGTGCACTCCATATTTTCCCTGTCAATAGGAAAACAAATTCATCACTTGTTTAATGTAAATATTCGCATATTTTATATTTAAAAATTGTGTCTAACGCCATATGATAAATAAATCTTTCATCATCTTTATTCTACCAATAAGTCGATTTAAATCACATCCAATAAAACATGTCCAGCCTTCCATAAAATATGGATTAATAAGTTTCCCCAGCTCTTCAATTCGTAAAAAAGCCTTATGTATGTAGCATATAAAACTTGCATAAAAATGACTTATTCAAGAAATTTGTGAATTGCGGATTCAAACGAAGCCATATCAGAGTGGACCAAATTTGTCTACTTCGAGAAATTCAAGCAGAAAGCTACGAATATAGTAAATACGAGAAATGTTCAAAGCAATGAAAGAGCTAGCCACACCAAATCAGTTTGGTAAATTTAACAAAACTAACTTTTGAAAAAGTTGAATGTAGAGTACGAATTCAGGGGGAACTGTCTGAACCTTTTAAAACAAATAACGGGCTGCGCCAGGGAGACCCTCTCTCCTGTATATTGTTCAATCTGGCCCTGGAAAAAGTAATACGTATGTCACAAATCACAACCATTGGTTCTTCTTCTTCTGTCTGTATTCGTCCACTGCTGGATATAGGCCTCTTCCATTTTCTTCCATTGATTTCTACTCTTGGCAATTCTCATCCACTGCTTGCCCGCGAATTGTTTGATATCATCTGCCCACCTCTTCTGTGGTCTGCCTACTCTCTTGCCTGTTCTCTCTTGGTCTCCAGTTTGTTAATCTCTGTGTCCATTTTTCAGGATTATCTCGGGCAACATGGCCGACCCATTGCCACTTGAGCCTTGCGACATCAGTAATCTTTGTTCTTTCACGAATGTCGATATTTCGAATCCTGTCTCTTAAACTAATCCCTAGCATGGCCCTCTCCATCGCTCTTTGGGTTGTACTGAGCTGCTCTAAGGTTTTCTTTGTAAAAGCCGTGGTCTCCAGTCCATATGTAGTTACAGGCAAGATACACCATTGGTTAAATATATAATAAATCAGTGCAAATTCTTGCCTATGCTGATGATATCAATATTGTTAGTAGAACGGAAAACGCTGGCATATGTAGCATTAAAAGAATCAGTTACAAAAATGGGTTTAATAATAACACCAACAAAACGAAGTATATGAAAATAAGCACGCAACCACAAATTCTACAACCACTTATTATGGACAACGACGTCATTGAAGCAGTGAACAAATTTGCATATCTGGGAGCGCTCCTTAACACTGAAAATAATACTACCGCAGAGATAAATCGCAGAATTTACACTGCCAACAAATGCTATATTGGGCTAAATCTTCTCCTTAAATCCACAATTATATCGAGAAATATAAAAATAAAACTCGTAGTGAAAATATGTTAGGACGTTTCGAAAGAAAAGTACTAAGGCGAATCTATGGAACAGTGAATGACAATTGAGTGTGGAGAACACGATATAACTTTGAACTTTATAGAATATACCAGGAACCTGATATCGTATGATATCATGAACCTGATATACCAGAATGATGATGAATCTGCCACATATTTACTTTAAACAAACTTTTTGAAAAGAATAAAAGAGAATAAATATTAAAGCACTAAAAACAATGGATATTAGTGAAAACTTAATAAGAATGATAGAACTGACACTCCAAAAACAGCATTGTTAAGATAAATGAAAAGTTATTGAAGAATTGGAGTTGGGAGACCTAATATATTATTTATACAATATTATTCTTGAAAAAATCAGCAAAAAGCAAACATTAATCAGGACACATGTAGCAACGAAAAAACCAGTGCTTGGAATTCTCTGATAGTTTTTTATATGAGCAAACTATTAATGAACAAGCAGCAATTAAAGATAGTAATAAAAAACTAGAACAAAAAGTAAACCTGGAAGGTATGTACAATGACAAAGAACAGCAGAATGAAAGTTAAATGGGTCGAAATATTTGAATACCTATGAAAAGAGAAGATAATTGCCAGCTAAACAAGAAATATGGCTGGAAATCGTTACATCATGATTCAAGGTAAGGAAAAATGGTCCTTAAGAAAATATTTAGAGGAAGACTAAGGAATAAAAAAAAGGAGAAAGTATACAATCAATGCGTACTTCCTGTACTTACTTGGACTCTCAAAACGTGGACATTTACAAAAGCAAACATGGACAAAATCATAAAAACCCAAAGAGCAATGGAAAGACAAATAATGCACCTAAGACTAATGAATAAAAAGAGTGGATAAGAGAGAAAACAAAAGTGAGGGATGTTGATAAAAAGTTGCAAAATTGAAATGGAGATTTGCCAGACACAATATAAAACAAAAAGAAGATCGATGGAACAAAATTCTTATAAGTTAGAGACCGTGGAAATATAAACGAAGCATAAAAAGGCCCCAAATGAGATGGGCAGATGATATGAAGAAGCACGTGAGCTCTAGCTGGATGACTGTAGCGACAGACAGAGAAGAATGGAAAATGATTGGGGAGGCCTATGTCCAAAGATGGACCGAAGAAGGCTAATTAGATGAAGATAGAATGGGAAATACTTGGCGAATATATCAAAAGACCAAATAAAATAGAAATTATATATACACGAGACAAATATATGATTTACAATAAGATCACAAACAAATAAAGAATTTCATAAAATAGTTACCTGTAGCTTGTTACATTACACACCGTTTTTTGGAGGCACTGTGCTCTTCTCTTTCGTGGACATCTAGGTATATTTGAAAAGTTTTAGCGGTCTTCTTTTATACACTCTTTGAATATATCCATTTCAATTATTTCTGTACTGTTTTATTTTTCCATTAAGTTATAAATACTTAGCTCAGCCTTTATTACACCATTTCTTATCCTATCGAGTCTACTTGAACCTTTACAATTCTTAGATATTTCATTTCTTGTTTTTTGTAATCAGATGCAAAAGTTGATATTTTTCAGTCGTCTAAGGACCTCCTCATTGCTAACTCATCCATATTATTCGTAGTAGTTGTCTGTATAACCACGTCTTAAAGGCCTTCAAACGTTTGACCATTTTCTCACTTAGAGTCCACGCTTCCACTGCATACAGTAGCACTAGAAAGATATAGCAATATGTCATTCCTAAGCAAAGGTCAATACTAAAACCTTAGTCGTAAAGTACATTTCTCATTTTTACAAAAGTGTCTTGGGCTTGTTCTATTCAGCTTTTAATTTCTACGGTTAGATCCCAGCTCTCATTTATATTATTACCGAGATTCTCTACTCAGTCCAAGACAGGATCTCCGACTTTTATACGGTCACCCTGTATATAATTTTGTTTACTAACTATCATTTGTTTAGTTTTCTTAACGCTAATTTTAATCCATACTGATCACAAGTTTGTTGTATTTTGTTTATAATAGATTTTGAAGGTCTTCTCTGCAATAAGCCAGCACTAATGTATCGTCGGCATATCTAATATTGTTCGCATTTACACCATTCACAATAATACCTTTTGTTGCTCCCATTAAGGCTATCTTAAATAATTCCTCTGAATACAAGTTAAAGAGTAATAAAGGCGATAGTATACTTCTCACTCCTCCTTTTTTTTTTATCCGATATTTCTTGTTAAACTTTTATTCTTTCCACTTAATATCAGTAGAGATTTGTAATTATTCGTAAATCTTTATCGTCCAATCCAGCTGTTTTTAATATTTTGTTATTTCTAGCATTTTGTTATGTCGGATCTCGGCGAAAGCGTTTTCAAAATTGATTGCACAGATGTATACATTTTGATTTATATCTCTGTATCAGTACTTGTATACTGAACAAGGCGAATTGAGTATTGCTAATTCTCTTCTCTAATATCGTATATCCTATTCACGTATATCGTATTCCCACAGATTGGCACAAAAACCATCTTTGTCGCAATACCTAGAAAACACAATGCGGGAAAATGCTCAAAATATCGATTAATTAGTCTAATGAGCCACACTCTTTAAATTTTCCTAAGAATACTTCACAACAGAATTAGACTAAAATGCGAAGATCCCGAAGATACCCAATTTGGTTGTTTTAGAAATGCTATGGGAACCAGGGAGGCACTTTTTGCGCTTAACATCCTATTACAAAAATGCCGTGACCAAGGAAAAGATGTATTTGCATGTTTCGTGGACTTCGAAAAGGCATTCGATAAAGTACAGCATGTAAAATTAATGCAAATACTGAAAAATATCGGAATATATGACAAAGATATTCGTGTCATTAGAAATTTGTAGTGGAATCAAACTGCTATCGTAAAAATTGGAGATAACTACACCGATGAAATCTTCATACAACGAGGAGTTAGACAAGGTTGCATTTTGTCGCAAACATTGTTCAATGTTTACTCGGACCAGTTAATTAAAAAGGCACTTTAGAGACAACCATATGAAATAAAAATCAACGGGGAACTACTTATTGTGATTAGATTTGCAGACGATGCAGTAATTCTGTCAGATAATATTGAAGGTCTCCAAATTCTGCTTGATCGTATTCACGAGGTAAGAGAGGAAATGGGAATTAAAATAAACTTAAACAAAACCAAATATTGAGTGCAAGTTAAGAAAGTTCACAAAATGACCGAATTTCACGAAATGAATTTGGAATCTGTAATAACGGACCAACTAGATCTAGATATAGAAATAAAACGTAGAATAGCAATGACTAAAACTACTTTTATGAAAATGAAGTAATTTCTTTGCAATAATCATCTCAGTTTAGAACTAAGACAAAGAATGGTTAAGTGCTACGTTTGGTCCGTACTTTTGTATAGTGTAGAAGTGTGGACGCTAAAAGTATCGATCATGAACAAAATTAAAGCAATGGAAATGTGCGTTCATAGACTAATGCTAAAGATACCTTGGACAGCAAGGAAAACTAATGAAGAAGTACTAAGGAGCGTCAACAAAGATAGAGAACTGCTAGAGACAGTTAAACATCGAAAAATGTCTTATCTGGGACATATAGTAAGGGGAATTAGATATAAAATATTACAACTGATCCTTAAAGGCAAAATAGAGGGCCCTAGACTATACTAGAGGGCTTTTTTTTCTTGTTTTTATCTACCTGTTAATATTTTGAATTTTGCATTGTTCGCGTATACTTTTGTTGGTTTGTCTGTCTCTTAACGATATGCCCGCTATTGATCTTAATACTTTCATTTCTATATTGTTGATTTGTTGTTTCGTTTTTCTTGTATCTGTCCTTGTCTCCACTGCATATGTTAGGATTGGTCTTACTGTTGTCTTGTATACTTTTATTTGCCTTTCCGTGGTCAGATATTTGCTTCTCCATATGGTTTCTCGGAGGCAACCACTTACTCTTGCCGCTTTTGATGCTTGCCTTGTGGTCTCTGTTCTTATAGCCCTGTCACTAGTGATCTCTACTCCTAGGTAATTGAATTTCATTACTTGTTCTATAGTTCTATACTTCTTCTATAATTTTGCCGTCTATTTCTAGTTTGCATCTACCCGGCTCTTTACTGATCACTATACATTTAGTTTTTTTTACTGATATTCTCATATTAAGTTTCTTTGCTGTGATATTGAAGGTGTGGAGCTGCCTTTGTAGGTCATCTTCGTTATCAGCAATTCGTACTGCATCATCGGCATAGTATAGTATCGTGATTTTATGCGCTCCCATGTGGTATCCGTGTCGTTTTCTTACTTCGTGAATTATTTGATTCATCACCATATTGAATAACAATGGGCTGTCCGAGTCTCCTTGGCGGAGTCCTCCTTTTAGTTCTATGCATTCTGTTTCCCCTCTTGGCATTATAACTCTAGTCTTGTTGTTCTTGTTAATTTCATTAATTGTTCTTACTATCTGATGGACTATTTGTTCAGCTTGTAATAAATTTAAGATGTCATTTCGCTTCACCCTGCCAAAAGCACTTTTTAAATCTACAAGGCACATGTATGCTGGTTTTCCATATTCAATAGACTTCTCTATTATTTATCTGATTGCGTCTATTGTGCTGCGGTTCTTCCGGAAGCCTTGTTGTTCATCTGCCATGTTCATGCTTTTTCCTCGATTTTATCTTTTATGACTGCTGTTAACAATTTTAATGTACTATTCATTAGACTAATGCCTCTATAATTTTCAGGATTTCTCGAGTCCCCCTTTTTAAGTATCGGTAGCATGAGACTTTCCTTCCATTCCGCTGGTACTACGCCGGTATTTATTATATCGACGAATAATTTTAGGAGCCATTTGCATAGTGTTGTTCCACCATATTTTAGCAGTTCATTGTTTATCTTATCAGGACCAGGTGCTTCTCTGTTTTTTAATTTTTTTATTCGTTCTTGTAGCTCTTTTTCTGATATTAGGACTCTATCGTGAGTTTCGTTAATGATTCTCTGTTCTCTTCTTCTCCTTCTCCATATAATTACGTGAAATGCTCAGTCTATTGTTCCTCCGTAATGTTATCTATGCGTACAAATTCATTCATTTTTGATTTTTGTCTCCTTATCATCTTCCACACCTTTTTCTGGGATCCATAGAAGTCGTATTCCATATCTTTGGTAAATTTCTCCCAGTGTACTTTTTTGATGTTATCTATTTCTTGGTTTACTCTATTCCTGATTCTCACGTAGTCTTCTCGTGCCTCCGGTGTCTTTACTCGTTTGTATATTAGGAAAGCTTGTTACTTTTCATTTACTAGTGCTTTCACCTTTTCGTCGTATCATGGAGTTTTGTATTCCCGTTTATTTCTGTTAACTTTTCTTTTACCTAAAGCTTCTTTCGCTGCTTGTAGGATACATTTTTTAATAATTTTCCAGGTTTCTTCTATATTCTTTTTAGTCTCTAGGTTATGGCTGTTTAGCTTTTCTGTTAGTCTGTTTCTATATAAGTTTTGTGTCCCTTCTTCTTCTATATTAAATAATAGCCAATTCTCTAAATAATTAAGAATAAAAAAGGATAATAAATAATATTTTATGGCATTGAATAGGAATGTGTACCACAGTTAGGTTCACCATCACCCACTCACGTTTTGTATTTGAAACAACGCAAGATGCACTTGGCTTTTTTTGCAGCTATATAAATATGAAACCTGAAAAATCATGATACACATGATATAAAATAAGTACCTAATATTCATTTATAATTACAGTTTAATTGTTGTGCTAGTATGATCGAGTCCCTAGGTCACTATGTAACATATTTCTTAAAATATTGTACAAAGCGCCTAAAGACTATTAAAAAATAGTTTTGTTTGAACATATTCAGAACGTTCTACATAACTTAATCTACTACTACATCAGAACTCTACATCAAAATAAGGAAAAAATCATCATTGCGATTTATGTTTTGTTTACTACTACATACTAATAATATCTTCTTACAGCTTCTCTACTTTACGTTTTGCAATGCATGGACTTTGTTTTTATTGCAATGCATGGCTTTGCACAAACTTTCAAGCTACTCTTTTTATACCGTTGGTTTGTGTTTCTTTATTTTAAAAATGTTGTTACCATTATAATATTTAAAATATGGAAGAGATATGTATATATATTTTTTAGTTCTTAATTTATATAGAATATATTTTTTTGCACAATTTTAACATAATCTGTTCTAAAAATATTGTTAGGTTTTTATAATTCCAAATTTGTGTGATGTTTGTTTTTAACTCTACTCTGTTCTTAACTAAATTAAAAATAAAATAAGTAAAAAGCTATAAGAGTTATACAGGGTGCGACAGTATTGCGTTGAAGACCAATCACTCATTTGTCGTGGGAGATATGAAAAAAATATTTTGGTAACAATTGGAATATAGATGGGACCATACTTTAAAAATATTTTTAAATATCTTTGTTTCGTTTTCCTTGTTTTATTCTACAATATACATTCTTGCGCTGAAGTAATATTTTTCATAACAATGTCTCAATCTTTAAGTAGAGGAAAATTTTTTTTAATTTAAACACGTTTACTTGGATATTATTATTTTATGGTAAAAAAAGGTAGCTGTTTATCCTTATCTTTATTCTTCATTCAACGAGATACCTTTTCAGCTTATAGAAATTTATCTGCTATTTATTCGTAATTATCTACCTCTAG